>NW_028168171.1:100000-808494 GCF_964237585.1 Gallinula chloropus | reverse complement strand
CTGCAGCAACAGCTCCCAAACCGAATGAGCCAGGACACAAAGACCTAGCTGGCCTGAAGGGCCCCCTGGGGGCCCCCAAGTAGGCCCTCTCCATTTGGGTCTGGGGGCTTTCTTTAGGCTGAGAACCTGGGAGATACCAGCAAGGTTACAGTTCGCGGCCCGAGAAGCACTCTCCGGCCAACATGCCCAATATCCAGCAACAGCTCCCAAAGCGAAGGAGCCAGGACCCAAAGACCTAGCTGGCCTGAAGGGCCCCCAGAAGGCCACAAAGCAGCCCCTCTCCATTTGGGTCTGGGGGCTTTCGTTGGGCATGTATACCTGAGAGGTACCTGCAAGTTACAGTTCGCGGCCCGAGAAGCACTCTCCGGCCAACATGCCCAACTGCAGCAACAGCTCCCAAAGCGAAGGAGCCAGGACACAAAGACCTAGCTGGCCTGAAGGGCCCCCAGGGGGCCCCCAAGCAGCCCCTCTCAATTTGGGTCTGGGGGCTTTCGTTGGGCATGGATACCTGAGAGGTACCTGCAAGGTTGCAGTTCGCGGCCCGAGAAGCACTCTCCGGCCAACATGCTCAACTGCAGCAACAGCTCCCAAACCGAAGGAGCCAGGACCCAAAGACCTAGCTGGCCTGAAGGGCCCCCATGGGGCCCCCAAGGAGCTCCTCTCCATTTGGGTCTGGGGGCTTTAGTTGGGCCGGGAACCTGGGAGGTACCAGCAAGGTTCCAGTTCGCGGCCGGAGAAGCACTCTCCGGCCAACATGCCCAACTGCAGCAACAGCTCCCAAAGCGAAGGAGCCAGGACCCAAAGACCTAGCTGGCCTGAAGGGCCCCAAGGGGGCCCCCATGCAGCCCCTCTCCATTTGGGTCTGGGGGCTTTTGTTGGGCCGGGAACCTGGGAGATTCCTGCAAGGTTGCAGTTCGAGGCCCGAGAAGCACTCTCCGGCCAACATGCCCAACTGCAGCAACAGCTCCCAAACCGAATGAGCCAGGACACAAAGACCTAGCTGACCTGAAGGGCCCCCAGGGGGCCCCCAAGCAGCCCCTCTCAATTTGGGTCTGGGGGCTTTCGTTGGGCCGGGAACCTGGGAGATTCCTTCAAGGTTGCAGTTCGCGGCCCGAGAAGCACTCTCCGCCCAACATGCCCAACTGCAGCAACAGCTCCCAAAGCGAAGGAGCCAGGACCCAAAGACCTAGCTGGCCTGAAGGGCCCCCAGGGGGCCCCCAAGCAGCCCCTCTCAATTTGGGTCTGGGGGTTTTCGTTGGGCCGGGAACCTGGTAGAATCCTGCAAGGTTGCAGTTCGCGGCCCGAGAAGCACTCTCCGGCCAACATGCCCAACTGCAGCAACAGCTCCCAAACCGAAGGAGCCAGGACCCAAAGACCTAGCTGGCCTGAAGGGCCCCCAGGGGGCCCCCAAGCAGCCCCTCTCAATTTGGGTCTGGGGCCTTTCGTTGGGCCGGGAACCTGGGAGAATCCTGCAAGGTTGCAGTTCGCGGCCCGAGAAGCACTCTCCGGCCAACATGCCCAACTGCAGCAACAGCTCCCAAACCGAAGGAGCCAGGACCCAAAGACCTAGCTGGCCTGAAGGGCCCCCAGGGGGCCCCCAAGCAGCCCCTCTCAATTTGGGTCTGGGGGCTTTCGTTGGGCCGGGAACCTGGGAGATTCATGCAAGGTTGCAGTTCGCGGCCCGAGAAGCACTCTCCGGCCAACATGCCCAACTGCAGCAACAGCTCCCAAAGTGAAGGAGCCAGGACCCAAAGACCTAGCTGGCCTGAAGGGCCCCCGGGGGCCCCCAAGCAGCCCCTCTCCATTTGGGTCTGGGGGCTTTTGTTGGGCCGGGAACCTGAAAGATTCCTGCAAGGTTGCAGTTCGAGGCCCGAGAAGCACTCTCCGGCCAACATGCCCAACTGCAGCAACAGCTCCCAAACCGAAGGAGCCAGGACACAAAGACCTAGCTGGCCTGAAGGGCCCCCAGGGGGCCCCCAAGCAGCCCCTCTCCATTTGGGTCTGGGGGCTTTCGTTGGGCCGGGAACCTGGGAGGTACCTGCAAGGTTGCAGTTCGCGGCCCGAGAAGCACTCTCCGGCCAACATGCCCAAGTGCAGCAACAGCTCCCAAAGCGAAGGAGCCAGGACCCAAAGACCTAGCTGGCCTGAAGGGCCCCCAGGGGGCCACCAAGCAGCCCCTCTCAATTTGGGTCTGGGGGCTTTCGTTGGGCATGGATACCTGAGAGGTACCTGCAAGGTTACAGTTCGCGGCCCGAGAAGCACTCTCCGGCCAACATGCCCAACTGCAGCAACAGCTCCCAAAGCGAAGGAGCCAGGACCCAAAGACCTAGCTGGCCTGAAGGGCCCCCAGGGGGCCCCCAAGCAGCCCCTCTCAATTTGGGTCTGGGGGCTTTCGTTGGGCATGGATACCTGAGAGGTACCTGCAAGGTTGCAGTTCGCGGCCCGAGAAGCACTCTCCGGCCAACATGCCCAACTGCAGCAACAGCTCCCAAAGCGAAGGAGCCAGGACCCAAAGACCTAGCTGGCCTGAAGGGCCCCCATGGGGCCCCCAAGGAGCTCCTCTCCATTTGGGTCTGGGGGCTTTCGTTGGGCCGGGAACCTGGGAGGTACCTGCAAGGTTGCAGTTCGCGGCCCGAGAAGCACTCTCCGGCCAGCATGCCCAACTGCAGCAACAGCTCCCAAACCGAAGGAGCCAGGACCCAAAGACCTAGCTGGCCTGAAGGGCCCCCAGGGGGCCCCCAAGCAGCCCCTCTCCGTTTGGGTCTGGGGGCTTTTGTTGGGCCGGGAACCTGGGAGATTCCTGCAAGGTTGCAGTTCGAGGCCCGAGAAGCACTCTCCGCCCAACATGCCCAATATCCAGCAACAGATCCCAAAGCGAAGGAGCCAGGACCCAAAGACCTAGCTGGCCTGAAGGGCCCCCAGAAGGCCACCAAGCAGCCCCTCTCCATTTTGGTCTGGGGGCTTTCGTTGGGCATGTATACCTGAGAGGTACCTGCAAGTTACAGTTCGCGGCCCGAGAAGCACTCTCCGAGCCAACATGCACAACTGCAGCAACAGCTCCCAAAGCGAAGGAGCCAGGACCCAAAGACCTAGCTGGCCTGAAGGGCCCCCAGGGGGGCCCCAAGCAGCCCCTCTCAATTTGGGTCTGGGGGCTTTCGTTGGGCATGGATACCTGAGAGGTACCTGCAAGGTTACAGTTCGCGGCCCGAGAAGCACTCTCCGGCCAACATGCCCAACTGCAGCAACAGCTCCCAAAGCGAAGGAGCCAGGACCCAAAGACCTAGCTGGCCTGAAGGGCCCCAGGGGGCCCCCAAGCAGCCCCTCTCAATTTGGGTCTGGGGGCTTTCGTTGGGCATGGATACCTGAGAGGTACCTGCAAGGTTACAGTTCGCGGCCCGAGAAGCACTCTCCGGCCAACATGCCCAACTGCAGCAACAGCTCCCAAAGCGAAGGAGCCAGGACCCAAAGACCTAGCTGGCCTGAAGGGCCCCCAGGGGGCCCCCAAGCAGCCCCTCTCAATTTGGGTCTGGGGGCTTTGGTTGGGCCGGGAACCTGGGAGATTCATGCAAGGTTGCAGTTCGCGGCCCGAGAAGCACTCTCCGGCCAACATGCCCAAGTGCAGCAACAGCTCCAAAAGCGAAGGAGCCAGGACCCAAAGACCTAGCTGGCCTGAAGGGCCCCCAGGGGGCCCCCAAGCAGCCCCTCTCCATTTGGGTCTGGGGGCTTTCGTTGGGCATGGAACCTGGGAGATTCCTTCAAGGTTGCAGTTCGCGGCCCGAGAAGCACTCTCCGGCCAACATGCCCAACTGCAGCAACAGCTCCCAAACCGAAGGAGCCAGGACCCAAAGACCTAGCTGGCCTGAAGGGCCCCCAGGGGGGGCCCAAAGCAGTCCCTCTCAATTTGGGTCTGGGGGCTTTCGTTGGGCCGGGAACCTGGGAGATTCCTGCAACGTTGCAGTTCGCGGCCCGAGAAGCACTCTCCGGCCAACATGCCCAACTGCAGCAACAGCTCCCAAACCGAAGGAGCCAGGACCCAAAGACCTAGCTGGCCTGAAGGGCCCCCAGGGGGCCCCCAAGCAGCCCCTCTCCATTTGGGTCTGGGGGCTTTCGTTGGGCCGGGAACCTGGGAGAATCCTGCAAGGTTGCAGTTCGCGGCCCGAGAAGCACTCTCCGGCCAACATGCCCAACTGCAGCAACAGCTCCCAAACCGAAGGAGCCAGGACCCAAAGACCTAGCTGGCCTGAAGGGCCCCCATGGGGCCCCCAAGGAGCTCCTCTCCATTTGGGTCTGGGGGCTTTTGTTGGGCCGGGAACCTGGGAGATTCCTGCGAGGTTGCAGTTCGCGGCCCGAGAAGCACTCTCCGGCCAACATGCCCAATATCCAGCAACAGCTCCCAAAGCGAAGGAGCCAGGACCCAAAGACCTAGCTGGCCTGAAGGGCCCCCAGAAGGCCACCAAGCAGCCCCTCTCCATTTTGGTCTGGGGGCTTTCGTTGGGCATGTATACCTGAGAGGTACCTGCAAGTTACAGTTCGCGGCCCGAGAAGCACTCTCCGAGCCAACATGCACAACTGCAGCAACAGCTCCCAAAGCGAAGGAGCCAGGACCCAAAGACCTAGCTGGCCTGAAGGGCCCCCAGGGGGGCCCCAAGCAGCCCCTCTCAATTTGGGTCTGGGGGCTTTCGTTGGGCCGGGAACCTGGGAGAATCCTGCAAGGTTGCAATTCGCGGCCCGAGAAGCACTCTCCGGCCAACATGCCCAACTGCAGCAACAGCTCCCAAAGCGAAGGAGCCAGGACCCAAAGACCTAGCTGGCCTGAAGGGCCCCCAGGGGGCCCCCAAGCAGCCCCTCTCAATTTGGGTCTGGGGGCTTTTTTTGGGCCGGGAACCTGAAAGATTCCTGCAAGGTTGCAGTTCGAGGCCCGAGAAGCACTCTCCGGCCAACATGCCCAACTGCAGCAACAGCTCCCAAACCGAAGGAGCCAGGACCCAAAGACCTAGCTGGCCTGAAGGGCCCCCAGGGGGCCCCCAAGCAGCCCCTCTCCATTTGGGTCTGGGGGCTTTCGTTGGGCCGGGAACCTGGGAGGTACCTGCAAGGTTGCAGTTCGCGGCCCGAGAAGCACTCTCCGGCCAACATGCCCAACTGCAGCAACAGCTCCCAAAGCGAAGGAGCCAGGACCCAAAGACCTAGCTGGCCTGAAGGGCCCCCAGGGGGCCACCAAGCAGCCCCTCTCAATTTGGGTCTGGGGGCTTTCGTTGGGCATGGATACCTGAGAGGTACCTGCAAGGTTACAGTTCGCGGCCCGAGAAGCACTCTCCGGCCAACATGCCCAACTGCAGCAACAGCTCCCAAAGCGAAGGAGCCAGGACCCAAAGACCTAGCTGGCCTGAAGGGCCCCCAGGGGGCCCCCAAGCAGCCCCTCTCAATTTGGGTCTGGGGGCTTTCGTTGGGCATGGATACCTGAGAGGTACCTGCAAGGTTACAGTTCGCGGCCCGAGAAGCACTCTCCGGCCAACATGCCCAACTGCAGCAACAGCTCCCAAAGCGAAGGAGCCAGGACCCAAAGACCTAGCTGGCCTGAAGGGCCCCCAGGGGGCCCCCAAGCAGCCCCTCTCCATTTGGGTCTGGGGGCTTTGGTTGGGCCGGGAACCTGGGAGATTCATGCAAGGTTGCAGTTCGCGGCCCGAGAAGCACTCTCCGGCCAACATACACAACTGCAGCAACAGCTCCCAAACCGAAGGAGCCAGGACCCAAAGACCTAGCTGGCCTGAAGGGCCCCCAGGGGGCCCCCAAGCAGCCCCTCTCAATTTGGGTCTGGGGGCTTTCGTTGGGCCGGGAACCTGGGAGAATCCTGCAAGGTTGCAGTTCGCGGCCCGAGAAGCACTCTCCGGCCAACATGCCCAACTGCAGCAACAGCTCCCAAAGCGAAGGAGCCAGGACCCAAAGACCTAGCTGGCCTGAAGGGCCCCCATGGGGCCCCCAAGGAGCTCCTCTCCATTTGGGTCTGGGGGCTTTAGTTGGGCCGGGAACCTGGGAGGTACCTGCAAGGTTGCAGTTCGCGGCCCGAGAAGCACTCTCCGGCCAGCATGCCCAACTGCAGCAACAGCTCCCAAACCGAAGGAGCCAGGACCCAAAGACCTAGCTGGCCTGAAGGGCCCCCAGGGGGCCCCCAAGCAGCCCCTCTCCGTTTGGGTCTGGGGGCTTTTGTTGGGCCGGGAACCTGGGAGATTCCTGCAAGGTTGCAGTTCGAGGCCCGAGAAGCACTCTCCGCCCAACATGCCCAATATCCAGCAACAGCTCCCAAAGCGAAGGAGCCAGGACCCAAAGACCTAGCTGGCCTGAAGGGCCCCCAGAAGGCCACCAAGCAGCCCCTCTCCATTTTGGTCTGGGGGCTTTCGTTGGGCATGTATACCTGAGAGGTACCTGCAAGTTACAGTTCGCGGCCCGAGAAGCACTCTCCGAGCCAACATGCACAACTGCAGCAACAGCTCCCAAAGCGAAGGAGCCAGGACCCAAAGACCTAGCTGGCCTGAAGGGCCCCCAGGGGGGCCCCAAGCAGCCCCTCTCAATTTGGGTCTGGGGGCTTTCGTTGGGCATGGATACCTGAGAGGTACCTGCAAGGTTACAGTTCGCGGCCCGAGAAGCACTCTCCGGCCAACATGCCCAACTGCAGCAACAGCTCCCAAACCGAAGGAGCCAGGACCCAAAGACCTAGCTGGCCTGAAGGGCCCCAGGGGGCCACCAAGCAGCCCCTCTCAATTTGGGTCTGGGGGCTTTCGTTGGGCATGGATACCTGAGAGGTACCTGCAAGGTTACAGTTCGCGGCCCGAGAAGCACTCTCCGGCCAACATGCCCAACTGCAGCAACAGCTCCCAAAGCGAAGGAGCCAGGACCCAAAGACCTAGCTGGCCTGAAGGGCCCCCAGGGGGCCCCCAAGCAGCCCCTCTCAATTTGGGTCTGGGGGCTTTGGTTGGGCCGGGAACCTGGGAGATTCATGCAAGGTTGCAGTTCGCGGCCCGAGAAGCACTCTCCGGCCAACATGCCCAACTGCAGCAACAGCTCCCAAAGCGAAGGAGCCAGGACCCAAAGACCTAGCTGGCCTGAAGGGCCCCCAGGGGGCCCCCAAGCAGCCCCTCTCAATTTGGGTCTGGGGGCTTTCGTTGGGCATGGAACCTGGGAGATTCCTTCAAGGTTGCAGTTCGCGGCCCGAGAAGCACTCTCCGGCCAACATGCCCAACTGCAGCAACAGCTCCCAAACCGAAGGAGCCAGGACACAAAGACCTAGCTGGCCTGAAGGGCCCCCAGGGGGGGCCCAAAGCAGTCCCTCTCAATTTGGGTCTGGGGGCTTTCGTTGGGCCGGGAACCTGGGAGATTCCTGCAACGTTGCAGTTCGCGGCCCGAGAAGCACTCTCCGGCCAACATGCCCAACTGCAGCAACAGCTCCCAAACCGAAGGAGCCAGGACCCAAAGACCTAGCTGGCCTGAAGGGCCCCCAGGGGGCCCCCAAGCAGCCCCTCTCAATTTGGGTCTGGGGGCTTTCGTTGGGCCGGGAACCTGGGAGAATCCTGCAAGGTTGCAGTTCGCGGCCCGAGAAGCACTCTCCGGCCAACATGCCCAACTGCAGCAACAGCTCCCAAACCGAAGGAGCCAGGACCCAAAGACCTAGCTGGCCTGAAGGGCCCCCAGGGGGCACCCAAGGAGCTCCTCTCCATTTGGGTCTGGGGGCTTTTGTTGGGCCGGGAACCTGGGAGATTCCTGCGAGGTTGCAGTTCGCGGCCCGAGAAGCACTCTCCGGCCAACATGCCCAATATCCAGCAACAGCTCCCAAAGCGAAGGAGCCAGGACCCAAAGACCTAGCTGGCCTGAAGGGCCCCCAGAAGGCCACCAAGCAGCCCCTCTCCATTTTGGTCTGGGGGCTTTCGTTGGGCATGTATACCTGAGAGGTACCTGCAAGGTACAGTTCGCGGCCCGAGAAGCACTCTCCGAGCCAACATGCACAACTGCAGCAACAGCTCCCAAAGCGAAGGAGCCAGGACCCAAAGACCTAGCTGGCCTGAAGGGCCCCCAGGGGGGCCCCAAGCAGCCCCTCTCAATTTGGGTCTGGGGGCTTTCGTTGGCCGGGAACCTGGGAGAATCCTGCAAGGTTGCAATTCGCGGCCCGAGAAGCACTCTCCGGCCAACATGCCCAACTGCAGCAACAGCTCCCAAAGCGAAGGAGCCAGGACCCAAAGACCTAGCTGGCCTGAAGGGCCCCCAGGGGGCCCCCAAGCAGCCCCTCTCAATTTGGGTCTGGGGGCTTTCGTTGGGCCGGGAACCTGGGAGATTCCTGCAAGGTTGCAGTTCGCGGCCCGAGAAGCACTCTCCGGCCAACATGCCCAACTGCAGCAACAGCTCCCAAACCGAAGGAGCCAGGACCCAAAGACCTAGCTGGCCTGAAGGGCCCCCAGGGGGCCCCCAAGCAGCCCCTCTCCATTTGGGTCTGGGGGCTTTTGTTGGGCCGGGAACCTGGGAGATTCCTGCAAGGTTGCAGTTCGCGGCCCGAGAAGCACTCTCCGCCCAACATGCCCAACGTCAACAACAGCTCCCAAACCGAATGAGCCAGGACCCAAAGACCTAGCTGGCCTGAAGGGCCCCCAGGGGGCCCCCAAGCAGCCCCTCTCCATTTGGGTCTGGGGGCTTTCTTTAGGCTGAGAACCTGGGAGATACCAGCAAGGTTGCAGTTCGCGGCCCGAGAAGCACTCTCCGGCCAACATGCCCAATATCCAGCAACAGCTCCCAAAGCGAAGGAGCCAGGACCCAAAGACCTAGCTGGCCTGAAGGGCCCCCAGAAGGCCCCCAAGCAGCCCCTCTCAATTTGGGTCTGGGGGCTTTCGTTGGGCATGTATACCTGAGAGGTACCTGCAAGTTACAGTTCGCGGCCCGAGAAGCACTCTCCGGCCAACATGCCCAAGTGCAGCAACAGCTCCCAAAGCGAAGGAGCCAGGACCCAAAGACCTAGCTGGCCTGAAGGGCCCCCAGGGGGCCCCCAAGCAGCCCCTCTCCATTTGGGTCTGGGGGTTTTCGTTGGGCCGGGAACCTGGGAGGTACCTGCAAGGTTGCAGTTCGCGGCCCGAGAAGCACTCTCCGGCCAACATGCCCAACTGCAGCAACAGCTCCCAAACCGAAGGAGCCAGGACCCAAAGACCTAGCTGGCCTGAAGGGCCCCCAGGGGGCCCCCAAGCAGCCCCTCTCCATTTGGGTCTGGGGGCTTTCGTTGGGCCGGGAACCTGGGAGATTCCTTCAAGGTAGCAGTTCGCGGCCCGAGAAGCACTCTCCGGCCAACATGCCCAACTGCAGCAACAGCTCCCAAAGTGAAGGAGCCAGGACCCAAAGACCTAGCTGGCCTGAAGGGCCCCCAGGGGGCCCCCAAGCAGCCCCTCTCAATTTGGGTCTGGGGGCTTTCGTTGGGCCGGGAACCTGGGAGATTCATGCAAGGTTGCAGTTCGCGGCCCGAGAAGCACTCTCCGGCCAACATGCCCAACTGCAGCAACAGCTCCCAAAGCGAAGGAGCCAGGACCCAAAGACCTAGCTGGCCTGAAGGGCCCCCAGGGGGCCCCCAAGCAGCCCCTCTCAATTTGGGTCTGGGGGCTTCCGTTGGGCATGGAACCTGGGAGAATCCTGCAAGGTTGCAGTTCGCGGCCCGAGAAGCACTCTCCGGCCAACATGCCCAACTGCAGCAACAGCTCCCAAACCGAAGGAGCCAGGACCCAAAGACCTAGCTGGCCTGAAGGGCCCCCAGGGGGGCCCCAAGCAGCCCCTCTCAATTTTGGTCTGGGGGCTTTTGTTGGGCCGGGAACCTGGGAGAATCCTGCAAGGTTGCAGTTCGCGGCCCGAGAAGCACTCTCCGGCCAACATGCCCAACTGCAGCAACAGCTCCCAAACCGAAGGAGCCAGGACCCAAAGACCTAGCTGGCCTGAAGGGCCCCCAGGGGGCCCCCAAGCAGCCCCTCTCAATTTGGGTCTGGGGGCTTTCGTTGGGCCGGGAACCTGGGAGAATCCTGCAAGGTTGCAGTTCGCGGCCCGAGAAGCACTCTCCGGCCAACATGCCCAACTGCAGCAACAGCTCCCAAACCGAAGGAGCCAGGACCCAAAGACCTAGCTGGCCTGAAGGGCCCCCAGGGGGCCCCCAAGCAGCCCCTCTCAATTTGGGTCTGGGGGCTTTCGTTGGGCCGGGAACCTGGGAGAATCCTGCAAGGTTGCAGTTCGCGGCCCGAGAAGCACTCTCCGGCCAACATGCCCAACTGCAGCAACAGCTCCCAAAGCGAAGGAGCCAGGACCCAAAGACCTAGCTGGCCTGAAGGGCCCCCAGGGGGCCACCAAGCAGCCCCTCTCAATTTGGGTCTGGGGGCTTTCGTTGGGCCGGGAACCTGGGAGAATCCTGCAAGGTTGCAGTTCGCGGCCCAAGAAGCACTCTCCGGCCAACATGCCCAACTGCAGCAACAGCTCCCAAACCGAAGGAGCCAGGACCCAAAGACCTAGCTGGCCTGAAGGGGCCCCAGGGGGCCCCCAAGCAGCACCTCTCAATTTGGGTCTGGGGGCTTTCGTTGGGCCGGGAACCTGGGAGAATCCTGCAAGGTTGCAGTTCGCGGCCCGAGAAGCACTCTCCGCCCAACATGCCCAACTGCAGCTACAGCTCCCAAACCGAAGGAGCCAGGACACAAAGACCTAGCTGGCCTGAAGGGCCCCCAGGGGGCCCCCAGGTAGGCCCTCTCCATTTGGGTCTGGGGGCTTTCTTTAGGCTGAGAACCTGGGAGATACCAGCAAGGTTGCAGTTCGCGGCCCGAGAAGCACTCTCCGGCCAACATGCCCAATATCCAGCAACAGCTCCCAAAGCGAAGGAGCCAGGACCCAAAGACCTAGCTGGCCTGAAGGGCCCCCAGAAGGCCACCAAGCAGCCCCTCTCCATTTGGGTCTGGGGGCTTTCGTTGGGCATGTATACCTGAGAGGTACCTGCAAGTTACAGTTCGCGGCCCGAGAAGCACTCTCCGCCCAACATGCCCAACTGCAGCAACAGCTCCCAAAGCGAAGGAGCCAGGACACAAAGACCTAGCTGGCCTGAAGGGCCCCCATGGGACCCCCAAGGAGCTCCTCTCCATTTGGGTCTGGGGGCTTTAGTTGGGCCGGGAACCTGGGAGGTACCAGCAAGGTTCCAGTTCGCGGCCGGAGAAGCACTCTCCGGCCAACATGCCCAACTGCAGCAACAGCTCCCAAAGCGAAGGAGCCAGGACCCAAAGACCTAGCTGGCCTGAAGGGCCCCCAGGGGGCCCCCAAGCAGCCCCTCTCCATTTGGGTCTGGGGGCTTTTGTTGGGCATGGAACCTGGGAGATTCCTGCAAGGTTGCAGTTCGAGGCCCGAGAAGCACTCTCCGGCCAACATGCCCAACTGCAGCAACAGCTCCCAAACCGAATGAGCCAGGACACAAAGACCTAGCTGGCCTGAAGGGCCCCCAGGGGGCCCCCAAGCAGCCCCTCTCAATTTGGGTCTGGGGGCTTTCGTTGGGCCGGGAACCTGGGAGATTCCTTCAAGGTTGCAGTTCGCGGCCCGAGAAGCACTCTCCGGCCAACATGCCCAACTGCAGCAACAGCTCCCAAAGCGAAGGAGCCAGGACCCAAAGACCTAGCTGGCCTGAAGGGCCCCCAGGGGGCCCCCAAGCAGCCCCTCTCAATTTGGGTCTGGGGGCTTTCTTTGGGCCGGGAACCTGGGAAATTCATGCAAGGTTGCAGTTCGCGGCCCGAGAAGCACTCTCCGGCCAACATGCCCAACTGCAGCAACAGCTCCCAAAGCGAAGGAGCCAGGACCCAAAGACCTAGCTGGCCTGAAGGGCCCCCAGGGGGCCCCCAAGCAGCCCCTCTCCATTTGGGTCTGGGGCTTTCGTTGGGCCGGGAACCTGGGAGAATCCTGCAAGGTTGCAGTTCGCGGCCCGAGAAGCACTCTCCGGCCAACATGCCCAACTGCAGCAACAGCTCCCAAAGCGAAGGAGCCAGGACCCAAAGACCTAGCTGGCCTGAAGGGCCCCCAGGGGGCCCCCAAGCAGCCCCTCTCAATTTGGGTCTGGGGGTTTTCGTTGGGCCGGGAACCTGGGAGATTCATGCAAGGTTGCAGTTCGCGGCCCGAGAAGCACTCTCCGGCCAACATGCCCAACTGCAGCAACAGCTCCCAAAGCGAAGGAGCCAGGACCCAAAGACCTAGCTGGCCTGAAGGGCCCCCAGGGGGCCCCCAAGCAGCCCCTCTCACTTTGGGTCTGGGGGCTTTCGTTGGGCATGGAACCTGGGAGAATCCTGCAAGGTTGCAGTTCGCGGCCCGAGAAGCACTCTCCGGCCAACATGCCCAACTGCAGCAACAGCTCCCAAACCGAAGGAGCCAGGACCCAAAGACCTAGCTGGCCTGAAGGGCCCCCAGGGGGGCCCCAAGCAGCCCCTCTCAATTTTGGTCTGGGGGCTTTCGTTGGGCCGGGAACCTGGGAGAATCCTGCAACGTTGCAGTTCGCGGCCCGAGAAGCACTCTCCGGCCAACATGCCCAACTGCAGCAACAGCTCCCAAAGCGAAGGAGCCAGGACCCAAAGACCTAGCTGGCCTGAAGGGCCCCCAGGGGGCCCCCAAGCAGCCCCTCTCCATTTGGGTCTGGGGGCTTTTGTTGGGCATGGAACCTGGGAGATTCCTGCAAGGTTGCAGTTCGCGGCCCGAGAAGCACTCTCCGGCCAACATGCCCAACTGCAGCAACAGCTCCCAAACCGAAGGAGCCAGGACCCAAAGACCTAGCTGGCCTGAAGGGCCCCCAGGGGGCCCCCAAGCAGCCCCTCTCCATTTGGGTCTGGGGGCTTTTGTTGGGCCGGGAACCTGGGAGATTCCTGCAACGTTGCAGTTCGAGGCCCGAGAAGCACTCTCCGGCCAACATGCCCAACGTCAACAACAGCTCCCAAACCGAATGAGCCAGGACACAAAGACCTAGCTGGCCTGAAGGGCCCCCAGGGGGCCCCCAAGCAGCCCCTCTCAATTTGGGCCTGGGGGCTTTCTTTAGGATGATAACCTGGGAGATACCAGCAAGGTTGCAGTTCGCGGCCCGAGAAGCACTCTCCGGCCAACATGCCCAACTGCAGCAACAGCTCCCAAAGCGAAGGAGCCAGGACCCAAAGACCTAGCTGGCCTGAAGGGCCCCGAGGGGGCCCCCAAGCAGCCCCTCTCAATTTGGGTCTGGGGGCTTTCGTTGGGCCGGGAACCTGGGAGAATCCTGCAAGGTTGCAGTTCGCGGCCCGAGAAGCACTCTCCGGCCAACATGCCCAACTGCAGCAACAGCTCCCAAAGCGAAGGAGCCAGGACCCAAAGACCTAGCTGGCCTGAAGGGCCCCCAGGGGGCCCCCAAGCAGCCCCTCTCAATTTGGGTCTGGGGGCTTTCGTTGGGCCGGGAACCTGGGAGAATCCTGCAAGGTTGCAGTTCGCGGCCCGAGAAGCACTCTCCGGCCAACATGCCCAACTGCAGCAACAGCTCCCAAACCGAAGGAGCCAGGACCCAAAGACCTAGCTGGCCTGAAGGGCCCCCAGGGGGCCACCAAGCAGCCCCTCTCAATTTGGGTCTGGGGGCTTTCGTTGGGAGGGGAACCTGGGAGATTCCTGCAAGGTTGCAGTTCGCGGCCCGAGAAGCAGTCTCCGGCCAACATGCCCAACTGCAGCAACAGCTCCCAAAGCGAAGGAGCCAGGACCCAAAGACCTAGCTGGCCTGAAGGGGCCCCAGGGGGCCCCCAAGCAGCCCCTCTCCATTTGGGTCTGGGGGCTTTCGTTGGGCCGGGAACCTGGGAGGTACCTGCAAGGTTGCAGTTCGCGGCCCGAGAAGCACTCTCCGGCCAACATGCCCAACTGCAGCAACAGCTCCCAAAGCGAAGGAGCCAGGACCCAAAGACCTAGCTGTCCTGAAGGGCCACCAGGGGGCCCCCAAGCAGCCCCTCTCCATTTGGGTCTGGGGGCTTTCGTTGGGCATGGATACCTGAGAGGTACCTGCAAGGTTACAGTTCGCGGCCCGAGAAGCACTCTCCGGCCAACATGCCCAACTGCAGCAACAGCTCCCAAACCGAAGGAGCCAGGACCCAAAGACCTAGCTGGCCTGAAGGGCCCCCAGGGGGCCCCCGAGCAGCCCCTCTCCATTTGGGTCTGGGGGCTTTCGTTGGGCCGGGAACCTGGGAGAATCCTGCAAGGTTGCAGTTCGAGGCCCGAGAAGCACTCTCCGGCCAACATGCCCAACTGCAGCAACAGCTCCCAAACCGAAGGAGCCAGGACACAAAGACCTAGCTGGCCTGAAGGGCCCCCAGGGGGCCCCCAAGCAGCCCCTCTCCATTTGGGTCTGGGGGCTTTCGTTGGGCCGGGAACCTGGGAGAATCCTGCAAGGTTGCAGTTCGCGGCCCGAGAAGCACTCTCCGCCCAACATGCCCAACTGCAGCAACAGCTCCCAAACCGAAGGAGCCAGGACCCAAAGACCTAGCTGGCCTGAAGGGCCCCCAGGGGGCCACCAAGCAGCCCCTCTCCATTTGGGTCTGGGGGCTTTCGTTGGGCCGGGAACCTGGGAGAATCCTGCAAGGTTGCAGTTCGCGGCCCGAGAAGCACTCTCCGGCCAACATGCCCAACTGCAGCAACAGCTCCCAAAGCGAAGGAGCCAGGACCCAAAGACCTAGCTGGCCTGAAGGGGCCCCAGGGGGCCCCCAAGCAGCCCCTCTCCATTTGGGTCTGGGGGCTTTCGTTGGGCATGGAACCTGGGAGGTACCTGCAAGGTTGCAGTTCGCGGCCCGAGAAGCACTCTCCGGCCAACATGCCCAAGTGCAGCAACAGCTCCCAAACCGAAGGAGCCAGGACCCAAAGACCTAGCTGGCCTGAAGGGCCCCCAGAGGGCCCCCAAGCAGCCCCTCTCCATTTGGGTCTGGGGGCTTTCGTTGGGCCGGGAACCTGGGAGATTCCTGCAAGGTTGCAGTTCGAGGCCCGAGAAGCACTCTCCGGCCAACATGCCCAACTGCAGCAACAGCTCCCAAACCGAATGAGCCAGGACACAAAGACCTAGCTGGCCTGAAGGGCCCCCAGGGGGCCCCCAAGTAGGCCCTCTCCATTTGGGTCTGGGGGCTTTCTTTAGGCTGAGAACCTGGGAGATACCAGCAAGGTTGCAGTTCGCGGCCCGAGAAGCACTCTCCGGCCAACATGCCCAATATCCAGCAACAGCTCCCAAAGCGAAGGAGCCAGGACCCAAAGACCTAGCTGGCCTGAAGGGCCCCCAGAAGGCCACAAAGCAGCCCCTCTCCATTTGGGTCTGGGGGCTTTCGTTGGGCATGTATACCTGAGAGGTACCTGCAAGTTACAGTTCGCGGCCCGAGAAGCACTCTCCGGCCAACATGCCCAACTGCAGCAACAGCTCCCAAAGCGAAGGAGCCAGGACACAAAGACCTAGCTGGCCTGAAGGGCCCCCAGGGGGCCCCCAAGCAGCCCCTCTCCATTTGGGTCTGGGGGCTTTCGTTGGGCATGGATACCTGAGAGGTACCTGCAAGGTTGCAGTTCGCGGCCCGAGAAGCACTCTCCGGCCAACATGCTCAACTGCAGCAACAGCTCCCAAAGCGAAGGAGCCAGGACCCAAAGACCTAGCTGGCCTGAAGGGCCCCCATGGGGCCCCCAAGGAGCTCCTCTCCATTTGGGTCTGGGGGCTTTAGTTGGGCCGGGAACCTGGGAGGTACCAGCAAGGTTCCAGTTCGCGGCCGGAGAAGCACTCTCCGGCCAACATGCCCAACTGCAGCAACAGCTCCCAAAGCGAAGGAGCCAGGACCCAAAGACCTAGCTGGCCTGAAGGGCCCCAAGGGGGCCCCCATGCAGCCCCTCTCCATTTGGGTCTGGGGGCTTTTGTTGGGCATGGAACCTGGGAGATTCCTGCAAGGTTGCCGTTCGAGGCCCGAGAAGCACTCTCCGGCCAACATGCCCAACTGCAGCAACAGCTCCCAAACCGAATGAGCCAGGACACAAAGACCTAGCTGACCTGAAGGGCCCCCAGGGGGCCCCCAAGCAGCCCCTCTCAATTTGGGTCTGGGGGCTTTCGTTGGGCCGGGAACCTGGGAGATTCCTTCAAGGTTGCAGTTCGCGGCCCGAGAAGCACTCTCCGCCCAACATGCCCAACTGCAGCAACAGCTCCCAAAGCGAAGGAGCCAGGACCCAAAGACCTAGCTGGCCTGAAGGGCCCCCAGGGGGCCCCCAAGCAGCTCCTCTCAATTTGGGTCTGGGGGTTTTCGTTGGGCCGGGAACCTGGGAGGTACCTGCAAGGTTGCAGTTCGCGGCCCGAGAAGCACTCTCCGGCCAACATGCCCAACTGCAGCAACAGCTCCCAAACCGAAGGAGCCAGGACCCAAAGACCTAGCTGGCCTGAAGGGCCCCCAGGGGGCCCCCAAGCAGCCCCTCTCCATTTGGGTCTGGGGGCTTTCGTTGGGCCGGGAACCTGGGAGAATCCTGCAAGGTTGCAGTTCGCGGCCCGAGAAGCACTCTCCGGCCAACATGCCCAACTGCAGCAACAGCTCCCAAAGCGAAGGAGCCAGGACCCAAAGACCTAGCTGGCCTGAAGGGCCCCCAGGGGGCCCCCAAGCAGCCCCTCTCAATTTTGGTCTGGGGGCTTTCGTTGGGCCGGGAACCTGGGAGATTCATGCAAGGTTGCAGTTCGCGGCCCGAGAAGCACTCTCCGGCCAACATGCCCAACTGCAGCAACAGCTCCCAAAGCGAAGGAGCCAGGACCCAAAGACCTAGCTGGCCTGAAGGGCCCCCAGGGGGCCCCCAAGCAGCCCCTCTCAATTTGGGTCTGGGGGCTTTCGTTGGGCATGGAACCTGGGAGAATCCTGCAAGGTTGCAGTTCGCGGCCCGAGAAGCACTCTCCGGCCAACATGCCCAACTGCAGCAACAGCTCCCAAACCGAAGGAGCCAGGACCCAAAGACCTAGCTGGCCTGAAGGACCCCCAGGGGGGCCCCAAGCAGCCCCTCTCAATTTGGGTCTGGGGGCTTTCGTTGGGCCGTGAACCTGGGAGAATCCTGCAAGGTTGCAGTTCGCGGCCCGAGAAGCACTCTCCGGCCAACATGTCCAACTGCAGCAACAGCTCCCAAAGCGAAGGAGCCAGGACCCAAAGACCTAGCTGGCCTGAAGGGCCCCCAGGGGGCCCCCAAGCAGCCCCTCTCCATTTGGGTCTGGTGCCTTTCGTTAGGCCGGGAACCTGGGAGATTCCTGCGAGGTTGCAGTTCGCGGCCCGAGAAGCACTCTCCGGCCAACATGCCCAACTGCAGCAACAGCTCCCAAACCGAAGGAGCCAGGACCCAAAGACCTAGCTGGCCTGAAGGGCCCCCATGGGGCCCCCAAGGAGCTCCTCTCCATTTGGGTCTGGGGGCTTTATTTGGGCCGTGAACCTGGGAGGTACCTGCAAGGTTGCAGTTCGTGGCCGGAGAAGCACTCTCCGGCCAACATGCCCAACTGCAGCAACAGCTCCCAAAGTGAAGGAGCCAGGACCCAAAGACCTAGCTGGCCTGAAGGGCCCCCGGGGGCCCCCAAGCAGCCCCTCTCCATTTGGGTCTGGGGGCTTTTGTTGGGCCGGGAACCTGAAAGATTCCTGCAAGGTTGCAGTTCGAGGCCCGAGAAGCACTCTCCGGCCAACATGCCCAACTGCAGCAACAGCTCCCAAAGCGAAGGAGCCAGGACCCAAAGACCTAGCTGGCCTGAAGGGCCCCCAGGGGGCCCCCAAGCAGCCCCTCTCCATTTGGGTCTGGGGGCTTTCGTTGGGCCGGGAACCTGGGAGGTACCTGCAAGGTTGCAGTTCGCGGCCCGAGAAGCACTCTCCGGCCAACATGCCCAAGTGCAGCAACAGCTCCCAAAGCGAAGGAGCCAGGACCCAAAGACCTAGCTGGCCTGAAGGGCCCCCAGGGGGCCACCAAGCAGCCCCTCTCAATTTGGGTCTGGGGGCTTTCGTTGGGCCGGGAACCTGGGAGATTCATGCAAGGTTGCAGTTCGCGGCCCGAGAAGCACTCTCCGGCCAACATGCCCAATATCCAGCAACAGCTCCCAAAGCGAAGGAGCCAGGACCCAAAGACCTAGCTGGCCTGAAGGGCCCCCAGAAGGCCACCAAGCAGCCCCTCTCCATTTTGGTCTGGGGGCTTTCGTTGGGCATGTATACCTGAGAGGTACCTGCAAGTTACAGTTCGCGGCCCGAGAAGCACTCTCCGAGCCAACATGCACAACTGCAGCAACAGCTCCCAAAGCGAAGGAGCCAGGACCCAAAGACCTAGCTGGCCTGAAGGGCCCCCAGGGGGGCCCCAAGCAGCCCCTCTCAATTTGGGTCTGGGGGCTTTCGTTGGGCCGGGAACCTGGGAGAATCCTGCAAGGTTGCAATTCGCGGCCCGAGAAGCACTCTCCGGCCAACATGCCCAACTGCAGCAACAGCTCCCAAAGCGAAGGAGCCAGGACCCAAAGACCTAGCTGGCCTGAAGGGCCCCCAGGGGGCCCACAAGCAGCCCCTCTCAATTTGGGTCTGGGGGCTTTCGTTGGGCCGGGAACCTGGGAGATTCCTGCAAGGTTGCAGTTCGCGGCCGGAGAAGCACTCTCCGGCCAACATGCCCAACTGCAGCAACAGCTCCCAAACCGAAGGAGCCAGGACCCAAAGACCTAGCTGGCCTGAAGGGCCCCCAGGGGGCCCCCAAGCAGCCCCTCTCCATTTGGGTCTGGGGGCTTTTGTTGGGCCGGGAACCTGGGAGATTCCTGCAAGGTTGCAGTTCGCGGCCCGAGAAGCACTCTCCGCCCAACATGCCCAACGTCAACAACAGCTCCCAAACCGAATGAGCCAGGACACAAAGACCTAGCTGGCCTGAAGGGCCCCCAGGGGGCCCCCAAGCAGCCCCTCTCCATTTGGGTCTGGGGGCTTTCTTTAGGCTGAGAACCTGGGAGATACCAGCAAGGTTGCAGTTCGCGGCCCGAGAAGCACTCTCCGGCCAACATGCCCAATATCCAGCAACAGCTCCCAAAGCGAAGGAGCCAGGACCCAAAGACCTAGCTGGCGTGAAGGGCCCCCAGAAGGCCCCCAAGCAGCCCCTCTCAATTTGGGTCTGGGGGCTTTCGTTGGGCATGTATACCTGAGAGGTACCTGCAAGTTACAGTTCGCGGCCCGAGAAGCACTCTCCGGCCAACATGCCCAAGTGCAGCAACAGCTCCCAAAGCGAAGGAGCCAGGACCCAAAGACCTAGCTGGCCTGAAGGGCCCCCAGGGGGCCCCCAAGCAGCCCCTCTCCATTTGGGTCTGGGGGTTTTCGTTGGGCCGGGAACCTGGGAGGTACCTGCAAGGTTGCAGTTCGCGGCCCGAGAAGCACTCTCCGGCCAACATGCCTAACTGCAGCAACAGCTCCCAAACCGAAGGAGCCAGGACCCAAAGACCTAGCTGGCCTGAAGGGCCCCCAGGGGGCCCCCAAGCAGCCCCTCTCCATTTGGGTCTGGGGGCTTTCGTTGGGCATGGAACCTGGGAGAATCCTGCAAGGTTGCAGTTCGCGGCCCGAGAAGCACTCTCCGCCCAACATGCCCAACTGCAGCAACAGCTCCCAAAGCGAAGGAGCCAGGACCCAAAGACCTAGCTGGCCTGAAGGGCCCCCAGGGGGCCCCCAAGCAGCCCCTCTCAATTTGGGTCTGGGGGCTTTCGTTGGGCCGGGAACCTGGGAGAATCCTGCAAGGTTGCAGTTCGCGGCCCGAGAAGCACTCTCCGGCCAACATGCCCAACTGCAGCAACAGCTCCCAAAGCGAAGGAGCCAGGACCCAAAGACCTAGCTGGCCTGAAGGGCCCCCAGGGGGCCCCCAAGCAGCCCCTCTCCATTTGGGTCTGGGGGCTTTCGTTGGGCCGGGAACCTGGGAGAATCCTGCAAGGTTGCAGTTCGCGGCCCGAGAAGCACTCTCCGGCCAACATGCCCAACTGCAGCAACAGCTCCCAAAGCGAAGGAGCCAGGACCCAAAGACCTAGCTGGCCTGAAGGGGCCCCAGGGGGCCCCCAAGCAGCACCTCTCAATTTGGGTCTGGGGGCTTTCGTTGGGCCGGGAACCTGGGAGGTACCTGCAAGGTTGCAGTTCGCGGCCCGAGAAGCACTCTCCGGCCAACATGCCCAACTGCAGCAACAGCTCCCAAAGCGAAGGAGCCAGGACCCAAAGACCTAGCTGGCCTGAAGGGCCCCCAGGGGGCCCCCAAGTAGCCCCTCTCCATTTGGGTCTGGGGGCTTTCTTTAGGCTGAGAACCTGGGAGATACCAGCAAGGTTGCAGTTCGCGGCCCGAGAAGCACTCTCCGGCCAACATGCCCAATATCCAGCAACAGCTCCCAAAGCGAAGGAGCCAGGACCCAAAGACCTAGCTGGCCTGAAGGGCCCCCAGAAGGCCACCAAGCAGGCCCTCTCAATTTGGGTCTGGGGGCTTTCATTGGGCATGTATACCTGAGAGGTACCTGCAAGTTACAGTTCGCGGCCCGAGAAGCACTCTCCGCCCAACATGCCCAACTGCAGCAACAGCTCCCAAAGCGAAGGAGCCAGGACACAAAGACCTAGCTGGCCTGAAGGGCCCCCAGGGGGCCACCAAGCAGCCCCTCTCAATTTGGGTCTGGGGGCTTTCTTTGGGCATGGATACCTGAGAGGTACCTGCAAGGTTGCAGTTCGCGGCCGGAGAAGCACTCTCCGGCCAACATGCTCAATTGCAGCAACAGCTCCCAAAGCGAAGGAGCCAGGACCCAAAGACCTAGCTGGCCTGAAGGGCCCCCAGGGGGGCCCCAAGCAGCCCCTCTCAATTTTGGTCTGGGGGCTTTCGTTGGGCCGGGAACCTGGGAGAATCCTGCAAGGTTGCAGTTCGCGGCCCGAGAAGCACTCTCCGCCCAACATGCCCAACTGCAGCAACAGCTCCCAAAGCGAAGGAGCCAGGACCCAAAGACCTAGCTGGCCTGAAGGGCCCCCAGGGGGCCCCCAAGCAGCCCCTCTCCATTTGGGTCTGGGGGCTTTTGTTGGGCATGGAACCTGGGAGATTCCTGCAAGGTTGCAGTTCGCGGCCCGAGAAGCACTCTCCGGCCAACATGCCCAACTGCAGCAACAGCTCCCAAACCGAAGGAGCCAGGACCCAAAGACCTAGCTGGCCTGAAGGGCCCCCAGGGGGCCCCCAAGCAGCCCCTCTCCATTTGGGTCTGGGGGCTTTTGTTGGGCCGGGAACCTGGGAGATTCCTGCAACGTTGCAGTTCGAGGCCCGAGAAGCACTCTCCGGCCAACATGCCCAACGTCAACAACAGCTCCCAAACCGAATGAGCCAGGACACAAAGACCTAGCTGGCCTGAAGGGCCCCCAGGGGGCCCCCAAGCAGCCCCTCTCCATTTGGGTCTGGGGGCTTTCTTTAGGATGATAACCTGGGAGATACCAGCAAGGTTGCAGTTCGCGGCCCGAGAAGCACTCTCCGGCCAACATGCCCAACTGCAGCAACAGCTCCCAAAGCGAAGGAGCCAGGACCCAAAGACCTAGCTGGCCTGAAGGGCCCCCAGGGGGCCCCCAAACAGCCCCTCTCAATTTGGGTCTGGGGGCTTTCGTTGGGCCGGGAACCTGGGAGAATCCTGCAAGGTTGCAGTTCGCGGCCCGAGAAGCACTCTCCGCCCAACATGCCCAACTGCAGCAACAGCTCCCAAAGCGAAGGAGCCAGGACCCAAAGACCTAGCTGGCCTGAAGGGCCCCCAGGGGGCCCCCAAGCAGCCCCTCTCAATTTGGGTCTGGGGGCTTTCGTTGGGCCGGGAACCTGGGAGAATCCTGCAAGGTTGCAGTTCGCGGCCCGAGAAGCACTCTCCGGCCAACATGCCCAACTGCAGCAACAGCTCCCAAACCGAAGGAGCCAGGACCCAAAGACCTAGCTGGCCTGAAGGGCCCCCAGGGGGCCACCAAGCAGCCCCTCTCAATTTGGGTCTGGGGGCTTTCGTTGGGAGGGGAACCTGGGAGAATCCTGCAAGGTTGCAGTTCGCGGCCCGAGAAGCACTCTCCGGCCAACATGCCCAACTGCAGCAACAGCTCCCAAAGCGAAGGAGCCAGGACCCAAAGACCTAGCTGGCCTGAAGGGGCCCCAGGGGGCCCCCAAGCAGCACCTCTCAATTTGGGTCTGGGGGCTTTCGTTGGGCCGGGAACCTGGGAGGTACCTGCAAGGTTGCAGTTCGCGGCCCGAGAAGCACTCTCCGAGCCAACATGCACAACTGCAGCAACAGCTCCCAAAGCGAAGGAGCCAGGACCCAAAGACCTAGCTGTCCTGAAGGGCCACCAGGGGGCCCCCAAGCAGCCCCTCTCCATTTGGGTCTGGGGGCTTTCGTTGGGCATGGATACCTGAGAGGTACCTGCAAGGTTACAGTTCGCGGCCCGAGAAGCACTCTCCGGCCAACATGCCCAACTGCAGCAACAGCTCCCAAAGCGAAGGAGCCAGGACCCAAAGACCTAGCTGGCCTGAAGGGCCCCCAGGGGGCCCCCAAGCAGCCCCTCTCCATTTGGGTCTGGGGGCTTTCGTTGGGCCGGGAACCTGGGAGATTCCTTCAAGGTTGCAGTTCGCGGCCCGAGAAGCACTCTCCGCCCAACATGCCCAACTGCAGCAACAGCTCCCAAACCGAAGGAGCCAGGACCCAAAGACCTAGCTGGCCTGAAGGGCCCCCAGGGGGCCCCCAAGCAGCCCCTCTCAATTTGGGTCTGGGGGCTTTCTTTGGGCCGGGAACCTGGGAGATTCATGCAAGGTTGCAGTTCGCGGCCCGAGAAGCACTCTCCGGCCAACATGCCCAACTGCAGCAACAGCTCCCAAAGCGAAGGAGCCAGGACACAAAGACCTAGCTGGCCTGAAGGGCCCCCAGGGGGCCCCCAAGCAGCCCCTCTCCATTTGGGTCTGGGGCTTTCGTTGGGCCGGGAACCTGGGAGAATCCTGCAAGGTTTCAGTTCGCGGCCCGAGAAGCACTCTCCGGCCAACATGCCCAACTGCAGCAACAGCTCCCAAAGCGAAGGAGCCAGGACCCAAAGACCTAGCTGGCCTGAAGGGCCCCCAGGGGGCCCCCAAGCAGCCCCTCTCAATTTGGGTCTGGGGGCTTTCGTTGGGCCGGGAACCTGGGAGATTCATGCAAGGTTGCAGTTCGCGGCCCGAGAAGCACTCTCCGGCCAACATGCCCAACTGCAGCAACAGCTCCCAAAGCGAAGGAGCCAGGACCCAAAGACCTAGCTGGCCTGAAGGGCCCCCAGGGGGCCCCCAAGCAGCCCCTCTCACTTTGGGTCTGGGGGCTTTCGTTGGGCATGGAACCTGGGAGAATCCTGCAAGGTTGCAGTTCGCGGCCCGAGAAGCACTCTCCGGCCAACATGCCCAACTGCAGCAACAGCTCCCAAAGCGAAGGAGCCAGGACCCAAAGACCTAGCTGGCCTGAAGGGCCCCCAGGGGGGCCCCAAGCAGCCCCTCTCAATTTGGGTCTGGGGGCTTTCGTTGGGCCGGGAACCTGGGAGAATCCTGCAACGTTGCAGTTCGCGGCCCGAGAAGCACTCTCCGGCCAACATGCCCAACTGCAGCAACAGCTCCCAAAGCGAAGGAGCCAGGACCCAAAGACCTAGCTGGCCTGAAGGGCCCCCAGGGGGCCCCCAAGCAGCCCCTCTCCATTTGGGTCTGGGGGCTTTTGTTGGGCATGGAACCTGGGAGATTCCTGCAAGGTTGCAGTTCGCGGCCCGAGAAGCACTCTCCGGCCAACATGCCCAACTGCAGCAACAGCTCCCAAACCGAAGGAGCCAGGACCCAAAGACCTAGCTGGCCTGAAGGGCCCCCAGGGGGCCCCCAAGCAGCCCCTCTCCATTTGGGTCTGGGGGCTTTTGTTGGGCCGGGAACCTGGGAGATTCCTGCAACGTTGCAGTTCGAGGCCCGAGAAGCACTCTCCGGCCAACATGCCCAACGTCAACAACAGCTCCCAAACCGAATGAGCCAGGACACAAAGACCTAGCTGGCCTGAAGGGCCCCCAGGGGGCCCCCAAGCAGCCCCTCTCAATTTGGGCCTGGGGGCTTTCTTTAGGATGATAACCTGGGAGATACCAGCAAGGTTGCAGTTCGCGGCCCGAGAAGCACTCTCCGGCCAACATGCCCAACTGCAGCAACAGCTCCCAAAGCGAAGGAGCCAGGACCCAAAGACCTAGCTGGCCTGAAGGGCCCCCAGGGGGCCCCCAAGCAGCCCCTCTCAATTTGGGTCTGGGGGCTTTCGTTGGGCCGGGAACCTGGGAGAATCCTGCAAGGTTGCAGTTCGCGGCCCGAGAAGCACTCTCCGGCCAACATGCCCAACTGCAGCAACAGCTCCCAAAGCGAAGGAGCCAGGACCCAAAGACCTAGCTGGCCTGAAGGGCCCCCAGGGGGCCCCCAAGCAGCCCCTCTCAATTTGGGTCTGGGGGCTTTCGTTGGGCCGGGAACCTGGGAGAATCCTGCAAGGTTGCAGTTCGCGGCCCGAGAAGCACTCTCCGGCCAACATGCCCAACTGCAGCAACAGCTCCCAAACCGAAGGAGCCAGGACCCAAAGACCTAGCTGGCCTGAAGGGCCCCCAGGGCGCCCCCAAGCAGCCCCTCTCCATTTGGGTCTGGGGGCTTTCGTTGGGCCGGGAACCTGGGAGAATCCTGCAAGGTTGCAGTTCGAGGCCCGAGAAGCACTCTCCGGCCAACATGCCCAACTGCAGCAACAGCTCCCAAACCGAAGGAGCCAGGACCCAAAGACCTAGCTGGCCTGAAGGGCCCCCAGGGGGCCCCCAAGCAGCCCCTCTCCATTTGGGTCTGGGGGCTTTCGTTGGGCATGGAACCTGGGAGAATCCTGCAAGGTTGCAGTTCGCGGCCCGAGAAGCACTCTCCGCCCAACATGCCCAACTGCAGCAACAGCTCCCAAACCGAAGGAGCCAGGACCCAAAGACCTAGCTGGCCTGAAGGGCCCCCAGGGGGCCACCAAGCAGCCCCTCTCAATTTGGGTCTGGGGGCTTTCGTTGGGCCGGGAACCTGGGAGAATCCTGCAAGGTTGCAGTTCGCGGCCCGAGAAGCACTCTCCGGCCAACATGCCCAACTGCAGCAACAGCTCCCAAAGCGAAGGAGCCAGGACCCAAAGACCTAGCTGGCCTGAAGGGGCCCCAGGGGGCCCCCAAGCAGCCCCTCTCCATTTGGGTCTGGGGGCTTTCGTTGGGCATGGAACCTGGGAGGTACCTGCAAGGTTGCAGTTCGCGGCCCGAGAAGCACTCTCCGGCCAACATGCCCAAGTGCAGCAACAGCTCCCAAACCGAAGGAGCCAGGACCCAAAGACCTAGCTGGCCTGAAGGGCCCCCAGAGGGCCCCCAAGCAGCCCAACTCCATTTGGGTCTGGGGGCTTTCGTTGGGCCGGGAACCTGGGAGATTCCTGCAAGGTTGCAGTTCGAGGCCCGAGAAGCACTCTCCGGCCAACATGCCCAACTGCAGCAACAGCTCCCAAACCGAATGAGCCAGGACACAAAGACCTAGCTGGCCTGAAGGGCCCCCAGGGGGCCCCCAAGTAGGCCCTCTCCATTTGGGTCTGGGGGCTTTCTTTAGGCTGAGAACCTGGGAGATACCAGCAAGGTTGCAGTTCGCGGCCCGAGAAGCACTCTCCGGCCAACATGCCCAATATCCAGCAACAGCTCCCAAAGCGAAGGAGCCAGGACCCAAAGACCTAGCTGGCCTGAAGGGCCCCCAGAAGGCCACAAAGCAGCCCCTCTCCATTTGGGTCTGGGGGCTTTCGTTGGGCATGTATACCTGAGAGGTACCTGCAAGTTACAGTTCGCGGCCCGAGAAGCACTCTCCGGCCAACATGCCCAACTGCAGCAACAGCTCCCAAAGCGAAGGAGCCAGGACACAAAGACCTAGCTGGCCTGAAGGGCCCCCAGGGGGCCCCCAAGCAGCCCCTCTCAATTTGGGTCTGGGGGCTTTCGTTGGGCATGGATACCTGAGAGGTACCTGCAAGGTTGCAGTTCGCGGCCCGAGAAGCACTCTCCGGCCAACATGCTCAACTGCAGCAACAGCTCCCAAACCGAAGGAGCCAGGACCCAAAGACCTAGCTGGCCTGAAGGGCCCCCATGGGGCCCCCAAGGAGCTCCTCTCCATTTGGGTCTGGGGGCTTTTGTTGGGCCGGGAACCTGGGAGGTACCAGCAAGGTTCCAGTTCGCGGCCGGAGAAGCACTCTCCGGCCAACATGCCCAACTGCAGCAACAGCTCCCAAAGCGAAGGAGCCAGGACCCAAAGACCTAGCTGGCCTGAAGGGCCCCAAGGGGGCCCCCATGCAGCACCTCTCCATTTGGGTCTGGGGGCTTTTGTTGGGCCGGGAACCTGGGAGATTCCTGCAAGGTTGCAGTTCGAGGCCCGAGAAGCACTCTCCGGCCAACATGCCCAACTGCAGCAACAGCTCCCAAACCGAATGAGCCAGGACACAAAGACCTAGCTGACCTGAAGGGCCCCCAGGGGGCCCCCAAGCAGCCCCTCTCAATTTGGGTCTGGGGGCTTTCGTTGGGCCGGGAACCTGGGAGATTCCTTCAAGGTTGCAGTTCGCGGCCCGAGAAGCACTCTCCGCCCAACATGCCCAACTGCAGCAACAGCTCCCAAAGCGAAGGAGCCAGGACCCAAAGACCTAGCTGGCCTGAAGGGCCCCCAGGGGGCCCCCAAGCAGCTCCTCTCAATTTGGGTCTGGGGGTTTTCGTTGGGCCGGGAACCTGGGAGGTACCTGCAAGGTTGCAGTTCGCGGCCCGAGAAGCACTCTCCGGCCAACATGCCCAACTGCAGCAACAGCTCCCAAACCGAAGGAGCCAGGACCCAAAGACCTAGCTGGCCTGAAGGGCCCCCAGGGGGCCCCCAAGCAGCCCCTCTCCATTTGGGTCTGGGGGCTTTCGTTGGGCCGGGAACCTGGGAGAATCCTGCAAGGTTGCAGTTCGCGGCCCGAGAAGCACTCTCCGGCCAACATGCCCAACTGCAGCAACAGCTCCCAAAGCGAAGGAGCCAGGACCCAAAGACCTAGCTGGCCTGAAGGGCCCCCAGGGGGCCACCAAGCAGCCCCTCTCAATTTGGGTCTGGGGGCTTTCGTTGGGCCGGGAACCTGGGAGATTCATGCAAGGTTGCAGTTCGCGGCCCGAGAAGCACTCTCCGGCCAACATGCCCAACTGCAGCAACAGCTCCCAAAGCGAAGGAGCCAGGACCCAAAGACCTAGCTGGCCTGAAGGGCCCCCAGGGGGCCCCCAAGCAGCCCCTCTCAATTTGGGTCTGGGGGCTTTCGTTGGGCATGGAACCTGGGAGAATCCTGCAAGGTTGCAGTTCGCGGCCCGAGAAGCACTCTCCGGCCAACATGCCCAACTGCAGCAACAGCTCCCAAACCGAAGGAGCCAGGACCCAAAGACCTAGCTGGCCTGAAGGGCCCCCAGGGGGGCCCCAAGCAGCCCCTCTCAATTTGGGTCTGGGGGCTTTCGTTGGGCCGTGAACCTGGGAGAATCCTGCAAGGTTGCAGTTCGCGGCCCGAGAAGCACTCTCCGGCCAACATGTCCAACTGCAGCAACAGCTACCAAAGCGAAGGAGCCAGGACCCAAAGACCTAGCTGGCCTGAAGGGCCCCCAGGGGGCCCCCAAGCAGCCCCTCTCCATTTGGGTCTGGTGCCTTTCGTTAGGCCGGGAACCTGGGAGATTCCTGCGAGGTTGCAGTTCGCGGCCCGAGAAGCACTCTCCGGCCAACATGCCCAACTGCAGCAACAGCTCCCAAACCGAAGGAGCCAGGACCCAAAGACCTAGCTGGCCTGAAGGGCCCCCAGGGGGCCCCCAAGCAGCCCCTCTCCATTTGGGTCTGGGGGCTTTTGTTGGGCCGGGAACCTGGGAGATTCCTGCAACGTTGCAGTTCGAGGCCCGAGAAGCACTCTCCGGCCAACATGCCCAACGTCAACAACAGCTCCCAAACCGAATGAGCCAGGACACAAAGACCTAGCTGGCCTGAAGGGCCCCCAGGGGGCCCCCAAGCAGCCCCTCTCAATTTGGGCCTGGGGGCTTTCTTTAGGCTGAGAACCTGGGAGATACCAGCAAGGTTGCAGTTCGCGGCCCGAGAAGCACTCTCCGGCCAACATGCCCAATATCCAGCAACAGCTCCCAAAGCGAAGGAGCCAGGACCCAAAGACCTAGCTGGCCTGAAGGGCCCCCAGGGGGCCCCCAAGCAGCCCCTCTCCATTTGGGTCTGGGGGCTTTCGTTGGGCCGGGAACCTGGGAGAATCCTGCAAGGTTGCAGTTCGCGGCCCGAGAAGCACTCTCCGCCCAACATGCCCAACTGCAGCAACAGCTCCCAAACCGAAGGAGCCAGGACCCAAAGACCTAGCTGGCCTGAAGGGCCCCCAGGGGGCCCCCAAGCAGCCCCTCTCCATTTGGGTCTGGGGGCTTTTGTTGGGCCGGGAACCTGGGAGATTCCTGCAACGTTGCAGTTCGAGGCCCGAGAAGCACTCTCCGGCCAACATGCCCAACGTCAACAACAGCTCCCAAACCGAATGAGCCAGGACACAAAGACCTAGCTGGCCTGAAGGGCCCCCAGGGGGCCCCCAAGCAGCCCCTCTCAATTTGGGCCTGGGGGCTTTCTTTAGGATGATAACCTGGGAGATACCAGCAAGGTTGCAGTTCGCGGCCCGAGAAGCACTCTCCGGCCAACATGCCCAACTGCAGCAACAGCTCCCAAAGCGAAGGAGCCAGGACCCAAAGACCTAGCTGGCCTGAAGGGCCCCCAGGGGGCCCCCAAGCAGCCCCTCTCAATTTGGGTCTGGGGGCTTTCGTTGGGCCGGGAACCTGGGAGAATCCTGCAAGGTTGCAGTTCGCGGCCCGAGAAGCACTCTCCGCCCAACATGCCCAACTGCAGCAACAACTCCCAAAGCGAAGGAGCCAGGACCCAAAGACCTAGCTGGCCTGAAGGGCCCCCGGGGGGCCCCCAAGCAGCCCCTCTCAATTTGGGTCTGGGGGCTTTCGTTGGGCCGGGAACCTGGGAGAATCCTGCAAGGTTGCAGTTCGCGGCCCGAGAAGCACTCTCCGGCCAACATGCCCAACTGCAGCAACAGCTCCCAAACCGAAGGAGCCAGGACCCAAAGACCTAGCTGGCCTGAAGGGCCCCCAGGGCGCCCCCAAGCAGCCCCTCTCCATTTGGGTCTGGGGGCTTTCGTTGGGCCGGGAACCTGGGAGAATCCTGCAAGGTTGCAGTTCGAGGCCCGAGAAGCACTCTCCGGCCAACATGCCCAACTGCAGCAACAGCTCCCAAACCGAAGGAGCCAGGACCCAAAGACCTAGCTGGCCTGAAGGGCCCCCAGGGGGCCCCCAAGCAGCCCCTCTCCATTTGGGTCTGGGGGCTTTCGTTGGGCCGGGAACCTGGGAGAATCCTGCAAGGTTGCAGTTCGCGGCCCGAGAAGCACTCTCCGCCCAACATGCCCAACTGCAGCAACAGCTCCCAAACCGAAGGAGCCAGGACCCAAAGACCTAGCTGGCCTGAAGGGCCCCCAGGGGGCCACCAAGCAGCCCCTCTCAATTTGGGTCTGGGGGCTTTCGTTGGGCCGGGAACCTGGGAGAATCCTGCAAGGTTGCAGTTCGCGGCCCGAGAAGCACTCTCCGGCCAACATGCCCAACTGCAGCAACAGCTCCCAAAGCGAAGGAGCCAGGACCCAAAGACCTAGCTGGCCTGAAGGGGCCCCAGGGGGCCCCCAAGCAGCCCCTCTCCATTTGGGTCTGGGGGCTTTCGTTGGGCATGGAACCTGGGAGGTACCTGCAAGGTTGCAGTTCGCGGCCCGAGAAGCACTCTCCGGCCAACATGCCCAAGTGCAGCAACAGCTCCCAAACCGAAGGAGCCAGGACCCAAAGACCTAGCTGGCCTGAAGGGCCCCCAGAGGGCCCCCAAGCAGCCCCTCTCCATTTGGGTCTGGGGGCTTTCGTTGGGCCGGGAACCTGGGAGATTCCTGCAAGGTTGCAGTTCGCGGCCCGAGAAGCACTCTCCGGCCAACATGCCCAACTGCAGCAACAGCTCCCAAACCGAATGAGCCAGGACACAAAGACCTAGCTGGCCTGAAGGGCCCCCAGGGGGCCCCCAAGTAGGCCCTCTCCATTTGGGTCTGGGGGCTTTCTTTAGGCTGAGAACCTGGGAGATACCAGCAAGGTTGCAGTTCGCGGCCCGAGAAGCACTCTCCGGCCAACATGCCCAATATCCAGCAACAGCTCCCAAAGCGAAGGAGCCAGGACCCAAAGACCTAGCTGGCCTGAAGGGCCCCCAGAAGGCCACAAAGCAGCCCCTCTCCATTTGGGTCTGGGGGCTTTCGTTGGGCATGTATACCTGAGAGGTACCTGCAAGTTACAGTTCGCGGCCCGAGAAGCACTCTCCGGCCAACATGCCCAACTGCAGCAACAGCTCCCAAAGCGAAGGAGCCAGGACACAAAGACCTAGCTGGCCTGAAGGGCCCCCAGGGGGCCCCCAAGCAGCCCCTCTCAATTTGGGTCTGGGGGCTTTCGTTGGGCATGGATACCTGAGAGGTACCTGCAAGGTTGCAGTTCGCGGCCCGAGAAGCACTCTCCGGCCAACATGCTCAACTGCAGCAACAGCTCCCAAACCGAAGGAGCCAGGACCCAAAGACCTAGCTGGCCTGAAGGGCCCCCATGGGGCCCCCAAGGAGCTCCTCTCCATTTGGGTCTGGGGGCTTTAGTTGGGCCGGGAACCTGGGAGGTACCAGCAAGGTTCCAGTTCGCGGCCGGAGAAGCACTCTCCGGCCAACATGCCCAACTGCAGCAACAGCTCCCAAAGCGAAGGAGCCAGGACCCAAAGACCTAGCTGGCCTGAAGGGCCCCAAGGGGGCCCCCATGCAGCACCTCTCCATTTGGGTCTGGGGGCTTTTGTTGGGCATGGAACCTGGGAGATTCCTGCAAGGTTGCAGTTCGAGGCCCGAGAAGCACTCTCCGGCCAACATGCCCAACTGCAGCAACAGCTCCCAAACCGAATGAGCCAGGACACAAAGACCTAGCTGACCTGAAGGGCCCCCAGGGGGCCCCCAAGCAGCCCCTCTCAATTTGGGTCTGGGGGCTTTCGTTGGGCCGGGAACCTGGGAGATTCCTTCAAGGTTGCAGTTCGCGGCCCGAGAAGCACTCTCCGCCCAACATGCCCAACTGCAGCAACAGCTCCCAAAGCGAAGGAGCCAGGACCCAAAGACCTAGCTGGCCTGAAGGGCCCCCAGGGGGCCCCCAAGCAGCTCCTCTCAATTTGGGTCTGGGGGTTTTCGTTGGGCCGGGAACCTGGGAGGTACCTGCAAGGTTGCAGTTCGCGGCCCGAGAAGCACTCTCCGCCCAACATGCCCAACTGCAGCAACAGCTCCCAAAGCGAAGGAGCCAGGACCCAAAGACCTAGCTGGCCTGAAGGGCCCCCAGGGGGCCCCCAAGCAGCCCCTCTCAATTTGGGTCTGGGGGCTTTCGTTGGGCCGGGAACCTGGGAGAATCCTGCAAGGTTGCAGTTCGCGGCCCGAGAAGCACTCTCCGGCCAACATGCCCAACTGCAGCAACAGCTCCCAAAGCGAAGGAGCCAGGACCCAAAGACCTAGCTGGCCTGAAGGGCCCCCAGGGGGCCCCCAAGCAGCCCCTCTCAATTTGGGTCTGGGGGCTTTCGTTGGGCCGGGAACCTGGGAGATTCATGCAAGGTTGCAGTTCGCGGCCCGAGAAGCACTCTCCGGCCAACATGCCCAACTGCAGCAACAGCTCCCAAAGCGAAGGAGCCAGGACCCAAAGACCTAGCTGGCCTGAAGGGCCCCCAGGGGGCCCCCAAGCAGCCCCTCTCAATTTGGGTCTGGGGGCTTTCGTTGGGCATGGAACCTGGGAGAATCCTGCAAGGTTGCAGTTCGCGGCCCGAGAAGCACTCTCCGGCCAACATGCCCAACTGCAGCAACAGCTCCCAAACCGAAGGAGCCAGGACCCAAAGACCTAGCTGGCCTGAAGGGCCCCCAGGGGGGCCCCAAGCAGCCCCTCTCAATTTGGGTCTGGGGGCTTTCGTTGGGCCGTGAACCTGGGAGAATCCTGCAAGGTTGCAGTTCGCGGCCCGAGAAGCACTCTCCGGCCAACATGTCCAACTGCAGCAACAGCTCCCAAAGCGAAGGAGCCAGGACCCAAAGACCTAGCTGGCCTGAAGGGCCCCCAGGGGGCCCCCAAGCAGCCCCTCTCCATTTGGGTCTGGTGCCTTTCGTTAGGCCGGGAACCTGGGAGATTCCTGCGAGGTTGCAGTTCGCGGCCCGAGAAGCACTCTCCGGCCAACATGCCCAACTGCAGCAACAGCTCCCAAAGCGAAGGAGCCAGGACCCAAAGACCTAGCTGGCCTGAAGGGCCCCCAGGGGGCCCCCAAGCAGCCCCTCTCCATTTGGGTCGGGGGCTTTTGTTGGGCCGGGAACCTGGGAGATTCCTGCAACGTTGCAGTTCGAGGCCCGAGAAGCACTCTCCGGCCAACATGCCCAACGTCAACAACAGCTCCCAAACCGAATGAGCCAGGACACAAAGACCTAGCTGGCCTGAAGGGCCCCCAGGGGGCCCCCAAGCAGCCCCTCTCAATTTGGGCCTGGGGGCTTTCTTTAGGATGATAACCTGGGAGATACCAGCAAGGTTGCAGTTCGCGGCCCGAGAAGCACTCTCCGGCCAACATGCCCAACTGCAGCAACAGCTCCCAAAGCGAAGGAGCCAGGACCCAAAGACCTAGCTGGCCTGAAGGGCCCCCAGGGGGCCCCAGAGCAGCCCCTCTCAATTTGGGTCTGGGGGCTTTCGTTGGGCCGGGAACCTGGGAGAATCCTGCAAGGTTGCAATTCGCGGCCCGAGAAGCACTCTCCGGCCAACATGCCCAACTGCAGCAACAGCTCCCAAAGCGAAGGAGCCAGGACCCAAAGACCTAGCTGGCCTGAAGGGCCCCCAGGGGGCCCCCAAGCAGCCCCTCTCAATTTGGGTCTGGGGGCTTTCGTTGGGCCGGGAACCTGGGAGAATCCTGCAAGGTTGCAGTTCGCGGCCCGAGAAGCACTCTCCGGCCAACATGCCCAACTGCAGCAACAGCTCCCAAACCGAAGGAGCCAGGACCCAAAGACCTAGCTGGCCTGAAGGGCCCCCAGGGCGCCCCCAAGCAGCCCCTCTCCATTTGGGTCTGGGGGCTTTCGTTGGGCCGGGAACCTGGGAGAATCCTGCAAGGTTGCAGTTCGAGGCCCGAGAAGCACTCTCCGGCCAACATGCCCAACTGCAGCAACAGCTCCCAAAGCGAAGGAGCCAGGACCCAAAGACCTAGCTGGCCTGAAGGGCCCCCAGGGGGCCCCCAAGCAGCCCCTCTCCATTTGGGTCTGGGGGCTTTCGTTGGGCCGGGAACCTGGGAGAATCCTGCAAGGTTGCAGTTCGCGGCCCGAGAAGCACTCTCCGCCCAACATGCCCAACTGCAGCAACAGCTCCCAAACCGAAGGAGCCAGGACCCAAAGACCTAGCTGGCCTGAAGGGCCCCCAGGGGGCCACCAAGCAGCCCCTCTCAATTTGGGTCTGGGGGCTTTCGTTGGGCCGGGAACCTGGGAGAATCCTGCAAGGTTGCAGTTCGCGGCCCGAGAAGCACTCTCCGGCCAACATGCCCAACTGCAGCAACAGCTCCCAAAGCGAAGGAGCCAGGACCCAAAGACCTAGCTGGCCTGAAGGGGCCCCAGGGGGCCCCCAAGCAGCCCCTCTCCATTTGGGTCTGGGGGCTTTCGTTGGGCATGGAACCTGGGAGGTACCTGCAAGGTTGCAGTTCGCGGCCCGAGAAGCACTCTCCGGCCAACATGCCCAACTGCAGCAACAGCTCCCAAACCGAAGGAGCCAGGACCCAAAGACCTAGCTGGCCTGAAGGGCCCCCAGAGGGCCCCCAAGCAGCCCCTCTCCATTTGGGTCTGGGGGCTTTCGTTGGGCCGGGAACCTGGGAGATTCCTGCAAGGTTGCAGTTCGAGGCCCGAGAAGCACTCTCCGGCCAACATGCCCAACTGCAGCAACAGCTCCCAAACCGAATGAGCCAGGACACAAAGACCTAGCTGGCCTGAAGGGCCCCCAGGGGGCCCCCAAGTAGGCCCTCTCCATTTGGGTCTGGGGGCTTTCTTTAGGCTGAGAACCTGGGAGATACCAGCAAGGTTGCAGTTCGCGGCCCGAGAAGCACTCTCCGGCCAACATGCCCAATATCCAGCAACAGCTCCCAAAGCGAAGGAGCCAGGACCCAAAGACCTAGCTGGCCTGAAGGGCCCCCAGAAGGCCACAAAGCAGCCCCTCTCCATTTGGGTCTGGGGGCTTTCGTTGGGCATGTATACCTGAGAGGTACCTGCAAGTTACAGTTCGCGGCCCGAGAAGCACTCTCCGGCCAACATGCCCAACTGCAGCAACAGCTCCCAAAGCGAAGGAGCCAGGACACAAAGACCTAGCTGGCCTGAAGGGCCCCCAGGGGGCCCCCAAGCAGCCCCTCTCAATTTGGGTCTGGGGGCTTTCGTTGGGCATGGATACCTGAGAGGTACCTGCAAGGTTGCAGTTCGCGGCCCGAGAAGCACTCTCCGGCCAACATGCTCAACTGCAGCAACAGCTCCCAAACCGAAGGAGCCAGGACCCAAAGACCTAGCTGGCCTGAAGGGCCCCCATGGGGCCCCCAAGGAGCTCCTCTCCATTTGGGTCTGGGGGCTTTAGTTGGGCCGGGAACCTGGGAGGTACCAGCAAGGTTCCAGTTCGCGGCCGGAGAAGCACTCTCCGGCCAACATGCCCAACTGCAGCAACAGCTCCCAAAGCGAAGGAGCCAGGACCCAAAGACCTAGCTGGCCTGAAGGGCCCCAAGGGGGCCCCCATGCAGCACCTCTCCATTTGGGTCTGGGGGCTTTTGTTGGGCATGGAACCTGGGAGATTCCTGCAAGGTTGCAGTTCGAGGCCCGAGAAGCACTCTCCGGCCAACATGCCCAACTGCAGCAACAGCTCCCAAACCGAATGAGCCAGGACACAAAGACCTAGCTGACCTGAAGGGCCCCCAGGGGGCCCCCAAGCAGCCCCTCTCAATTTGGGTCTGGGGGCTTTCGTTGGGCCGGGAACCTGGGAGATTCCTTCAAGGTTGCAGTTCGCGGCCCGAGAAGCACTCTCCGCCCAACATGCCCAACTGCAGCAACAGCTCCCAAAGCGAAGGAGCCAGGACCCAAAGACCTAGCTGGCCTGAAGGGCCCCCAGGGGGCCCCCAAGCAGCTCCTCTCAATTTGGGTCTGGGGGTTTTCGTTGGGCCGGGAACCTGGGAGGTACCTGCAAGGTTGCAGTTCGCGGCCCGAGAAGCACTCTCCGGCCAACATGCCCAACTGCAGCAACAGCTCCCAAACCGAAGGAGCCAGGACCCAAAGACCTAGCTGGCCTGAAGGGCCCCCAGGGGGCCCCCAAGCAGCCCCTCTCCATTTGGGTCTGGGGGCTTTCGTTGGGCCGGGAACCTGGGAGAATCCTGCAAGGTTGCAGTTCGCGGCCCGAGAAGCACTCTCCGGCCAACATGCCCAACTGCAGCAACAGCTCCCAAAGCGAAGGAGCCAGGACCCAAAGACCTAGCTGGCCTGAAGGGCCCCCAGGGGGCCCCCAAGCAGCCCCTCTCAATTTGGGTCTGGGGGCTTTCGTTGGGCCGGGAACCTGGGAGATTCATGCAAGGTTGCAGTTCGCGGCCCGAGAAGCACTCTCCGGCCAACATGCCCAACTGCAGCAACAGCTCCCAAAGCGAAGGAGCCAGGACCCAAAGACCTAGCTGGCCTGAAGGGCCCCCAGGGGGCCCCCAAGCAGCCCCTCTCAATTTGGGTCTGGGGGCTTTCGTTGGGCATGGAACCTGGGAGAATCCTGCAAGGTTGCAGTTCGCGGCCCGAGAAGCACTCTCCGGCCAACATGCCCAACTGCAGCAACAGCTCCCAAACCGAAGGAGCCAGGACCCAAAGACCTAGCTGGCCTGAAGGGCCCCCAGGGGGGCCCCAAGCAGCCCCTCTCAATTTGGGTCTGGGGGCTTTCGTTGGGCCGTGAACCTGGGAGAATCCTGCAAGGTTGCAGTTCGCGGCCCGAGAAGCACTCTCCGGCCAACATGTCCAACTGCAGCAACAGCTCCCAAAGCGAAGGAGCCAGGACCCAAAGACCTAGCTGGCCTGAAGGGCCCCCAGGGGGCCCCCAAGCAGCCCCTCTCCATTTGGGTCTGGTGCCTTTCGTTAGGCCGGGAACCTGGGAGATTCCTGCGAGGTTGCAGTTCGCGGCCCGAGAAGCACTCTCCGGCCAACATGCCCAACTGCAGCAACAGCTCCCAAACCGAAGGAGCCAGGACCCAAAGACCTAGCTGGCCTGAAGGGCCCCCATGGGGCCCCCAAGCAGCTCCTCTCCATTTGGGTCTGGGGGCTTTATTTGGGCCGTGAACCTGGGAGGTACCTGCAAGGTTGCAGTTCGTGGCCGGAGAAGCACTCTCCGGCCAACATGCCCAACTGCAGCAACAGCTCCCAAAGTGAAGGAGCCAGGACCCAAAGACCTAGCTGGCCTGAAGGGCCCCCAGGGGGCCCCCAAGCAGCCCCTCTCCATTTGGGTCTGGGGGCTTTTGTTGGGCCGGGAACCTGAAAGATTCCTGCAAGGTTGCAGTTCGAGGCCCGAGAAGCACTCTCCGGCCAACATGCCCAACTGCAGCAACAGCTCCCAAAGCGAAGGAGCCAGGACCCAAAGACCTAGCTGGCCTGAAGGGCCCCCAGGGGGCCCCCAAGCAGCCCCTCTCCATTTGGGTCTGGGGGCTTTCGTTGGGCCGGGAACCTGGGAGGTACCTGCAAGGTTGCAGTTCGCGGCCCGAGAAGCACTCTCCGGCCAACATGCCCAACTGCAGCAACAGCTCCCAAAGCGAAGGAGCCAGGACCCAAAGACCTAGCTGGCCTGAAGGGCCCCCAGGGGGCCACCAAGCAGCCCCTCTCAATTTGGGTCTGGGGGCTTTCGTTGGGCATGGATACCTGAGAGGTACCTGCAAGGTTACAGTTCGCGGCCCGAGAAGCACTCTCCGGCCAACATGCCCAACTGCAGCAACAGCTCCCAAACCGAAGGAGCCAGGACCCAAAGACCTAGCTGGCCTGAAGGGCCCCCAGGGGGCCCCCAAGCAGCCCCTCTCAATTTGGGTCTGGGGGCTTTCGTTGGGCATGGATACCTGAGAGGTACCTGCAAGGTTACAGTTCGCGGCCCGAGAAGCACTCTCCGGCCAACATGCCCAACTGCAGCAACAGCTCCCAAAGCGAAGGAGCCAGGACCCAAAGACCTAGCTGGCCTGAAGGGCCCCCAGGGGGCCCCCAAGCAGCCCCTCTCAATTTGGGTCTGGGGGCTTTCGTTGGGCCGGGAACCTGGGAGATTCATGCAAGGTTGCAGTTCGCGGCCCGAGAAGCACTCTCCGGCCAACATGCCCAAGTGCAGCAACAGCTCCCAAAGCGAAGGAGCCAGGACCCAAAGACCTAGCTGGCCTGAAGGGCCCCCAGAAGGCCACCAAGCAGCCCCTCTCCATTTTGGTCTGGGGGCTTTCGTTGGGCATGTATACCTGAGAGGTACCTGCAAGTTACAGTTCGCGGCCCGAGAAGCACTCTCCGAGCCAACATGCACAACTGCAGCAACAGCTCCCAAAGCGAAGGAGCCAGGACCCAAAGACCTAGCTGGCCTGAAGGGCCCCCAGGGGGGCCCCAAGCAGCCCCTCTCAATTTGGGTCTGGGGGCTTTCGTTGGGCCGGGAACCTGGGAGAATCCTGCAAGGTTGCAATTCGCGGCCCGAGAAGCACTCTCCGGCCAACATGCCCAACTGCAGCAACAGCTCCCAAAGCGAAGGAGCCAGGACCCAAAGACCTAGCTGGCCTGAAGGGCCCCCAGGGGGCCCCCAAGCAGCCCCTCTCAATTTGGGTCTGGGGGCTTTCGTTGGGCCGGGAACCTGGGAGATTCCTGCAAGGTTGCAGTTCGCGGCCCGAGAAGCACTCTCCGGCCAACATGCCCAACTGCAGCAACAGCTCCCAAACCGAAGGAGCCAGGACCCAAAGACCTAGCTGGCCTGAAGGGCCCCCAGGGGGCCCCCAAGCAGCCCCTCTCCATTTGGGTCTGGGGGCTTTTGTTGGGCCGGGAACCTGGGAGATTCCTGCAAGGTTGCAGTTCGCGGCCCGAGAAGCACTCTCCGCCCAACATGCCCAACGTCAACAACAGCTCCCAAACCGAATGAGCCAGGACACAAAGACCTAGCTGGCCTGAAGGGCCCCCAGGGGGCCCCCAAGCAGCCCCTCTCCATTTGGGTCTGGGGGCTTTTTTTAGGCTGAGAACCTGGGAGATACCAGCAAGGTTGCAGTTCGCGGCCCGAGAAGCACTCTCCGGCCAACATGCCCAATATCCAGCAACAGCTCCCAAAGCGAAGGAGCCAGGACCCAAAGACCTAGCTGGCCTGAAGGGCCCCCAGAAGGCCACCAAGCAGCCCCTCTCCATTTTGGTCTGGGGGCTTTCGTTGGGCATGTATACCTGAGAGGTACCTGCAAGTTACAGTTCGCGGCCCGAGAAGCACTCTCCGAGCCAACATGCACAACTGCAGCAACAGCTCCCAAAGCGAAGGAGCCAGGACCCAAAGACCTAGCTGGCCTGAAGGGCCCCCAGGGGGGCCCCAAGCAGCCCCTCTCAATTTGGGTCTGGGGGCTTTCGTTGGGCCGGGAACCTGGGAGAATCCTGCAAGGTTGCAATTCGCGGCCCGAGAAGCACTCTCCGGCCAACATGCCCAACTGCAGCAACAGCTCCCAAAGCGAAGGAGCCAGGACCCAAAGACCTAGCTGGCCTGAAGGGCCCCCAGGGGGCCCCCAAGCAGCCCCTCTCAATTTGGGTCTGGGGGCTTTCGTTGGGCCGGGAACCTGGGAGATTCCTGCAAGGTTGCAGTTCGCGGCCCGAGAAGCACTCTCCGGCCAACATGCCCAACTGCAGCAACAGCTCCCAAAGCGAAGGAGCCAGGACCCAAAGACCTAGCTGGCCTGAAGGGCCCCCAGGGGGCCCCCAAGCAGCCCCTCTCCATTTGGGTCTGGGGGCTTTTGTTGGGCCGGGAACCTGGGAGATTCCTGCAAGGTTGCAGTTCGCGGCCCGAGAAGCACTCTCCGCCCAACATGCCCAACGTCAACAACAGCTCCCAAACCGAATGAGCCAGGACACAAAGACCTAGCTGGCCTGAAGGGCCCCCAGGGGGCCCCCAAGCAGCCCCTCTCCATTTGGGTCTGGGGGCTTTTTTTAGGCTGAGAACCTGGGAGATACCAGCAAGGTTGCAGTTCGCGGCCCGAGAAGCACTCTCCGGCCAACATGCCCAATATCCAGCAACAGCTCCCAAAGCGAAGGAGCCAGGACCCAAAGACCTAGCTGGCCTGAAGGGCCCCCAGAAGGCCCCCAAGCAGCCCCTCTCAATTTGGGTCTGGGGGCTTTCGTTGGGCATGTATACCTGAGAGGTACCTGCAAGTTACAGTTCGCGGCCCGAGAAGCACTCTCCGCCCAACATGCCCAACTGCAGCAACAGCTCCCAAAGCGAAGGAGCCAGGACCCAAAGACCTAGCTGGCCTGAAGGGCCCCCAGGGGGCCCCCAAGCAGCCCCTCTCCATTTGGGTCTGGGGGTTTTCGTTGGGCCGGGAACCTGGGAGGTACCTGCAAGGTTGCAGTTCGCGGCCCGAGAAGCACTCTCCGGCCAACATGCCCAACTGCAGCAACAGCTCCCAAACCGAAGGAGCCAGGACCCAAAGACCTAGCTGGCCTGAAGGGCCCCCAGGGGGCCCCCAAGCAGCCCCTCTCCATTTGGGTCTGGGGTCTTTCGTTGGGCATGGAACCTGGGAGAATCCTGCAAGGTTGCAGTTCGCGGCCCGAGAAGCACTCTCCGCCCAACATGCCCAACTGCAGCAACAGCTCCCAAAGCGAAGGAGCCAGGACCCAAAGACCTAGCTGGCCTGAAGGGCCCCCAGGGGGCCCCCAAGCAGCCCCTCTCAATTTGGGTCTGGGGGCTTTCGTTGGGCCGGGAACCTGGGAGAATCCTGCAAGGTTGCAGTTCGCGGCCCGAGAAGCACTCTCCGGCCAACATGCCCAACTGCAGCAACAGCTCCCAAAGCGAAGGAGCCAGGACCCAAAGACCTAGCTGGCCTGAAGGGCCCCCAGGGGGCCCCCAAGCAGCCCCTCTCCATTTGGGTCTGGGGGCTTTCGTTGGGCCGGGAACCTGGGAGAATCCTGCAAGGTTGCAGTTCGCGGCCCGAGAAGCACTCTCCGGCCAACATGCCCAACTGCAGCAACAGCTCCCAAAGCGAAGGAGCCAGGACCCAAAGACCTAGCTGGCCTGAAGGGGCCCCAGGGGGCCCCCAAGCAGCACCTCTCAATTTGGGTCTGGGGGCTTTCGTTGGGCCGGGAACCAGGGAGGTACCTGCAAGGTTGCAGTTCGCGGCCCGAGAAGCACTCTCCGGCCAACATGCCCAACTGCAGCAACAGCTCCCAAAGCGAAGGAGCCAGGACCCAAAGACCTAGCTGGCCTGAAGGGCCCCCAGAAGGCCCCCAAGCAGCCCCTCTCAATTTGGGTCTGGGGGCTTTCGTTGGGCATGTATACCTGAGAGGTACCTGCAAGTTACAGTTCGCGGCCCGAGAAGCACTCTCCGGCCAACATGCCCAAGTGCAGCAACAGCTCCCAAAGCGAAGGAGCCAGGACCCAAAGACCTAGCTGGCCTGAAGGGCCCCCAGGGGGCCCCCAAGCAGCCCCTCTCCATTTGGGTCTGGGGGTTTTCGTTGGGCCGGGAACCTGGGAGGTACCTGCAAGGTTGCAGTTCGCGGCCCGAGAAGCACTCTCCGGCCAACATGCCCAACTGCAGCAACAGCTCCCAAACCGAAGGAGCCAGGACCCAAAGACCTAGCTGGCCTGAAGGGCCCCCAGGGGGCCCCCAAGCAGCCCCTCTCAATTTGGGTCTGGGGGCTTTCGTTGGGCATGGAACCTGGGAGAATCCTGCAAGGTTGCAGTTCGCGGCCCGAGAAGCACTCTCCGCCCAACATGCCCAACTGCAGCAACAGCTCCCAAAGCGAAGGAGCCAGGACCCAAAGACCTAGCTGGCCTGAAGGGCCCCCAGGGGGCCCCCAAGCAGCCCCTCTCAATTTGGGTCTGGGGGCTTTCGTTGGGCCGGGAACCTGGGAGAATCCTGCAAGGTTGCAGTTCGCGGCCCGAGAAGCACTCTCCGGCCAACATGCCCAACTGCAGCAACAGCTCCCAAAGCGAAGGAGCCAGGACCCAAAGACCTAGCTGGCCTGAAGGGCCCCCAGGGGGCCCCCAAGCAGCCCCTCTCCATTTGGGTCTGGGGGCTTTCGTTGGGCCGGGAACCTGGGAGAATCCTGCAAGGTTGCAGTTCGCGGCCCGAGAAGCACTCTCCGGCCAACATGCCCAACTGCAGCAACAGCTCCCAAACCGAAGGAGCCAGGACCCAAAGACCTAGCTGGCCTGAAGGGGCCCCAGGGGGCCCCCAAGCAGCACCTCTCAATTTGGGTCTGGGGGCTTTCGTTGGGCCGGGAACCTGGGAGGTACCTGCAAGGTTGCAGTTCGCGGCCCGAGAAGCACTCTCCGGCCAACATGCCCAACTGCAGCAACAGCTCCCAAAGCGAAGGAGCCAGGACCCAAAGACCTAGCTGGCCTGAAGGGCCCCCAGGGGGCCCCCAAGCAGCCCCTCTCCATTTGGGTCTGGGGGCTTTCGTTGGGCCGGGAACCTGGGAGAATCCTGCAAGGTTGCAGTTCGAGGCCCGAGAAGCACTCTCCGGCCAACATGCCCAACTGCAGCAACAGCTCCCAAACCGAATGAGCCAGGACACAAAGACCTAGCTGGCCTGAAGGGCCCCCAGGGGGCCCCCAAGTAGCCCCTCTCCATTTGGGTCTGGGGGCTTTCTTTAGGCTGAGAACCTGGGAGATACCAGCAAGGTTGCAGTTCGCGGCCCGAGAAGCACTCTCCGGCCAACATGCCCAATATCCAGCAACAGCTCCCAAAGCGAAGGAGCCAGGACCCAAAGACCTAGCTGGCCTGAAGGGCCCCCAGAAGGCCCCCAAGCAGCCCCTCTCAATTTGGGTCTGGGGGCTTTCGTTGGGCATGTATACCTGAGAGGTACCTGCAAGTTACAGTTCGCGGCCCGAGAAGCACTCTCCGCCCAACATGCCCAACTGCAGCAACAGCTCCCAAAGCGAAGGAGCCAGGACACAAAGACCTAGCTGGCCTGAAGGGCCCCCAGGGGGCCACCAAGCAGCCCCTCTCAATTTGGGTCTGGGGGCTTTCTTTGGGCATGGATACCTGAGAGGTACCTGCAAGGTTGCAGTTCGCGGCCGGAGAAGCACTCTCCGGCCAACATGCTCAATTGCAGCAACAGCTCCCAAACCGAAGGAGCCAGGACCCAAAGACCTAGCTGGCCTGAAGGGCCCCCAGGGGGGCCCCAAGCAGCCCCTCTCAATTTTGGTCTGGGGGCTTTCGTTGGGCCGGGAACCTGGGAGAATCCTGCAAGGTTGCAGTTCGCGGCCCGAGAAGCACTCTCCGCCCAACATGCCCAACTGCAGCAACAGCTCCCAAAGCGAAGGAGCCAGGACCCAAAGACCTAGCTGGCCTGAAGGGCCCCCAGGGGGCCCCCAAGCAGCCCCTCTCCATTTGGGTCTGGGGGCTTTTGTTGGGCATGGAACCTGGGAGATTCCTGCAAGGTTGCAGTTCGCGGCCCGAGAAGCACTCTCCGGCCAACATGCCCAACTGCAGCAACAGCTCCCAAACCGAAGGAGCCAGGACCCAAAGACCTAGCTGGCCTGAAGGGCCCCCAGGGGGCCCCCAAGCAGCCCCTCTCCATTTGGGTCTGGGGGCTTTTGTTGGGCCGGGAACCTGGGAGATTCCAGCAACGTTGCAGTTCGAGGCCCGAGAAGCACTCTCCGGCCAACATGCCCAACGTCAACAACAGCTCCCAAACCGAATGAGCCAGGACACAAAGACCTAGCTGGCCTGAAGGGCCCCCAGGGGGCCCCCAAGCAGCCCCTCTCCATTTGGGTCTGGGGGCTTTCGTTGGGCCGGGAACCTGGGAGATTCCTTCAAGGTTGCAGTTCGCGGCCCGAGAAGCACTCTCCGCCCAACATGCCCAACTGCAGCAACAGCTCCCAAACCGAAGGAGCCAGGACCCAAAGACCTAGCTGGCCTGAAGGGCCCCCAGGGGGCCCCCAAGCAGCCCCTCTCCATTTGGGTCTGGGGGCTTTCGTTGGGCCGGGAACCTGGGAGAATCCTGCAAGGTTGCAGTTCGCGGCCCGAGAAGCACTCTCCGGCCAACATGCCCAACTGCAGCAACAGCTCCCAAAGCGAAGGAGCCAGGACCCAAAGACCTAGCTGGCCTGAAGGGCCCCCAGGGGGCCACCAAGCAGCCCCTCTCAATTTGGGTCTGGGGGCTTTCGTTGGGCCGGGAACCTGGGAGATTCCTTCAAGGTTGCAGTTCGCGGCCCGAGAAGCACTCTCCGCCCAACATGCCCAACTGCAGCAACAGCTCCCAAAGCGAAGGAGCCAGGACCCAAAGACCTAGCTGGCCTGAAGGGCCCCCAGGGGGCCCCCAAGCAGCCCCTCTCAATTTGGGTCTGGGGGTTTTCGTTGGGCCGGGAACCTGGGAGGTACCTGCAAGGTTGCAGTTCGCGGCCCGAGAAGCACTCTCCGGCCAACATGCCCAACTGCAGCAACAGCTCCCAAACCGAAGGAGCCAGGACCCAAAGACCTAGCTGGCCTGAAGGGCCCCCAGGGGGCCCCCAAGCAGCCCCTCTCCATTTGGGTCTGGGGGCTTTCGTTGGGCCGGGAACCTGGGAGAATCCTGCAAGGTTGCAGTTCGCGGCCCGAGAAGCACTCTCCGGCCAACATGCCCAACTGCAGCAACAGCTCCCAAAGCGAAGGAGCCAGGACCCAAAGACCTAGCTGGCCTGAAGGGGCCCCAGGGGGCCCCCAAGCAGCCCCTCTCAATTTGGGTCTGGGGGCTTTCGTTGGGCCGGGAACCTGGGAGATTCATGCAAGGTTGCAGTTCGCGGCCCGAGAAGCACTCTCCGGCCAACATGCCCAACTGCAGCAACAGCTCCCAAAGCGAAGGAGCCAGGACCCAAAGACCTAGCTGGCCTGAAGGGCCCCCAGGGGGCCCCCAAGCAGCCCCTCTCAATTTGGGTCTGGGGGCTTTCGTTGGGCATGGAACCTGGGAGAATCCTGCAAGGTTGCAGTTCGCGGCCCGAGAAGCACTCTCCGGCCAACATGCCCAACTGCAGCAACAGCTCCCAAAGCGAAGGAGCCAGGACCCAAAGACCTAGCTGGCCTGAAGGGCCCCCAGGGGGGCCCCAAGCAGCCCCTCTCAATTTGGGTCTGGGGGCTTTCGTTGGGCCGTGAACCTGGGAGAATCCTGCAAGGTTGCAGTTCGCGGCCCGAGAAGCACTCTCCGGCCAACATGTCCAACTGCAGCAACAGCTCCCAAAGCGAAGGAGCCAGGACCCAAAGACCTAGCTGGCCTGAAGGGCCCCCAGGGGGCCCCCAAGCAGCCCCTCTCAATTTGGGTCTGGGGCCTTTCGTTAGGCCGGGAACCTGGGAGATTCCTGCGAGGTTGCAGTTCGCGGCCCGAGAAGCACTCTCCGGCCAACATGCCCAACTGCAGCAACAGCTCCCAAACCGAAGGAGCCAGGACCCAAAGACCTAGCTGGCCTGAAGGGCCCCCATGGGGCCCCCAAGGAGCTCCTCTCCATTTGGGTCTGGGGGCTTTATTTGGGCAGTGAACCTGGGAGGTACCTGCAAGGTTGCAGTTCGTGGCCGGAGAAGCACTCTCCGGCCAACATGCCCAACTGCAGCAACAGCTCCCAAAGTGAAGGAGCCAGGACCCAAAGACCTAGCTGGCCTGAAGGGCCCCCAGGGGGCCCCCAAGCAGCCCCTCTCAATTTTGGTCTGGGGGCTTTCGTTGGGCATGGAACCTGGGAGATTCATGCAAGGTTGCAGTTCGCGGCCCGAGAAGCACTCTCCGGCCAACATGCCCAACTGCAGCAACAGCTCCCAAACCGAAGGAGCCAGGACCCAAAGACCTAGCTGGCCTGAAGGGCCCCCAGGGGGGCCCAAAGCAGTCCCTCTCAATTTGGGTCTGGGGGCTTTTGTTGGGCCGGGAACCTGGGAGATTCCTGCAACGTTGCAGTTCGCGGCCCGAGAAGCACTCTCCGGCCAACATGCCCAACTGCAGCAACAGCTCCCAAACCGAAGGAGCCAGGACCCAAAGACCTAGCTGGCCTGAAGGGCCCCCAGGGGGCCCCCAAGCAGCCCCTCTCAATTTGGGTCTGGGGGCTTTCGTTGGGCCGGGAACCTGGGAGAATCCTGCAAGGTTGCAGTTCGCGGCCCGAGAAGCACTCTCCGGCCAACATGCCCAACTGCAGCAACAGCTCCCAAACCGAAGGAGCCAGGACCCAAAGACCTAGCTGGCCTGAAGGGCCCCCATGGGGCCCCCAAGGAGCTCCTCTCCATTTGGGTCTGGGGGCTTTAGTTGGGCCGGGAACCTGGGAGGTACCTGCAAGGTTGCAGTTCGCGGCCCGAGAAGCACTCTCCGGCCAGCATGCCCAACTGCAGCAACAGCTCCAAAACCGAAGGAGCCAGGACCCAAAGACCTAGCTGGCCTGAAGGGCCCCCAGGGGGCCCCCAAGCAGCCCCTCTCCGTTTGGGTCTGGGGGCTTTTGTTGGTCCGGGAACCTGGGAGATTCCTGCAAGGTTGCAGTTCGAGGCCCGAGAAGCACTCTCCGCCCAACATGCCCAATATCCAGCAACAGCTCCCAAAGCGAAGGAGCCAGGACCCAAAGACCTAGCTGGCCTGAAGGGCCCCCAGAAGGCCACCAAGCAGCCCCTCTCCATTTTGGTCTGGGGGCTTTCGTTGGGCATGTATACCTGAGAGGTACCTGCAAGTTACAGTTCGCGGCCCGAGAAGCACTCTCCGAGCCAACATGCACAACTGCAGCAACAGCTCCCAAAGCGAAGGAGCCAGGACCCAAAGACCTAGCTGGCCTGAAGGGCCCCCAGGGGGGCCCCAAGCAGCCCCTCTCAATTTGGGTCTGGGGGCTTTCGTTGGGCATGGATACCTGAGAGGTACCTGCAAGGTTACAGTTCGCGGCCCGAGAAGCACTCTCCGGCCAACATGCCCAACTGCAGCAACAGCTCCCAAAGCGAAGGAGCCAGGACCCAAAGACCTAGCTGGCCTGAAGGGCCCCAGGGGGCCCCCAAGCAGCCCCTCTCAATTTGGGTCTGGGGGCTTTCGTTGGGCATGGATACCTGAGAGGTACCTGCAAGGTTACAGTTCGCGGCCCGAGAAGCACTCTCCGGCCAACATGCCCAACTGCAGCAACAGCTCCAAAACCGAAGGAGCCAGGACCCAAAGACCTAGCTGGCCTGAAGGGCCCCCAGGGGGCCCCCAAGCAGCCCCTCTCAATTTGGGTCTGGGGGCTTTGGTTGGGCCGGGAACCTGGGAGATTCATGCAAGGTTGCAGTTCGCGGCCCGAGAAGCACTCTCCGGCCAACATGCCCAACTGCAGCAACAGCTCCCAAAGCGAAGGAGCCAGGACCCAAAGACCTAGCTGGCCTGAAGGGCCCCCAGGGGGCCCCCAAGCAGCCCCTCTCAATTTGGGTCTGGGGGCTTTCGTTGGGCATGGAACCTGGGAGATTCCTGCAAGGTTGCAGTTCGCGGCCCGAGAAGCACTCTCCGGCCAACATGCCCAACTGCAGCAACAGCTCCCAAACCGAAGGAGCCAGGACCCAAAGACCTAGCTGGCCTGAAGGGCCCCCAGGGGGGGCCCAAAGCAGTCCCTCTCAATTTGGGTCTGGGGGCTTTCGTTGGGCCGGGAACCTGGGAGATTCCTGCAACGTTGCAGTTCGCGGCCCGAGAAGCACTCTCCGGCCAACATGCCCAACTGCAGCAACAGCTCCCAAACCGAAGGAGCCAGGACCCAAAGACCTAGCTGGCCTGAAGGGCCCCCAGGGGGCCCCCAAGCAGCCCCTCTCAATTTGGGTCTGGGGGCTTTCGTTGGGCCGGGAACCTGGGAGAATCCTGCAAGGTTGCAGTTCGCGGCCCGAGAAGCACTCTCCGGCCAACATGCCCAACTGCAGCAACAGCTCCCAAACCGAAGGAGCCAGGACCCAAAGACCTAGCTGGCCTGAAGGGCCCCCAGGGGGCCCCCAAGGAGCTCCTCTCCATTTGGGTCTGGGGGCTTTTGTTGGGCCGGGAACCTGGGAGATTCCTGCGAGGTTGCAGTTCGCGGCCCGAGAAGCACTCTCCGGCCAACATGCCCAATATCCAGCAACAGCTCCCAAAGCGAAGGAGCCAGGACCCAAAGACCTAGCTGGCCTGAAGGGCCCCCAGAAGGCCACCAAGCAGCCCCTCTCCATTTTGGTCTGGGGGCTTTCGTTGGGCATGTATACCTGAGAGGTACCTGCAAGTTACAGTTCGCGGCCCGAGAAGCACTCTCCGAGCCAACATGCACAACTGCAGCAACAGCTCCCAAAGCGAAGGAGCCAGGACCCAAAGACCTAGCTGGCCTGAAGGGCCCCCAGGGGGGCCCCAAGCAGCCCCTCTCAATTTGGGTCTGGGGGCTTTCGTTGGGCATGGATACCTGAGAGGTACCTGCAAGGTTACAGTTCGCGGCCCGAGAAGCACTCTCCGGCCAACATGCCCAACTGCAGCAACAGCTCCCAAAGCGAAGGAGCCAGGACCCAAAGACCTAGCTGGCCTGAAGGGCCCCAGGGGGCCCCCAAGCAGCCCCTCTCAATTTGGGTCTGGGGGCTTTCGTTGGGCATGGATACCTGAGAGGTACCTGCAAGGTTACAGTTCGCGGCCCGAGAAGCACTCTCCGGCCAACATGCCCAACTGCAGCAACAGCTCCCAAAGCGAAGGAGCCAGGACCCAAAGACCTAGCTGGCCTGAAGGGCCCCCAGGGGGCCCCCAAGCAGCCCCTCTCAATTTGGGTCTGGGGGCTTTGGTTGGGCCGGGAACCTGGGAGATTCATGCAAGGTTGCAGTTCGAGGCCCGAGAAGCACTCTCCGGCCAACATGCCCAACTGCAGCAACAGCTCCCAAAGCGAAGGAGCCAGGACCCAAAGACCTAGCTGGCCTGAAGGGCCCCCAGGGGGCCACCAAGCAGCCCCTCTCAATTTGGGTCTGGGGGCTTTCGTTGGGCATGGAACCTGGGAGATTCCTGCAAGGTTGCAGTTCGCGGCCCGAGAAGCACTCTCCGGCCAACATGCCCAACTGCAGCAACAGCTCCCAAACCGAAGGAGCCAGGACCCAAAGACCTAGCTGGCCTGAAGGGCCCCCAGGGGGGGCCCAAAGCAGTCCCTCTCAATTTGGGTCTGGGGGCTTTCGTTGGGCCGGGAACCTGGGAGATTCCTGCAACGTTGCAGTTCGCGGCCCGAGAAGCACTCTCCGGCCAACATGCCCAACTGCAGCAACAGCTCCCAAACCGAAGGAGCCAGGACCCAAAGACCTAGCTGGCCTGAAGGGCCCCCAGGGGGCCCCCAAGCAGCCCCTCTCAATTTGGGTCTGGGGGCTTTCGTTGGGCCGGGAACCTGGGAGAATCCTGCAAGGTTGCAGTTCGCGGCCCGAGAAGCACTCTCCGGCCAACATGCCCAACTGCAGCAACAGCTCCCAAACCGAAGGAGCCAGGACCCAAAGACCTAGCTGGCCTGAAGGGCCCCCAGGGGGCCCCCAAGGAGCTCCTCTCCATTTGGGTCTGGGGGCTTTTGTTGGGCCGGGAACCTGGGAGATTCCTGCGAGGTTGCAGTTCGCGGCCCGAGAAGCACTCTCCGGCCAACATGCCCAATATCCAGCAACAGCTCCCAAAGCGAAGGAGCCAGGACCCAAAGACCTAGCTGGCCTGAAGGGCCCCCAGAAGGCCACCAAGCAGCCCCTCTCCATTTTGGTCTGGGGGCTTTCGTTGGGCATGTATACCTGAGAGGTACCTGCAAGTTACAGTTCGCGGCCCGAGAAGCACTCTCCGAGCCAACATGCACAACTGCAGCAACAGCTCCCAAAGCGAAGGAGCCAGGACCCAAAGACCTAGCTGGCCTGAAGGGCCCCCAGGGGGGCCCCAAGCAGCCCCTCTCAATTTGGGTCTGGGGGCTTTCGTTGGGCCGGGAACCTGGGCGAATCCTGCAAGGTTGCAATTCGCGGCCCGAGAAGCACTCTCCGGCCAACATGCCCAACTGCAGCAACAGCTCCCAAAGCGAAGGAGCCAGGACCCAAAGACCTAGCTGGCCTGAAGGGCCCCCAGGGGGCCCCCAAGCAGCCCCTCTCAATTTGGGTCTGGGGGCTTTCGTTGGGCCGGGAACCTGGGAGATTCCTGCAAGGTTGCAGTTCGCGGCCCGAGAAGCACTCTCCGGCCAACATGCCCAACTGCAGCAACAGCTCCCAAACCGAAGGAGCCAGGACCCAAAGACCTAGCTGGCCTGAAGGGCCCCCAGGGGGCCCCCAAGCAGCCCCTCTCCATTTGGGTCTGGGGGCTTTTGTTGGGCCGGGAACCTGGGAGATTCCTGCAAGGTTGCAGTTCGCGGCCCGAGAAGCACTCTCCGCCCAACATGCCCAACGTCAACAACAGCTCCCAAACCGAATGAGCCAGGACACAAAGACCTAGCTGGCCTGAAGGGCCCCCAGGGGGCCCCCAAGCAGCCCCTCTCCATTTGGGTCTGGGGGCTTTCTTTAGGCTGAGAACCTGGGAGATACCAGCAAGGTTGCAGTTCGCGGCCCGAGAAGCACTCTCCGGCCAACATGCCCAATATCCAGCAACAGCTCCCAAAGCGAAGGAGCCAGGACCCAAAGACCTAGCTGGCCTGAAGGGCCCCCAGAAGGCCCCCAAGCAGCCCCTCTCAATTTGGGTCTGGGGGCTTTCGTTGGGCATGTATACCTGAGAGGTACCTGCAAGTTACAGTTCGCGGCCCGAGAAGCACTCTCCGGCCAACATGCCCAAGTGCAGCAACAGCTCCCAAAGCGAAGGAGCCAGGACCCAAAGACCTAGCTGGCCTGAAGGGCCCCCAGGGGGCCCCCAAGCAGCCCCTCTCCATTTGGGTCTGGGGGTTTTCGTTGGGCCGGGAACCTGGGAGGTACCTGCAAGGTTGCAGTTCGCGGCCCGAGAAGCACTCTCCGGCCAACATGCCCAACTGCAGCAACAGCTCCCAAACCGAAGGAGCCAGGACCCAAAGACCTAGCTGGCCTGAAGGGCCCCCAGGGGGCCCCCAAGCAGCCCCTCTCAATTTGGGTCTGGGGGCTTTCGTTGGGCCGGGAACCTGGGAGAATCCTGCAAGGTTGCAGTTCGCGGCCCGAGAAGCACTCTCCGGCCAACATGCCCAACTGCAGCAACAGCTCCCAAAGCGAAGGAGCCAGGACCCAAAGACCTAGCTGGCCTGAAGGGCCCCCAGGGGGCCCCCAAGCAGCCCCTCTCAATTTGGGTCTGGGGGCTTTCGTTGGGCCGGGAACCTGGGAGATTCCTGCAACGTTGCAGTTCGCGATCCGAGAAGCACTCTCCGGCCAACATGCCCAACTGCAGCAACAGCTCCCAAAGCGAAGGAGCCAGGACCCAAAGACCTAGCTGGCCTGAAGGGCCCCCAGGGGGCCCCCAAGCAGCCCCTCTCCATTTGGGTCTGGGGGCTTTCGTTGGGCCGGGAACCTGGGAGAATCCTGCAAGGTTGCAGTTCGCGGCCCGAGAAGCACTCTCCGGCCAACATGCCCAACTGCAGCAACAGCTCCCAAAGCGAAGGAGCCAGGACCCAAAGACCTAGCTGGCCTGAAGGGGCCCCAGGGGGCCCCCAAGCAGCACCTCTCAATTTGGGTCTGGGGGCTTTCGTTGGGCCGGGAACCTGGGAGGTACCTGCAAGGTTGCAGTTCGCGGCCAGAGAAGCACTCTCCGGCCAACATGCCCAACTGCAGCAACAGCTCCCAAAGCGAAGGAGCCAGGACCCAAAGACCTAGCTGGCCTGAAGGGCCCCCAGGGGGCCCCCAAGCAGCCCCTCTCCATTTGGGTCTGGGGGCTTTCTTTAGGCTGAGAACCTGGGAGATACCAGCAAGGTTGCAGTTCGCGGCCCGAGAAGCACTCTCCGGCCAACATGCCCAATATCCAGCAACAGCTCCCAAAGCGAAGGAGCCAGGACCCAAAGACCTAGCTGGCCTGAAGGGCCCCCAGAAGGCCACCAAGCAGCCCCTCTCAATTTGGGTCTGGGGGCTTTCGTTGGGCATGTATACCTGAGAGGTACCTGCAAGTTACAGTTCGCGGCCCGAGAAGCACTCTCCGCCCAACATGCCCAACTGCAGCAACAGCTCCCAAAGCGAAGGAGCCAGGACACAAAGACCTAGCTGGCCTGAAGGGCCCCCAGGGGGCCACCAAGCAGCCCCTCTCAATTTGGGTCTGGGGGCTTTCTTTGGGCATGGATACCTGAGAGGTACCTGCAAGGTTGCAGTTCGCGGCCCGAGAAGCACTCTCCGGCCAACATGCTCAATTGCAGCAACAGCTCCCAAACCGAAGGAGCCAGGACCCAAAGACCTAGCTGACCTGAAGGGCCCCCATGGGGCCCCCAAGGAGCTCCTCTCCATTTGGGTCTGGGGTCTTTAGTTGGGCCGGGAACCTGGGAGGTAAAAGCAAGGTTGCAGTTCGCGGCCGGAGAAGCACTCACCGGCCAACATGCCCAACTGCAGCAACAGCTCCCAAAGCGAAGGAGCCAGGACCCAAAGACCTAGCTGGCCTGAAGGGCCCCAAGGGGGCCCCCAAGCAGCCCCTCTCCATTTGGGTCTGGGGGCTTTTGTTGGGCATGGAACCTGGGAGATTCCTGCAAGGTTGCAGTTCGAGGCCCGAGAAGCACTCTCCGGCCAACATGCCCAACTGCAGCAACAGCTCCCAAAGCGAAGGAGCCAGGACCCAAAGACCTAGCTGGCCTGAAGGGCCCCCAGGGGGCCCCCAAGCAGCCCCTCTCCATTTGGGTCTGGGGGCTTTCGTTGGGCCGGGAACCTGGGAGATTCATGCAAGGTTGCAGTTCGCGGCCCGAGAAGCACTCTCCGTCCAACATGCCCAACTGCAGCAACAGCTCCCAAAGCGAAGGAGCCAGGACCCAAAGACCTAGCTGGCCTGAAGGGCCCCCAGGGGGCCCCCAAGCAGCCCCTCTCCATTTGGGTCTGGGGGCTTTCGTTGGGCCGGGAACCTGGGAGAATCCTGCAAGGTTGCAGTTCGCGGCCCGAGAAGCACTCTCCGGCCAACATGCCCAACTGCAGCAACAGCTCCCAAAGCGAAGGAGCCAGGACACAAAGACCTAGCTGGCCTGAAGGGCCCCCAGGGGGCCCCCAAGCAGCCCCTCTCAATTTGGGTCTGGGGGCTTTCGTTGGGCCGGGAACCTGGGAGATTCCTGCAAGGTTGCAGTTCGCGGCCCGAGAAGCACTCTCCGGCCAACATGCCCAACTGCAGCAACAGCTCCCAAAGCGAAGGAGCCAGGACCCAAAGACCTAGCTGGCCTGAAGGGCCCCCAGGGGGCCCCCAAGCAGCCCCTCTCAATTTGGGTCTGGGGGCTTTCGTTGGGCATGGAACCTGGGAGAATCCTGCAAGGTTGCAGTTCGCGGCCCGAGAAGCACTCTCCGGCCAACATGCCCAACTGCAGCAACAGCTCCCAAACCGAAGGAGCCAGGACCCAAAGACCTAGCTGGCCTGAAGGGCCCCCAGGGGGGCCCCAAGCAGCCCCTCTCAATTTGGGTCTGGGGGCTTTCGTTGGGCCGGGACCTGGGAGAATCCTGCAAGGTTGCAGTTCGCGGCCCGAGAAGCACTCTCCGGCCAACATGCCCAACTGCAGCAACAGCTCCCAAAGCGAAGGAGCCAGGACCCAAAGACCTAGCTGGCCTGAAGGGCCCCCAGGGGGCCCCCAAGCAGCCCCTCTCAATTTGGGTCTGGGGCCTTTTGTTGGGCCGGGAACCTGGGAGATTCCTGCGAGGTTGCAGTTCGCGGCCCGAGAAGCACTCTCCGGCCAACATGCCCAACTGCAGCAACAGCTCCCAAACCGAAGGAGCCAGGACCCAAAGACCTAGCTGGCCTGAAGGGCCCCCAGGGGGGCCCAAAGAAGTCCCTCTCAATTTGGGTCTGGGGGCTTTTTTTGGGCCGGGAACCTGGGAGAATCCTGCAAGGTTGCAGTTCGCGGCCCGAGAAGCACTCTCCGGCCAACATGCTCAACTGCAGCAACAGCTCCCAAACCGAAGGAGCCAGGACCCAAAGACCTAGCTGGCCTGAAGGGCCCCCAGGGGGCCCCCAAGCAGCCCCTCTCCATTTGGGTCTGGGGGCTTTTGTTGGGCCGGGAACCTGGGAGATTCCTGCAAGGTTGCAGTTTGCGGCCCGAGAAGCACTCTCCGGCCAACATGCCCAACGTCAACAACAGCTCCCAAACCGAATGAGCCAGGACACAAAGACCTAGCTGGCCTGAAGGGCCCCCAGGGGGCCCCCAAGCAGCCCCTCTCCATTTGGGTCTGGGGGCTTTCTTTAGGCTGAGAACCTGGGAGATACCAGCAAGGTTGCAGTTCGCGGCCCGAGAAGCACTCTCCGGCCAACATGCCCAATATCCAGCAACAGCTCCCAAAGCGAAGGAGCCAGGACCCAAAGACCTAGCTGGCCTGAAGGGCCCCCAGAAGGCCACCAAGCAGCCCCTCTCCATTTGGGTCTGGGGGCTTTCGTTGGGCATGTATACCTGAGAGGTACCTCCAAGTTACAGTTCGCGGCCCGAGAAGCACTCTCCGCCCAACATGCCCAACTGCAGCAACAGCTCCCAAACCGAAGGAGCCAGGACCCAAAGACCTAGCTGGCCTGAAGGGCCCCCAGGGGGCCCCCAAGCAGCCCCTCTCCATTTGGGTCTGGGGGCTTTAGTTGGGCCGGGAACCTGGGAGATTCCTGCAAGGTTGCAGTTCGCGGCCCGAGAAGCACTCTCCGCCCAACATGCCCAACGTCAACAACAGCTCCCAAACCGAATGAGCCAGGACACAAAGACCTAGCTGGCCTGAAGGGCCCCCAGGGGGCCCCCAAGCAGCCCCTCTCCATTTGGGTCTGCGGGCTTTCTTTAGGCTGAGAACCTGGGAGATACCAGCAAGGTTGCAGTTCGCGGCCCGAGAAGCACTCTCCGGCCAACATGCCCAATATCCAGCAACAGCTCCCAAAGCGAAGGAGCCAGGACCCAAAGACCTAGCTGGCCTGAAGGGCCCCCAGAAGGCCACCAAGCAGCCCCTCTCCATTTGGGTCTGGGGGCTTTCGTTGGGCATGTATACCTGAGAGGTACCTGCAAGTTACAGTTCGCGGCCCGAGAAGCACTCTCCGCCCAACATGCCCAACTGCAGCAACAGCTCCCAAAGCGAAGGAGCCAGGACCCAAAGACCTAGCTGGCCTGAAGGGCCCCCAGGGGGCCCCCAAGCAGCCCCTCTCCATTTGGGTCTGGGGGTTTTCGTTGGGCCGGGAACCTGGGAGGTACCTGCAAGGTTGCAGTTCGCGGCCCGAGAAGCACTCTCCGTCCAACATGCCCAACTGCAGCAACAGCTCCCAAACCGAAGGAGCCAGGACCCAAAGACCTAGCTGGCCTGAAGGGCCCCCAGGGGGCCCCCAAGCAGCCCCTCTCCATTTGGGTCTGGGGGCTTTTGTTGGGCCGGGAACCTGGGAGATTCCTGCAAGGTTGCAGTTTGCGGCCCGAGAAGCACTCTCCGGCCAACATGCCCAACGTCAACAACAGCTCCCAAACCGAATGAGCCAGGACACAAAGACCTAGCTGGCCTGAAGGGCCCCCAGGGGGCCCCCAAGCAGCCCCTCTCCATTTGGGTCTGGGGGCTTTCTTTAGGCTGAGAACCTGGGAGATACCAGCAAGGTTGCAGTTCGCGGCCCGAGAAGCACTCTCCGGCCAACATGCCCAATATCCAGCAACAGCTCCCAAAGCGAAGGAGCCAGGACCCAAAGACCTAGCTGGCCTGAAGGGCCCCCAGAAGGCCACCAAGCAGCCCCTCTCCATTTGGGTCTGGGGGCTTTCGTTGGGCATGTATACCTGAGAGGTACCTCCAAGTTACAGTTCGCGGCCCGAGAAGCACTCTCCGCCCAACATGCCCAACTGCAGCAACAGCTCCCAAAGCGAAGGAGCCAGGACCCAAAGACCTAGCTGGCCTGAAGGGCCCCCAGGGGGCCCCCAAGCAGCCCCTCTCCATTTGGGTCTGGGGGTTTTCGTTGGGCCGGGAACCTGGGAGGTACCTGCAAGGTTGCAGTTCGCGGCCCGAGAAGCACTCTCCGGCCAACATGCCCAAGTGCAGCAACAGCTCCCAAAGCGAAGGAGCCAGGACCCAAAGACCTAGCTGGCCTGAAGGGCCCCCAGGGGGCCCCCAAGCAGCCCCTCTCCATTTGGGTCTGGGGGCTTTCGTTGGGCCGGGAACCTGGGAGATTCCTGCAAGGTTGCAGTTCGAGGCCCGAGAAGCACTCTCCGGCCAACATGCCCAACTGCAGCAACAGCTCCCAAAGCGAAGGAGCCAGGACCCAAAGACCTAGCTGGCCTGAAGGGCCCCCAGGGGTGCCCCAAGCAGCCCCTCTCAATTTGGGTCTGGGGGCTTTCGTTGGGCCGGGAACCTGGGAGAATCCTGCAAGGTTGCAGTTCGCGGCCCGAGAAGCACTCTCCGGCCAACATGCCCAACTGCAGCAACAGCTCCCAAAGCGAAGGAGCCAGGACCCAAAGACCTAGCTGGCCTGAACGGCCCCCAGGGGGCCCCCAAGCAGCCCCTCTCAATTTGGGTCTGGGGCCTTTTGTTGGGCCGGGAACCTGGGAGATTCCTGCGAGGTTGCAGTTCGCGGCCCGAGAAGCACTCTCCGGCCAACATGCCCAACTGCAGCAACAGCTCCCAAACCGAAGGAGCCAGGACCCAAAGACCTAGCTGGCCTGAAGGGCCCCCAGGGGGCCCCCAAGCAGCCCCTCTCCATTTGGGTCTGGGGGCTTTAGTTGGGCCGGGAACCTGGGAGATTCCTGCAAGGTTGCAGTTCGCGGCCCGAGAAGCACTCTCCGCCCAACATGCCCAACGTCAACAACAGCTCCCAAACCGAATGAGCCAGGACACAAAGACCTAGCTGGCCTGAAGGGCCCCCAGGGGGCCCCCAAGCAGCCCCTCTCCATTTGGGTCTGCGGGCTTTCTTTAGGCTGAGAACCTGGGAGATACCAGCAAGGTTGCAGTTCGCGGCCCGAGAAGCACTCTCCGGCCAACATGCCCAATATCCAGCAACAGCTCCCAAAGCGAAGGAGCCAGGACCCAAAGACCTAGCTGGCCTGAAGGGCCCCCAGAAGGCCACCAAGCAGCCCCTCTCCATTTGGGTCTGGGGGCTTTCGTTGGGCATGTATACCTGAGAGGTACCTGCAAGTTACAGTTCGCGGCCCGAGAAGCACTCTCCGCCCAACATGCCCAACTGCAGCAACAGCTCCCAAAGCGAAGGAGCCAGGACCCAAAGACCTAGCTGGCCTGAAGGGCCCCCAGGGGGCCCCCAAGCAGCCCCTCTCCATTTGGGTCTGGGGGTTTTCGTTGGGCCGGGAACCTGGGAGGTACCTGCAAGGTTGCAGTTCGCGGCCCGAGAAGCACTCTCCGTCCAACATGCCCAACTGCAGCAACAGCTCCCAAACCGAAGGAGCCAGGACCCAAAGACCTAGCTGGCCTGAAGGGCCCCCAGGGGGCCCCCAAGCAGCCCCTCTCCATTTGGGTCTGGGGGCTTTCGTTGGGCCGGGAACCTGGGAGAATCCTGCAAGGTTGCAGTTCGCGGCCCGAGAAGCACTCTCCGGCCAACATGCCCAACTGCAGCAACAGCTCCCAAAGCGAAGGAGCCAGGACCCAAAGACCTAGCTGGCCTGAAGGGCCCCCAGGGGGCCCCCAAGCAGCCCCTCTCAATTTGGGTCTGGGGGCTTTCGTTGGGCCGGGAACCTGGGAGAATCCTGCAAGGTTGCAGTTCGCGGCCCGAGAAGCACTCTCCGTCCAACATGCCCAACTGCAGCAACAGCTCCCAAAGCGAAGGAGCCAGGACCCAAAGACCTAGCTGGCCTGAAGGGGCCCCAGGGGGCCCCCAAGCAGCACCTCTCAATTTGGGTCTGGGGGCTTTCGTTGGGCCGGGAACCTGGGAGATTCCTGAAAGGTTGCAGTTCGCGGCCCGAGAAGCACTCTCCGGCCAACATGCCCAACTGCAGCAACAGCTCCCAAACCGAAGGAGCCAGGACCCAAAGACCTAGCTGGCCTGAAGGGCCCCCAGGGGGCCCCCAAGCAGCCCCTCTCCATTTGGGTCTGGGGGCTTTCGTTGGGCCGGGAACCTGGGAGATTCCTGCAAGGTTGCAGTTCGAGGCCCGAGAAGCACTCTCCGGCCAACATGCCCAACTGCAGCAACAGCTCCCAAACCGAAGGAGCCAGGACCCAAAGACCTAGCTGGCCTGAAGGGCCCCCAGGGGGCCCCCAAGCAGGCCCTCTCCATTTGGGTCTGGGGGCTTTCTTTAGGCTGAGAACCTGAGAGATACCAGCAAGGTTGCAGTTCGCGGCCCGAGAAGCACTCTCCGGCCAACATGCCCAATATCCAGCAACAGCTCCCAAAGCGAAGGAGCCAGGACCCAAAGACCTAGCTGGCCTGAAGGGCCCCCAGAAGGCCACCAAGTAGCCCCTCTCCATTTGGGTCTGGGGGCTTTCGTTGGGCATGTATACCTGAGAGGTACCTGCAAGTTACAGTTCGCGGCCCGAGAAGCACTCTCCGTCCAACATGCCCAACTGCAGCAACAGCTCCCAAAGCGAAGGAGCCAGGACACAAAGACCTAGCTGGCCTGAAGGGCCCCCATGGGACCCCCAAGGAGCTCCTCTCCATTTGGGTCTGGGGGCTTTAGTTGGGCCGGGAACCTGGGAGGTACCAGCAAGGTTCCAGTTCGCGGCCGGAGAAGCACTCTCCGGCCAACATGCCCAACTGCAGCAACAGCTCCCAAACCGAAGGAGCCAGGACACAAAGACCTAGCTGGCCTGAAGGGCCCCCAGGGGGCCACCAAGCAGCCCCTCTCAATTTGGGTCAGGGGGCTTTCGTTGGGCCGGGAACCTGGGAGATTCCTTCAAGGTTGCAGTTCGCGGCCCGAGAAGCACTCTCCGGCCAACATGCCCAACTGCAGCAACAGCTCCCAAAGCGAAGGAGCCAGGACCCAAAGACCTAGCTGGCCTGAAGGGCCCCCAGGGGGCCCCCAAGCAGCCCCTCTCCATTTGGGTCTGGGGGCTTTCGTTGGGCCGGGAACCTGGGAGAATCCTGCAAGGTTGCAGTTCGAGGCCCGAGAAGCACTCTCCGGCCAACATGCCCAACTGCAGCAACAGCTCCCAAACCGAAGGAGCCAGGACCCAAAGACCTAGCTGGCCTGAAGGGCCCCCAGGGGGCCCCCAAGCAGCCCCTCTCCATTTGGGTCTGGGGGTTTTCGTTGGGCCGGGAACCTGGGAGGTACCTGCAAGGTTGCAGTTCGCGGCCCGAGAAGCACTCTCCGGCCAACATGCCCAACTGCAGCAACAGCTCCCAAACCGAAGGAGCCAGGACCCAAAGACCTAGCTGGCCTGAAGGGCCCCCAGGGGGCCCCCAAGCAGCCCCTCTCCATTTGGGTCTGGGGGCTTTCGTTGGGCCGGGAACCTGGGAGAATCCTGCAAGGTTGCAGTTCGCGGCCCGAGAAGCACTCTCCGTCCAACATGCCCAACTGCAGCAACAGCTCCCAAAGCGAAGGAGCCAGGACCCAAAGACCTAGCTGGCCTGAAGGGCCCCCAGGGGGCCCCCAAGCAGCCCCTCTCAATTTGGGTCTGGGGGCTTTCGTTGGGCCGGGAACCTGGGAGAATCCTGCAAGGTTGCAGTTCGCGGCCCGAGAAGCACTCTCCGTCCAACATGCCCAACTGCAGCAACAGCTCCCAAAGCGAAGGAGCCAGGACCCAAAGACCTAGCTGGCCTGAAGGGGCCCCAGGGGGCCCCCAAGCAGCACCTCTCAATTTGGGTCTGGGGGCTTTCGTTGGGCCGGGAACCTGGGAGGTACCTGCAAGGTTGCAGTTCGCGGCCCGAGAAGCACTCTCCGGCCAACATGCCCAAGTGCAGCAACAGCTCCCAAAGCGAAGGAGCCAGGACCCAAAGACCTAGCTGGCCTGAAGGGCCCCCAGGGGGCCCCCAAGCAGCCCCTCTCCATTTGGGTCTGGGGGCTTTCGTTGGGCCGGGAACCTGGGAGATTCCTGCAAGGTTGCAGTTCGAGGCCCGAGAAGCACTCTCCGGCCAACATGCCCAACTGCAGCAACAGCTCCCAAACCGAATGAGCCAGGACACAAAGACCTAGCTGGCCTGAAGGGCCCCCAGGGGGCCCCAAAGCAGGCCCTCTCCATTTGGGTCTGGGGGCTTTCTTTAGGCTGAGAACCTGAGAGATACCAGCAAGGTTGCAGTTCGCGGCCCGAGAAGCACTCTCCGGCCAACATGCCCAATATCCAGCAACAGCTCCCAAAGCGAAGGAGCCAGGACCCAAAGACCTAGCTGGCCTGAAGGGCCCCCAGAAGGCCACCAAGCAGCCCCTCTCCATTTGGGTCTGGGGGCTTTCGTTGGGCATGTATACCTGAGAGGTACCTGCAAGTTACAGTTCGCGGCCCGAGAAGCACTCTCCGTCCAACATGCCCAACTGCAGCAACAGCTCCCAAAGCGAAGGAGCCAGGACACAAAGACCTAGCTGGCCTGAAGGGCCCCCATGGGGCCCCCAAGGAGCTCCTCTCCATTTGGGTCTGGGGGCTTTAGTTGGGCCGGGAACCTGGGAGGTACCAGCAAGGTTCCAGTTCGCGGCCGGAGAAGCACTCTCCGGCCAACATGCCCAACTGCAGCAACAGCTCCCAAACCGATGGAGCCAGGACACAAAGACCTAGCTGGCCTGAAGGGCCCCCAGGGGGCCACCAAGCAGCCCCTCTCAATTTGGGTCAGGGGGCTTTCGTTGGGCCGGGAACCTGGGAGATTCCTTCAAGGTTGCAGTTCGCGGCCCGAGAAGCACTCTCCGGCCAACATGCCCAACTGCAGCAACAGCTCCCAAAGCGAAGGAGCCAGGACCCAAAGACCTAGCTGGCCTGAAGGGCCCCCAGGGGGCCCCCAAGCAGCCCCTCTCCATTTGGGTCTGGGGGCTTTCGTTGGGCCGGGAACCTGGGAGAATCCTGCAAGGTTGCAGTTCGAGGCCCGAGAAGCACTCTCCGGCCAACATGCCCAACTGCAGCAACAGCTCCCAAAGCGAAGGAGCCAGGACCCAAAGACCTAGCTGGCCTGAAGGGCCCCCAGGGGGCCCCCAAGCAGCCCCTCTCAATTTGGGTCTGGGGGCTTTCGTTGGGCCGGGAACCTGGGAGATTCATGCAAGGTTGCAGTTCGCGGCCCGAGAAGCACTCTCCGGCCAACATGCCCAACTGCAGCAACAGCTCCCAAAGCGAAGGAGCCAGGACCCAAAGACCTAGCTGGCCTGAAGGGCCCCCAGGGGGCCCCCAAGCAGCCCCCCTCAATTTGGGTCTGGGGGCTTTCGTTGGGCATGGAACCTGGGAGAATCCTGCAAGGTTGCAGTTCGCGGCCCGAGAAGCACTCTCCGCCCAACATGCCCAACTGCAGCAACAGCTCCCAAACCGAATGAGCCAGGACACAAAGACCTAGCTGGCCTGAAGGGCCCCCAGGGGGCCCCCAAGCAGGCCCTCTCCATTTGGGTCTGGGGGCTTTCTTTAGGCTGAGAACCTGAGAGATACCAGCAAGGTTGCAGTTCGCGGCCCGAGAAGCACTCTCCGGCCAACATGCCCAATATCCAGCAACAGCTCCCAAAGCGAAGGAGCCAGGACCCAAAGACCTAGCTGGCCTGAAGGGCCCCCAGGGGGCCACCAAGCAGCCCCTCTCCATTTGGGTCTGGGGGCTTTCGTTGGGCATGTATACCTGAGAGGTACCTGCAAGTTACAGTTCGCGGCCCGAGAAGCACTCTCCGTCCAACATGCCCAACTGCAGCAACAGCTCCCAAAGCGAAGGAGCCAGGACACAAAGACCTAGCTGGCCTGAAGGGCCCCCATGGGGCCCCCAAGGAGCTCCTCTCCATTTGGGTCTGGGGGCTTTAGTTGGGCCGGGAACCTGGGAGGTACCAGCAAGGTTCCAGTTCGCGGCCGGAGAAGCACTCTCCGGCCAACATGCCCAACTGCAGCAACAGCTCCCAAACCGAAGGAGCCAGGACACAAAGACCTAGCTGGCCTGAAGGGCCCCCAGGGGGCCCCCAAGCAGCCCCTCTCAATTTGGGTCAGGGGGCTTTCGTTGGGCCGGGAACCTGGGAGATTCCTTCAAGGTTGCAGTTCGCGGCCCGAGAAGCACTCTCCGCCCAACATGCCCAACTGCAGCAACAGCTCCCAAAGCGAAGGAGCCAGGACCCAAAGACCTAGCTGGCCTGAAGGGCCCCCAGGGGGCCCCCAAGCAGCCCCTCTCCATTTGGGTCTGGGGGCTTTCGTTGGGCCGGGAACCTGGGAGAATCCTGCAAGGTTGCAGTTCGAGGCCCGAGAAGCACTCTCCGGCCAACATGCCCAACTGCAGCAACAGCTCCCAAAGCGAAGGAGCCAGGACCCAAAGACCTAGCTGGCCTGAAGGGCCCCCAGGGGGCCCCCAAGCAGCCCCTCTCCATTTGGGTCTGGGGGCTTCCGTTGGGCCGGGAACCTGGGAGATTCATGCAAGGTTGCAGTTCGCGGCCCGAGAAGCACTCTCCGCCCAACATGCCCAACTGCAGCAACAGCTCCCAAACCGAAGGAGCCAGGACCCAAAGACCTAGCTGGCCTGAAGGGCCCCCAGGGGGCCCCCAAGCAGCCCCTCTCAATTTGGGTCTGGGGGCTTTCGTTGGGCAGGGAACCTGGGAGATTCCTGCGAGGTTGCAGTTCGCGGCCCGAGAAGCACTCTCCGGCCAACATGCCCAACTGCAGCAACAGCTCCCAAACCGAAGGAGCCAGGACCCAAAGACCTAGCTGGCCTGAAGGGCCCCCATGGGGCCCCCAAGGAGCTCCTCTCCATTTGGGTCTGGGGGCTTTATTTGGGCCGGGAACCTGGGAGGTACCTGCAAGGTTGCAGTTCGCGGCCGGAGAAGCACTCTCCGGCCAACATGCCCAACTGCAGCAACAGCTCCCAAACCGAAGGAGCCAGGACCCAAAGACCTAGCTGGCCTGAAGGGCCCCCAGGGGGCCCCCAAGCAGCCCCTCTCCATTTGGGTCTGGGGGCTTTTGTTGGGCCGGGAACCTGAAAGATTCCTGCAAGGTTGCAGTTCGAGGCCCGAGAAGCACTCTCCGGCCAACATGCCCAACTGCAGCAACAGCTCCCAAACCGAATGAGCCAGGACCCAAAGACCTAGCTGGCCTGAAGGGCCCCCAGGGGGCCCCCAAGCAGCCCCTCTCCATTTGGGTCTGGGGGCTTTCGTTGGGCCGGGAACCTGGGAGATTCCTTCAAGGTTGCAGTTCGCGGCCCGAGAAGCACTCTCCGGCCAACATGCCCAACTGCAGCAACAGCTCCCAAAGCGAAGGAGCCAGGACCCAAAGACCTAGCTGGCCTGAAGGGCCCCCAGGGGGCCCCCAAGCAGCCCCTCTCCATTTGGGTCTGGGGGCTTTCGTTGGGCCGGGAACCTGGGAGGTACCTGCAAGGTTGCAGTTCGCGGCCGGAGAAGCACTCTCCGGCCAACATGCCCAACTGCAGCAACAGCTCCCAAAGCGAAGGAGCCAGGACCCAAAGACCTAGCTGGCCTGAAGGGCCCCCAGGGGGCCCCCAAGCAGCCCCTCTCAATTTGGGTCTGGGGGCTTTCGTTGGGCCGGGAACCTGGGAGATTCATGCAAGGTTGCAGTTCGCGGCCCGAGAAGCACTCTCCGGCCAACATGCCCAACTGCAGCAACAGCTCCCAAACCGAAGGAGCCAGGACCCAAAGACCTAGCTGGCCTGAAGGGCCCCCAGGGGGCCACCAAGCAGCCCCTCTCAATTTGGGTCTGGGGGCTTTCGTTGGGCATGGATACCTGAGAGGTACCTGCAAGGTTGCAGTTCGCGGCCCGAGAAGCACTCTCTGGCCAACATGCCCAACTGCAGCAACAGCTCCCAAACCGAAGGAGCCAGGACCCAAAGACCTAGCTGGCCTGAAGGGCCCCCAGGGGGCCCCCAAGCAGCCCCTCTCAATTTGGGTCTGGGGGCTTTCGTTGGGCCGGGAACCTGGGAGATTCCTGCAAGGTTGCAGTTCGCGGCCCGAGAAGCACTCTCCGGCCAACATGCCCAACTGCAGCAACAGCTCCCAAAGCGAAGGAGCCAGGACCCAAAGACCTAGCTGGCCTGAAGGGCCCCCAGGGGGCCCCCAAGCAGCCCCTCTCAATTTGGGTCTGGGGGCTTTCGTTGGGCCGGGAACCTGGGAGATTCCTGCAAGGTTGCAGTTCGCGGCCCGAGAAGCACTCTCCGGCCAACATGCGCAACTGCAGCAACAGCTCCCAAACCGAAGGAGCCAGGACCCAAAGACCTAGCTGGCCTGAAGGGCCCCCAGGAGGGCCCAAAGCAGTCCCTCTCAATTTGGGTCTGGGGGCTTTTGTTGGGCCGGGAACCTGGGAGAATCCTGCAACGTTGCAGTTCGCGGCCCGAGAAGCACTCTCCGGCCAACATGCCAAACTGCAGCAACAGCTCCCAAACCGAAGGAGCCAGGACCCAAAGACCTAGCTGGCCTGAAGGGCCCCCATGGGGCCCCCAAGCAGCTCCTCTCCATTTGGGTCTGGGGGCTTTTGTTGGGCCGGGAACCTGGGAGAATCCTGCAAGGTTGCAGTTCGCGGCCCGAGAAGCACTCTCCGGCCAACATGCCCAATATCCAGCAACAGCTCCCAAAGCGAAGGAGCCAGGACCCAAAGACCTAGCTGGCCTGAAGGGCCCCAAGAAGACCACCAAGCAGCCCCTCTCCATTTGGGTCTGGGGGCTTTCGTTGGGCATGTATACCTGAGAGGTACCTGCAAGTTACAGTTCGCGGCCCGAGAAGCACTCTCCGCCCAACATGCCCAACTGCAGCAACAGCTCCCAAAGCGAAGGAGCCAGGACCCAAAGACCTAGCTGGCCTGAAGGGCCCCCAGGGGGCCCCCAAGCAGCCCCTCTCCATTTGGGTCTGGGGGTTTTCGTTGGGCCGGGAACCTGGGAGGTACCAGCAAGGTTGCAGTTCGCGGCCCGAGAAGCACTCTCCGGCCAACATGCCCAACTGCAGCAACAGCTCCCAAAGCGAAGGAGCCAGGACCCAAAGACCTAGCTGGCCTGAAGGGCCCCCAGGGGGCCCCCAAGCAGCCCCTCTCCGTTTGGGTCTGGGGGCTTTCGTTGGGCCGGGAACCTGGGAGAATCCTGCAAGGTTGCAGTTCGCGGCCCGAGAAGCACTCTCCGGCCAACATGCCCAACTGCAGCAACAGCTCCCAAAGCGAAGGAGCCAGGACCCAAAGACCTAGCTGGCCTGAAGTGGCCCCAGGGGGCCCCCAAGCAGCCCCTCTCAATTTGGGTCTGGGGGCTTTCTTTGGGCATGGATACCTGAGAGGTACCTACAAGGTTGCAGTTCGCGGCCCGAGAAGCACTCTCCGCCCAACATGCCCAACTGCAGCAACAGCTCCCAAACCGAAGGAGCCAGGACCCAAAGACCTAGCTGGCCTGAAGGGCCCCCAGGGGGCCCCCAAGTAGGCCCTCTCCATTTGGGTCTGGGGGCTTTCTTTAGGCTGAGAACCTGGGAGATACCAGCAAGGTTGCAGTTCGCGGCCCGAGAAGCACTCTCCGGCCAACATGCCCAATATCCAGCAACAGCTCCCAAAGCGAAGGAGCCAGGACCCAAAGACCTAGCTGGCCTGAAGGGCCCCCAGAAGGCCACCAAGCAGCCCCTCTCCATTTGGGTCTGGGGGCTTTCGTTGGGCATGTATACCTGAGAGGTACCTGCAAGTTACAGTTCGCGGCCCGAGAAGCACTCTCCGCCCAACATGCCCAACTGCAGCAACAGCTCCCAAAGCGAAGGAGCCAGGACACAAAGACCTAGCTGGCCTGAAGGGCCCCCAGGGGGCCACCAAGCAGCCCCTCTCAATTTGGGTCTGGGGGCTTTCGTTGGGCATGGATACCTGAGAGGTACCTGCAAGGTTGCAGTTCGCGGCCCGAGAAGCACTCTCCGACCACCATGCTCAACTGCAGCAACAGCTCCCAAACCGAAGGAGCCAGGACCCAAAGACCTAGCTGGCCTGAAGGGGCCCCATGGGACCCCCAAGGAGCTCCTCTCCATTTGGGTCTGGGGGCTTTAGTTGGGCCGGGAACCTGGGAGGTACCAGCAAGGTTCCAGTTCGCGGCCGGAGAAGCACTCTCCGGCCAACATGCCCAACTGCAGCAACAGCTCCCAAACCGAAGGAGCCAGGACCCAAAGACCTAGCTGGCCTGAAGGGCCCCCAGGGGGCCCCCAAGCAGCCCCTCTCCATTTGGGTCTGGGGGCTTTTGTTGGGCATGGAACCTGGGAGATTCCTGCAAGGTTGCAGTTCGAGGCCCGAGAAGCACTCTCCGGCCAACATGCCCAACTGCAGCAACAGCTCCCAAACCGAAGGAGCCAGGACCCAAAGACCTAGCTGGCCTGAAGGGCCCCCAGGGGGCCCCCAAGCAGCCCCTCTCCATTTGGGTCTGGGGGCTTTTGTTGGGCCGGGTACCTGGGAGATTCCTGCAAGGTTGCAGTTCGCGGCCCGAGAAGCACTCTCCGCCCAACATGCCCAACTGCAGCAACAGCTCCCAAAGCGAAGGAGCCAGGACCCAAAGACCTAGCTGGCCTGAAGGGCCCCCAGGGGGCCCCCAAGCAGCCCCTCTCAATTTGGGTCTGGGGGCTTTCGTTGGGCCGGGAACCTGGGAGATTCATGCAAGGTTGCAGTTCGCGGCCCGAGAAGCACTCTCCGGCCAACATGCCCAACTGCAGCAACAGCTCCCAAAGTGAAGGAGCCAGGACCCAAAGACCTAGCTGGCCTGAAGGGCCCCCAGGGGACCCCCAAGTAGCCCCTCTCCATTTGGGTCTGGGGGCTTTCGTTGGGCATGTATACCTGAGAGGTACCTGCAAGGTTAGAGTTCGCGGCCCGAGAAGCACTCTCCGGCCAACATGCCCAACTGCAGCACAGCTCCCAAAGCGAAGGAGCCAGGACCCAAAGACCTAGCTGGCCTGAAGGGCCCCCAGGGGGCCCCCAAGCAGCCCCTCTCCATTTGGGTCTGGGGGCTTTTGTTGGGCCGGGAACCTGGGAGATTCCTGCAAGGTTGCAGTTCGAGGCCCGAGAAGCACTCTCCGGCCAACATGCTCAACGTCAACAACAGCTCCCAAAGCGAAGGAGCCAGGACCCAAAGACCTAGCTGGCCTGAAGGGCCCCCAGGGGGCCCCCAAGCAGCCCCTCTCCATTTGGGTCTGGGGGCTTTCGTTGGGCCGGGAACCTGGGAGATTCCTGCAAGGTTGCAGTTCGGGGCCCGAGAAGCACTCTCCGGCCAACATGCCCAACTGCAGCAACAGCTCCCAAAGCGAAGGAGCCAGGACCCAAAGACCTATCTGGCCTGAAGGGCCCCCAGAAGGCCACCAAGCAGCCCCTCTCCATTTGGGTCTGGGGGCTTTCGTTGGGCATGTATACCTGAGAGGTACCTGCAAGTTATAGTTTGCGGCCCGAGAAGCACTCTCCGGCCAACATGCCCAACGTCAACAACAGCTCCCAAACCGAAGGAGCCAGGACACAAAGACCTAGCTGGCCTGAAGGTCCCCCAGGGGGCCCCCAAGCAGCCCCTCTCAATTTGGGTCTGGGAGCTTTTGTTGGGCATGGAACCTGGGAGATTCCTGCAAGGTTGCAGTTCGAGGCCCGAGAAGCACTCTCCGGCCAACATGCCCAACTGCAGCAACAGCTCCCAAACCGAAGGAGCCAGGACCCAAAGACCTAGCTGGCCTGAAGGGCCCCCTGGGGGGCCCAAAGAAGTCCCTCTCAATTTGGGTCTGGGGGCTTTTTTTGGGCCGGGAACCTGGGAGAATCCTGCAAGGTTGCAGTTCGCGGCCCGAGAAGCACTCTCCGGCCAACATGCCCAATATCCAGCAACAGCTCCCAAAGCGAAGGAGCCAGGACCCAAAGACCTAGCTGGCCTGAAGGGCCCCCAGAAGGCCACCAAGCAGCCCCTCTCCATTTGGGTCTGGGGGCTTTCGTTGGGCATGTATACCTGAGAGGTACCTCCAAGTTACAGTTCGCGGCCCGAGAAGCACTCTCCGCCCAACATGCCCAACTGCAGCAACAGCTCCCAAACCGAAGGAGCCAGGACCCAAAGACCTAGCTGGCCTGAAGGGCCCCCAGGGGGCCCCCAAGCAGCCCCTCTCCATTTGGGTCTGGGGGTTTTCGTTGGGCCGGGAACCTGGGAGGTACCTGCAAGGTTGCAGTTCGCGGCCCGAGAAGCACTCTCCGGCCAACATGCCCAACTGCAGCAACAGCTCCCAAACCGAAGGAGCCAGGACCCAAAGACCTAGCTGGCCTGAAGGGCCCCCAGGGGGCCACCAAGCAGCCCCTCTCAATTTGGGTCTGGGGGCTTTCGTTGGGCCGGGAACCTGGGAGAATCCTGCAAGGTTGCAGTTCGCGGCCCGAGAAGCACTCTCCGGCCAACATGCCCAACTGCAGCAACAGCTCCCAAAGCGAAGGAGCCAGGACCCAAAGACCTAGCTGGCCTGAAGGGCCCCCAGGGGGCCCCCAAGCAGCCCCTCTCCATTTGGGTCTGGGGGCTTTCGTTGGGCCGGGAACCTGGGAGAATCCTGCAAGGTTGCAGTTCGCGGCCCGAGAAGCACTCTCCGGCCAACATGCCCAACTGCAGCAACAGCTCCCAAACCGAAGGAGCCAGGACCCAAAGACCTAGCTGGCCTGAAGGGCCCCCAGGGGGCCACCAAGCAGCCCCTCTCAATTTGGGTCTGGGGGCTTTCGTTGGGCCGGGAACCTGGGAGAATCCTGCAAGGTTGCAGTTCGCGGCCCGAGAAGCACTCTCCGGCCAACATGCCCAACTGCAGCAACAGCTCCCAAAGCGAAGGAGCCAGGACCCAAAGACCTAGCTGGCCTGAAGGGGCCCCAGGGGGCCCCCAAGCAGCACCTCTCAATTTGGGTCTGGGGGCTTTCGTTGGGCCGGGAACCTGGGAGGTACCTGCAAGGTTGCAGTTCGCGGCCCGAGAAGCACTCTCCGCCCAACATGCCCAACTGCAGCAACAGCTCCCAAACCGAAGGAGCCAGGACCCAAAGACCTAGCTGGCCTGAAGGGCCCCCAGGGGGCCCCAAAGTAGGCCCTCTCCATTTGGGTCTGGGGGCTTTCTTTAGGCTGATAACCTGGGAGATACCAGCAAGGTTGCAGTTCGCGGCCCGAGAAGCACTCTCCGGCCAACATGCCCAATATCCAGCAACAGCTCCCAAAGCTAAGGAGCCAGGACCCAAAGACCTAGCTGGCCTGAAGGGCCCCCAGAAGGCCACCAAGCAGCCCCTCTCCATTTGGGTCTGGGGGCTTTCGTTGGGCATGTATACCTGAGAGGTACCTGCAAGTTACAGTTCGCGGCCCGAGAAGCACTCTCCGCCCAACATGCCCAACTGCAGCAACAGCTCCCAAAGCGAAGGAGCCAGGACACAAAGACCTAGCTGGCCTGAAGGGCCCCCAGGGGGCCCCCAAGCAGCCCCTCTCAATTTGGGTCTGGGGGCTTTCGTTGGGCATGGATACCTGAGAGGTACCTGCAAGGTTGCAGTTCGCGGCCCGAGAAGCACTCTCCGACCAACATGCTCAACTGCAGCAACAGCTCCCAAACCGAAGGAGCCAGGACCCAAAGACCTAGCTGGCCTGAAGGGCCCCCATGGGACCCCCAAGGAGCTCCTCTCCATTTGGGTCTGGGGGCTTTAGTTGGGCCGGGAACCTGGGAGGTACCAGCAAGGTTCCAGTTCGCGGCCGGAGAAGCACTCTCCGGCCAACATGCCCAACTGCAGCAACAGCTCCCAAAGCGAAGGAGCCAGGACCCAAAGACCTAGCTGGCCTGAAGGGCCCCCAGGGGGCCCCCAAGCAGCCCCTCTCCATTTGGGTCTGGGGGCTTTTGTTGGGCATGGAACCTGGGAGATTCCTGCAAGGTTGCAGTTCGAGGCCCGAGAAGCACTCTCCGGCCAACATGCCCAACTGCAGCAACAGCTCCCAAACCGAAGGAGCCAGGACACAAAGACCTAGCTGGCCTGAAGGGCCCCCAGGGGGCCCCCAAGCAGCCCCTCTCCATTTGGGTCTGGGGCTTTCGTTGGGCCGGGAACCTGGGAGAATCCTGCAAGGTTGCAGTTCGCGGCCCGAGAAGCACTCTCCGGCCAACATGCCCAACTGCAGCAACAGCTCCCAAAGTGAAGGAGCCAGGACCCAAAGACCTAGCTGGCCTGAAGGGCCCCCAGGGGACCCCCAAGTAGCCCCTCTCCATTTGGGTCTGGGGGCTTTCGTTGGGCATGTATACCTGAGAGGTACCTGCAAGGTTAGAGTTCGCGGCCCGAGAAGCACTCTCCGGCCAACATGCCCAACTGCAGCACAGCTCCCAAAGCGAAGGAGCCAGGACCCAAAGACCTAGCTGGCCTGAAGGGCCCCCAGGGGGCCCCCAAGCAGCCCCTCTCCATTTGGGTCTGGGGGCTTTTGTTGGGCCGGGAACCTGGGAGATTCCTGCAAGGTTGCAGTTCGCGGCCCGAGAAGCACTCTCCGGCCAACATGCTCAACGTCAACAACAGCTCCCAAAGCGAAGGAGCCAGGACCCAAAGACCTAGCTGGCCTGAAGGGCCCCCAGGGGGCCCCCAAGCAGCCCCTCTCCATTTGGGTCTGGGGGCTTTCCTTGGGCCGGGAACCTGGGAGATTCCTGCAAGGTTGCAGTTCGCGGCCCGAGAAGCACTCTCCGGCCAACATGCCCAACTGCAGCAACAGCTCCCAAAGCGAAGGAGCTAGGACCCAAAGACCTAGCTGGCCTGAAGGGCCCCCAGAAGGCCACCAAGCAGCCCCTCTCCATTTGGGTCTGGGGGCTTTCGTTGGGCATGTATACCTGAGAGGTACTGGCAAGTTATAGTTTGCGGCCCGAGAAGCACTCTCCGGCCAACATGCCCAACGTCAACAACAGCTCCCAAACCGAAGGAGCCAGGACACAAAGACCTAGCTGGCCTGAAGGTCCCCCAGGGGGCCCCCAAGCAGCCCCTCTCAATTTGGGTCTGGGGGCTTTTGTTGGGCATGGAACCTGGGAGATTCCTGCAAGGTTGCAGTTCGAGGCCCGAGAAGCACTCTCCGGCCAACATGCCCAACTGCAGCAACAGCTCCCAAACCGAAGGAGCCAGGACCCAAAGACCTAGCTGGCCTGAAGGGCCCCCAGGGGGCCCCCAAGCAGCCCCTCTCCATTTGGGTCTGGGGGCTTTCGTTGGGCCGGGAACCTGGGAGAATCCTGCAAGGTTGCAGTTCGCGGCCCGAGAAGCACTCTCCGGCCAACATGCCCAATATCCAGCAACAGCTCCCAAAGCGAAGGAGCCAGGACCCAAAGACCTAGCTGGCCTGAAGGGCCCCCAGAAGGCCACCAAGCAGCCCCTCTCCATTTGGTTCTGGGGGCTTTCGTTGGGCATGTATACCTGAGAGGTACCTGCAAGTTACAGTTCGCGGCCCGAGAAGCACTCTCCGCCCAACATGCCCAACTGCAGCAACAGCTCCCAAAGCGAAGGAGCCAGGACCCAAAGACCTAGCTGGCCTGAAGGGCCCCCAGGGGGCCCCCAAGCAGCCCCTCTCCATTTGGGTCTGGGGGTTTTCGTTGGGCCGGGAACCTGGGAGGTACCTGCAAGGTTGCAGTTCGCGGCCCGAGAAGCACTCTCCGGCCAACATGCCCAACTGCAGCAACAGCTCCCAAACCGAAGGAGCCAGGACCCAAAGACCTAGCTGGCCTGAAGGGCCCCCAGGGGGCCACCAAGCAGCCCCTCTCAATTTGGGTCTGGGGGCTTTCGTTGGGCCGGGAACCTGGGAGAATCCTGCAAGGTTGCAGTTCGCGGCCCGAGAAGCACTCTCCGGCCAACATGCCCAACTGCAGCAACAGCTCCCAAAGCGAAGGAGCCAGGACCCAAAGACCTAGCTGGCCTGAAGGGGCCCCAGGGGGCCCCCAAGCAGCCCCTCTCAATTTGGGTCTGGGGGCTTTCGTTGGGCCGGGAACCTGGGAGGTACCTGCAAGGTTGCAGTTCGCGGCCCGAGAAGCACTCTCCGCCCAACATGCCCAACTGCAGCAACAGCTCCCAAACCGAAGGAGCCAGGACCCAAAGACCTAGCTGGCCTGAAGGGCCCCCAGGGGGCCCCAAAGTAGGCCCTCTCCATTTGGGTCTGGGGGATTTCTTTAGGCTGAGAACCTGGGAGATACCAGCAAGGTTGCAGTTCGCGGCCCGAGAAGCACTCTCCGGCCAACATGCCCAATATCCAGCAACAGCTCCCAAAGCTAAGGAGCCAGGACCCAAAGACCTAGCTGGCCTGAAGGGCCCCCAGAAGGCCACCAAGCAGCCCCTCTCCATTTGGGTCTGGGGGCTTTCGTTGGGCATGTATACCTGAGAGGTACCTGCAAGTTACAGTTCGCGGCCCGAGAAGCACTCTCCGCCCAACATGCCCAACTGCAGCAACAGCTCCCAAAGCGAAGGAGCCAGGACACAAAGACCTAGCTGGCCTGAAGGGCCCCCAGGGGGCCCCCAAGCAGCCCCTCTCAATTTGGGTCTGGGGGCTTTCGTTGGGCATGGATACCTGAGAGGTACCTGCAAGGTTGCAGTTCGCGGCCCGAGAAGCACTCTCCGACCAACATGCTCAACTGCAGCAACAGCTCCCAAACCGAAGGAGCCAGGACCCAAAGACCTAGCTGGCCTGAAGGGCCCCCATGGGACCCCCAAGGAGCTCCTCTCCATTTGGGTCTGGGGGCTTTAGTTGGGCCGGGAACCTGGGAGGTACCAGCAAGGTTCCAGTTCGCGGCCGGAGAAGCACTCTCCGGCCAACATGCCCAACTGCAGCAACAGCTCCCAAAGCGAAGGAGCCAGGACCCAAAGACCTAGCTGGCCTGAAGGGCCCCCAGGGGGCCCCCAAGCAGCCCCTCTCCATTTGGGTCTGGGGGCTTTTGTTGGGCATGGAACCTGGGAGATTCCTGCAAGGTTGCAGTTCGAGGCCCGAGAAGCACTCTCCGGCCAACATGCCCAACTGCAGCAACAGCTCCCAAACCGAAGGAGCCAGGACACAAAGACCTAGCTGGCCTGAAGGGCCCCCAGGGGGCCCCCAAGCAGCCCCTCTCCATTTGGGTCTGGGGCTTTCGTTGGGCCGGGAACCTGGGAGAATCCTGCAAGGTTGCAGTTCGCGGCCCGAGAAGCACTCTCCGGCCAACATGCCCAACTGCAGCAACAGCTCCCAAAGTGAAGGAGCCAGGACCCAAAGACCTAGCTGGCCTGAAGGGCCCCCAGGGGACCCCCAAGTAGCCCCTCTCCATTTGGGTCTGGGGGCTTTTGTTGGGCATGTATACCTGAGAGGTACCTGCAAGGTTAGAGTTCGCGGCCCGAGAAGCACTCTCCGGCCAACATGCCCAACTGCAGCACAGCTCCCAAAGCGAAGGAGCCAGGACCCAAAGACCTAGCTGGCCTGAAGGGCCCCCAGGGGGCCCCCAAGCAGCCCCTCTCCATTTGGGTCTGGGGGTTTTGTTGGGCCGGGAACCTGGGAGATTCCTGCAAGGTTGCAGTTCGCGACCCGAGAAGCACTCTCCGGCCAACATGCTCAACGTCAACAACAGCTCCCAAAGCGAAGGAGCCAGGACCCAAAGACCTAGCTGGCCTGAAGGGCCCCCAGGGGGCCCCCAAGCAGCCCCTCTCCGTTTGGGTCTGGGGGCTTTTGTTGGGCCGGGAACCTGGGAGATTCCTGCAAGGTTGCAGTTCGAGGCCCGAGAAGCACTCTCCGGCCAACATGCCCAATATCCAGCAACAGCTCCCAAAGCGAAGGAGCCAGGACCCAAAGACCTAGCTGGCCTGAAGGGCCCCCAGAAGGCCACCAAGCAGCCCCTCTCCATTTGGGTCTGGGGGCTTTCGTTGGGCATGTATACCTGAGAGGTACCTGCAAGTTATAGTTTGCGGCCCGAGAAGCACTCTCCGGCCAACATGCCCATCGTCAACAACAGCTCCCAAACCGAAGGAGCCAGGACACAAAGACCTAGCTGGCCTGAAGGTCCCCCAGGGGGCCCCCAAGCAGCCCCTCTCAATTTGGGTCTGGGGGCTTTTGTTGGGCATGGAACCTGGGAGATTCCTGCAAGGTTGCAGTTCGAGGCCCGAGAAGCACTCTCCGGCCAACATGCCCAACTGCAGCAACAGCTCCCAAACCGAAGGAGCCAGGACCCAAAGACCTAGCTGGCCTGAAGGGCCCCCAGGGGGCCCCCAAGCAGCCCCTCTCCATTTGGGTCTGGGGGCTTTCGTTGGGCCGGGAACCTGGGAGAATCCTGCAAGGTTGCAGTTCGCGGCCCGAGAAGCACTCTCCGGCCAACATGCCCAATATCCAGCAACAGCTCCCAAAGCGAAGGAGCCAGGACCCAAAGACCTAGCTGGCCTGAAGGGCCCCCAGAAGGCCACCAAGCAGCCCCTCTCCATTTGGTTCTGGGGGCTTTCGTTGGGCATGTATACCTGAGAGGTACCTGCAAGTTACAGTTCGCGGCCCGAGAAGCACTCTCCGCCCAACATGCCCAACTGCAGCAACAGCTCCCAAAGCGAAGGAGCCAGGACCCAAAGACCTAGCTGGCCTGAAGGGCCCCCAGGGGGCCCCCAAGCAGCCCCTCTCCATTTGGGTCTGGGGGTTTTCGTTGGGCCGGGAACCTGGGAGGTACCTGCAAGGTTGCAGTTCGCGGCCCGAGAAGCACTCTCCGGCCAACATGCCCAACTGCAGCAACAGCTCCCAAACCGAAGGAGCCAGGACCCAAAGACCTAGCTGGCCTGAAGGGCCCCCAGGGGGCCACCAAGCAGCCCCTCTCAATTTGGGTCTGGGGGCTTTCGTTGGGCCGGGAACCTGGGAGAATCCTGCAAGGTTGCAGTTCGCGGCCCGAGAAGCACTCTCCGGCCAACATGCCCAACTGCAGCAACAGCTCCCAAAGCGAAGGAGCCAGGACCCAAAGACCTAGCTGGCCTGAAGGGCCCCCAGGGGGCCCCCAAGCAGCCCCTCTCCATTTGGGTCTGGGGGCTTTCGTTGGGCCGGGAACCTGGGAGAATCCTGCAAGGTTGCAGTTCGCGGCCCGAGAAGCACTCTCCGGCCAACATGCCCAACTGCAGCAACAGCTCCCAAAGCGAAGGAGCCAGGACCCAAAGACCTAGCTGGCCTGAAGGGCCCCCAGGGGGCCACCAAGCAGCCCCTCTCAATTTGGGTCTGGGGGCTTTCGTTGGGCCGGGAACCTGGGAGAATCCTGCAAGGTTGCAGTTCGCGGCCCGAGAAGCACTCTCCGGCCAACATGCCCAACTGCAGCAACAGCTCCCAAAGCGAAGGAGCCAGGACCCAAAGACCTAGCTGGCCTGAAGGGGCCCCAGGGGGCCCCCAAGCAGCACCTCTCAATTTGGGTCTGGGGGCTTTCGTTGGGCCGGGAACCTGGGAGGTACCTGCAAGGTTGCAGTTCGCGGCCCGAGAAGCACTCTCCGCCCAACATGCCCAACTGCAGCAACAGCTCCCAAACCGAAGGAGCCAGGACCCAAAGACCTAGCTGGCCTGAAGGGCCCCCAGGGGGCCCCCAAGTAGGCCCTCTCCATTTGGGTCTGGGGGCTTTCTTTAGGCTGAGAACCTGGGAGATACCAGCAAGGTTGCAGTTCGCGGCCCGAGAAGCACTCTCCGGCCAACATGCCCAATATCCAGCAACAGCTCCCAAAGCGAAGGAGCCAGGACCCAAAGACCTAGCTGGCCTGAAGGGCCCCCAGAAGGCCACCAAGCAGCCCCTCTCCATTTGGGTCTGGGGGCTTTCGTTGGGCATGTATACCTGAGAGGTACCTGCAAGTTACAGTTCGCGGCCCGAGAAGCACTCTCCGCCCAACATGCCCAACTGCAGCAACAGCTCCCAAAGCGAAGGAGCCAGGACACAAAGACCTAGCTGGCCTGAAGGGCCCCCAGGGGGCCACCAAGCAGCCCCTCTCAATTTGGGTCTGGGGGATTTCGTTGGGCATGGATACCTGAGAGGTACCTGCAAGGTTGCAGTTCGCGGCCCGAGAAGCACTCTCCGACCAACATGCTCAACTGCAGCAACAGCTCCCAAACCGAAGGAGCCAGGACCCAAAGACCTAGCTGGCCTGAAGGGCCCCCATGGGACCCCCAAGGAGCTCCTCTCCATTTGGGTCTGGGGGCTTTAGTTGGGCCGGGAACCTGGGAGGTACAGGCAAGGTTCCAGTTCGCGGCCGGAGAAGCACTCTCCGGCCAACATGCCCAACTGCAGCAACAGCTCCCAAAGTGAAGGAGCCAGGACCCAAAGACCTAGCTGGCCTGAAGGGCCCCCAGAAGGCCACCAAGCAGCCCCTCTCCATTTGGTTCTGGGGGCTTTCGTTGGGCATGAATACCTGAGAGGTACCTGCAAGTTACAGTTCGCGGCCCGAGAAGCACTCTCCGCCCAACATGCCCAACTGCAGCAACAGCTCCCAAAGCGAAGGAGCCAGGACCCAAAGACCTAGCTGGCCTGAAGGGCCCCCAGGGGGCCCCCAAGCAGCCCCTCTCCATTTGGGTCTGGGGGCTTTCGTTGGGCCGGGAACCTGGGAGGTACCTGCAAGGTTGCAGTTCGCGGCCCGAGAAGCACTCTCCGGCCAACATGCCCAACTGCAGCAACAGCTCCCAAACCGAAGGAGCCAGGACCCAAAGACCTAGCTGGCCTGAAGGGCCCCCAGGGGGCCACCAAGCAGCCCCTCTCAATTTGGGTCTGGGGGCTTTCGTTGGGCCGGGAACCTGGGAGAATCCTGCAAGGTTGCAGTTCGCGGCCCGAGAAGCACTCTCCGGCCAACATGCCCAACTGCAGCAACAGCTCCCAAACCGAAGGAGCCAGGACCCAAAGACCTAGCTGGCCTGAAGGGCCCCCAGGGGGCCCCCAAGCAGCCCCTCTCCATTTGGGTCTGGGGGCTTTCGTTGGGCCGGGAACCTGTGAGAATCCTGCAAGGTTGCAGTTCGCGGCCCGAGAAGCACTCTCCGCCCAACATGCCCAACTGCAGCAACAGCTCCCAAAGCGAAGGAGCCAGGACCCAAAGACCTAGCTGGCCTGAAGGGCCCCCAGGGGGCCACCAAGCAGCCCCTCTCCATTTGGGTCTGGGGGCTTTCGTTGGGCCGGGAACCTGGGAGAATCCTGCAAGGTTGCAGATCGCGGCCCGAGAAGCACTCTCCGGCCAACATGCCCAACTGCAGCAACAGCTCCCAAAGCGAAGGAGCCAGGACCCAAAGACCTGGCTGGCCTGAAGGGGCCCCAGGGGGCCCCCAAGCAGCACCTCTCAATTTGGGTCTGGGGGCTTTCGTTGGGCCGGGAACCTGGGAGGTACCTGCAAGGTTGCAGTTCGCGGCCCGAGAAGCACTCTCCGCCCAACATGCCCAACTGCAGCAACAGCTCCCAAACCGAAGGAGCCAGGACCCAAAGACCTAGCTGGCCTGAAGGGCCCCCAGGGGGCCCCCAAGTAGGCCCTCTCCATTTGGGTCTGGGGGCTTTCTTTAGGCTGAGAACCTGGGAGATACCAGCAAGGTTGCAGTTCGCGGCCCGAGAAGCACTCTCCGGCCAACATGCCCAATATCCAGCAACAGCTCCCAAAGCGAAGGAGCCAGGACCCAAAGACCTAGCTGGCCTGAAGGGCCCCCAGAAGGCCACCAAGCAGCCCCTCTCCATTTGGGTCTGGGGGATTTCGTTGGGCATGTATACCTGAGAGGTACCTGCAAGTTACAGTTCGCGGCCCGAGAAGCACTCTCCGCCCAACATGCCCAACTGCAGCAACAGCTCCCAAAGCGAAGGAGCCAGGACACAAAGACCTAGCTGGCCTGAAGGGCCCCCAGGGGGCCACCAAGCAGCCCCTCTCAATTTGGGTCTGGGGGCTTTCGTTGGGCATGGATACCTGAGAGGTACCTGCAAGGTTGCAGTTCGCGGCCCGAGAAGCACTCTCCGACCAACATGCTCAACTGCAGCAACAGCTCCCAAACCGAAGGAGCCAGGACCCAAAGACCTAGCTGGCCTGAAGGGCCCCCATGGGACCCCCAAGGGGCTCCTCTCCATTTGGGTCTGGGGGCTTTAGTTGGGCCGGGAACCTGGGAGGTACCAGCAAGGTTCCAGTTCGCGGCCGGAGAAGCACTCTCCGGCCAACATGCCCAACTGCAGCAACAGCTCCCAAACCGAAGGAGCCAGGACCCAAAGACCTAGCTGGCCTGAAGGGCCCCCAGGGGGGCCCCAAGCAGCCCCTCTCAATTTGGGTCTGGGGGCTTTCGTTGGGCCGGGAACCTGGGAGAATCCTGCAAGGTTGCAGTTCGCGGCCCGAGAAGCACTCTCCGGCCAACATGCCCAACTGCAGCAACAGCTCCCAAAGCGAAGGAGCCAGGACCCAAAGACCTAGCTGGCCTGAAGGGCCCCCAGGGGGCCCCCAAGCAGCCCCTCTCAATTTGGGTCTGGGGCCTTTCGTTGGGCCGGGAACCTGGGAGATTCCTGCGAGGTTGCAGTTCGCGGCCCGAGAAGCACTCTCCGGCCAACATGCCCAACTGCAGCAACAGCTCCCAAACCGAAGGAGCCAGGACCCAAAGACCTAGCTGGCCTGAAGGGCCCCCAGGGGGCCCCCAAGGAGCTACTCTCCATTTGGGTCTGGGGGCTTTAGTTGGGCCGGGAACCTGGGAGATTCCTGCAAGGTTGCAGTTCGCGGCCGGAGAAGCACTCTCCGGCCAACATGCCCAACTGCAGCAACAGCTCCCAAACCGAAGGAGCCAGGACCCAAAGACCTAGCTGGCCTGAAGGGCCCCCAGGGGGCCCCCAAGCAGCCCCTCTCCATTTGGGTCTGGGGGCTTTTGTTGGGCATGGAACCTGGGAGATTCCTGCAAGGTTGCAGTTCGCGGCCCGAGAAGCACTCTCCGGCCAACATGCCCAACTGCAGGAACAGCTCCCAAAGCGAAGGAGCCAGGACCCAAAGACCTAGCTGGCCTGAAGGGCCCCCAGGGGGCCCCCAAGCAGCCCCTCTCCATTTGGGTCTGGGGGCTTTTGTTGGGCCGGGAACCTGGGAGATTCCTGCAAGGTTGCAGTTCGAGGCCCGAGAAGCACTCTCCGGCCAACATGCCCAACGTCAACAACAGCTCCCAAAGCGAAGGAGCCAGGACCCAAAGACCTAGCTGGCCTGAAGGGCCCCCAGGGGGCCCCCAAGCAGCCCCTCTCCATTTGGGTCTGGGGGCTTTCTTTAGGATGATAACCTGGGAGATACCAGCAAGGTTGCAGTTCGCGGCCCGAGAAGCACTCTCCGACCAACATGCCCAATATCCAGCAACAGCTCCCAAACCGAAGGAGCCAGGACCCAAAGACCTAGCTGGCCTGAAGGGCCCCCAGGGGGCCCCCAAGCAGCCCCTCTCAATTTGGGTCTGGGGGCTTTCGTTGGGCCGGAAACCTGGGAGAATCCTGCAAGGTTGCAGTTCGCGGCCCGAGAAGCACTCTCCGGCCAACATGCCCAACTGCAGCAACAGCTCCCAAAGCGAAGGAGCCAGGACCCAAAGACCTAGCTGGCCTGAAGGGCCCCCAGGGGGCCCCCAAGCAGCCCCTCTCAATTTGGGTCTGGGGACTTTCGTTGTGCCGGGAACCTGGGAGAATCCTGCAAGGTTGCAGTTCGCGGCCGGAGAAGCTCTCTCCGGCCAACATGCCCAACTGCAGCAACAGCTCCCAAACCGAAGGAGCCAGGACCCAAAGACCTAGCTGGCCTGAAGGGCCCCCAGGGGGCCACCAAGCAGCCCCTCTCAATTTGGGTCTGGGGGCTTTCGTTGGGAGGGTAACCTGGGAGAATCCTGCAAGGTTGCAGTTCGCGGCCCGAGAAGCACTCTCCGGCCAACATGCCCAACTGCAGCAACAGCTCCCAAAGCGAAGGAGCCAGGACCCAAAGACCTAGCTGGCCTGAAGGGCCCCCAGGGGGCCCCCAAGCAGCAGCTCTCAATTTGGGTCTGGGGGCTTTCGTTGGGCCGGGAACCTGGGAGGTACCTGCAAGGTTGCAGTTCGCGGCCCGAGAAGCACTCTCCGGCCAACATGCCCAAGTGCAGCAACAGCTCCCAAAGCGAAGGAGCCAGGACCCAAAGACCTAGCTGTCCTGAAGGGCCACCAGGGGGCCCCCAAGCAGCCCCTCTCCATTTGGGTCTGGGGGCTTTCGTTGGGCATGGATACCTGAGAGGTACCTGCAAGGTTACAGTTCGCGGCCCGAGAAGCACTCTCCGGCCAACATGCCCAACTGCAGCAACAGCTCCCAAAGCGAAGGAGCCAGGACCCAAAGACCTAGCTGGCCTGAAGGGCCCCCAGGGGGCCCCCAAGCAGCCCCTCTCCATTTGGGTATGGGGGCTTTCGTTGGGCCGGGAACCTGGGAGATTCATGCAAGGTTGCAGTTCGAGGCCCGAGAAGCACTCTCCGGCCAACATGCCCAACTGCAGCAACAGCTCCCAAACCGAAGGAGCCAGGACCCAAAGACCTAGCTGGCCTGAAGGTCCCCCAGGGGGCCCCCAAGCAGCCCCTCTCCATTTGGGTCTGGGGGCTTTCTTTAGGATGATAACCTGGGAGATACCAGCAAGGTTGCAGTTCGCGGCCCGAGAAGCACTCTCCGGCCAACATGCCCAACTGCAGCAACAGCTCCCAAACCGAAGGAGCCAGGACCCAAAGACCTAGCTGGCCTGAAGGGCCCCCAGGGGGCCCCCAAGCAGCCCCTCTCCATTTGGGTCTGGGGGCTTTCGTTGGGCCGGGAACCTGGGAAGTACCTGCAAGGTTGCAGTTCGCGGCCCGAGAAGCACTCTCCGGCCAACATGCCCAACTGCAGCAACAGCTCCCAAACCGAAGGAGCCAGGACCCAAAGACCTAGCTGGCCTGAAGGGCCCCCAGGGGGCCCCCAAGCAGCCCCTCTCAATTTGGGTCTGGGGGCTTTCGTTGGGCCGGGAACCTGGGAGAATCCTGCAAGGTTGCAGTTCGCGGCCCGAGAAGCACTCTCCGGCCAACATGCCCAACTGCAGCAACAGCTCCCAAAGCGAAGGAGCCAGGACCCAAAGACCTAGCTGGCCTGAAGGGCCCCCAGGGGGCCCCCAAGCAGCCCCTCTCAATTTGGGTCTGGGGGCTTTTGTTGGGCCGGGAACCTGGGAGATTCCTGCGAGGTTGCAGTTCGCGGCCCGAGAAGCACTCTCCGCCCAACATGCCCAACTGCAGCAACAGCTCCCAAAGCGAAGGAGCCAGGACCCAAAGACCTAGCTGGCCTGAAGGGCCCCCATGGGGCCCCCAAGGAGCTCCTCTCCATTTGGGTCTGGGGGCTTTCGTTGGGCCGGGAACCTGGGAGATTCCTGCAAGGTTGCAGTTCGCGGCCGGAGAAGCACTCTCCGGCCAACATGCCCAACTGCAGCAACAGCTCCCAAACCGAAGGAGCCAGGACCCAAAGACCTAGCTGGCCTGAAGGGCCCCCAGGGGGCCCCCAAGGAGCTACTCTCCATTTGGGTCTGGGGGCTTTAGTTGGGCCGGGAACCTGGGAGATTCCTGCAAGGTTGCAGTTCGCGGCCGGAGAAGCACTCTCCGGCCAACATGCCCAACTGCAGCAACAGCTCCCAAACCGAAGGAGCCAGGACCCAAAGACCTAGCTGGCCTGAAGGGCCCCCAGGGGGCCCCCAAGCAGCCCCTCTCCATTTGGGTCTGGGGGCTTTTGTTGGGCATGGAACCTGGGAGATTCCTGCAAGGTTGCAGTTCGCGGCCCGAGAAGCACTCTCCGGCCAACATGCCCAACTGCAGCAACAGCTCCCAAAGCGAAGGAGCCAGGACCCAAAGACCTAGCTGGCCTGAAGGGCCCCCAGGGGGCCCCCAAGCAGCCCCTCTCCATTTGGGTCTGGGGGCTTTTGTTGGGCCGGGAACCTGGGAGATTCCTGCAAGGTTGCAGTTCGAGGCCCGAGAAGCACTCTCCGGCCAACATGCCCAACGTCAACAACAGCTCCCAAAGCGAAGGAGCCAGGACCCAAAGACCTAGCTGGCCTGAAGGGCCCCCAGGGGGCCCCCAAGCAGCCCCTCTCAATTTGGGTCTGGGGGCTTTCTTTAGGATGATAACCTGGGAGATACCAGCAAGGTTGCAATTCGCGGCCCGAGAAGCACTCTCCGCCCAACATGCCCAATATCCAGCAACAGCTCCCAAACCGAAGGAGCCAGGACCCAAAGACCTAGCTGGCCTGAAGGGCCCCCAGGGGGCCCCCAAGCAGCCCCTCTCAATTTGGGTCTGGGGGCTTTCGTTGGGCCGGAAACCTGGGAGAATCCTGCAAGGTTGCAGTTCGCGGCCCGAGAAGCACTCTCCGGCCAACATGCCCAACTGCAGCAACAGCTCCCAAAGCGAAGGAGCCAGGACCCAAAGACCTAGCTGGCCTGAAGGGCCCCCAGGGGGCCCCCAAGCAGCCCCTCTCAATTTGGGTCTGGGGACTTTCGTTGTGCCGGGAACCTGGGAGAATCCTGCAAGGTTGCAGTTCGCGGCCGGAGAAGCTCTCTCCGGCCAACATGCCCAACTGCAGCAACAGCTCCCAAACCGAAGGAGCCAGGACCCAAAGACCTAGCTGGCCTGAAGGGCCCCCAGGGGGCCACCAAGCAGCCCCTCTCAATTTGGGTCTGGGGGCTTTCGTTGGGAGGGTAACCTGGGAGAATCCTGCAAGGTTGCAGTTCGCGGCCCGAGAAGCACTCTCCGGCCAACATGCCCAACTGCAGCAACAGCTCCCAAAGCGAAGGAGCCAGGACCCAAAGACCTAGCTGGCCTGAAGGGCCCCCAGGGGGCCCCCAAGCAGCAGCTCTCAATTTGGGTCTGGGGGCTTTCGTTGGGCCGGGAACCTGGGAGGTACCTGCAAGGTTGCAGTTCGCGGCCCGAGAAGCACTCTCCGGCCAACATGCCCAACTGCAGCAACAGCTCCCAAAGCGAAGGAGCCAGGACCCAAAGACCTAGCTGTCCTGAAGGGCCACCAGGGGGCCCCCAAGCAGCCCCTCTCCATTTGGGTCTGGGGGCTTTCGTTGGGCATGGATACCTGAGAGGTACCTGCAAGGTTACAGTTCGCGGCCCGAGAAGCACTCTCCGGCCAACATGCCCAACTGCAGCAACAGCTCCCAAAGCGAAGGAGCCAGGACCCAAAGACCTAGCTGGCCTGAAGGGCCCCCAGGGGGCCCCCAAGCAGCCCCTCTCCATTTGGGTATGGGGGCTTTCGTTGGGCCGGGAACCTGGGAGATTCATGCAAGGTTGCAGTTCGAGGCCCGAGAAGCACTCTCCGGCCAACATGCCCAACTGCAGCAACAGCTCCCAAACCGAAGGAGCCAGGACCCAAAGACCTAGCTGGCCTGAAGGTCCCCCAGGGGGCCCCCAAGCAGCCCCTCTCCATTTGGGTCTGGGGGCTTTCTTTAGGATGATAACCTGGGAGATACCAGCAAGGTTGCAGTTCGCGGCCCGAGAAGCACTCTCCGGCCAACATGCCCAACTGCAGCAACAGCTCCCAAACCGAAGGAGCCAGGACCCAAAGACCTAGCTGGCCTGAAGGGCCCCCAGGGGGCCCCCAAGCAGCCCCTCTCCATTTGGGTCTGGGGGTTTTCGTTGGGCCGGGAACCCTAGAGGTACCTGCAAGGTTGCAGTTCGCGGCCCGAGAAGCACTCTCCGGCCAACATGCCCAACTGCAGCAACAGCTCCCAAACCGAAGGAGCCAGGACCCAAAGACCTAGCTGGCCTGAAGGGCCCCCAGGGGGCCCCCAAGCAGCCCCTCTCAATTTGGGTCTGGGGGCTTTCGTTGGGCCGGGAACCTGGGAGAATCCTGCAAGGTTGCAGTTCGCGGCCCGAGAAGCACTCTCCGGCCAACATGCCCAACTGCAGCAACAGCTCCCAAAGCGAAGGAGCCAGGACCCAAAGACCTAGCTGGCCTGAAGGGCCCCCAGGGGGCCCCCAAGCAGCCCCTCTCAATTTGGGTCTGGGGGCTTTTGTTGGGCCGGGAACCTGGGAGATTCCTGCGAGGTTGCAGTTCGCGGCCCGAGAAGCACTCTCCGCCCAACATGCCCAACTGCAGCAACAGCTCCCAAAGCGAAGGAGCCAGGACCCAAAGACCTAGCTGGCCTGAAGGGCCCCCATGGGGCCCCCAAGGAGCTCCTCTCCATTTGGGTCTGGGGGCTTTCGTTGGGCCGGGAACCTGGGAGATTCCTGCAAGGTTGCAGTTCGCGGCCGGAGAAGCACTCTCCGGCCAACATGCCCAACTGCAGCAACAGCTCCCAAACCGAAGGAGCCAGGACCCAAAGACCTAGCTGGCCTGAAGGGCCCCCAGGGGGCCCCCAAGCAGCCCCTCTCCATTTGGGTCTGGGGCTTTCGTTGGGCCGGGAACCTGGGAGATTCATGCAAGGTTTCAGTTCGCGGCCCGAGAAGCACTCTCCGGCCAACATGCCCAACTGCAGCAACAGCTCCCGAAGCGAAGGAGCCAGGACCCAAAGACCTAGCTGGCCTGAAGGGCCCCCAGGGGGCCCCAAGCAGCCCCTCTCCATTTGGGTCTGGGGGCTTTTGTTGGGCCGGGAACCTGGGAGATTCCTGCAAGGTTGCAGTTCGAGGCCCGAGAAGCACTCTCCGGCCAACATGCCCAACGTCAACAACAGCTCCCAAAGCGAAGGAGCCAGGACCCAAAGACCTAGCTGGCCTGAAGGGCCCCCAGGGGGCCCCCAAGCAGCCCCTCTCAATTTGGGTCTGGGGGCTTTCTTTAGGATGATAACCTGGGAGATACCAGCAAGGTTGCAGTTCGCGGCCCGAGAAGCACTCTCCGCCCAACATGCCCAATATCCAGCAACAGCTCCCAAACCGAAGGAGCCAGGACCCAAAGACCTAGCTGGCCTGAAGGGCCCCCAGGGGGCCCCCAAGCAGCCCCTCTCAATTTGGGTCTGGGGGCTTTCGTTGGGCCGGAAACCTGGGAGAATCCTGCAAGGTTGCAGTTCGCGGCCCGAGAAGCACTCTCCGGCCAACATGCCCAACTGCAGCAACAGCTCCCAAAGCGAAGGAGCCAGGACCCAAAGACCTAGCTGGCCTGAAGGGCCCCCAGGGGGCCCCCAAGCAGCCCCTCTCAATTTGGGTCTGGGGACTTTCGTTGTGCCGGGAACCTGGGAGAATCCTGCAAGGTTGCAGTTCGCGGCCGGAGAAGCTCTCTCCGGCCAACATGCCCAACTGCAGCAACAGCTCCCAAACCGAAGGAGCCAGGACCCAAAGACCTAGCTGGCCTGAAGGGCCCCCAGGGGGCCACCAAGCAGCCCCTCTCAATTTGGGTCTGGGGGCTTTCGTTGGGAGGGTAACCTGGGAGAATCCTGCAAGGTTGCAGTTCGCGGCCCGAGAAGCACTCTCCGGCCAACATGCCCAACTGCAGCAACAGCTCCCAAAGCGAAGGAGCCAGGACCCAAAGACCTAGCTGGCCTGAAGGGCCCCCAGGGGGCCCCCAAGCAGCAGCTCTCAATTTGGGTCTGGGGGCTTTCGTTGGGCCGGGAACCTGGGAGGTACCTGCAAGGTTGCAGTTCGCGGCCCGAGAAGCACTCTCCGGCCAACATGCCCAACTGCAGCAACAGCTCCCAAAGCGAAGGAGCCAGGACCCAAAGACCTAGCTGTCCTGAAGGGCCACCAGGGGGCCCCCAAGCAGCCCCTCTCCATTTGGGTCTGGGGGCTTTCGTTGGGCATGGATACCTGAGAGGTACCTGCAAGGTTACAGTTCGCGGCCCGAGAAGCACTCTCCGGCCAACATGCCCAACTGCAGCAACAGCTCCCAAAGCGAAGGAGCCAGGACCCAAAGACCTAGCTGGCCTGAAGGGCCCCCAGGGGGCCCCCAAGCAGCCCCTCTCCATTTGGGTATGGGGGCTTTCGTTGGGCCGGGAACCTGGGAGATTCATGCAAGGTTGCAGTTCGAGGCCCGAGAAGCACTCTCCGGCCAACATGCCCAACTGCAGCAACAGCTCCCAAACCGAAGGAGCCAGGACCCAAAGACCTAGCTGGCCTGAAGGTCCCCCAGGGGGCCCCCAAGCAGCCCCTCTCCATTTGGGTCTGGGGGCTTTCTTTAGGATGATAACCTGGGAGATACCAGCAAGGTTGCAGTTCGCGGCCCGAGAAGCACTCTCCGGCCAACATGCCCAACTGCAGCAACAGCTCCCAAACCGAAGGAGCCAGGACCCAAAGACCTAGCTGGCCTGAAGGGCCCCCAGGGGGCCCCCAAGCAGCCCCTCTCCATTTGGGTCTGGGGGTTTTCGTTGGGCCGGGAACCCTAGAGGTACCTGCAAGGTTGCAGTTCGCGGCCCGAGAAGCACTCTCCGGCCAACATGCCCAACTGCAGCAACAGCTCCCAAACCGAAGGAGCCAGGACCCAAAGACCTAGCTGGCCTGAAGGGCCCCCAGGGGGCCCCCAAGCAGCCCCTCTCAATTTGGGTCTGGGGGCTTTCGTTGGGCCGGGAACCTGGGAGAATCCTGCAAGGTTGCAGTTCGCGGCCCGAGAAGCACTCTCCGGCCAACATGCCCAACTGCAGCAACAGCTCCCAAAGCGAAGGAGCCAGGACCCAAAGACCTAGCTGGCCTGAAGGGCCCCCAGGGGGCCCCCAAGCAGCCCCTCTCAATTTGGGTCTGGGGGCTTTTGTTGGGCCGGGAACCTGGGAGATTCCTGCGAGGTTGCAGTTCGCGGCCCGAGAAGCACTCTCCGCCCAACATTCCCAACTGCAGCAACAGCTCCCAAAGCGAAGGAGCCAGGACCCAAAGACCTAGCTGGCCTGAAGGGCCCCCATGGGGCCCCCAAGGAGCTCCTCTCCATTTGGGTCTGGGGGCTTTCGTTGGGCCGGGAACCTGGGAGATTCCTGCAAGGTTGCAGTTCGCGGCCGGAGAAGCACTCTCCGGCCAACATGCCCAACTGCAGCAACAGCTCCCAAACCGAAGGAGCCAGGACCCAAAGACCTAGCTGGCCTGAAGGGCCCCCAGGGGGCCCCCAAGCAGCCCCTCTCCATTTGGGTCTGGGGCTTTCGTTGGGCCGGGAACCTGGGAGATTCATGCAAGGTTTCAGTTCGCGGCCCGAGAAGCACTCTCCGGCCAACATGCCCAACTGCAGCAACAGCTCCCGAAGCGAAGGAGCCAGGACCCAAAGACCTAGCTGGCCTGAAGGGCCCCCAGGGGGCCCCCAAGCAGCCCCTCTCACTTTGGGTCTGGGGGCTTTCGTTGGGCATGGAACCTGGGAGAATCCTGCAAGGTTGCAGTTCGCGGCCCGAGAAGCACTCTCCGGCCAACATGCCCAACTGCAGCAACAGCTCCCAAACCGAAGGAGCCAGGACCCAAAGACCTAGCTGGCCTGAAGGGCCCCCAGGGGGGCCCCAAGCAGCCCCTCTCAATTTTGGTCTGGGGGCTTTCGTTGGGCCGGGAACCTGGGAGAATCCTGCAAGGTTGCAGTTCGCGGCCCGAGAAGCACTCTCCGGCCAACATGCACAACTGCAGCAACAGCTCCCAAAGCGAAGGAGCCAGGACCCAAAGACCTAGCTGGCCTGAAGGGCCCCCAGGGGGCCCCCAAGCAGCCCCTCTCCATTTGGGTCTGGGGGCTTTTGTTGGGCCGGGAACCTGGGAGATTCCTGCGAGGTTGCAGTTCGCGGCCCGAGAAGCACTCTCCGGCCAACATACCCAACTGCAGCAACAGCTCCCAAACCGAAGGAGCCAGGACCCAAAGACCTAGCTGGCCTGAAGGGCCCCCATGGGGCCCCCAAGGAGCCCCTCTCCATTTGGGTCTGGGGGCTTTTGTTGGGCCGGGAACCTGGGAGATTCCTGCAAGGTTGCAGTTCGCGGCCGGAGAAGCACTCTCCGGCCAACATGCCCAACTGCAGCAACAGCTCCCAAAGCGAAGGAGCCAGGACCCAAAGACCTAGCTGGCCTGAAGGGCCCCCAGGGGGCCCCCAAGCAGCCCCTCTCCATTTGGGTCTGGGGGCTTTTTTTGGGCATGGAACCTGGGAGATTCCTGCAAGGTTGCAGTTCGCGGCCCGAGAAGCACTCTCCGGCCAACATGCCCAACTGCAGCAACAGCTCCCAAAGCGAAGGAGCCAGGACCCAAAGACCTAGCTGGCCTGAAGGGCCCCCAGGGGGCCCCCAAGCAGCCCCTCTCCATTTGGGTCTGGGGGCTTTTGTTGGGCCGGGAACCTGGGAGATTCCTGCAAGGTTGCAGTTCGAGGCCCGAGAAGCACTCTCCGCCCAACATGCCCAACGTCAACAACAGCTCCCAAACCGAATGAGCCAGGACACAAAGACCTAGCTGGCCTGAAGGGCCCCCAGGGGGCCCCCAAGCAGCCCCTCTCCATTTGGGTCTGGGGGCTTTCTTTAGGATGATAACCTGGGAGATACCAGCAAGGTTGCAGTTCGCGGCCCGAGAAGCACTCTCCGGCCAACATGCCCAACTGCAGCAACAGCTCCCAAACCGAAGGAGCCAGGACCCAAAGACCTAGCTGGCCTGAAGGGCCCCCAGGGGGCCCCCAAGCAGCCCCTCTCAATTTGGGTCTGGGGGCTTTCGTTGGGCCGGGAACCTGGGAGAATCCTGCAAGGTTGCAGTTCGCGGCCCGAGAAGCACTCTCCGGCCAACATGCCCAACTGCAGCAACAGCTCCCAAAGCGAAGGAGCCAGGACCCAAAGACCTAGCTGGCCTGAAGTGCCCCCAGGGGGCCCCCTAGCAGCCCCTCTCAATTTGGGTCTGGGGGCTTTCGTTGGGCCGGGAACCTGGGAGAATCCTGCAAGGTTGCAGTTCGCGTCCCGAGAAGCACTCTCCGGCCAACATGCCCAACTGCAGCAACAGCTCCCAAAGCGAAGGAGCCAGGACCCAAAGACCTAGCTGGCCTGAAGGGCCCCCAGGGGGCCACCAAGCAGCCCCTCTCAATTTGGGTCTGGGGGCTTTCGTTGGGAGGGGAACCTGGGAGAATCCTGCAAGGTTGCAGTTCGCGGCCCGAGAAGCACTCTCCGGCCAACATGCCCAACTGCAGCAACAGCTCCCAAAGCGAAGGAGCCAGGACCCAAAGACCTAGCTGGCCTGAAGGGGCCCCAGGGGGCCCCCAAGCAGCCCCTCTCAATTTGGGTCTGGGGGCTTTCGTTGGGCCGTGAACCTGGGAGGTACCTGCAAGGTTGCAGTTCGCGGCCCGAGAAGCACTCTCCGGCCAACATGCCCAAGTGCAGCAACAGCTCCCAAACCGAAGGAGCCAGGACCCAAAGACCTAGCTGGCCTGAAGGGCCCCCAGGGGGCCCCCAAGCAGCCCCTCTCCATTTGGGTCTGGGGGCTTTCGTTGGGCATGGAACCTGGGAGATTCCTGCAAGGTTGCAGTTCGCGGCCCGAGAAGCACTCTCCGGCCAACATGCCCAACTGCAGCAACAGCTCCCAAAGCGAAGGAGCCAGGACCCAAAGACCTAGCTGGCCTGAAGGGCCCCCAGGGGGCCCCCAAGCAGCCCCTCTCCATTTGGGTCTGGGGGCTTTCTTTAGGATGATAACCTGGGAGATACCAGCAAGGTTGCAGTTCGCGGCCCGAGAAGCACTCTCCGGCCAACATGCCCAACTGCAGCAACAGCTCCCAAACCGAAGGAGCCAGGACACAAAGACCTAGCTGGCCTGAAGGGGCCCCAGGGGGCCCCCAAGCAGCCCCTCTCAATTTGGGTCTGGGGGCTTTCGTTGGGCCGGGAACCTGGGAGGTACCTGCAAGGTTGCAGTTCGCGGCCCGAGAAGCACTCTCCGGCCAACATGCCCAACTGCAGCAACAGCTCCCAAAGCGAAGGAGCCAGGACCCAAAGACCTAGCTGGCCTGAAGGGCCCCCAGGGGGCCCCCAAGCAGCCCCTCTCAATTTGGGTCTGGGGGCTTTCGTTGGGCCGGGAACCTGGGAGATTCCTGCAAGGTTGCAGTTCGAGGCCCGAGAAGCACTCTCCGGCCAACATGCCCAACTGCAGCAACAGCTCCCAAACCGAAGGAGCCAGGACCCAAAGACCTAGCTGGCCTGAAGGGCCCCCATGGGGCCCCCAAGGAGCTCCTCTCCATTTGGGTCTGGGGCCTTTCGTTGGGCCGGGAACCTGGGAGATTCCTGCGAGGTTGCAGTTCGCGGCCCGAGAAGCACTCTCCGGCCAACATGCCCAACTGCAGCAACAGCTCCCAAACCGAAGGAGCCAGGACCCAAAGACCTAGCTGGCCTGAAGGGCCCCCATGGGGCCCCCAAGGAGCTCCTCTCCATTTGGGTCTGGGGGCTTTATTTGGGCCGTGAACCTGGGAGGTACCTGCAAGGTTGCAGTTCGCGGCCCGAGAAGCACTCTCCGGCCAACATGCCCAATATCCAGCAACAGCTCCCAAACCGAAGGAGCCAGGACCCAAAGACCTAGCTGGCCTGAAGGGCCCCCAGGGGGGCCCAAAGCAGTCCCTCTCAATTTGGGTCTGGGGGCTTTTGTTGGGCCGGGAACCTGGGAGATTCCTGCGAGGTTGCAGTTCGCGGCCCGAGAAGCACTCTCCGGCCAACATGCCCAACTGCAGCAACAGCTCCCAAACCGAAGGAGCCAGGACCCAAAGACCTAGCTGGCCTGAAGGGCCCCCAGGGGGCCCCCAAGCAGCCCCTCTCAATTTGGGTCTGGGGGCTTTCGTTGGGCCGGGAACCTGGGAGGTACCTGCAAGGTTGCAGTTCGCGGCCCGAGAAGCACTCTCCGGCCAACATGCCCAACTGCAGCAACAGCTCCCAAACCGAAGGAGCCAGGACCCAAAGACCTAGCTGGCCTGAAGGGCCCCCAGGGGGGCCCCCAAGCAGCTCCTCTCCATTTGGGTCTGGGGGCTTTAGTTGGGCCGGGAACCTGGGAGAATCCTGCAAGGTTGCAGTTCGCGGCACGAGAAGCACTCTCCGGCCAGCATGCCCAACTGCAGCAACAGCTCCCAAAGCGAAGGAGCCAGGACCCAAAGACCTAGCTGGCCTGAAGGGCCCCCAGGGGGCCCCCAAGCAGCCCCTCTCCGTTTGGGTCTGGGGGCTTTTGTTGGGCCGGGAACCTGGGAGATTCCTGCAAGGTTGCAGTTCGCGGCCCGAGAAGCACTCTCCGGCCAACATGCCCAATATCCAGCAACAGCTCCCAAAGCGAAGGAGCCAGGACCCAAAGACCTAGCTGGCCTGAAGGGCCCCCAGGGGGCCACCAAGCAGCCCCTCTCCATTTTGGTCTGGGGGCTTTCGTTGGGCATGTATACCTGAGAGGTACCTGCAAGTTACAGTTCGTGGCCCGAGAAGCACTCTCCGAGCCAACATGCACAACTGCAGCAACAGCTCCCAAAGCGAAGGAGCCAGGACCCAAAGACCTAGCTGGCCTGAAGGGCCCCCAGGGGGGCCCCAAGCAGCCCCTCTCAATTTGGGTCTGGGGGCTTTTGTTGGGCCGGGAACCTGGGAGAATCCTGCAAGGTTGCAGTTCGCGGCCCGAGAAGCACTCTCCGGCCAACATGCCCAACTGCAGCAACAGCTCCCAAACCGAAGGAGCCAGGACCCAAAGACCTAGCTGGCCTGAAGGGCCCCCAGGGGGCCCCCAAGCAGCCCCTCTCAATTTGGGTCTGGGGGCTTTCGTTGGGCCGGGAACCTTGGAGATTCCTGCAAGGTTGCAGTTCGCGGCCCGAGAAGCACTCTCCGGCCAACATGCCCAACTGCAGCAACAGCTCCCAAACCGAAGGAGCCAGGACCCAAAGACCTAGCTGGCCTGAAGGGCCCCCAGGGGGCCCCCAAGCAGCCCCTCTCCATTTGGGTCTGGGGGCTTTTGTTGGGCCGGGAACCTGGGAGATTCCTGCAAGGTTGCAGTTCGCGGCCCGAGAAGCACTCTCCGCCCAACATGCACATCGTCAACAACAGCTCCCAAACCGAATGAGCCAGGACCCAAAGACCTAGCTGGCCTGAAGGGCCCCCAGGGGGCCCCCAAGCAGCCCCTCTCCATTTGGGTCTGGGGGCTTTCTTTAGGCTGAGAACCTGGGAGATACCAGCAAGGTTGCAGTTCGCGGCCCGAGAAGCACTCTCCGGCCAACATGCCCAATATCCAGCAACAGCTCCCAAAGCGAAGGAGCCAGGACCCAAAGACCTAGCTGGCCTGAAGGGCCCCCAGGGGGCCCCCAAGCAGCCCCTCTCCATTTGGGTCTGGGGGCTTTCGTTGGGCATGTATACCTGAGAGGTACCTGCAAGTTACAGTTCGCGGCCCGAGAAGCACTCTCCGCCCAACATGCCCAACTGCAGCAACAGCTCCCAAAGCGAAGGAGCCAGGACCCAAAGACCTAGCTGGCCTGAAGGGCCCCCAGGGGGCCCCCAAGCAGCCCCTCTCCATTTGGGTCTGGGGGCTTTAGTTGGGCCGGGAACCTGGGAGGTAAAAGCAAGGTTGCAGTTCGAGGCCGGAGAAGCACTCTCCGGCCAACATGCCCAACTGCAGCAACAGCTCCCAAACCGAAGGAGCCAGGACCCAAAGACCTAGCTGGCCTGAAGGGCCCCAAGGGGGCCCCCAAGCAGCCCCTCTCCATTTGGGTCTGGGGGCTTTTGTTGGGCATGGAACCTGGGAGATTCCTGCAAGGTTGCAGTTCGAGGCCCGAGAAGCACTCTCCGGCCAACATGCCCAACTGCAGCAACAGCTCCCAAACCGAATGAGCCAGGACACAAAGACCTAGCTGGCCTGAAGGGCCCCCAGGGTGCCCCCAAGCAGCCCCTCTCAATTTGGGTCTGGGGGCTTTCGTTGGGCCGGGAACCTGGGAGATTCCTTCAAGGTTGCAGTTCGCGGCCCGAGAAGCACTCTCCGGCCAACATGCCCAACTGCAGCAACAGCTCCCAAAGCGAAGGAGCCAGGACCCAAAGACCTAGCTGGCCTGAAGGGCCCCCAGGGGGCCCCCAAGCAGCCCCTCTCAATTTGGGTCTGGGGGCTTTCGTTGGGCCGGGAACCTGGGAGATTCATGCAAGGTTGCAGTTCGCGGCCCGAGAAGCACTCTCCGTCCAACATGCCCAACTGCAGCAACAGCTCCCAAAGCGAAGGAGCCAGGACCCAAAGACCTAGCTGGCCTGAAGGGCCCCCAGGGGGCCCCCAAGCAGCCCCTCTCCATTTGGGTCTGGGGGCTTTCGTTGGGCCGGGAACCTGGGAGAATCCTGCAAGGTTGCAGTTCGCGGCCCGAGAAGCACTCTCCGGCCAACATGCCCAACTGCAGCAACAGCTCCCAAACCGAAGGAGCCAGGACCCAAAGACCTAGCTGGCCTGAAGGGCCCCCAGGGGGGCCCCAAGCAGCCCCTCTCAATTTGGGTCTGGGGGCTTTTGTTGGGCCGGGAACCTGGGAGAATCCTGCAAGGTTGCAGTTCGCGGCCCGAGAAGCACTCTCCGGCCAACATGCCCAACTGCAGCAACAGCTCCCAAACCGAAGGAGCCAGGACCCAAAGACCTAGCTGGCCTGAAGGGCCCCCAGGGGGCCCCCAAGCAGCCCCTCTCAATTTGGGTCTGGGGGCTTTCGTTGGGCCGGGAACCTGGGAGGTACCTGCAAGGTTGCAGTTCGCGGCACGAGAAGCACTCTCCGGCCAACATGCCCAATATCCAGCAACAGCTCCCAAAGCGAAGGAGCCAGGACCCAAAGACCTAGCTGGCCTGAAGGGCCCCCAGGGGGCCACCAAGCAGCCCCTCTCCATTTTGGTCTGGGGGCTTTCGTTGGGCATGTATACCTGAGAGGTACCTGCAAGTTACAGTTCGCGGCCCGAGAAGCACTCTCCGAGCCAACATGCACAACTGCAGCAACAGCTCCCAAAGCGAAGGAGCCAGGACCCAAAGACCTAGCTGGCCTGAAGGGCCCCCAGGGGGGCCCCAAGCAGCCCCTCTCAATTTGGGTCTGGGGGCTTTTGTTGGGCCGGGAACCTGGGAGAATCCTGCAAGGTTGCAGTTCGCGGCCCGAGAAGCACTCTCCGGCCAACATGCCCAACTGCAGCAACAGCTCCCAAACCGAAGGAGCCAGGACCCAAAGACCTAGCTGGCCTGAAGGGCCCCCAGGGGGCCCCCAAGCAGCCCCTCTCAATTTGGGTCTGGGGGCTTTCGTTGGGCCGGGAACCTTGGAGATTCCTGCAAGGTTGCAGTTCGCGGCCCGAGAAGCACTCTCCGGCCAACATGCCCAACTGCAGCAACAGCTCCCAAACCGAAGGAGCCAGGACCCAAAGACCTAGCTGGCCTGAAGGGCCCCCAGGGGGCCCCCAAGCAGCCCCTCTCCATTTGGGTCTGGGGGCTTTTGTTGGGCCGGGAACCTGGGAGATTCCTGCAAGGTTGCAGTTCGCGGCCCGAGAAGCACTCTCCGCCCAACATGCCCATCGTCAACAACAGCTCCCAAACCGAATGAGCCAGGACACAAAGACCTAGCTGGCCTGAAGGGCCCCCAGGGGGCCCCCAAGCAGCCCCTCTCCATTTGGGTCTGGGGGCTTTCTTTAGGCTGAGAACCTGGGAGATACCAGCAAGGTTGCAGTTCGCGGCCCGAGAAGCACTCTCCGGCCAACATGCCCAATATCCAGCAACAGCTCCCAAAGCGAAGGAGCCAGGACCCAAAGACCTAGCTGGCCTGAAGGGCCCCCAGAAGGCCACCAAGCAGCCCCTCTCCATTTGGGTCTGGGGGCTTTCTTTAGGCTGAGAACCTGGGAGATACCAGCAAGGTTGCAGTTCGAGGCCGGAGAAGCACTCTCCGGCCAACATGCCCAACTGCAGCAACAGCTCCCAAAGCGAAGGAGCCAGGACCCAAAGACCTAGCTGGCCTGAAGGGGCCGCAGGGGGTCCCCAAGCAGCACCTCTCCATTTGGGTCTGAGGGCTGTCGTTGGGCCGGGAACCTGGGAGGTACCTGCAAGGTTGCAGTTCGCGGCCCGAGAAGCACTCTCCGACCAACATGCCCAACTGCAGCAACAGCTCCCAAAGCGAAGGAGCCAGGACACAAAGACCTAGCTGGCCTGAAGGGCCCCCAGGGGGCCCCCAAGCAGCCCCTCTCCATTTGGGTCTGGGGGCTTTCGTTGGGCCGGGAACCTGGGAGATTCCTGCAAGGTTGCAGTTCGAGGCCCGAGAAGCACTCTCCGGCCAACATGCCCAACTGCAGCAACAGCTCCCAAAGCGAAGGAGCCAGGACCCAAAGACCTAGCTGGCCTGAAGGGCCCCCATGGGGCCCCCAAGCAGCCCCTCTCCATTTGGGTCTGGGGGCTTTTGTTGGGCCGGGAACCTGGGAGATTCCTGCAAGGTTGCAGTTCGCGGCCCGAGAAGCACTCTCCGCCCAACATGCCCATCGTCAACAACAGCTCCCAAACCGAATGAGCCAGGACACAAAGACCTAGCTGGCCTGAAGGGCCCCCAGGGGGCCCCCAAGCAGCTCCTCTCCATTTGGGTCTGGGGGCTTTCTTTAGGCTGAGAACCTGGGAGATACCAGCAAGGTTGCAGTTCGCGGCCCGAGAAGCACTCTCCGGCCAACATGCCCAATATCCAGCAACAGCTCCCAAAGCGAAGGAGCCAGGACCCAAAGACCTAGCTGGCCTGAAGGGCCCCCAGAAGGCCACCAAGCAGCCCCTCTCCATTTGGGTCTGGGGGCTTACTTTAGGCTGAGAACCTGGGAGATACCAGCAAGGTTGCAGTTCGAGGCCGGAGAAGCACTCTCCGGCCAACATGCCCAACTGCAGCAACAGCTCCCAAAGCGAAGGAGCCAGGACCCAAAGACCTAGCTGGCCTGAAGGGGCCGCAGGGGGTCCCCAAGCAGCACCTCTCCATTTGGGTCTGAGGGCTTTCGTTGGGCCGGGAACCTGGGAGAATCCTGCAAGGTTGCAGTTCGCGGCCAGAGAAGCACTCTCCGACCAACATGCCCAACTGCAGCAACAGCTCCCAAAGCGAAGGAGCCAGGACACAAAGACCTAGCTGGCCTGAAGGGCCCCCAGGGGGCCCCCAAGCAGCCCCTCTCCATTTGTGTCTGGGGGCTTTTGTTGGGCCGGGAACCTGGGAGATTCCTGCAAGGTTGCAGTTCGCGGCCCGAGAAGCACTCTCCGGCCAACATGCCCAACTGCAGCAACAGCTCCCAAAGCGAAGGAGCCAGGACCCAAAGACCTAGCTGGCCTGAAGGGCCCCCATGGGGCCCCCAAGCAGCTCCTCTCCATTTGGGTCTGGGGGCTTTCGTTGGGCCGGGAACCTGGGAGAATCCTGCAAGGTTGCAGTTCGCGGCCCGAGAAGCACTCTCCGGCCAACATGCCCAACTGCAGCAACAGCTCCCAAAGCGAAGCAGCCAGGACCCAAAGACCTAGCTGGCCTGAAGGGCCCCCAGGGGGCCCCCAAGCAGCCCCTCTCAATTTGGGTCTGGGGCCTTTCGTTGGGCCGGGAACCTGGGAGATTCCTGCGAGGTTGCAGTTCGCGGCCCGAGAAGCACTCTCCGGCCAACATGCCCAACTGCAGCAACAGCTCCCAAACCGAAGGAGCCAGGACCCAAAGACCTAGCTGGCCTGAAGGGCCCCCAGGGGGCCCCCAAGGAGCTCCTCTCCATTTGGGTCTGGGGGCTTTATTTGGGCCGGGAACCTGGGAGGTACCTGCAAGGTTGCAGTTCGCGGCCGGAGAAGCACTCTCCGGCCAACATGCCCAACTGCAGCAACAGCTCCCAAAGCGAAGGAGCCAGGACCCAAAGACCTAGCTGGCCTGAAGGGCCCCCAGGGGGCCCCCAAGCAGCCCCTCTCCATTTGGGTCTGGGGGCTTTTGTTGGGCCGGGAACCTGAAAGATTCCTGCAAGGTTGCAGTTCGAGGCCCGAGAAGCACTCTCCGGCCAACATGCCCAACTGCAGCAACAGCTCCCAAAGCGAAGGAGCCAGGACACAAATACCTAGCTGGCCTGAAGTGCCCCCAGGGGGCCCCCAAGTAGCCCCTCTCCATTTGGGTCTGGGGGCTTTCTTTAGGCTGAGAACCTGGGAGATACCAGCAAGGTTGCAGTTCGCGGCCCGAGAAGCACTCTCCGGCCAACATGCCCAATATCCAGCAACAGCTCCCAAAGCGAAGGAGCCAGGACCCAAAGACCTGGCTGGCCTGAAGGGCCCCCAGAAGGCCACCAAGCAGCCCCTCTCAATTTGGGTCTGGGGGCTTTCGTTGGGCGTGTATACCTGAGAGGTACCTGCAAGTTACAGTTCGCGGCCCGAGAAGCACTCTCCGGCCAACATGCCCAACTGCAGCAACAGCTCCCAAAGCGAAGGAGCCAGGACACAAAGACCTAGCTGGCCTGAAGGGCCCCCAGGGGGCCACCAAGCAGCCCCTCTCAATTTGGGTCTGGGGGCTTTCGTTGGGCATGGATACCTGAGAGGTACCTGCAAGGTTGCAGTTCGCGGCCCGAGAAGCACTCTCCGGCCAACATGCTCAATTGCAGCAACAGCTCCCAAACCGAAGGAGCCAGGACCCAAAGACCTAGCTGGCCTGAAGGGCCCCCATGGGGCCCCCAAGGAGCTCCTCTCCATTTGGGTCTGGGGGCTTTAGTTGGGCCGGTAACCTGGGAGGTAAAAGCAAGGTTGCAGTTCGCGGCCCGAGAAGCACTCTCCGGCCAACATGCCCAACTGCAGCAACAGCTCCCAAAGCGAAGGAGCCAGGACCCAAAGACCTAGCTGGCCTGAAGGGCCCCAAGGGGGCCCCCAAGCAGCCCCTCTCCATTTGGGTCTGGGGGCTTTTGTTGGGCATGGAACCTGGGAGATTCCTGCAAGGTTGCAGTTCGAGGCCCGAGAAGCACTCTCCGGCCAACATGCCCAACTGCAGCAACAGCTCCCAAACCGAAGGAGCCAGGACACAAAGACCTAGCTGGCCTGAAGGGCCCCCAGGGTGCCCCCAAGCAGTCCCTCTCAATTTGGGTCTGGGGGCTTTCGTTGGGCCGGGAACCTGGGAGATTCCTTCAAGGTTGCAGTTCGCGGCCCGAGAAGCACTCTCCGCCCAACATGCCCAACTGCAGCAACAGCTCCCAAAGCGAAGGAGCCAGGACCCAAAGACCTAGCTGGCCTGAAGGGCCCCCAGGGGGCCCCCAAGCAGCCCCTCTCAATTTGGGTCTGGGGGCTTTCGTTGGGCCGGGAACCTGGGAGATTCATGCAAGGTTGCAGTTCGCGGCCCGAGAAGCACTCTCCGTCCAACATGCCCAACTGCAGCAACAGCTCCCAAAGCGAAGGAGCCAGGACCCAAAGACCTAGCTGGCCTGAAGGGCCCCCAGGGGGCCCCCAAGCAGCCCCTCTCCATTTGGGTCTGGGGGCTTTCGTTGGGCCGGGAACCTGGGAGAATCCTGCAAGGTTGCAGTTCGCGGCCCGAGAAGCACTCTCCGGCCAACATGCCCAACTGCAGCAACAGCTCCCAAACCGAAGGAGCCAGGACCCAAAGACCTAGCTGGCCTGAAGGGCCCCCAGGGGGGCCCCAAGCAGCCCCTCTCAATTTGGGTCTGGGGGCTTTCGTTGGGCCGGGAACCTGGGAGAATCCTGCAAGGTTGCAGTTCGCGGCCCGAGAAGCACTCTCCGGCCAACATGCCCAACTGCAGCAACAGCTCCCAAAGCGAAGGAGCCAGGACCCAAAGACCTAGCTGGCCTGAAGGGCCCCCAGGGGGCCCCCAAGCAGCCCCTCTCAATTTGGGTCTGGGGCCTTTCGTTGGGCCGGGAACCTGGGAGATTCCTGCGAGGTTGCAGTTCGCGGCCCGAGAAGCACTCTCCGGCCAACATGCCCAACTGCAGCAACAGCTCCCAAACCGAATGAGCCAGGACACAAAGACCTAGCTGGCCTGAAGGGCCCCCATGGGGCCCCCAAGGAGCTCCTCTCCATTTGGGTCTGGGGGCTTTCGTTGGGCCGGGAACCTGGGAGGTACCTGCAAGGTTGCAGTTCGCGGCCGGAGAAGCACTCTCCGGCCAACATGCCCAACTGCAGCAACAGCTCCCAAAGCGAAGGAGCCAGGACCCAAAGACCTAGCTGGCCTGAAGGGCCCCCGGGGGCCCCCAAGCAACCCCTCTCCATTTGGGTCTGGGGGCTTTTGTTGGGCCGGGAACCTGAAAGATTCCGGCAAGGTTGCAGTTCGAGGCCCGAGAAGCACTCTCCGGCCAACATGCCCAACTGCAGCAACAGCTCCCAAACCGAATGAGCCAGGACCCAAAGACCTAGCTGGCCTGAAGGGCCCCCAGAAGGCCACCAAGCAGCCCCTCTCAATTTGGGTCTGGGGGCTTTCGTTGGGCCGGGAACCTGGGAGAATCCTGCAAGGTTGCAGTTCGCGGCCCGAGAAGCACTCTCCGGACAACACGCCCAACTGCAGCAACAGCTCCCAAAGCGAAGGAGCCAGGACCCAAAGACCTAGCTGGCCTGAAGGGGCCCCAGGGGGCCCCCAAGCAGCCCCTCTCAATTTGGGTCTGGGGGCTTTCGTTGGGCCGGGAACCTGGGAGAATCCTGCAAGGTTGCAGTTCGCGGCCCGAGAAGCACTCTCCGGCCAACATGCCCAACTGCAGCAACAGCTCCCAAAGCGAAGGAGCCAGGACCCAAAGACCTAGCTGGCCTGAAGGGCCCCCAGGGGGCCCCCAAGCAGCCCCTCTCCATTTGGGTCTGGGGGCTTTTGTTGTGCCGGGAACCTGGGAGAATCCTGCAAGGTTGCAGTTCGAGGCCCGAGAAGCACTCTCCGGCCAACATGCCCAACTGCAGCAACAGCTCCCAAACCGAATGAGCCAGGACACAAAGACCTAGCTGGCCTGAAGGGCCCCCAGGGGGCCCCCAAGTAGGCCCTCTCCATTTGGGTCTGGGGGCTTTCTTTAGGCTGAGAACCTGGGAGATACCAGCAAGGTTGCAGTTCGCGGCCCGAGAAGCACTCTCCGGCCAACATGCCCAATATCCAGCAACAGCTCCCAAAGCGAAGGAGCCAGGACCCAAAGACCTAGCTGGCCTGAAGGGCCCCCAGGGGGCCCCCAAGCAGCCCCTCTCCATTTGGGTCTGGGGGCTTTCGTTGGGCATGGATACCTGAGAGTTACCTGCAAGTTACAGTTCGCGGCCCGAGAAGCACTCTCCGCCCAACATGCCCAACTGCAGCAACAGCTCCCAAACCGAAGGAGCCAGGACACAAAGACCTAGCTGGCCTGAAGGGCCCCCAGGGGGCCACCAAGCAGCCCCTCTCAATTTGGGTCTGGGGGCTTTCGTTGGGCATGGATACCTGAGAGGTACCTGCAAGGTTGCAGTTCGCGGCCCGAGAAGCACTCTCCGGCCAACATGCTCAAGTGCAGCAACAGCTCCCAAACCGAAGGAGCCAGGACCCAAAGACCTAGCTGGCCTGAAGGGCCCCCATGGGGCCCCCAAGGAGCTCCTCTCCATTTGGGTCTGGGGGCTTTAGTTGGGCCGGGAACCTGGGAGGTAAAAGCAAGGTTGCAGTTCGCGGCCCGAGAAGCACTCTCCGGCCAACATGCCCAACTGCAGCAACAGCTCCCAAAGCGAAGGAGCCAGGACCCAAAGACCTAGCTGGCCTGAAGGGCCCCAAGGGGGCCCCCAAGCAGCCCCTCTCCATTTGGGTCTGGGGGCTTTTGATGGGCATGGAACCTGGGAGATTCCTGCAAGGTTGCAGTTCGAGGCCCGAGAAGCACTCTCCGGCCAACATGCCCAACTGCAGCAACAGCTCCCAAACCGAAGGAGCCAGGACCCAAAGACCTAGCTGGCCTGAAGGGCCCCCAGGGGGCCCCCAAGCAGCCCCTCTCAATTTGGGTCTGGGGGCTTTCGTTGGGCCGGGAACCTGGGAGATTCCTGCAAGGTTGCAGTTCGCGGCCCGAGAAGCACTCTCCGGCCAACATGCCCAACTGCAGCAACAGCTCCCAAAGCGAAGGAGCCAGGACCCAAAGACCTAGCTGGCCTGAAGGGCCCCCACGGGGCCCCCAAGCAGCCCCTCTCAATTTGGGTCTGGGGGCTTTCGTTGGGCCGGGAACCTGGGAGATTCATGCAAGGTTGCAGTTCGCGGCCCGAGAAGCACTCTCCGTCCAACATGCCCAACTGCAGCAACAGCTCCCAAAGCGAAGGAGCCAGGACACAAAGACCTAGCTGGCCTGAAGGGCCCCCAGGGGGCCCCCAAGCAGCCCCTCTCCATTTGGGTCTGGGGGCTTTCGTTGGGCCGGGAACCTGGGAGAATCCTGCAAGGTTGCAGTTCGCGGCCCGAGAAGCACTCTCCGGCCAACATGCCCAACTGCAGCAACAGCTCCCAAAGCGAAGGAGCCAGGACACAAAGACCTAGCTGGCCTGAAGGGCCCCCAGGGGGCCCCCAAGCAGCCCCTCTCCATTTGGGTCTGGGGGCTTTCGTTGGGCCGGGAACCTGGGAGATTCATGCAAGGTTGCAGTTCGCGGCCCGAGAAGCACTCTCCGGCCAACATGCCCAACTGCAGCAACAGCTCCCAAAGCGAAGGAGCCAGGACCCAAAGACCTAGCTGGCCTGAAGGGCCCCCATGGGGCCCCCAAGCAGCCCCTCTCAATTTGGGTCTGGGGGCTTTCGTTGGGCATGGAACCTGGGAGAATCCTGCAAGGTTGCAGTTCGCGGCCCGAGAAGCACTCTCTGGCCAACATGCCCAACTGCAGCAACAGCTCCCAAACCGAAGGAGCCAGGACCCAAAGACCTAGCTGGCCTGAAGGGCCCCCAGGGGGGCCCCAAGCAGCCCCTCTCCATTTGGGTCTGGGGGCTTTCGTTGGGCCGGGAACCTGGGAGAATCCTGCAAGGTTTCAGTTCGCGGCCCGAGAAGCACTCTCTGGCCAACATGCCCAACTGCAGCAACAGCTCCCAAAGCGAAGGAGCCAGGACCCAAAGACCTAGCTGGCCTGAAGGGCCCCCAGGGGGCCCCCAAGCAGCCCCTCTCCATTTGCGTCTGGGGGCTTTCGTTGGGCCGGGAACCTGGGAGGTACCTGCAAGGTTGCAGTTCGCGGCCCGAGAAGCACTCTCCGGCCAACATGCCCAACTGCAGCAACAGCTCCCAAACCGAAGGAGCCAGGACCCAAAGACCTAGCTGGCCTGAAGGGCCCCCAGGGGGGCCCAAAGCAGTCCCTCTCAATTTGGGTCTGGGGGCTTTTGTTGGGCCGGGAACCTGGGAGAATCCTGCAACGTTGCAGTTCGCGGCCCGAGAAGCACTCTCCGGCCAACATGCCCAACTGCAGCAACAGCTCCCAAAGCGAAGGAGCCAGGACCCAAAGACCTAGCTGGCCTGAAGGGCCCCCAGGGGGCCCCCAAGCAGCCCCTCTCCATTTGGGTCTGGGGGCTTTCGTTGGGCCGGGAACCTGGGAGAATCCTGCAAGGTTGCAGTTCGCGGCCCGAGAAGCACTCTCCGGCCAACATGCCCAACTGCAGCAACAGCTCCCAAAGCGAAGGAGCCAGGACCCAAAGACCTAGCTGGCCTGAAGGGCCCCCAGGGGGCCCCCAAGCAGCTCCTCTCCATTTGGGTCTGGGGGCTTTAGTTGGGCCGGGAACCTGGGAGGTACCTGCAAGGTTGCAGTTCGCGGCCCGAGAAGCACTCTCCGGCCAGCATGCCCAACTGCAGCAACAGCTCCCAAAGCGAAGGAGCCAGGACCCAAAGACCTAGCTGGCCTGAAGGGCCCCCAGGGGGCCCCCAAGCAGCCCCTCTCCGTTTGGGTCTGGGGGCTTTTGTTGGGCCGGGAACCTGGGAGATTCCTGCAAGGTTGCAGTTCGCGGCCCGAGAAGCACTCTCCGGCAAACATGCCCAATATCCAGCAACAGCTCCCAAAGCGAAGGAGCCAGGACCCAAAGACCTAGCTGGCCTGAAGGTCCCCCAGAAGGCCACAAAGCAGCCCCTCTCCATTTTGGTCTGGGGGCTTTCGTTGGGCATGTATACCTGAGAGGTACCTGCAAGTTACAGTTCGCGGCCCGAGAAGCACTCTCCGAGCCAACATGCACAACTGCAGCAACAGCTCCCAAAGCGAAGGAGCCAGGACCCAAAGAACTAGCTGGCCTGAAGGGCCCCCAGGGGGGCCACAAGCAGCCCCTCTCAATTTGGGTCTGGGGGCTTTTGTTGGGCCGGGAACCTGGGAGAATCCTTCAAGGTTGCAGTTCGCGGCCCGAGAAGCACTCTCCGGCCAACATGCCCAACTGCAGCAACAGCTCCCAAAGCGAAGGAGCCAGGACCCAAAGACCTAGCTGGCCTGAAGGGCCCCCAGGGGGCCCCCAAGCAGCCCCTCTCAATTTGGGTCTGGGGGCTTTCGTTGGGCCGGGAACCTGGGAGATTCCTGCAAGGTTGCAGTTCGCGGCCCGAGAAGCACTCTCCGGCCAACATGCCCAACTGCAGCAACAGCTCCCAAACCGAAGGAGCCAGGACCCAAAGAACTAGCTGGCCTGAAGGGCCCCCAGGGGGCCCCCAAGCAGCTCCTCTCCATTTGGGTCTGGGGGCTTTAGTTGGGCCGGGAACCTGGGAGGTACCTGCAAGGTTGAAGTTCGCGGCCGGAGAAGCACTCTCCGGCCAACATGCCCAACTGCAGCAACAGCTCCCAAACCGAATGAGCCAGGACCCAAAGACCTAGCTGGCCTGAAGGGCCCCCAGGGGACCCCCAAGTAGCCCCTCTCCATTTGGGTCTGGGGGCTTTCGTTGGGCATGTATACCTGAGAGGTACCTGCAAGGTTACAGTTCGCGGCCCGAGAAGCACTCTCCGGCCAACATGCCCAACTGCAGCAACAGCTCCCAAAGCGAAGGAGCCAGGACCCAAAGACCTAGCTGGCCTGAAGGGCCCCCAGGGGGCCCCCAAGCAGCCCCTCTCAATTTGGGTCTGGGGGCTTTCGTTGGGCCGGGAACCTGGGAGAATCCTGCAAGGTTGCAGTTCGCGGCCCGAGAAGCACTCTCCGGCCAACATGCCCAACGTCCAGCAACAGCTCCCAAACCGAAGGAGCCAGGACCCAAAGACCTAGCTGGCCTGAAGGGCCCCCAGGGGGCCCCCAAGCAGCCCCTCTCAATTTGGGTCTGGGGGCTTTCGTTGGGCATGGAACCTGGGAGATTCCTGCAAGGTTGCAGTTCGCGGCCCGAGAAGCACTCTCCGTCCAACATGCCCAACTGCAGCAACAGCTCCCAAAGCGAAGGAGCCAGGACACAAAGACCTAGCTGGCCTGAAGGGCCCCCAGGGGGCCCCCAAGCAGCCCCTCTCCATTTGGGTCTGGGGGCTTTCGTTGGGCCGGGAACCTGGGAGAATCCTGCAAGGTTGCAGTTCGCGGCCCGAGAAGCACTCTCCGGCCAACATGCCCAACTGCAGCAACAGCTCCCAAAGCGAAGGAGCCAGGACACAAAGACCTAGCTGGCCTGAAGGGCCCCCAGGGGGCCCCCAAGCAGCCCCTCTCCATTTGGGTCTGGGGGCTTTCGTTGGGCCGGGAACCTGGGAGATTCATGCAAGGTTGCAGTTCGCGGCCCGAGAAGCACTCTCCGGCCAACATGCCCAACTGCAGCAACAGCTCCCAAAGCGAAGGAGCCAGGACCCAAAGACCTAGCTGGCCTGAAGGGCCCCCATGGGGCCCCCAAGCAGCCCCTCTCAATTTGGGTCTGGGGGCTTTCGTTGGGCATGGAACCTGGGAGAATCCTGCAAGGTTGCAGTTCGCGGCCCGAGAAGCACTCTCTGGCCAACATGCCCAACTGCAGCAACAGCTCCCAAACCGAAGGAGCCAGGACCCAAAGACCTAGCTGGCCTGAAGGGCCCCCAGGGGGGCCCCAAGCAGCCCCTCTCCATTTGGGTCTGGGGGCTTTCGTTGGGCCGGGAACCTGGGAGAATCCTGCAAGGTTTCAGTTCGCGGCCCGAGAAGCACTCTCTGGCCAACATGCCCAACTGCAGCAACAGCTCCCAAAGCGAAGGAGCCAGGACCCAAAGACCTAGCTGGCCTGAAGGGCCCCCAGGGGGCCCCCAAGCAGCCCCTCTCCATTTGCGTCTGGGGGCTTTCGTTGGGCCGGGAACCTGGGAGGTACCTGCAAGGTTGCAGTTCGCGGCCCGAGAAGCACTCTCCGGCCAACATGCCCAACTGCAGCAACAGCTCCCAAACCGAAGGAGCCAGGACCCAAAGACCTAGCTGGCCTGAAGGGCCCCCAGGGGGGCCCAAAGCAGTCCCTCTCAATTTGGGTCTGGGGGCTTTTGTTGGGCCGGGAACCTGGGAGAATCCTGCAACGTTGCAGTTCGCGGCCCGAGAAGCACTCTCCGGCCAACATGCCCAACTGCAGCAACAGCTCCCAAAGCGAAGGAGCCAGGACCCAAAGACCTAGCTGGCCTGAAGGGCCCCCAGGGGGCCCCCAAGCAGCCCCTCTCCATTTGGGTCTGGGGGCTTTCGTTGGGCCGGGAACCTGGGAGAATCCTGCAAGGTTGCAGTTCGCGGCCCGAGAAGCACTCTCCGGCCAACATGCCCAACTGCAGCAACAGCTCCCAAAGCGAAGGAGCCAGGACCCAAAGACCTAGCTGGCCTGAAGGGCCCCCAGGGGGCCCCCAAGCAGCTCCTCTCCATTTGGGTCTGGGGGCTTTAGTTGGGCCGGGAACCTGGGAGGTACCTGCAAGGTTGCAGTTCGCGGCCCGAGAAGCACTCTCCGGCCAGCATGCCCAACTGCAGCAACAGCTCCCAAAGCGAAGGAGCCAGGACCCAAAGACCTAGCTGGCCTGAAGGGCCCCCAGGGGGCCCCCAAGCAGCCCCTCTCCGTTTGGGTCTGGGGGCTTTTGTTGGGCCGGGAACCTGGGAGATTCCTGCAAGGTTGCAGTTCGCGGCCCGAGAAGCACTCTCCGGCAAACATGCCCAATATCCAGCAACAGCTCCCAAAGCGAAGGAGCCAGGACCCAAAGACCTAGCTGGCCTGAAGGTCCCCCAGAAGGCCACAAAGCAGCCCCTCTCCATTTTGGTCTGGGGGCTTTCGTTGGGCATGTATACCTGAGAGGTACCTGCAAGTTACAGTTCGCGGCCCGAGAAGCACTCTCCGAGCCAACATGCACAACTGCAGCAACAGCTCCCAAAGCGAAGGAGCCAGGACCCAAAGAACTAGCTGGCCTGAAGGGCCCCCAGGGGGGCCCCAAGCAGCCCCTCTCAATTTGGGTCTGGGGGCTTTTGTTGGGCCGGGAACCTGGGAGAATCCTTCAAGGTTGCAGTTCGCGGCCCGAGAAGCACTCTCCGGCCAACATGCCCAACTGCAGCAACAGCTCCCAAAGCGAAGGAGCCAGGACCCAAAGACCTAGCTGGCCTGAAGGGCCCCCAGGGGGCCCCCAAGCAGCCCCTCTCAATTTGGGTCTGGGGGCTTTCGTTGGGCCGGGAACCTGGGAGATTCCTGCAAGGTTGCAGTTCGCGGCCCGAGAAGCACTCTCCGGCCAACATGCCCAACTGCAGCAACAGCTCCCAAACCGAAGGAGCCAGGACCCAAAGAACTAGCTGGCCTGAAGGGCCCCCAGGGGGCCCCCAAGCAGCTCCTCTCCATTTGGGTCTGGGGGCTTTAGTTGGGCCGGGAACCTGGGAGGTACCTGCAAGGTTGAAGTTCGCGGCCGGAGAAGCACTCTCCGGCCAACATGCCCAACTGCAGCAACAGCTCCCAAACCGAATGAGCCAGGACCCAAAGACCTAGCTGGCCTGAAGGGCCCCCAGGGGACCCCCAAGTAGCCCCTCTCCATTTGGGTCTGGGGGCTTTCGTTGGGCATGTATACCTGAGAGGTACCTGCAAGGTTACAGTTCGCGGCCCGAGAAGCACTCTCCGGCCAACATGCCCAACTGCAGCAACAGCTCCCAAAGCGAAGGAGCCAGGACCCAAAGACCTAGCTGGCCTGAAGGGCCCCCAGGGGGCCCCCAAGCAGCCCCTCTCAATTTGGGTCTGGGGGCTTTCGTTGGGCCGGGAACCTGGGAGAATCCTGCAAGGTTGCAGTTCGCGGCCCGAGAAGCACTCTCCGGCCAACATGCCCAACGTCCAGCAACAGCTCCCAAACCGAAGGAGCCAGGACCCAAAGACCTAGCTGGCCTGAAGGGCCCCCAGGGGGCCCCCAAGCAGCCCCTCTCAATTTGGGTCTGGGGGCTTTCGTTGGGCATGGAACCTGGGAGATTCCTGCAAGGTTGCAGTTCGCGGCCCGAGAAGCACTCTCCGGCCAACATGCCCAACTGCAGCAACAGCTCCCAAACCGAATGAGCCAGGACACAAAGACCTAGCTGGCCTGAAGGGCCCCCAGGGGGCCCCCAAGCAGCCCCTCTCCATTTGGGTCTGGGGGCTTTCGTTGGGCCGGGAACCTGGGAGATACCAGCAAGGTTGCAGTTCGCGGCCCGAGAAGCACTCTCCGGCCAACATGCCCAATATCCAGCAACAGCTCCCAAAGCCAAGGAGCCAGGACCCAAAGACCTAGCTGGCCTGAAGTGCCCCCAGGGGGCCCCCAAGCAGCCCCTCTCCATTTGGGTCTGGGGCCTTTCGTTGGGCCGGGAACCTGGGAGATTCATGCAAGGTTGCAGTTCGCGGCCCGAGAAGCACTCTCCGGCCAACATGCCCAACTGCAGCAACAGCTCCCAAAGCGAAGGAGCCAGGACCCAAAGACCTAGCTGGCCTGAAGGGCCCCCAGGGGGCCCCCAAGCAGCCCCTCTCAATTTGGGTCTGGGGGCTTTCTTTATGCTGAGAACCTGGGAGATACCAGCAAGGTTGCAGTTCGCGGCCCGAGAAGTACTCTCCGGCCAACATGCCCAACTGCAGCAACAGCTCCCAAAGCGAAGGAGCCAGGACACAAAGACCTAGCTGGCCTGAAGGGCCCCCAGGGGGCCACCAAGCAGCCCCTCTCCATTTTGGTCTGGGGCCTTTTGTTGGGCCGGGAACCTGGGAGATTCCTGCAAGGTTGCAGTTCGAGGCCCGAGAAGCACTCTCCGGCCAACATGCCCAACTGCAGCAACAGCTCCCAAACCGAAGGAGCCAGGACCCAAAGACCTAGCTGGCCTGAAGGGCCCCCAGGGGGCCCCCAAGCAGCCCCTCTCAATTTGGGTCTGGGGGCTTTCGTTGGGCCGGGAACCTGGGAGATTCCTTCAAGGTTGCAGTTCGCGTCCCGAGAAGCACTCTCCGCCCAACATGCCCAACTGCAGCAACAGCTCCCAAACCGAAGGAGCCAGGACCCAAAGACCTAGCTGGCCTGAAGGGCCCCCAGCGGGCCCCCAAGCAGCCCCTCTCAATTTGGGTCTGGGGGCTTTCGTTGGGCATGGATACCTGAGAGGTACCTGCAAGGTTGCAGTTCGCGGCCCGAGAAGCACTCTCCGGCCAACATGCTCAACTGCAGCAACAGCTCCCAAACCGAAGGAGCCAGGACCCAAAGACCTAGAAGGCCTGAAGGGCCCCCATGGGGCCCCCAAGGAGCTCCTCTCCATTTGGGTCTGGGGGCTTTAGTTGGGCCGGGAACCTGGGAGGTACCAGCAAGGTTCCAGTTCGCGGCCGGAGAAGCACTCTCCGGCCAACATGCCCAACTGCAGCAACAGCTCCCAAAGCGAAGGAGCCAGGACCCAAAGACCTAGCTGGCCTGAAGGGCCCCCAGGGGGCCCCCAAGCAGCCCCTCTCAATTTGGGTCTGGGGGCTTTCGTTGGGCCGGGAACCTGGGAGAATCCTGCAAGGTTGCAGTTCGCGGCCCGAGAAGCACTCTCCGGCCAACATGCCCAACTGCAGCAACAGCTCCCAAAGCGAAGGAGCCAGGACCCAAAGACCTAGCTGGCCTGAAGGGCCCCCAGGGGGCCCCCAAGCAGCTCCTCTCCATTTGGGTCTGGGGGCTTTAGTTGGGCCGGGAACCTGGGAGGTACCTGCAAGGTTGCAGTTCGCGGCCCGAGAAGCACTCTCCGGCCAGCATGCCCAACTGCAGCAACAGCTCCCAAAGCGAAGGAGCCAGGACCCAAAGACCTAGCTGGCCTGAAGGGCCCCCAGGGGGCCCCCAAGCAGCCCCTCTCCGTTTGGGTCTGGGGGCTTTTGTTGGGCCGGGAACCTGGGAGATTCCTGCAAGGTTGCAGTTCGCGGCCCGAGAAGCACTCTCCGGCCAACATGCCCAATATCCAGCAACAGCTCCCAAAGCGAAGGAGCCAGGACCCAAAGACCTAGCTGGCCTGAAGGTCCCCCAGAAGGCCACAAAGCAGCCCCTCTCCATTTTGGTCTGGGGGCTTTCGTTGGGCATGTATACCTGAGAGGTACCTGCAAGTTACAGTTCGCGGCCCGAGAAGCACTCTCCGAGCCAACATGCACAACTGCAGCAACAGCTCCCAAAGCGAAGGAGCCAGGACCCAAAGACCTAGCTGGCCTGAAGGGCCCCCAGGGGGGCCCCAAGCAGCCCCTCTCAATTTGGGTCTGGGGGCTTTCGTTGGGCCGGGAACCTGGGAGAATCCTTCAAGGTTGCAGTTCGCGGCCCGAGAAGCACTCTCCGGCCAACATGCCCAACTGCAGCAACAGCTCCCAAAGCGAAGGAGCCAGGACCCAAAGACCTAGCTGGCCTGAAGGGCCCCCAGGGGGCCCCCAAGCAGCCCCTCTCAATTTGGGTCTGGGGGCTTTCGTTGGGCCGGGAACCTGGGAGATTCCTGCAAGGTTGCAGTTCGCGGCCCGAGAAGCACTCTCCGGCCAACATGCCCAACTGCAGCAACAGCTCCCAAAGCGAAGGAGCCAGGACCCAAAGACCTAGCTGGCCTGAAGGGCCCCCAGGGGGCCCCCAAGCAGCTCCTCTCCATTTGGGTCTGGGGGCTTTTGTTGGGCCGGGAACCTGGGAGGTACCTGCAAGGTTGAAGTTCGCGGCCGGAGAAGCACTATCCGGCCAACATGCCCAACTGCAGCAACAGCTCCCAAACCGAATGAGCCAGGACCCAAAGACCTAGCTGGCCTGAAGGGCCCCCAGGGGACCCCCAAGTAGCCCCTCTCCATTTGGGTCTGGGGGCTTTCGTTGGGCATGTATACCTGAGAGGTACCTGCAAGGTTACAGTTCGCGGCCCGAGAAGCACTCTCCGCCCAACATGCCCAACTGCAGCAACAGCTCCCAAACCGAAGGAGCCAGGACCCAAAGACCTAGCTGGCCTGAAGGGCCCCCAGGGGGCCCCCAAGCAGCCCCTCTCCATTTGGGTCTGGGGGCTTTCGTTGGGCCGGGAACCTGGGAAGTACCTGCAAGGTTGCAGTTCGCGGCCCGAGAAGCACTCTCCGGCCAACATGCCCAACTGCAGCAACAGCTCCCAAACCGAAGGAGCCAGGACCCAAAGACCTAGCTGGCCTGAAGGGCCCCCAGGGGGCCCCCAAGCAGCCCCTCTCAATTTGGGTCTGGGGGCTTTCGTTGGGCCGGGAACCTGGGAGAATCCTGCAAGGTTGCAGTTCGCGGCCCGAGAAGCACTCTCCGGCCAACATGCCCAACGTCCAGCAACAGCTCCCAAACCGAAGGAGCCAGGACTCAAAGACCTAGGTGGCCTGAAGGGGCCCCAGGGGGCCCCCAAGCAGCACCTCTCAATTTGGGTCTGGGGGCTTTCGTTGGGCATGGAACCTGGGAGATTCCTGCAAGGTTGCAGTTCGTGGCCCGAGAAGCACTCTCCGGCCAACATGCCCAACTGCAGCAACAGCTCCCAAACCGAATGAGCCAGGACACAAAGACCTAGCTGGCCTGAAGGGCCCCCAGGGGGCCCCCAAGCAGCCCCTCTCCATTTGGGTCTGGGGGCTTTTGTTGGGCCGGGAACCTGGGAGATACCAGCAAGGTTGCAGTTCGCGGCCCGAGAAGCACTCTCCGGCCAACATGCCCAATATCCAGCAACAGCTCCCAAAGCCAAGGAGCCAGGACCCAAAGACCTAGCTGGCCTGAAGTGCCCCCAGGGGGCCCCCAAGCAGCCCCTCTCCATTTGGGTCTGGGGGCTTTCGTTGGGCCGGGAACCTGGGAGATTCATGCAAGGTTGCAGTTCGCGGCCCGAGAAGCACTCTCCGGCCAACATGCCCAACTGCATCAACAGCTCCCAAAGCGAAGGAGCCAGGACCCAAAGACCTAGCTGGCCTGAAGGGCCCCCAGGGGGCCACCAAGCAGCCCCTCTCCATTTGGGTCTGGGGGCTTTCGTTGTGCATGGATACCTGAGAGGTACCTGCAAGGTTGCAGTTCGCGGCCCGAGAAGCACTCTCCGGCCAACATGCCCAACTGCAGCAACAGCTCCCAAAGCGAAGGAGCCAGGACCCAAAGACCTAGCTGGCCTGAAGGGCCCCCAGGGGGCCCCCAAGCAGCCCCTCTCAATTTGGGTCTGGGGGCTTTCGTTGGGCCGGGAACCTGGGAGATTCATGCAAGGTTGCAGTTCGCGGCCCGAGAAGCACTCTCCGGCCAACATGCCCAACTGCAGCAACAGCTCCCAAAGCGAAGGAGCCAGGACCCAAAGACCTAGCTGGCCTGAAGGGCCCCCAGGGGGCCCCCAAGCAGCCCGTCTCAATTTGGGTCTGGGGGCTTCCGTTGGGCATGGAACCTGGGAGATTCCTGCAAGGTTGCAGTTCGCGGCCCGAGAAGCACTCTCCGGCCAACATGCCCAACTGCAGCAACAGCTCCCAAACCGAAGGAGCCAGGACACAAAGACCTAGCTGGCCTGAAGGGCCCCCAGGGGGCCCCCAAGCAGCCCCTCTCCATTTGGGTCTGGGGGCTTTCGTTGGGCGGGGAACCTGGGAGATTCATGCAAGGTTGCAGTTCGCGGCCCGAGAAGCACTCTCCGGCCAACATGCTCAACTGCAGCAACAGCTCCCAAAGCGAAGGAGCCAGGACCCAAAGACCTAGCTGGCCTGAAGGGCCCCCAGGGGACCCCCAAGCAGCCCCTCTCAATTTGGGTCTGGGGGCTTTCTTTATGCTGAGAAGCTGGGAGATACCAGCAAGGTTGCAGTTCGCGGCCCGAGAAGTACTCTCCGGCCAACATGCCCAACTGCAGCAACAGCTCCCAAACCGAAGGAGCCAGGACCCAAAGACCTAGCTGGCCTGAAGGGCCCCCAGGGGGCCCCCAAGCAGCCCCTCTCCATTTGGGTCTGGGGGCTTTCGTTGGGCCGGGAACCTGGGAAGTACCTGCAAGGTTGCAGTTCGCGGCCCGAGAAGCACTCTCCGGCCAACATGCCCAACTGCAGCAACAGCTCCCAAACCGAAGGAGCCAGGACCCAAAGACCTAGCTGGCCTGAAGGGCCCCCAGGGGGCCCCCAAGCAGCCCCTCTCAATTTGGGTCTGGGGGCTTTCGTTGGGCCGGGAACCTGGGAGAATCCTGCAAGGTTGCAGTTCGCGGCCCGAGAAGCACTCTCCGGCCAACATGCCCAACTGCAGCAACAGCTCCCAAACCGAAGGAGCCAGGACTCAAAGACCTAGGTGGCCTGAAGGGGCCCCAGGGGGCCCCCAAGCAGCACCTCTCAATTTGGGTCTGGGGGCTTTCGTTGGGCATGGAACCTGGGAGATTCCTGCAAGGTTGCAGTTCGTGGCCCGAGAAGCACTCTCCGGCCAACATGCCCAACTGCAGCAACAGCTCCCAAACCGAATGAGCCAGGACACAAAGACCTAGCTGGCCTGAAGGGCCCCCAGGGGGCCCCCAAGCAGCCCCTCTCCATTTGGGTCTGGGGGCTTTTGTTGGGCCGGGAACCTGGGAGATACCAGCAAGGTTGCAGTTCGCGGCCCGAGAAGCACTCTCCGGCCAACATGCCCAATATCCAGCAACAGCTCCCAAAGCCAAGGAGCCAGGACCCAAAGACCTAGCTGGCCTGAAGTGCCCCCAGGGGGCCCCCAAGCAGCCCCTCTCCATTTGGGTCTGGGGGCTTTCGTTGGGCCGGGAACCTGGGAGATTCATGCAAGGTTGCAGTTCGCGGCCCGAGAAGCACTCTCCGGCCAACATGCCCAACTGCATCAACAGCTCCCAAAGCGAAGGAGCCAGGACCCAAAGACCTAGCTGGCCTGAAGGGCCCCCAGGGGGCCACCAAGCAGCCCCTCTCAATTTGGGTCTGGGGGCTTTCGTTGTGCATGGATACCTGAGAGGTACCTGCAAGGTTGCAGTTCGCGGCCCGAGAAGCACTCTCCGGCCAACATGCCCAACTGCAGCAACAGCTCCCAAAGCGAAGGAGCCAGGACCCAAAGACCTAGCTGGCCTGAAGGGCCCCCAGGGGGCCCCCAAGCAGCCCCTCTCAATTTGGGTCTGGGGGCTTTCGTTGGGCCGGGAACCTGGGAGATTCATGCAAGGTTGCAGTTCGCGGCCCGAGAAGCACTCTCCGGCCAACATGCCCAACTGCAGCAACAGCTCCCAAAGCGAAGGAGCCAGGACCCAAAGACCTAGCTGGCCTGAAGGGCCCCCAGGGGGCCCCCAAGCAGCCCCTCTCAATTTGGGTCTGGGGGCTTCCGTTGGGCATGGAACCTGGGAGATTCCTGCAAGGTTGCAGTTCGCGGCCCGAGAAGCACTCTCCGGCCAACATGCCCAACTGCAGCAACAGCTCCCAAACCGAAGGAGCCAGGACACAAAGACCTAGCTGGCCTGAAGGGCCCCCAGGGGGCCCCCAAGCAGCCCCTCTCCATTTGGGTCTGGGGGCTTTCGTTGGGCGGGGAACCTGGGAGATTCATGCAAGGTTGCAGTTCGCGGCCCGAGAAGCACTCTCCGGCCAACATGCTCAACTGCAGCAACAGCTCCCAAAGCGAAGGAGCCAGGACCCAAAGACCTAGCTGGCCTGAAGGGCCCCCAGGGGACCCCCAAGCAGCCCCTCTCAATTTGGGTCTGGGGGCTTTCTTTATGCTGAGAAGCTGGGAGATACCAGCAAGGTTGCAGTTCGCGGCCCGAGAAGTACTCTCCGGCCAACATGCCCAACTGCAGCAACAGCTCCCAAACCGAAGGAGCCAGGACCCAAAGACCTAGCTGGCCTGAAGGGCCCCCAGGGGGCCACCAAGCAGCCCCTCTCCATTTTGGTCTGGGGCCTTTTGTTGGGCCGGTAACCTGGGAGATTCCTGCAAGGTTGCAGTTCGAGGCCCGAGAAGCACTCTCCGGCCAACATGCCCAACTGCAGCAACAGCTCCCAAACCGAAGGAGCCAGGACACAAAGACCTAGCTGGCCTGAAGGGCCCCCAGGGGGCCCCCAAGCAGCCCCTCTCAATTTGGGTCTGGGGGCTTTCGTTGGGCCGGGAACCTGGGAGATTCCTTCAAGGTTGCAGTTCGCGGCCCGAGAAGCACTCTCCGCCCAACATGCCCAACTGCAGCAACAGCTCCCAAAGCGAAGGAGCCAGGACCCAAAGACCTAGCTGGCCTGAAGGGCCCCCAGCGGGCCCCCATGCAGCCCCTCTCAATTTGGGTCGGGGGGCTTTCGTTGGGCATGGATACCTGAGAGGTACCTGCAAGGTTGCAGTTCGCGGCCCGAGAAGCACTCTCCGGCCAACATGCCCAACTGCAGCAACAGCTCCCAAACCGAAGGAGCCAGGACCCAAAGACCTAGCTGGCCTGAAGGGCCCCCATGGGGCCCCCAAGGAGCTCCTCTCCATTTGGGTCTGGGGGCTTTAGTTGGGCCGGTAACCTGGGAGGTACCAGCAAGGTTCCAGTTCGCGGCCGGAGAAGCACTCTCCGGCCAACATGCCCAACTGCAGCAACAGCTCCCAAAGCGAAGGAGCCAGGACCCAAAGACCTAGCTGGCCTGAAGGGCCCCAAGGGGGCCCCCAAGCAGCCCCTCTCCATTTGGGTCTGGGGGCTTTTGATGGGCATGGAACCTGGGAGATTCCTGCAAGGTTGCAGTTCGCGGCCCGAGAAGCACTCTCCGGCCAACATGCCCAACTGCAGCAACAGCTCCCAAAGCGAAGGAGCCAGGACCCAAAGACCTAGCTGGCCTGAAGGGCCCCCAGGGGGCCCCCAAGCAGCCCCTCTCCATTTGGGTCTGGGGGCTTTCGTTGGGCCGGGAACCTGGGAGATTCATGCAAGGTTGCAGTTCGCGGCCCGAGAAGCACTCTCCGGCCAACATGCCCAACTGCAGCAACAGCTCCCAAACCGAAGGAGCCAGGACCCAAAGACCTAGCTGGCCTGAAGGGCCCCCAGGGGGCCACCAAGCAGCCCCTCTCCATTTGGGTCTGGGGGCTTTCGTTGGGCCGGGAACCTGGGAGAATCCTGCAAGGTTGCAGTTCGCGGCCCGAGAAGCACTCTCCGGCCAACATGCCCAACTGCAGCAACAGCTCCCAAAGCGAAGGAGCCAGGACACAAAGACCTAGCTGGCCTGAAGGGCCCCCAGGGGGCCCCCAAGCAGCCCCTCTCCATTTGGGTCTGGGGGCTTTTGTTGGGCCGGGAACCTGGGAGATTCATGCAAGGTTGCAGTTCGCGGCCCGAGAAGCACTCTCCGGCCAACATGCCCAACTGCAGCAACAGCTCCCAAAGCGAAGGAGCCAGGACCCAAAGACCTAGCTGGCCTGAAGGGCCCCCAGGGGGCCCCCAAGCAGCCCCTCTCAATTTGGGTCTGGGGGCTTTCGTTGGGCATGGAACCTGGGAGAATCCTGCAAGGTTGCAGTTCGCGGCCCGAGAAGCACTCTCCGGCCAACATGCCCAACTGCAGCAACAGCTCCCAAAGCGAAGGAGCCAGGACCCAAAGACCTAGCTGGCCTGAAGGGCCCCCAGGGGGGCCCCAAGCAGCCCCTCTCAATTTGGGTCTGGGGGCTTTCGTTGGGCCGGGAACCTGGGAGAATCCTGCAAGGTTGCAGTTCGCGGCCCGAGAAGCACTCTCCGGCCAACATGCCAAACGTCCAGCAACAGCTCCCAAAGCGAAGGAGCCAGGACCCAAAGACCTAGCTGGCCTGAAGGGCCCCCAGGGGGCCCCCAAGCAGCCCCTCTCAATTTGGGTCTGGGGCCTTTCGTTGGGCCGGGAACCTGGGAGATTCCTGCGAGGTTGCAGTTCGCGGCCCGAGAAGCACTCTCCGGCCAACATGCCCAACTGCAGCAACAGCTCCCAAACCGAAGGAGCCAGGACCCAAAGACCTAGCTGGCCTGAAGGGCCCCCATGGGGCCCCAAAGGAGCTCCTCTCCATTTGGGTCTGGGGGCTTTATTTGGGCCGGGAACCTGGGAGAATCCTGCAAGGTTGCAGTTCGCGGCCCGAGAAGCACTCTCCGGCCAACATGCCCAACTGCAGCAACAGCTCCCAAAGCGAAGGAGCCAGGACCCAAAGACCTAGCTGGCCTGAAGGGCCCCCGGGAGCCCCCAAGCAGCCCCTCTCCATTTGGGTCTGGGGGCTTTTGTTGGGCCGGGAACCTGAAAGATTCCTGCAAGGTTGCAGTTCGAGGCCCGAGAAGCACTCTCCGGCCAACATGCCCAACTGCAGCAACAGCTCCCAAACCGAATGAGCCAGGACCCAAAGACCTAGCTGGCCTGAAGGGCCCCCAGGGGGCCCCCAAGCAGCCCCTCTCAATTTGGGTCTGGGGGCTTTCGTTGGGCCGGGAACCTGGGAGATTCCTTCAAGGTTGCAGTTCGCGGCCCGAGAAGCACTCTCCGGCCAACATGCCCAACTGCAGCAACAGCTCCCAAAGCGAAGGAGCCAGGACCCAAAGACCTAGCTGGCCTGAAGGGCCCCCAGGGGGCCCCCAAGCAGCCCCTCTCCATTTGGGTCTGGGGGCTTTCGTTGGGCCGGGAACCTGGGAGGTACCTGCAAGGTTGCAGTTCGCGGCCCGAGAAGCACTCTCCGGCCAACATGCCCAACTGCAGCAACAGCTCCCAAAGCGAAGGAGCCAGGACCCAAAGACCTAGCTGGCCTGAAGGGCCCCCGGGAGCCCCCAAGCAGCCCCTCTCCATTTGGGTCTGGGGGCTTTTGTTGGGCCGGGAACCTGAAAGATTCCTGCAAGGTTGCAGTTCGAGGCCCGAGAAGCACTCTCCGGCCAACATGCCCAACTGCAGCAACAGCTCCCAAACCGAATGAGCCAGGACCCAAAGACCTAGCTGGCCTGAAGGGCCCCCAGGGGGCCCCCAAGCAGCCCCTCTCAATTTGGGTCTGGGGGCTTTCGTTGGGCCGGGAACCTGGGAGATTCCTTCAAGGTTGCAGTTCGCGGCCCGAGAAGCACTCTCCGGCCAACATGCCCAACTGCAGCAACAGCTCCCAAAGCGAAGGAGCCAGGACCCAAAGACCTAGCTGGCCTGAAGGGCCCCCAGGGGGCCCCCAAGCAGCCCCTCTCCATTTGGGTCTGGGGGCTTTCGTTGGGCCGGGAACCTGGGAGGTACCTGCAAGGTTGCAGTTCGCGGCCCGAGAAGCACTCTCCGGCCAACATGCCCAACTGCAGCAACAGCTCCCAAAGCGAAGGAGCCAGGACCCAAAGACCTAGCTGGCCTGAAGGGCCCCCAGGGGGCCACCAAGCAGCCCCTCTCAATTTGGGTCTGGGGGCTTTCGTTGGGCATGGATACCTGAGAGGTACCTGCAAGGTTACAGTTCGCGGCCCGAGAAGCACTCTCCGGCCAACATGCCCAACTGCAGCAACAGCTCCCAAAGCGAAGGAGCCAGGACCCAAAGACCTAGCTGGCCTGAAGGGCCCCCAGGGGGTCCCCAAGCAGCCCCTCTCAATTTGGGTCTGGGGGCTTTCGTTGTGCCGGGAACCTGGGAGATGCATGCAAGGTTGCAGTTCGCGGCCCGAGAAGCACTCTCCGGCCAACATGCCCAACTGCAGCAACAGCTCCCAAAGCGAAGGAGCCAGGACCCAAAGACCTAGCTGGCCTGAAGGGCCCCCAGGGGGCCCCCAAGCAGCCCCTCTCAATTTGGGTCTGGGGGCTTTCGTTGGGCATGGATACCTGAGAGGTACCTGCAAGGTTACAGTTCGCGGCCCGAGAAGCACTCTCCGGCCAACATGCCCAACTGCAGCAACAGCTCCCAAACCGAAGGAGCCAGGACCCAAAGACCTAGCTGGCCTGAAGGGCCCCCAGGGGGCCCCCAAGCAGCCCCTCTCAATTTGGGTCTGGGGGCTTTCGTTGGGCATGGAACCTGGGAGATTCCTGCAAGGTTGCAGTTCGCGGCCCGAGAAGCACTCTCCGGCCAACATGCCCAACTGCAGCAACAGCTCCCAAACCGAAGGAGCCAGGACCCAAAGACCTAGCTGGCCTGAAGGGCCCCCAGGGGGCCCCCAAGCAGCCCCTCTCAATTTGGGTCTGGGGGCTTTCGTTGGGCCGGGAACCTGGGAGAATCCTGCAAGGTTGCAGTTCGCGGCCCGAGAAGCACTCTCCGGCCAACATGCCCAACTGCAGCAACAGCTCCCAAACCGAAGGAGCCAGGACCCAAAGACCTAGCTGGCCTGAAGGGCCCCCATGGGGCCCCCAAGCAGCTCCTCTCCATTTGGGTCTGGGGGCTTTAGTTGGGCCGGGAACCTGGGAGGTACCTGCAAGGTTGCAGTTCGCGGCCCGAGAAGCACTCTCCGGCCAGCATGCCCAACTGCAGCAACAGCTCCCAAACCGAAGGAGCCAGGACCCAAAGACCTAGCTGGCCTGAAGGGCCCCCAGGGGGCCCCCAAGCAGCCCCTCTCCATTTTGGTCTGGGGGCTTTCGTTGGGCATGTATACCTGAGAGGTACCTGCAAGTTACAGTTCGCGGCCCGAGAAGCACTCTCCGGCCAACATGCCCAACTGCAGCAACAGCTCCCAAACCGAAGGAGCCAGGACCCAAAGACCTAGCTGGCCTGAAGGGCCCCCAGGGGGCCCCCAAGCAGCCCCTCTCCATTTGGGTCTGGGGGCTTTCGTTGGGCATGGAACCTGGGAGATTCATGCAAGGTTGCAGTTCGCGGCCCGAGAAGCACTCTCCGGCCAACATGCCCAACTGCAGCAACAGCTCCCAAACCGAAGGAGCCAGGACCCAAAGACCTAGCTGGCCTGAAGGGCCCCCAGGGGGGCCCAAAGCAGTCCCTCTCAATTTGGGTCTGGGGGCTTTTGTTGGGCCGGGAACCTGGGAGAATCCTGCAAGGTTGCAGTTCGCGGCCCGAGAAGCGCTCTCCGGCCAACATGCCCAACTGCAGCAACAGCTCCCAAACCGAAGGAGCCAGGACCCAAAGACCTAGCTGGCCTGAAGGGCCCCCAGGGGGCCCCCAAGCAGCCCCTCTCAATTTGGGTCTGGGGGCTTTCGTTGGGCCGGGAACCTGGGAGATTCCTGCAAGGTTGCAGTTCGCGGCCCGAGAAGCACTCTCCGGCCAACATGCCCAACTGCAGCAACAGCTCCCAAACCGAAGGAGCCAGGACCCAAAGACCTAGCTGGCCTGAAGGGCCCCCAGGGGGCCCCCAAGCAGCTCCTCTCCATTTGGGTCTGGGGGCTTTAGTTGGGCCGGGAACCTGGGAGGTACCTGCAAGGTTGCAGTTCGCGGCCCGAGAAGCACTCTCCGGCCAGCATGCCCAACTGCAGCAACAGCTCCCAAACCGAAGGAGCCAGGACCCAAAGACCTAGCTGGCCTGAAGGGCCCCCAGGGGGCCCCCAAGCAGCCCCTCTCCATTTTGGTCTGGGGGCTTTCGTTGGGCATTTATACCTGAGAGGTACCCGCAAGTTACAGTTCGCGGCCCGAGAAGCACTCTCCGGCCAACATGCCCAACTGCAGCAACAGCTCCCAAACCGAAGGAGCCAGGACCCAAAGACCTAGCTGGCCTGAAGGGCCCCCAGGGGGCCCCCAAGTAGCCCCTCTCAATTTGGGTCTGGGGGCTTTCGTTGGGCATGGAACCTGGGAGATTCCTGCAAGGTTGCAGTTCGCGGCCCGAGAAGCACTCTCCGGCCAACATGCCCAACTGCAGCAACAGCTCCCAAACCGAAGGAGCCAGGACCCAAAGACCTAGCTGGCCTGAAGGGCCCCCAGGGGGGCCCAAAGCAGTCCCTCTCAATTTGGGTCTGGGGGCTTTTGTTGGGCCGGGAACCTGGGAGAATCCTGCAACGTTGCAGTTCGCAGCCCGAGAAGCACTCTCCGGCCAACATGCCCAACTGCAGCAACAGCTCCCAAACCGAAGGAGCCAGGACCCAAAGACCTAGCTGGCCTGAAGGGCCCCCATGGGGCCCCCAAGGAGCTCCTCTCCATTTGGGTCTGGGGGCTTTATTTGGGCCGGGAACCTGGGAGGTACCTGCAAGGTTGCAGTTCGCGGCCCGAGAAGCACTCTCCGGCCAACATGCCCAACTGCAGCAACAGCTCCCAAAGCGAAGGAGCCAGGACCCAAAGACCTAGCTGGCCTGAAGGGACCCCAGGGGGGCCCAAAGCAGTCCCTCTCCATTTGGGTCTGGGGGCTTTTGTTGGGCCGGGAACCTGGGAGAATCCTGCAACGTTGCTGTTCGCGGCCCGAGAAGCACTCTCCGGCCAACATGCCCAACTGCAGCAACAGCTCCCAAACCGAAGGAGCCAGGACCCAAAGACCTAGCTGGCCTGAAGGGCCCCCAGGGGGGCCCCAAGCAGCCCCTCTCAATTTGGGTCTGGGGGCTTTCGTTGGGCCGGGAACCTGGGAGATTCCTGCAAGGTTGCAGTTCGCGGCCCGAGAAGCACTCTCCGGCCAACATGCCCAACTGCAGCAACAGCTCCCAAAGCGAAGGAGCCAGGACCCAAAGACCTAGCTGGCCTGAAGGGCCCCCAGGGGGCCCCCAAGCAGCCCCTCTCAATTTGGGTCTGGGGGCTTTCGTTGGGCATGGAACCTGGGAGATTCCTTCAAGGTTGCAGTTCGCGGCCCGAGAAGCACTCTCCGGCCAACATGCCCAACTGCAGCAACAGCTCCCAAAGCGAAGGAGCCAGGACCCAAAGACCTAGCTGGCCTGAAGGGCCCCCAGGGGGGCCCAAAGCAGTCCCTCTCAATTTGGGTCTGGGGGCTTTTGTTGGGCCGGGAACCTGGGAGAATCCTGCAAGGTTGCAGTTCGCGGCCCGAGAAGCGCTCTCCGGCCAACATGCCCAACTGCAGCAACAGCTCCCAAACCGAAGGAGCCAGGACCCAAAGACCTAGCTGGCCTGAAGGGCCCCCAGGGGGCCCCCAAGCAGCCCCTCTCAATTTGGGTCTGGGGGCTTTCGTTGGGCCGGGAACCTGGGAGATTCCTGCAAGGTTGCAGTTCGCGGCCCGAGAAGCACTCTCCGGCCAACATGCCCAACTGCAGCAACAGCTCCCAAACCGAAGGAGCCAGGACCCAAAGACCTAGCTGGCCTGAAGGGCCCCCAGGGGGCCCCCAAGCAGCTCCTCTCCATTTGGGTCTGGGGGCTTTAGTTGGGCCGGGAACCTGGGAGGTACCTGCAAGGTTGCAGTTCGCGGCCCGAGAAGCACTCTCCGGCCAGCATGCCCAACTGCAGCAACAGCTCCCAAACCGAAGGAGCCAGGACCCAAAGACCTAGCTGGCCTGAAGGGCCCCCAGGGGGCCCCCAAGCAGCCCCTCTCCATTTTGGTCTGGGGGCTTTCGTTGGGCATTTATACCTGAGAGGTACCCGCAAGTTACAGTTCGCGGCCCGAGAAGCACTCTCCGGCCAACATGCCCAACTGCAGCAACAGCTCCCAAACCGAAGGAGCCAGGACCCAAAGACCTAGCTGGCCTGAAGGGCCCCCAGGGGGCCCCCAAGTAGCCCCTCTCAATTTGGGTCTGGGGGCTTTCGTTGGGCATGGAACCTGGGAGATTCCTGCAAGGTTGCAGTTCGCGGCCCGAGAAGCACTCTCCGGCCAACATGCCCAACTGCAGCAACAGCTCCCAAACCGAAGGAGCCAGGACCCAAAGACCTAGCTGGCCTGAAGGGCCCCCAGGGGGGCCCAAAGCAGTCCCTCTCAATTTGGGTCTGGGGGCTTTTGTTGGGCCGGGAACCTGGGAGAATCCTGCAACGTTGCAGTTCGCGGCCCGAGAAGCACTCTCCGGCCAACATGCCCAACTGCAGCAACAGCTCCCAAACCGAAGGAGCCAGGACCCAAAGACCTAGCTGGCCTGAAGGGCCCCCATGGGGCCCCCAAGGAGCTCCTCTCCATTTGGGTCTGGGGGCTTTATTTGGGCCGGGAACCTGGGAGGTACCTGCAAGGTTGCAGTTCGCGGCCCGAGAAGCACTCTCCGGCCAACATGCCCAACTGCAGCAACAGCTCCCAAAGCGAAGGAGCCAGGACCCAAAGACCTAGCTGGCCTGAAGGGCCCCCGGGGGCCCCCAAGCAGCCCCTCTCCATTTGGGTCTGGGGGCTTTTGTTGGGCCGGGAACCTGAAAGATTCCTGCAAGGTTGCAGTTCGAGGCCCAAGAAGCACTCTCCGGCCAACATGCCCAACTGCAGCAACAGCTCCCAAACCGAAGGAGCCAGGACCCAAAGACCTAGCTGGCCTGAAGGGCCCCCAGGGGGCCCCCAAGCAGCCCCTCTCAATTTGGGTCTGGGGGCTTTCGTTGGGCCGGGAACCTGGGAGATTCCTTCAAGGTTGCAGTTCGCGGCCCGAGAAGCACTCTCCGGCCAACATGCCCAACTGCAGCAACAGCTCCCAAAGCGAAGGAGCCAGGACCCAAAGACCTAGCTGGCCTGAAGGGCCCCCAGGGGGCCCCCAAGCAGCCCCTCTCAATTTGGGTCTGGGGGCTTTCGTTGGGCCGGGAACCTGGGAGGTACCTGCAAGGTTGCAGTTCGCGGCCCGAGAAGCACTCTCCGGCCAACATGCCCAACTGCAGCAACAGCTCCCAAAGCGAAGGAGCCAGGACCCAAAGACCTAGCTGGCCTGAAGGGCCCCCAGGGGGCCACCAAGCAGCCCCTCTCAATTTGGGTCTGGGGGCTTTCGTTGGGCATGGATACCTGAGAGGTACCTGCAAGGTTACAGTTCGCGGCCCGAGAAGCACTCTCCGGCCAACATGCCCAACTGCAGCAACAGCTCCCAAAGCGAAGGAGCCAGGACCCAAAGACCTAGCTGGCCTGAAGGGCCCCCAGGGGGCCCCCAAGCAGCCCCTCTCAATTTGGGTCTGGGGGCTTTCGTTGGGCCGGGAACCTGGGAGATGCATGCAAAGTTGCAGTTCGCGGCCCGAGAAGCACTCTCCGGCCAACATGCCCAACTGCAGCAACAGCTCCCAAACCGAAGGAGCCAGGACCCAAAGACCTAGCTGGCCTGAAGGGCCCCCAGGGGGCCCCCAAGCAGCCCCTCTCAATTTGGGTCTGGGGGCTTTCGTTGGGCATGGATACCTGAGAGGTACCTGCAAGGTTACAGTTCGCGGCCCGAGAAGCACTCTCCGGCCAACATGCCCAACTGCAGCAACAGCTCCCAAACCGAAGGAGCCAGGACCCAAAGACCTAGCTGGCCTGAAGGGCCCCCAGGGGGCCCCCAAGCAGCCCCTCTCAATTTGGGTCTGGGGGCTTTCGTTGGGCCGGGAACCTGGGAGATTCATGCAAGGTTGCAGTTCGCGGCCCGAGAAGCACTCTCCGGCCAACATGCCCAACTGCAGCAACAGCTCCCAAACCGAAGGAGCCAGGACCCAAAGACCTAGCTGGCCTGAAGGGCCCCCAGGGGGCCCCCAAGCAGCCCCTCTCAATTTGGGTCTGGGGGCTTTCGTTGGGCATGGAACCTGGGAGATTCCTGCAAGGTTGCAGTTCGCGGCCCGAGAAGCACTCTCCGGCCAACATGCCCAACTGCAGCAACAGCTCCCAAAGCGAAGGAGCCAGGACCCAAAGACCTAGCTGGCCTGAAGGGCCCCCAGGGGGGCCCAAAGCAGTCCCTCTCAATTTGGGTCTGGGGGCTTTTGTTGGGCCGGGAACCTGGGAGAATCCTGCAAGGTTGCAGTTCGCGGCCCGAGAAGCACTCTCCGGCCAACATGCCCAACTGCAGCAACAGCTCCCAAACCGAAGGAGCCAGGACCCAAAGACCTAGCTGGCCTGAAGGGCCCCCAGGGGGCCCCCAAGTAGCCCCTCTCAATTTGGGTCTGGGGGCTTTCGTTGGGCCGGGAACCTGGGAGAATCCTGCAACGTTGCAGTTCGCGGCCCGAGAAGCACTCTCCGGCCAACATGCCCAACTGCAGCAACAGCTCCCAAACCGAAGGAGCCAGGACCCAAAGACCTAGCTGGCCTGAAGGGCCCCCAGGGGGCCCCCAAGCAGCCCCTCTCAATTTGGGTCTGGGGGCTTTCGTTGGGCATGGAACCTGGGAGATTCCTGCAAGGTTGCAGTTCGCGGCCCGAGAAGCACTCTCCGGCCAACATGCCCAACTGCAGCAACAGCTCCCAAACCGAAGGAGCCAGGACCCAAAGACCTAGCTGGCCTGAAGGGCCCCCAGGGGGGCCCAAAGCAGTCCCTCTCAATTTGGGTCTGGGGGCTTTTGTTGGGCCGGGAACCTGGGATAATCCTGCAAGGTTGCAGTTCGCGGCCCGAGAAGCACTCTCCGGCCAACATGCCCAACTGCAGCAACAGCTCCCAAAGCGAAGGAGCCAGGACCCAAAGACCTAGCTGGCCTGAAGGGCCCCCAGGGGGCCCCCAAGCAGCCCCTCTCAATTTGGGTCTGGGGGCTTTAGTTGGGCCGGGAACCTGGGAGAATCCTGCAAGGTTGCAGTTCGCGGCCCGAGAAGCACTCTCCGGCCAACATGCCCAACTGCAGCAACAGCTCCCAAACCGAAGGAGCCAGGACCCAAAGACCTAGCTGGCCTGAAGGGCCCCCATGGGGCCCCCAAGCAGCTCCTCTCCATTTGGGTCTGGGGGCTTTAGTTGGGCCGGGAACCTGGGAGGTACCTGCAAGGTTGCAGTTCGCGGCCCGAGAAGCACTCTCCGGCCAGCATGCCCAACTGCAGCAACAGCTCCCAAAGCGAAGGAGCCAGGACCCAAAGACCTAGCTGGCCTGAAGGGCCCCCAGGGGGCCCCCAAGCAGCCCCTCTCCATTTTGGTCTGGGGGCTTTCGTTGGGCATGTATACCTGAGAGGTACCTGCAAGTTACAGTTCGCGGCCCGAGAAGCACTCTCCGGCCAACATGCCCAACTGCAGCAACAGCTCCCAAAGCGAAGGAGCCAGGACCCAAAGACCTAGCTGGCCTGAAGGGCCCCCAGGGGGCCCCCAAGCAGCCCCTCTCAATTTGGGTCTGGGGGCTTTCGTTGGGCATGGAACCTGGGAGATTCCTGCGAGGTTGCAGTTCGCGGCCCGAGAAGCACTCTCCGGCCAACATGCCCAACTGCAGCAACAGCTCCCAAACCGAAGGAGCCAGGACCCAAAGACCTAGCTGGCCTGAAGGGCCCCCAGGGGGGCCCAAAGCAGCCCCTCTCAATTTGGGTCTGGGGGCTTTCGTTGGGCCGGGAACCTGGGAGATTCCTTCAAGGTTGCAGTTCGCGGCCCGAGAAGCACTCTCCGGCCAACATGCTCAACTGCAGCAACAGCTCCCAAAGCGAAGGAGCCAGGACCCAAAGACCTAGCTGGCCTGAAGGGCCCCCAGGGGGCCCCCAAGCAGCCCCTCTCCATTTGGGTCTGGGGGCTTTCGTTGGGCCGGGAACCTGGGAGGTACCTGCAAGGTTGCAGTTCGCGGCCCGAGAAGCACTCTCCGGCCAACATGCCCAACTGCAGCAACAGCTCCCAAAGCGAAGGAGCCAGGACCCAAAGACCTAGCTGGCCTGAAGGGCCCCCAGGGGGCCACCAAGCAGCCCCTCTCAATTTGGGTCTGGGGGCTTTCGTTGGGCATGGATACCTGAGAGGTACCTGCAAGGTTACAGTTCGCGGCCCGAGAAGCACTCTCCGGCCAACATGCCCAACTGCAGCAACAGCTCCCAAAGCGAAGGAGCCAGGACCCAAAGACCTAGCTGGCCTGAAGGGCCCCCAGGGGGCCCCCAAGCAGCCCCTCTCAATTTGGGTCTGGGGGCTTTCGTTGGGCCGGGAACCTGGGAGATGCATGCAAAGTTGCAGTTCGCGGCCCGAGAAGCACTCTCCGGCCAACATGCCCAACTGCAGCAACAGCTCCCAAACCAAAGGAGCCAGGACCCAAAGACCTAGCTGGCCTGAAGGGCCCCCAGGGGGCCCCCAAGCAGCCCCTCTCAATTTGGGTCTGGGGGCTTTCGTTGGGCATGGATACCTGAGAGGTACCTGCAAGGTTACAGTTCGCGGCCTGAGAAGCACTCTCCGGCCAACATGCCCAACTGCAGCAACAGCTCCCAAACCGAAGGAGCCAGGACCCAAAGACCTAGCTGGCCTGAAGGGCCCCCAGGGGGCCCCCAAGCAGCCCCTCTCCATTTGGGTCTGGGGGCTTTCTTTGGGCCGGGAACCTGGGAGATTCATGCAAGGTTGCAGTTCGCGGCCCGAGAAGCACTCTCCGGCCAACATGCCCAACTGCAGCAACAGCTCCCAAACCGAAGGAGCCAGGACCCAAAGACCTAGCTGGCCTGAAGGGCCCCCAGGGGGCCCCCAAGCAGCCCCTCTCAATTTGGGTCTGGGGGCTTTCGTTGGGCCGGGAACCTGGGAGAATCCTGCAAGGTTGCAGTTCGCGGCCCGAGAAGCACTCTCCGGCCAACATGCACAACTGCAGCAACAGCTCCCAAACCGAAGGAGCCAGGACCCAAAGACCTAGCTGGCCTGAAGGGCCCCCAGGGGGCCCCCAAGCAGCCCCTCTCAATTTGGGTCTGGGGGCTTTCGTTGGGCATGGAACCTGGGAGAATCCTGCAAGGTTGCAGTTCGCGGCCCGAGAAGCACTCTCCGGCCAACATGCCCAACTGCAGCAACAGCTCCCAAACCGAAGGAGCCAGGACCCAAAGACCTAGCTGGCCTGAAGGGCCCCCAGGGGGGCCCAAAGCAGTCCCTCTCAATTTGGGTCTGGGGGCTTTTGTTGGGCCGGGAACCTGGGATAATCCTGCAAGGTTGCAGTTCGCGGCCCGAGAAGCACTCTCCGGCCAACATGCCCAACTGCAGCAACAGCTCCCAAAGCGAAGGAGCCAGGACCCAAAGACCTAGCTGGCCTGAAGGGCCCCCAGGGGGCCCCCAAGCAGCCCCTCTCAATTTGGGTCTGGGGGCTTTCGTTGGGCCGGGAACCTGGGAGAATCCTGCAAGGTTGCAGTTCGCGGCCCGAGAAGCACTCTCCGGCCAACATGCCCAACTGCAGCAACAGCTCCCAAAGCGAAGGAGCCAGGACCCAAAGACCTAGCTGGCCTGAAGGGCCCCCAGGGGGCCCCCAAGCAGCTCCTCTCCATTTGGGTCTGGGGGCTTTAGTTGGGCCGGGAACCTGGGAGGTACCTGCAAGGTTGCAGTTCGCGGCCCGAGAAGCACTCTCCGGCCAGCATGCCCAACTGCAGCAACAGCTCCCAAACCGAAGGAGCCAGGACCCAAAGACCTAGCTGGCCTGAAGGGCCCCCAGGGGGCCCCCAAGCAGCCCCTCTCCATTTTGGTCTGGGGGCTTTCGTTGGGCATGTATACCTGAGAGGTACCTGCAAGTTACAGTTCGCGGCCCGAGAAGCACTCTCCGGCCAACATGCCCAACTGCAGCAACAGCTCCCAAACCGAAGGAGCCAGGACCCAAAGACCTAGCTGGCCTGAAGGGCCCCCAGGGGGCCCCCAAGCAGCCCCTCTCCATTTGGGTCTGGGGGCTTTCGTTGGGCATGGAACCTGGGAGATTCATGCAAGGTTGCAGTTCGCGGCCCGAGAAGCACTCTCCGGCCAACATGCCCAACTGCAGCAACAGCTCCCAAAGCGAAGGAGCCAGGACCCAAAGACCTAGCTGGCCTGAAGGGCCCCCAGGGGGGCCCAAAGCAGTCCCTCTCCATTTGGGTCTGGGGGCTTTTGTTGGGCCGGGAACCTGGGAGAATCCTGCAACGTTGCAGTTCGCGGCCCGAGAAGCACTCTCCGGCCAACATGCCCAACTGCAGCAACAGCTCCCAAACCGAAGGAGCCAGGACCCAAAGACCTAGCTGGCCTGAAGGGCCCCCAGGGGGGCCCCAAGCAGCCCCTCTCAATTTGGGTCTGGGGGCTTTCGTTGGGCCGGGAACCTGGGAGATTCATGCAAGGTTGCAGTTCGCGGCCCGAGAAGCACTCTCCGGCCAACATGCCCAACTGCAGCAACAGCTCCCAAAGCGAAGGAGCCAGGACCCAAAGACCTAGCTGGCCTGAAGGGCCCCCAGGGGGCCCCCAAGCAGCCCCTCTCAATTTGGGTCTGGGGGCTTTCGTTGGGCATGGAACCTGGGAGATTCCTTCAAGGTTGCAGTTCGCGGCCCGAGAAGCACTCTCCGGCCAACATGCCCAACTGCAGCAACAGCTCCCAAACCGAAGGAGCCAGGACCCAAAGACCTAGCTGGCCTGAAGGGCCCCCAGGGGGGCCCAAAGCAGTCCCTCTCAATTTGGGTCTGGGGGCTTTTGTTGGGCCGGGAACCTGGGATAATCCTGCAAGGTTGCAGTTCGCGGCCCGAGAAGCACTCTCCGGCCAACATGCCCAACTGCAGCAACAGCTCCCAAACCGAAGGAGCCAGGACCCAAAGACCTAGCTGGCCTGAAGGGCCCCCAGGGGGCCCCCAAGCAGCCCCTCTCAATTTGGGTCTGGGGGCTTTCGTTGGGCCGGGAACCTGGGAGATTCCTGCAAGGTTGCAGTTCGCGGCCCGAGAAGCACTCTCCGGCCAACATGCCCAACTGCAGCAACAGCTCCCAAAGCGAAGGAGCCAGGACCCAAAGACCTAGCTGGCCTGAAGGGCCCCCAGGGGGCCCCCAAGCAGCTCCTCTCCATTTGGGTCTGGGGGCTTTAGTTGGGCCGGGAACCTGGGAGGTACCTGCAAGGTTGCAGTTCGCGGCCCGAGAAGCACTCTCCGGCCAGCATGCCCAACTGCAGCAACAGCTCCCAAACCGAAGGAGCCAGGACCCAAAGACCTAGCTGGCCTGAAGGGCCCCCAGGGGGCCCCCAAGCAGCCCCTCTCCATTTTGGTCTGGGGGCTTTCGTTGGGCATTTATACCTGAGAGGTACCTGCAAGTTACAGTTCGCGGCCCGAGAAGCACTCTCCGGCCAACATGCCCAACTGCAGCAACAGCTCCCAAACCGAAGGAGCCAGGACCCAAAGACCTAGCTGGCCTGAAGGGCCCCCAGGGGGCCCCCAAGCAGCCCCTCTCAATTTGGGTCTGGGGGCTTTCGTTGGGCATGGAACCTGGGAGATTCCTGCAAGGTTGCAGTTCGCGGCCTGAGAAGCACTCTCCGGCCAACATGCCCAACTGCAGCAACAGCTCCCAAACCGAAGGAGCCAGGACCCAAAGACCTAGCTGGCCTGAAGGGCCCCCAGGGGGGCCCAAAGCAGTCCCTCTCAATTTGGGTCTGGGGGCTTTTGTTGGGCCGGGAACCTGGGAGAATCCTGCAAGGTTGCAGTTCGCAGCCCGAGAAGCACTCTCCGGCCAACATGCCCAACTGCAGCAACAGCTCCCAAACCGAAGGAGCCAGGACCCAAAGACCTAGCTGGCCTGAAGGGCCCCCAGGGGGCCCCCAAGCAGCCCCTCTCCATTTGGGTCTGGGGGCTTTCGTTGGGCCGGGAACCTGGGAGAATCCTGCAAGGTTGCAGTTCGCGGCCCGAGAAGCACTCTCCGGCCAACATGCCCAACTGCAGCAACAGCTCCCAAACCGAAGGAGCCAGGACCCAAAGACCTAGCTGGCCTGAAGGGCCCCCATGGGGCCCCCAAGCAGCTCCTCTCCATTTGGGTCTGGGGGCTTTAGTTGGGCCGGGAACCTGGGAGGTACCTGCAAGGTTGCAGTTCGCGGCCCGAGAAGCACTCTCCGGCCAGCATGCCCAACTGCAGCAACAGCTCCCAAACCGAAGGAGCCAGGACCCAAAGACCTAGCTGGCCTGAAGGGCCCCCAGGGGGCCCCCAAGCAGCCCCTCTCCATTTTGGTCTGGGGGCTTTCGTTGGGCATGTATACCTGAGAGGTACCTGCAAGTTACAGTTCGCGGCCCGAGAAGCACTCTCCGAGCCAACATGCACAATTGCAGCAACAGCTCCCAAAGCGAAGGAGCCAGGACCCAAAGACCTAGCTGGCCTGAAGGGCTCCCAGGGGGGCCCCAAGCAGCCCCTCTCAATTTGGGTCTGGGGGCTTTCGTTGGGCCGGGAACCTGGGAGAATCCTTCAAGGTTGCAGTTCGCGGCCCGAGAAGCACTCTCCGCCCAACATGCCCAACTGCAGCAACAGCTCCCAAAGCGAAGCAGCCAGGACCCAAAGACCTAGCTGGCCTGAAGGGCCCCCAGGGGGCCCCCAAGCAGCCCCTCTCAATTTGGGTCTGGGGGCTTTCGTTGGGCCGGGAACCTGGGAGATTCCTGCAAGGTTGCAGTTCGCGGCCCGAGAAGCACTCTCCGGCCAACATGCCCAACTGCAGCAACAGCTCCCAAAGCGAAGGAGCCAGGACCCAAAGACCTAGCTGGCCTGAAGGGCCCCCAGGGGGCCCCCAAGCAGCTCCTCTCCATTTGGTTCTGGGGGCTTTTGTTGGGCCGGGAACCTGGGAGGTACCTGCAAGGTTGAAGTTCGCGGCCGGAGAAGCACTATCCGGCCAACATGCCCAACTGCAGCAACAGCTCCCAAACCGAATGAGCCAGGACCCAAAGACCTAGCTGGCCTGAAGGGCCCCCAGGGGACCCCCAAGTAGCCCCTCTCCATTTGGGTCTGGGGGCTTTCGTTGGGCATGTATACCTGAGAGGTACCTGAAAGGTTGCAGTTCGCGGCCCGAGAAGCACTCTCCGGCCAACATGCCCAACTGCAGCAACAGCTCCCAAAGCGAAGGAGCCAGGACCCAAAGACCTAGCTGGCCTGAAGGGCCCCCAGGGGGCCCCCAAGCAGCCCCTCTCCATTTCGGTCTGGGGGCTTTCGTTGGGCCGGGAACCTGGGAGATTCCTGCAAGGTTGCAGTTCGCGGCCCGAGAAGCACTCTCCGGCCAACATGCCCAACTGCAGCAACAGCTCCCAAAGCGAAGGAGCCAGGACCCAAAGACCTAGCTGGCCTGAAGGGCCCCCAGGGGGCCCCCAAGCAGCTCCTCTCCATTTGGTTCTGGGGGCTTTTGTTGGGCCGGGAACCTGGGAGGTACCTGCAAGGTTGAAGTTCGCGGCCGGAGAAGCACTATCCGGCCAACATGCCCAACTGCAGCAACAGCTCCCAAACCGAATGAGCCAGGACCCAAAGACCTAGCTGGCCTGAAGGGCCCCCAGGGGACCCCCAAGTAGCCCCTCTCCATTTGGGTCTGGGGGCTTTCGTTGGGCATGTATACCTGAGAGGTACCTGAAAGGTTGCAGTTCGCGGCCCGAGAAGCACTCTCCGGCCAACATGCCCAACTGCAGCAACAGCTCCCAAAGCGAAGGAGCCAGGACCCAAAGACCTAGCTGGCCTGAAGGGCCCCCAGGGGGCCCCCAAGCAGCCCCTCTCCATTTCGGTCTGGGGGCTTTCGTTGGGCCGGGAACCTGGGAGATTCCTGCAAGGTTGCAGTTCGAGGCCCGAGAAGCACTCTCCGGCCAACATGCCCAACGTCAACAACAGCTCCCAAAGCGAAGGAGCCAGGACCCAAAGACCTAGCTGGCCTGAAGGGTCCCCAGGGGGCCCCCAAGCAGCCCCTCTCAATTTGGGTCTGGGGGCTTTCGTTGGGCCGGGAACCTGGGAGATGCCTGCAAGGTTGCAGTTCGCGGCCCGAGAAGCACTCTCCGGCCAACATGCCCAACTGCAGCAACAGCTCCCAAAGCGAAGGAGCCAGGACCCAAAGACCTAGCTGGCCTGAAGGGCCCCCAGAAGGCCACCAAGCAGCCCCTCTCAATTTGGGTCTGGGGGCTTTCGTTGGGCATGTGTACCTGAGAGGTACCTGCAAATTACAGTTCGCGGCCCGAGAAGCACTCTCCGCCCAACATGCCCAACTGCAGCAACAGCTCCCAAAGCGAAGGAGCCAGGACCCAAAGACCTAGCTGGCCTGAAGGGCCCCAAGGGGGCCCCCAAGCAGCCCCTCTCCATTTGGGTCTGGGGGCTTTTGATGGGCATGGAACCTGGGAGATTCCTGCAAGGTTGCAGTTCGCGGCCCGAGAAGCACTCTCCGGCCAACATGCCCAACTGCAGCAACAGCTCCCAAAGCGAAGGAGCCAGGACCCAAAGACCTAGCTGGCCTGAAGGGCCCCCAGGGGGCCCCCAAGCAGCCCCTCTCCATTTGGGTCTGGGGGCTTTCGTTGGGCCGGGAACCTGGGAGATTCATGCAAGGTTGCAGTTCGCGGCCCGAGAAGCACTCTCCGGCCAACATGCCCAACTGCAGCAACAGCTCCCAAAGCGAAGGAGCCAGGACCCAAAGACCTAGCTGGCCTGAAGGGCCCCCAGAAGGCCACCAAGCAGCCCCTCTCCATTTGGGTCTGGGGGCTTTCGTTGGGCCGGGAACCTGGGAGAATCCTGCAAGGTTGCAGTTCGCGGCCCGAGAAGCACTCTCCGGCCAACATGCCCAACTGCAGCAACAGCTCCCAAAGCGAAGGAGCCAGGACACAAAGACCTAGCTGGCCTGAAGGGCCCCCAGGGGGCCCCCAAGCAGCCCCTCTCCATTTGGGTCTGGGGGCTTTTGTTGGGCCGGGAACCTGGGAGATACCAGCAAGGTTGCAGTTCGCGGCCCGAGAAGCACTCTCCGGCCAACATGCCCAACTGCAGCAACAGCTCCCAAAGCGAAGGAGCCAGGACCCAAAGACCTAGCTGGCCTGAAGGGCCCCCAGGGGGCCCCCAAGCAGCCCCTCTCAATTTGGGTCTGGGGGCTTTCGTTGGGCATGGAACCTGGGAGAATCCTGCAAGGTTGCAGTTCGCGGCCCGAGAAGCACTCTCCGGCCAACATGCCCAACTGCAGCAACAGCTCCCAAAGCGAAGGAGCCAGGACCCAAAGACCTAGCTGGCCTGAAGGGCCCCCAGGGGGCCCCCAAGCAGCCCCTCTCAATTTGGGTCTGGGGGCTTTCTTTGGGCCGGGAACCTGGGAGAATCCTGCAAGGTTGCAGTTCGCGGCCCGAGAAGCACTCTCCGGCCAACATGCCAAACGTCCAGCAACAGCTCCCAAAGCAAAGGAGCCAGGACCCAAAGACCTAGCTGGCCTGAAGGGCCCCCAGGGGGCCCCCAAGCAGCCCCTCTCAATTTGGGTCTGGGGCCTTTTGTTGGGCCGGGAACCTGGGAGATTCCTGCGAGGTTGCAGTTCGCGGCCCGAGAAGCACTCTCCGGCCAACATGCCCAACTGCAGCAACAGCTCCCAAACCGAAGGAGCCAGGACCCAAAGACCTAGCTGGCCTGAAGGGCCCCCATGGGGCCCCCAAGGAGCTCCTCTCCATTTGGGTCTGGGGGCTTTATTTGGGCCGGGAACCTGGGAGGTACCTGCAAGGTTGCAGTTCGCGGCCCGAGAAGCACTCTCCGGCCAACATGCCCAACTGCAGCAACAGCTCCCAAAGCGAAGGAGCCAGGACCCAAAGACCTAGCTGGCCTGAAGGGCCCCCGGGGGCCCCCAAGCAGCCCCTCTCCATTTGGGTCTGGGGGCTTTTGTTGGGCCGGGAACCTGAAAGATTCCTGCAAGGTTGCAGTTCGAGGCCCGAGAAGCACTCTCCGGCCAACATGCCCAACTGCAGCAACAGCTCCCAAACCGAAGGAGCCAGGACCCAAAGACCTAGCTGGCCTGAAGGGCCCCCAGGGGGCCCCCAAGCAGCCCCTCTCCATTTGGGTCTGGGGGCTTTCGTTGGGCCGGGAACCTGGGAGATTCCTTCAAGGTTGCAGTTCGCGGCCCGAGAAGCACTCTCCGGCCAACATGCCCAACTGCAGCAACAGCTCCCAAAGCGAAGGAGCCAGGACCCAAAGACCTAGCTGGCCTGAAGGGCCCCCAGGGGGCCCCCAAGCAGCCCCTCTCCATTTGGGTCTGGGGGCTTTCGTTGGGCCGGCAACCTGGGAGGTACCTGCAAGGTTGCAGTTCGTGGCCCGAGAAGCACTCTCCGGCCAACATGCCCAACTGCAGCAACAGCTCCCAAAGCGAAGGAGCCAGGACCCAAAGACCTAGCTGGCCTGAAGGGCCCCCAGGGGGCCCCCAAGCAGCCCCTCTCAATTTGGGTCTGGGGGCTTTCGTTGGGCATGGATACCTGAGAGGTACCTGCAAGGTTACAGTTCGCGGCCCGAGAAGCACTCTCCGGCCAACATGCCCAACTGCAGCAACAGCTCCCAAACCGAAGGAGCCAGGACCCAAAGACCTAGCTGGCCTGAAGGGCCCCCAGGGGGCCACCAAGCAGCCCCTCTCAATTTGGGTCTGGGGGCTTTCGTTGGGCCGGGAACCTGGGAGATGCATGCAAAGTTGCAGTTCGCGGCCCGAGAAGCACTCTCCGGCCAACATGCCCAACTGCAGCAACAGCTCCCAAAGCGAAGGAGCCAGGACCCAAAGACCTAGCTGGCCTGAAGGGCCCCCAGGGGGCCACCAAGCAGCCCCTCTCAATTTGGGTCTGGGGGCTTTCGTTGGGCATGGATACCTGAGAGGTACCTGCAAGGTTACAGTTCGCGGCCCGAGAAGCACTCTCCGGCCAACATGCCCAACTGCAGCAACAGCTCCCAAAGCGAAGGAGCCAGGACCCAAAGACCTAGCTGGCCTGAAGGGCCCCCAGGGGGCCCCCAAGCAGCCCCTCTCCATTTGGGTCTGGGGGCTTTCGTTGGGCCGGGAACCTGGGAGATGCATGCAAAGTTGCAGTTCGCGGCCCGAGAAGCACTCTCCGGCCAACATGCCCAACTGCAGCAACAGCTCCCAAAGCGAAGGAGCCAGGACCCAAAGACCTAGCTGGCCTGAAGGGCCCCCAGGGGGCCCCCAAGCAGCCCCTCTCCATTTGGGTCTGGGGGCTTTCGTTGGGCATGGATACCTGAGAGGTACCTGCAAGGTTACAGTTCGCGGCCCGAGAAGCACTCTCCGGCCAACATGCCCAACTGCAGCAACAGCTCCCAAAGCGAAGGAGCCAGGACCCAAAGACCTAGCTGGCCTGAAGGGCCCCCAGGGGGCCCCCAAGCAGCCCCTCTCCATTTGGGTCTGGGGGCTTTCGTTGGGCCGGGAACCTGGGAGATTCATGCAAGGTTGCAGTTCGCGGCCCGAGAAGCACTCTCCGGCCAACATGCCCAACTGCAGCAACAGCTCCCAAACCGAAGGAGCCAGGACCCAAAGACCTAGCTGGCCTGAAGGGCCCCCAGGGGGCCCCCAAGCAGCCCCTCTCAATTTGGGTCTGGGGGCTTTCGTTGGGCATGGAACCTGGGAGATTCCTGCAAGGTTGCAGTTCGCGGCCCGAGAAGCACTCTCCGGCCAACATGCCCAACTGCAGCAACAGCTCCCAAAGCGAAGGAGCCAGGACCCAAAGACCTAGCTGGCCTGAAGGGCCCCCAGGGGGGCCCAAAGCAGTCCCTCTCAATTTGGGTCTGGGGGCTTTTGTTGGGCCGGGAACCTGGGAGAATCCTGCAACGTTGCAGTTCGCGGCCCGAGAAGCACTCTCCGGCCAACATGCCCAACTGCAGCAACAGCTCCCAAACCGAAGGAGCCAGGACCCAAAGACCTAGCTGGCCTGAAGGGCCCCCAGGGGGCCCCCAAGCAGCCCCTCTCAATTTGGGTCTGGGGGCTTTCGTTGGGCCGGGAACCTGGGAGAATCCTGCAAGGTTGCAGTTCGCGGCCCGAGAAGCACTCTCCGGCCAACATGCCCAACTGCAGCAACAGCTCCCAAACCGAAGGAGCCAGGACCCAAAGACCTAGCTGGCCTGAAGGGCCCCCATGGGGCCCCCAAGCAGCTCCTCTCCATTTGGGTCTGGGGGCTTTAGTTGGGCCGGGAACCTGGGAGGTACCTGCAAGGTTGCAGTTCGCGGCCCGAGAAGCACTCTCCGGCCAGCATGCCCAACTGCAGCAACAGCTCCCAAACCGAAGGAGCCAGGACCCAAAGACCTAGCTGGCCTGAAGGGCCCCCAGGGGGCCCCCAAGCAGCCCCTCTCCATTTTGGTCTGGGGGCTTTCGTTGGGCATGTATACCTGAGAGTTACCTGGAAGTTACAGTTTGCGGCCCGAGAAGCACTCTCCGGCCAACATGCCCAACTGCAGCAACAGCTCCCAAACCGAAGGAGCCAGGACCCAAAGACCTAGCTGGCCTGAAGGGCCCCCAGGGGGCCCCCAAGCAGCCCCTCTCCATTTGGGTCTGGGGGCTTTCGTTGGGCATTTATACCTGAGAGGTACCTGCAAGTTACAGTTCGCGGCCCGAGAAGCACTCTCCGGCCAACATGCCCAACTGCAGCAACAGCTCCCAAACCGAAGGAGCCAGGACCCAAAGACCTAGCTGGCCTGAAGGGCCCCCAGGGGGCCCCCAAGCAGCCCCTCTCCATTTGGGTCTGGGGGCTTTCGTTGGGCCGGGAACCTGGGAGAATCCTGCAAGGTTGCAGTTCGCGGCCCGAGAAGCACTCTCCGGCCAACATGCCCAACTGCAGCAACAGCTCCCAAACCGAAGGAGCCAGGACCCAAAGACCTAGCTGGCCTGAAGGGCCCCCATGGGGCCCCCAAGCAGCTCCTCTCCATTTGGGTCTGGGGGCTTTAGTTGGGCCGGGAACCTGGGAGGTACCTGCAAGGTTGCAGTTCGCGGCCCGAGAAGCACTCTCCGGCCAGCATGCCCAACTGCAGCAACAGCTCCCAAACCGAAGGAGCCAGGACCCAAAGACCTAGCTGGCCTGAAGGGCCCCCAGGGGGCCCCCAATCAGCCCCTCTCCATTTTGGTCTGGGGGCTTTCGTTGGGCATGTATACCTGAGAGGTACCTGCAAATTACAGTTCGCGGCCCGAGAAGCACTCTCCGGCCAACATGCCCAACTGCAGCAACAGCTCCCAAAGCGAAGGAGCCAGGACCCAAAGACCTAGCTGGCCTGAAGGGCCCCCAGGGGGGCCCCAAGCAGCCCCTCTCAATTTTGGTCTGGGGGCTTTCGTTGGGCCGGGAACCTGGGAGAATCCTGCAACGTTGCAGTTCGCAGCCCGAGAAGCACTCTCCGGCCAACATGCCCAACTGCAGCAACAGCTCCCAAACCGAAGGAGCCAGGACCCAAAGACCTAGCTGGCCTGAAGGGCCCCCAGGGGGCCCCCAAGCAGCCCCTCTCCATTTGGGTCTGGGGGCTTTCGTTGGGCCGGGAACCTGGGAGAATCCTGCAAGGTTGCAGTTCGCGGCCCGAGAAGCACTCTCCGGCCAACATGCCCAACTGCAGCAACAGCTCCCAAACCGAAGGAGCCAGGACCCAAAGACCTAGCTGGCCTGAAGGGCCCCCAGGGGGCCCCCAAGCAGCTCCTCTCCATTTGGGTCTGGGGGCTTTAGTTGGGCCGGGAACCTGGGAGGTACCTGCAAGGTTGCAGTTCGCGGCCCGAGAAGCACTCTCCGGCCAGCATGCCCAACTGCAGCAACAGCTCCCAAACCGAAGGAGCCAGGACCCAAAGACCTAGCTGGCCTGAAGGGCCCCCAGGGGGCCCCCAAGCAGCCCCTCTCCATTTGGGTCTGGGGGCTTTCGTTGGGCATGTATACCTGAGAGGTACCTGCAAATTACAGTTCGCGGCCCGAGAAGCACTCTCCGGCCAACATGCCCAACTGCAGCAACAGCTCCCAAACCGAAGGAGCCAGGACCCAAAGACCTAGCTGGCCTGAAGGGCCCCCAGGGGGGCCCCAAGCAGCCCCTCTCAATTTGGGTCTGGGGGCTTTCGTTGGGCCGGGAACCTGGGAGAATCCTGCAAGGTTGCAGTTCGCGGCCCGAGAAGCACTCTCCGGCCAACATGCCAAACGTCCAGCAACAGCTCCCAAAGCGAAGGAGCCAGGACCCAAAGACCTAGCTGGCCTGAAGGGCCCCCAGGGGGCCCCCAAGCAGCCCCTCTCCATTTGGGTCTGGGGGCTTTCGTTGGGCCGGGAACCTGGGAGGTACCTGCAAGGTTGCAGTTCGCGGCCCGAGAAGCACTCTCCGGCCAACATGCCCAACTGCAGCAACAGCTCCCAAAGCGAAGGAGCCAGGACCCAAAGACCTAGCTGGCCTGAAGGGCCCCCAGGGGGCCACCAAGCAGCCCCTCTCAATTTGGGTCTGGGGGCTTTCGTTGGGCATGGATACCTGAGAGGTACCTGCAAGGTTACAGTTCGAGGCCCGAGAAGCACTCTCCGGCCAACATGCCCAACTGCAGCAACAGCTCCCAAAGCGAAGGAGCCAGGACCCAAAGACCTAGCTGGCCTGAAGGGCCCCCAGGGGGCCCCCAAGCAGCCCCTCTCAATTTGGGTCTGAGGGCTTTCGTTGGGCCGGGAACCTGGGAGATGCATGCAAAGTTGCAGTTCGCGGCCCGAGAAGCACTCTCCGGCCAACATGCCCAACTGCAGCAACAGCTCCCAAAGCGAAGGAGCCAGGACCCAAAGACCTAGCTGGCCTGAAGGGCCCCCAGGGGGCCCCCAAGCAGCCCCTCTCAATTTGGGTCTGGGGGCTTTCGTTGGGCATGGATACCTGAGAGGTACCTGCAAGATTACAGTTCGCGGCCCGAGAAGCACTCTCCGGCCAACATGCCCAACTGCAGCAACAGCTCCCAAACCGAAGGAGCCAGGACCCAAAGACCTAGCTGGCCTGAAGGGCCCCCAGGGGGCCCCCAAGCAGCCCCTCTCAATTTGGGTCTGGGGGCTTTCGTTGGGCCGGGAACCTGGGAGATTCATGCAAGGTTGCAGTTCGCGGCCCGAGAAGCACTCTCCGGCCAACATGCCCAACTGCAGCAACAGCTCCCAAACCGAAGGAGCCAGGACCCAAAGACCTAGCTGGCCTGAAGGGCCCCCAGGGGGCCCCCAAGCAGCCCCTCTCAATTTGGGTCTGGGGGCTTTCGTTGGGCATGGAACCTGGGAGATTCCTGCAAGGTTGCAGTTCGCGGCCCGAGAAGCACTCTCCGGCCAACATGCCCAACTGCAGCAACAGCTCCCAAACCGAAGGAGCCAGGACCCAAAGACCTAGCTGGCCTGAAGGGCCCCCAGGGGGGCCCAAAGCAGTCCCTCTCAATTTGGGTCTGGGGGCTTTTGTTGGGCCGGGAACCTGGGAGAATCCTGCAAGGTTGCAGTTCGCGGCCCGAGAAGCACTCTCCGGCCAACATGCCCAACTGCAGCAACAGCTCCCAAACCGAAGGAGCCAGGACCCAAAGACCTAGCTGGCCTGAAGGGCCCCCAGGGGGCCCCCAAGCAGCCCCTCTCAATTTGGGTCTGGGGGCTTTCGTTGGGCCGGGAACCTGGGAGATTCCTGCAAGGTTGCAGTTCGCGGCCCGAGAAGCACTCTCCGGCCAACATGCCCAACTGCAGCAACAGCTCCCAAACCGAAGGAGCCAGGACCCAAAGACCTAGCTGGCCTGAAGGGCCCCCATGGGGCCCCCAAGCAGCTCCTCTCCATTTGGGTCTGGGGGCTTTAGTTGGGCCGGGAACCTGGGAGGTACCTGCAAGGTTGCAGTTCGCGGCCCGAGAAGCACTCTCCGGCCAGCATGCCCAACTGCAGCAACAGCTCCCAAACCGAAGGAGCCAGGACCCAAAGACCTAGCTGGCCTGAAGGGCCCCCAGGGGGCCCCCAAGCAGCCCCTCTCCATTTTGGTCTGGGGGCTTTCGTTGGGCATGTATACCTGAGAGGTACCTGCAAGTTACAGTTCGCGGCCCGAGAAGCACTCTCCGGCCAACATGCCCAACTGCAGCAACAGCTCCCAAACCGAAGGAGCCAGGACCCAAAGACCTAGCTGGCCTGAAGGGCCCCCAGGGGGCCCCCAAGCAGCCCCTCTCCATTTGGGTCTGGGGGCTTTCGTTGGGCATGGAACCTGGGAGATTCATGCAAGGTTGCAGTTCGCGGCCCGAGAAGCACTCTCCGGCCAACATGCCCAACTGCAGCAACAGCTCCCAAAGCGAAGGAGCCAGGACCCAAAGACCTAGCTGGCCTGAAGGGCCCCCAGGGGGGCCCAAAGCAGTCCCTCTCCATTTGGGTCTGGGGGCTTTTGTTGGGCCGGGAACCTGGGAGAATCCTGCAACGTTGCAGTTCGCGGCCCGAGAAGCACTCTCCGGCCAACATGCCCAACTGCAGCAACAGCTCCCAAACCGAAGGAGCCAGGACCCAAAGACCTAGCTGGCCTGAAGGGCCCCCAGGGGGGCCCCAAGCAGCCCCTCTCAATTTGGGTCTGGGGGCTTTTGTTGGGCCGGGAACCTGGGAGATTCATGCAAGGTTGCAGTTCGCGGCCCGAGAAGCACTCTCCGGCCAACATGCCCAACTGCAGCAACAGCTCCCAAAGCGAAGGAGCCAGGACCCAAAGACCTAGCTGGCCTGAAGGGCCCCCAGGGGGCCCCCAAGCAGCCCCTCTCAATTTGGGTCTGGGGGCTTTCGTTGGGCATGGAACCTGGGAGATTCCTGCAAGGTTGCAGTTCGCGGCCCGAGAAGCACTCTCCGGCCAACATGCCCAACTGCAGCAACAGCTCCCAAACCGAAGGAGCCAGGACCCAAAGACCTAGCTGGCCTGAAGGGCCCCCAGGGGGGCCCAAAGCAGTCCCTCTCAATTTGGGTCTGGGGGCTTTTGTTGGGCCGGGAACCTGGGAGAATCCTGCAAGTTTGCAGTTCGCGGCCCGAGAAGCACTCTCCGGCCAACATGCCCAACTGCAGCAACAGCTCCCAAACCGAAGGAGCCAGGACCCAAAGACCTAGCTGGCCTGAAGGGCCCCCAGGGGGCCCCCAAGCAGCCCCTCTCAATTTGGGTCTGGGGGCTTTCGTTGGGCCGGGAACCTGGGAGATTCCTGCAAGGTTGCAGTTCGCGGCCCGAGAAGCACTCTCCGGCCAACATGCCCAACTGCAGCAACAGCTCCCAAACCGAAGGAGCCAGGACCCAAAGACCTAGCTGGCCTGAAGGGCCCCCAGGGGGCCCCCAAGCAGCTCCTCTCCATTTGGGTCTGGGGGCTTTAGTTGGGCCGGGAACCTGGGAGGTACCTGCAAGTTTGCAGTTCGCGGCCCGAGAAGCACTCTCCGGCCAGCATGCCCAACTGCAGCAACAGCTCCCAAACCGAAGGAGCCAGGACCCAAAGACCTAGCTGGCCTGAAGGGCCCCCAAGGGGCCCCCAAGCAGCCCCTCTCCATTTTGGTCTGGGGGCTTTCGTTGGGCATTTATACCTGAGAGGTACCTGCAAGTTACAGTTCGCGGCCCGAGAAGCACTCTCCGGCCAACATGCCCAACTGCAGCAACAGCTCCCAAACCGAAGGAGCCAGGACCCAAAGACCTAGCTGGCCTGAAGGGCCCCCAGGGGGCCCCCAAGCAGCCCCTCTCAATTTGGGTCTGGGGGCTTTCGTTGGGCATGGATACCTGAATGGTACCTGCAAGGTTACAGTTCACGGCCCGAGAAGCACTCTCCGGCCAACATGCCCAACTGCAGCAACAGCTCCCAAAGCGAAGGAGCCAGGACCCAAAGACCTAGCTGGCCTGAAGGGCCCCCAGGGGGCCCCCAAGCAGCCCCTCTCAATTTGGGTCTGGGGGCTTTCGTTGGGCCGGGAACCTGGGAGATGCATGCAAAGTTGCAGTTCGCGGCCCGAGAAGCACTCTCCGGCCAACATGCCCAACTGCAGCAACAGCTCCCAAAGCGAAGGAGCCAGGACCCAAAGACCTAGCTGGCCTGAAGGGCCCCCAGGGGGCCCCCAAGCAGCCCCTCTCAATTTGGGTCTGGGGGCTTTCGTTGGGCATGGATACCTGAGAGGTACCTGCAAGGTTACAGTTCGCGGCCCGAGAAGCACTCTCCGGCCAACATGCCCAACTGCAGCAACAGCTCCCAAAGCGAAGGAGCCAGGACCCAAAGACCTAGCTGGCCTGAAGGGCCCCCAGGGGGCCCCCAAGCAGCCCCTCTCCATTTGGGTCTGGGGGCTTTCGTTGGGCCGGGAACCTGGGAGATTCATGCAAGGTTGCAGTTCGCGGCCCGAGAAGCACTCTCCGGCCAACATGCCCAACTGCAGCAACAGCTCCCAAACCGAAGGAGCCAGGACCCAAAGACCTAGCTGGCCTGAAGGGCCCCCAGGGGGGCCCAAAGCAGTCCCTCTCAATTTGGGTCTGGGGGCTTTTGTTGGGCCGGGAACCTGGGAGAATCCTGCAAGGTTGCAGTTCGCGGCCCGAGAAGCACTCTCCGGCCAACATGCCCAACTGCAGCAACAGCTCCCAAACCGAAGGAGCCAGGACCCAAAGACCTAGCTGGCCTGAAGGGCCCCCAGGGGGCCCCCAAGCAGCCCCTCTCCATTTGGGTCTGGGGGCTTTCGTTGGGCCGGGAACCTGGGAGAATCCTGCAAGGTTGCAGTTCGCGGCCCGAGAAGCACTCTCCGGCCAACATGCCCAACTGCAGCAACAGCTCCCAAACCGAAGGAGCCAGGACCCAAAGACCTAGCTGGCCTGAAGGGCCCCCATGGGGCCCCCAAGCAGCTCCTCTCCATTTGGGTCTGGGGGCTTTAGTTGGGCCGGGAACCTGGGAGGTACCTGCAAGGTTGCAGTTCGCGGCCCGAGAAGCACTCTCCGGCCAGCATGCCCAACTGCAGCAACAGCTCCCAAAGCGAAGGAGCCAGGACCCAAAGACCTAGCTGGCCTGAAGGGCCCCCAGGGGGCCCCCAAGCAGCCCCTCTCCATTTGGGTCTGGGGGCTTTCGTTGGGCATGGAACCTGGGAGATTCATGCAAGGTTGCAGTTCGCGGCCCGAGAAGCACTCTCCGGCCAACATGCCCAACTGCAGCAACAGCTCCCAAAGCGAAGGAGCCAGGACCCAAAGACCTAGCTGGCCTGAAGGGCCCCCAGGGGGGCCCAAAGCAGTCCCTCTCCATTTGGGTCTGGGGGCTTTTGTTGGGCCGGGAACCTGGGAGAATCCTGCAACGTTGCAGTTCGCGGCCCGAGAAGCACTCTCCGGCCAACATGCCCAACTGCAGCAACAGCTCCCAAACCGAAGGAGCCAGGACCCAAAGACCTAGCTGGCCTGAAGGGCCCCCAGGGGGGCCCCAAGCAGCCCCTCTCAATTTGGGTCTGGGGGCTTTCGTTGGGCCGGGAATCTGGGAGATTCATGCAAGGTTGCAGTTCGCGGCCCGAGAAGCACTCTCCGGCCAACATGCCCAACTGCAGCAACAGCTCCCAAAGCGAAGGAGCCAGGACCCAAAGACCTAGCTGGCCTGAAGGGCCCCCAGGGGGCCCCCAAGCAGCCCCTCTCCATTTGGGTCTGGGGGCTTTCGTTGGGCATGGAACCTGGGAGATTCCTGCAAGGTTGCAGTTCGCGGCCCGAGAAGCACTCTCCGGCCAACATGCCCAACTGCAGCAACAGCTCCCAAACCGAAGGAGCCAGGACCCAAAGACCTAGCTGGCCTGAAGGGCCCCCAGGGGGGCCCAAAGCAGTCCCTCTCAATTTGGGTCTGGGGGCTTTTGTTGGGCCGGGAACCTGGGAGAATCCTGCAAGGTTGCAGTTCGCGGCCCGAGAAGCACTCTCCGGCCAACATGCCCAACTGCAGCAACAGCTCCCAAACCGAAGGAGCCAGGACCCAAAGACCTAGCTGGCCTGAAGGGCCCCCAGGGGGCCCCCAAGCAGCCCCTCTCAATTTGGGTCTGGGGGCTTTCGTTGGGCCGGGAACCTGGGAGAATCCTGCAACGTTGCAGTTCGCGGCCCGAGAAGCACTCTCCGGCCAACATGCCCAACTGCAGCAACAGCTCCCAAACCGAAGGAGCCAGGACCCAAAGACCTAGCTGGCCTGAAGGGCCCCCAGGGGGGCCCCAAGCAGCTCCTCTCCATTTGGGTCTGGGGGCTTTAGTTGGGCCGGGAACCTGGGAGGTACCTGCAAGGTTGCAGTTCGCGGCCCGAGAAGCACTCTCCGGCCAGCATGCCCAACTGCAGCAACAGCTCCCAAACCGAAGGAGCCAGGACCCAAAGACCTAGCTGGCCTGAAGGGCCCCCAGGGGGCCCCCAAGCAGCCCCTCTCCATTTTGGTCTGGGGGCTTTCGTTGGGCATTTATACCTGAGAGGTACCTGCAAGTTACAGTTCGCGGCCCGAGAAGCACTCTCCGGCCAACATGCCCAACTGCAGCAACAGCTCCCAAACCGAAGGAGCCAGGACCCAAAGACCTAGCTGGCCTGAAGGGCCCCCAGGGGGCCCCCAAGCAGCCCCTCTCAATTTGGGTCTGGGGGCTTTCGTTGGGCCTGGAACCTGGGAGATTCCTTCAAGGTTGCAGTTCGCGGCCCGAGAAGCACTCTCCGGCCAACATGCCCAACTGCAGCAACAGCTCCCAAAGCGAAGGAGCCAGGACCCAAAGACCTAGCTGGCCTGAAGGGCCCCCAGGGGGCCCCCAAGCAGCCCCTCTCCATTTGGGTCTGGGGGCTTTCGTTGGGCTGGGAACCTGGGAGGTACCTGCAAGGTTGCAGTTCGCGGCCCGAGAAGCACTCTCCGGCCAACATGCCCAACTGCAGCAACAGCTCCCAAAGCGAAGGAGCCAGGACCCAAAGACCTAGCTGGCCTGAAGGGCCCCCAGGGGCCACCAAGCAGCCCCTCTCAATTTGGGTCTGGGGGCTTTCGTTGGGCATGGATACCTGAATGGTACCTGCAAGGTTACAGTTCGCGGCCCGAGAAGCACTCTCCGGCCAACATGCCCAACTGCAGCAACAGCTCCCAAAGCGAAGGAGCCAGGACCCAAAGACCTAGCTGGCCTGAAGGGCCCCCAGGGGGCCCCCAAGCAGCCCCTCTCAATTTGGGTCTGGGGGCTTTCGTTGGGCCGGGAACCTGGGAGATGCATGCAAAGTTGCAGTTCGCGGCCCGAGAAGCACTCTCCGGCCAACATGCCCAACTGCAGCAACAGCTCCCAAACCGAAGGAGCCAGGACCCAAAGACCTAGCTGGCCTGAAGGGCCCCCAGGGGGCCCCCAAGCAGCCCCTCTCAATTTGGGTCTGGGGGCTTTCGTTGGGCATGGATACCTGAGAGGTACCTGCAAGGTTACAGTTCGCGGCCCGAGAAGCACTCTCCGGCCAACATGCCCAACTGCAGCAACAGCTCCCAAACCGAAGGAGCCAGGACCCAAAGACCTAGCTGGCCTGAAGGGCCCCCAGGGGGCCCCCAAGCAGCCCCTCTCCATTTGGGTCTGGGGGCTTTAGTTGGGCCGGGAACCTGGGAGATTCATGCAAGGTTGCAGTTCGCGGCCCGAGAAGCACTCTCCGGCCAACATGCCCAACTGCAGCAACAGCTCCCAAACCGAAGGAGCCAGGACCCAAAGACCTAGCTGGCCTGAAGGGCCCCCAGGGGGCCCCCAAGCAGCCCCTCTCAATTTGGGTCTGGGGGCTTTCGTTGGGCATGGAACCTGGGAGATTCCTGCAAGGTTGCAGTTCGCGGCCCGAGAAGCACTCTCCGGCCAACATGCCCAACTGCAGCAACAGCTCCCAAACCGAAGGAGCCAGGACCCAAAGACCTAGCTGGCCTGAAGGGCCCCCAGGGGGGCCCAAAGCAGTCCCTCTCAATTTGGGTCTGGGGGCTTTTGTTGGGCCGGGAACCTGGGAGAATCCTGCAAGGTTGCAGTTCGCGGCCCGAGAAGCACTCTCCGGCCAACATGCCCAACTGCAGCAACAGCTCCCAAACCGAAGGAGCCAGGACCCAAAGACCTAGCTGGCCTGAAGGGCCCCCAGGGGGCCCCCAAGCAGCCCCTCTCCATTTGGGTCTGGGGGCTTTCGTTGGGCCGGGAACCTGGGAGAATCCTGCAAGGTTGCAGTTCGCGGCCCGAGAAGCACTCTCCGGCCAACATGCCCAACTGCAGCAACAGCTCCCAAACCGAAGGAGCCAGGACCCAAAGACCTAGCTGGCCTGAAGGGCCCCCATGGGGCCCCCAAGCAGCTCCTCTCCATTTGGGTCTGGGGGCTTTAGTTGGGCCGGGAACCTGGGAGGTACCTGCAAGGTTGCAGTTCGCGGCCCGAGAAGCACTCTCCGGCCAGCATGCCCAACTGCAGCAACAGCTCCCAAACCGAAGGAGCCAGGACCCAAAGACCTAGCTGGCCTGAAGGGCCCCCAGGGGGCCCCCAAGCAGCCCCTCTCCATTTTGGTCTGGGGGCTTTCGTTGGGCATGTATACCTGAGAGGTACCTGCAAGTTACAGTTCGCGGCCCGAGAAGCACTCTCCGGCCAACATGCCCAACTGCAGCAACAGCTCCCAAACCGAAGGAGCCAGGACCCAAAGACCTAGCTGGCCTGAAGGGCCCCCAGGGGGCCCCCAAGCAGCCCCTCTCCATTTGGGTCTGGGGGCTTTCATTGGGCATGGAACCTGGGAGATTCATGCAAGGTTGCAGTTCGCGGCCCGAGAAGCACTCTCCGGCCAACATGCCCAACTGCAGCAACAGCTCCCAAAGCGAAGGAGCCAGGACCCAAAGACCTAGCTGACCTGAAGGGCCCCCAGGGGGGCCCAAAGCAGTCCCTCTCCATTTGGGTCTGGGGGCTTTTGTTGGGCCGGGAACCTGGGAGAATCCTGCAACGTTGCAGTTCGCGGCCCGAGAAGCACTCTCCGGCCAACATGCCCAACTGCAGCAACAGCTCCCAAACCGAAGGAGCCAGGACCCAAAGACCTAGCTGGCCTGAAGGGCCCCCAGGGGGCCCCCAAGCAGCCCCTCTCAATTTGGGTCTGGGGGCTTTCGTTGGGCCGGGAACCTGGGAGATTCCTGCAAGGTTGCAGTTCGCGGCCCGAGAAGCACTCTCCGGCCAACATGCCCAACTGCAGCAACAGCTCCCAAACCGAAGGAGCCAGGACCCAAAGACCTAGCTGGCCTGAAGGGCCCCCAGGGGGCCCCCAAGCAGCTCCTCTCCATTTGGGTCTGGGGGCTTTAGTTGGGCCGGGAACCTGGGAGGTACCTGCAAGGTTGCAGTTCGCGGCCCGAGAAGCACTCTCCGGCCAGCATGCCCAACTGCAGCAACAGCTCCCAAACCGAAGGAGCCAGGACCCAAAGACCTAGCTGGCCTGAAGGGCCCCCAGGGGGCCCCCAAGCAGCCCCTCTCCATTTTGGTCTGGGGGCTTTCGTTGGGCATTTATACCTGAGAGGTACCTGCAAGTTTCAGTTCGCGGCCCGAGAAGCACTCTCCGGCCAACATGCCCAACTGCAGCAACAGCTCCCAAACCGAAGGAGCCAGGACCCAAAGACCTAGCTGGCCTGAAGGGCCCCCAGGGGGCCCCCAAGCAGCCCCTCTCCATTTTGGTCTGGGGGCTTTCGTTGGGCATTTATACCTGAGAGGTACCTGCAAGTTACAGTTCGCGGCCCGAGAAGCACTCTCCGGCCAACATGCCCAACTGCAGCAACAGCTCCCAAAGCGAAGGAGCCAGGACCCAAAGACCTAGCTGGCCTGAAGGGCCCCCAGGGGGCCCCCAAGCAGCCCCTCTCCATTTGGGTCTGGGGGCTTTCGTTGGGCCGGGAACCTGGGAGAATCCTGCAAGGTTGCAGTTCGCGGCCCGAGAAGCACTCTCCGGCCAACATGCCCAACTGCAGCAACAGCTCCCAAACCGAAGGAGCCAGGACCCAAAGACCTAGCTGGCCTGAAGGGCCCCCATGGGGCCCCCAAGCAGCTCCTCTCCATTTGGGTCTGGGGGCTTTAGTTGGGCCGGGAACCTGGGAGGTACCTGCAAGGTTGCAGTTCGCGGCCCGAGAAGCACTCTCCGGCCAGCATGCCCAACTGCAGCAACAGCTCCTAAACCGAAGGAGCCAGGACCCAAAGACCTAGCTGGCCTGAAGGGCCCCCAGGGGGCCCCCAAGCAGGCCCTCTCCATTTTGGTCTGGGGGCTTTCGTTGGGCCGGGAACCTGGGAGATTCATGCAAGGTTGCAGTTCGCGGCCCGAGAAGCACTCTCCGAGCCAACATGCACATTTGCAGCAACAGCTCCCAAAGCGAAGGAGCCAGGACCCAAAGACCTAGCTGGCCTGAAGGGCTCCCAGGGGGGCCACCAAGCAGCCCCTCTCAATTTGGGTCTGGGGGCTTTCGTTGGGCCGGGAACCTGGGAGAATCCTTCAAGGTTGCAGTTCGCGGCCCGAGAAGCACTCTCCGCCCAACATGCCCAACTGCAGCAACAGCTCCCAAAGCGAAGCAGCCAGGACCCAAAGACCTAGCTGGCCTGAAGGGCCCCCAGGGGGCCCCCAAGCAGCCCCTCTCAATTTGGGTCTGGGGGCTTTCGTTGGGCCGGGAACCTGGGAGATTCCTGCAAGGTTGCAGTTCGCGGCCCGAGAAGCACTCTCCGGCCAACATGCCCAACTGCAGCAACAGCTCCCAAACCGAAGGAGCCAGGACCCAAAGACCTAGCTGGCCTGAAGGGCCCCCAGGGGGCCCCCAAGCAGCTCCTCTCCATTTGGTTCTGGGGGCTTTTGTTGGGCCGGGAACCTGGGAGAATCCTGCAAGGTTGAAGTTCGCGGCCGGAGAAGCACTATCCGGCCAACATGCCCAACTGCAGCAACAGCTCCCAAACCGAATGAGCCAGGACCCAAAGACCTAGCTGGCCTGAAGGGCCCCCAGGGGACCCCCAAGTAGCCCCTCTCCATTTGGGTCTGGGGGCTTTCGTTGGGCATGTATACCTGAGAGGTACCTGCAAGGTTGCAGTTCGCGGCCCGAGAAGCACTCTCCGGCCAACATGCCCAACTGCAGCAACAGCTCCCAAAGCGAAGGAGCCAGGACCCAAAGACCTAGCTGGCCTGAAGGGCCCCCAGGGGGCCCCCAAGCAGCCCCTCTCCATTTCGGTCTGGGGGCTTTTGTTGGGCCGGGAACCTGGGAGATTCCTGCAAGGTTGCAGTTCGAGGCCCGAGAAGCACTCTCCGGCCAACATGCCCAACTGCAGCAACAGCTCCCAAAGCGAAGGAGCCAGGACCCAAAGACCTAGCTGGCCTGAAGGGCCCCCAGGGGGGCCCAAAGCAGTCCCTCTCAATTTGGGTCTGGGGGCTTTTGTTGGGCCGGGAACCTGGGAGAATCCTGCAAGGTTGCAGTTCGCGGCCCGAGAAGCACTCTCCGGCCAACATGCCCAACTGCAGCAACAGCTCCCAAACCGAAGGAGCCAGGACCCAAAGACCTAGCTGGCCTGAAGGGCCCCCAGGGGGCCCCCAAGCAGCCCCTCTCAATTTGGGTCTGGGGGCTTTCGTTGGGCCGGGAACCTGGGAGAATCCTGCAACGTTGCAGTTCGCGGCCCGAGAAGCACTCTCCGGCCAACATGCCCAACTGCAGCAACAGCTCCCAAACCGAAGGAGCCAGGACCCAAAGACCTAGCTGGCCTGAAGGGCCCCCAGGGGGGCCCCAAGCAGCTCCTCTCCATTTGGGTCTGGGGGCTTTAGTTGGGCCGGGAACCTGGGAGGTACCTGCAAGGTTGCAGTTCGCGGCCCGAGAAGCACTCTCCGGCCAGCATGCCCAACTGCAGCAACAGCTCCCAAACCGAAGGAGCCAGGACCCAAAGACCTAGCTGGCCTGAAGGGCCCCCAGGGGGCCCCCAAGCAGCCCCTCTCCATTTTGGTCTGGGGGCTTTCGTTGGGCATTTATACCTGAGAGGTACCTGCAAGTTACAGTTCGCGGCCCGAGAAGCACTCTCCGGCCAACATGCCCAACTGCAGCAACAGCTCCCAAACCGAAGGAGCCAGGACCCAAAGACCTAGCTGGCCTGAAGGGCCCCCAGGGGGCCCCCAAGCAGCCCCTCTCAATTTGGGTCTGGGGGCTTTCGTTGGGCCTGGAACCTGGGAGATTCCTTCAAGGTTGCAGTTCGCGGCCCGAGAAGCACTCTCCGGCCAACATGCCCAACTGCAGCAACAGCTCCCAAAGCGAAGGAGCCAGGACCCAAAGACCTAGCTGGCCTGAAGGGCCCCCAGGGGGCCCCCAAGCAGCCCCTCTCCATTTGGGTCTGGGGGCTTTCGTTGGGCCGGGAACCTGGGAGGTACCTGCAAGGTTGCAGTTCGCGGCCCGAGAAGCACTCTCCGGCCAACATGCCCAACTGCAGCAACAGCTCCCAAAGCGAAGGAGCCAGGACCCAAAGACCTAGCTGGCCTGAAGGGCCCCCAGGGGCCACCAAGCAGCCCCTCTCAATTTGGGTCTGGGGGCTTTCGTTGGGCATGGATACCTGAATGGTACCTGCAAGGTTACAGTTCGCGGCCCGAGAAGCACTCTCCGGCCAACATGCCCAACTGCAGCAACAGCTCCCAAAGCGAAGGAGCCAGGACCCAAAGACCTAGCTGGCCTGAAGGGCCCCCAGGGGGCCCCCAAGCAGCCCCTCTCAATTTGGGTCTGGGGGCTTTCGTTGGGCCGGGAACCTGTGAGATTCATACAAGGTTGCAGTTCGCGGCCCGAGAAGCACTCTCCGGCCAACATGCCCAACTGCAGCAACAGCTCCCAAACCGAAGGAGCCAGGACCCAAAGACCTAGCTGGCCTGAAGGGCCCCCAGGGGGCCCCCAAGCAGCCCCTCTCAATTTGGGTCTGGGGGCTTTCGTTGGGCATGGAACCTGGGAGATTCCTGCAAGGTTGCAGTTCGCGGCCCGAGAAGCACTCTCCGGCCAACATGCCCAACTGCAGCAACAGCTCCCAAACCGAAGGAGCCAGGACCCAAAGACCTAGCTGGCCTGAAGGGCCCCCAGGGGGGCCCAAAGCAGTCCCTCTCAATTTGGGTCTGGGGGCTTTTGTTGGGCCGGGAACCTGGGAGAATCCTGCAAGGTTGCAGTTCGCGGCCCGAGAAGCACTCTCCGGCCAACATGCCCAACTGCAGCAACAGCTCCCAAACCGAAGGAGCCAGGACCCAAAGACCTAGCTGGCCTGAAGGGCCCCCAGGGGGCCCCCAAGCAGCCCCTCTCCATTTGGGTCTGGGGGCTTTCGTTGGGCCGGGAACCTGGGAGAATCCTGCAAGGTTGCAGTTCGCGGCCCGAGAAGCACTCTCCGGCCAACATGCCCAACTGCAGCAACAGCTCCCAAACCGAAGGAGCCAGGACCCAAAGACCTAGCTGGCCTGAAGGGCCCCCAGGGGGCCCCCAAGCAGCTCCTCTCCATTTGGGTCTGGGGGCTTTAGTTGGGCCGGGAACCTGGGAGGTACCTGCAAGGTTGCAGTTCGCGGCCCGAGAAGCACTCTCCGGCCAGCATGCCCAACTGCAGCAACAGCTCCCAAACCGAAGGAGCCAGGACCCAAAGACCTAGCTGGCCTGAAGGGCCCCCAGGGGGCCCCCAAGCAGCCCCTCTCCATTTTGGTCTGGGGGCTTTCGTTGGGCATGTATACCTGAGAGGTACCTGCAAGTTACAGTTCGCGGCCCGAGAAGCACTCTCCGGCCAACATGCCCAACTGCAGCAACAGCTCCCAAACCGAAGGAGCCAGGACCCAAAGACCTAGCTGGCCTGAAGGGCCCCCAGGGGGCCCCCAAGCAGCCCCTCTCCATTTGGGTCTGGGGGCTTTCGTTGGGCATGGAACCTGGGAGATTCATGCAAGGTTGCAGTTCGCGGCCCGAGAAGCACTCTCCGGCCAACATGCCCAACTGCAGCAACAGCTCCCAAAGCGAAGGAGCCAGGACCCAAAGACCTAGCTGACCTGAAGGGCCCCCAGGGGGACCCAAAGCAGTCCCTCTCCATTTGGGTCTGGGGGCTTTTGTTGGGCCGGGAACCTGGGAGAATCCTGCAACGTTGCAGTTCGCGGCCCGAGAAGCACTCTCCGGCCAACATGCCCAACTGCAGCAACAGCTCCCAAACCGAAGGAGCCAGGACCCAAAGACCTAGCTGGCCTGAAGGGCCCCCAGGGGGCCCCCAAGCAGCCCCTCTCAATTTGGGTCTGGGGGCTTTCGTTGGGCCGGGAACCTGGGAGATTCCTGCAAGGTTGCAGTTCGCGGCCCGAGAAGCACTCTCCGGCCAACATGCCCAACTGCAGCAACAGCTCCCAAACCGAAGGAGCCAGGACCCAAAGACCTAGCTGGCCTGAAGGGCCCCCAGGGGGCCCCCAAGCAGCTCCTCTCCATTTGGGTCTGGGGGCTTTAGTTGGGCCGGGAACCTGGGAGGTACCTGCAAGGTTGCAGTTCGCGGCCCGAGAAGCACTCTCCGGCCAGCATGCCCAACTGCAGCAACAGCTCCCAAACCGAAGGAGCCAGGACCCAAAGACCTAGCTGGCCTGAAGGGCCCCCAGGGGGCCCCCAAGCAGCCCCTCTCCATTTTGGTCTGGGGGCTTTCGTTGGGCATTTATACCTGAGAGGTACCTGCAAGTTTCAGTTCGCGGCCCGAGAAGCACTCTCCGGCCAACATGCCCAACTGCAGCAACAGCTCCCAAACCGAAGGAGCCAGGACCCAAAGACCTAGCTGGCCTGAAGGGCCCCCAGGGGGCCCCCAAGCAGCCCCTCTCCATTTTGGTCTGGGGGCTTTCGTTGGGCATTTATACCTGAGAGGTACCTGCAAGTTACAGTTCGCGGCCCGAGAAGCACTCTCCGGCCAACATGCCCAACTGCAGCAACAGCTCCCAAAGCGAAGGAGCCAGGACCCAAAGACCTAGCTGGCCTGAAGGGCCCCCAGGGGGCCCCCAAGCAGCCCCTCTCCATTTGGGTCTGGGGGCTTTCGTTGGGCCGGGAACCTGGGAGAATCCTGCAAGGTTGCAGTTCGCGGCCCGAGAAGCACTCTCCGGCCAACATGCCCAACTGCAGCAACAGCTCCCAAACCGAAGGAGCCAGGACCCAAAGACCTAGCTGGCCTGAAGGGCCCCCATGGGGCCCCCAAGCAGCTCCTCTCCATTTGGGTCTGGGGGCTTTAGTTGGGCCGGGAACCTGGGAGGTACCTGCAAGGTTGCAGTTCGCGGCCCGAGAAGCACTCTCCGGCCAGCATGCCCAACTGCAGCAACAGCTCCTAAACCGAAGGAGCCAGGACCCAAAGACCTAGCTGGCCTGAAGGGCCCCCAGGGGGCCCCCAAGCAGGCCCTCTCCATTTTGGTCTGGGGGCTTTCGTTGGGCCGGGAACCTGGGAGATTCATGCAAGGTTGCAGTTCGCGGCCCGAGAAGCACTCTCCGAGCCAACATGCACATTTGCAGCAACAGCTCCCAAAGCGAAGGAGCCAGGACCCAAAGACCTAGCTGGCCTGAAGGGCTCCCAGGGGGGCCACCAAGCAGCCCCTCTCAATTTGGGTCTGGGGGCTTTCGTTGGGCCGGGAACCTGGGAGAATCCTTCAAGGTTGCAGTTCGCGGCCCGAGAAGCACTCTCCGCCCAACATGCCCAACTGCAGCAACAGCTCCCAAAGCGAAGCAGCCAGGACCCAAAGACCTAGCTGGCCTGAAGGGCCCCCAGGGGGCCCCCAAGCAGCCCCTCTCAATTTGGGTCTGGGGGCTTTCGTTGGGCCGGGAACCTGGGAGATTCCTGCAAGGTTGCAGTTCGCGGCCCGAGAAGCACTCTCCGGCCAACATGCCCAACTGCAGCAACAGCTCCCAAACCGAAGGAGCCAGGACCCAAAGACCTAGCTGGCCTGAAGGGCCCCCAGGGGGCCCCCAAGCAGCTCCTCTCCATTTGGTTCTGGGGGCTTTTGTTGGGCCGGGAACCTGGGAGAATCCTGCAAGGTTGAAGTTCGCGGCCGGAGAAGCACTATCCGGCCAACATGCCCAACTGCAGCAACAGCTCCCAAACCGAATGAGCCAGGACCCAAAGACCTAGCTGGCCTGAAGGGCCCCCAGGGGACCCCCAAGTAGCCCCTCTCCATTTGGGTCTGGGGGCTTTCGTTGGGCATGTATACCTGAGAGGTACCTGCAAGGTTGCAGTTCGCGGCCCGAGAAGCACTCTCCGGCCAACATGCCCAACTGCAGCAACAGCTCCCAAAGCGAAGGAGCCAGGACCCAAAGACCTAGCTGGCCTGAAGGGCCCCCAGGGGGCCCCCAAGCAGCCCCTCTCCATTTCGGTCTGGGGGCTTTTGTTGGGCCGGGAACCTGGGAGATTCCTGCAAGGTTGCAGTTCGAGGCCCGAGAAGCACTCTCCGGCCAACATGCCCAACGTCAACAACAGCTCCCAAAGCGAAGGAGCCAGGACCCAAAGACCTAGCTGGCCTGAAGGGTCCCCAGGGGGCCCCCAAGCAGCCCCTCTCCATTTGGGTCTGGGGGCTTTCGTTGGGCCGGGAACCTGGGAGATGCCTGCAAGGTTGCAGTTCGCGGCCCGAGAAGCACTCTCCGGCAAACATGCCCAACTGCAGCAACAGCTCCCAAAGCGAAGGAGCCAGGACCCAAAGACCTAGCTGGCCTGAAGGGCCCCCAGAAGGCCACTAAGCAGCCCCTCTCAATTTGGGTCTGGGGGCTTTCGTTGGGCATGTATACCTGAGAGGTACCTGCAATTTAAAGTTCGCGGCCCGAGAAGCACTCTCCGCCCAACATGCCCAACTGCAGCAACAGCTCCCAAAGCGAAGGAGCCAGGACCCAAAGACCTAGCTGGCCTGAAGGGCCCCCAGGGGGCCCCCAAGCAGCCCCTCTCCATTTGGGTCTGGGGGCTTTCGTTGGGCCGGGAAACTGGGAGGTACCTGCAAGGTTGCAGTTCGCGGCCCGAGAAGCACTCTCCGGCCAACATGCCCAACTGCAGCAACAGCTCCCAAACCGAAGGAGCCAGGACCCAAAGACCTAGCTGGCCTGAAGGGCCCCCATGGGGCCCCCAAGCAGCCCCTCTCAATTTGGGTCTGGGGGCTTTCGTTGGGCCGGGAACCTGGGAGAATCCTGCAAGGTTGCAGTTCGCGGCCCGAGAAGCACTCTCCGGCCAACATGCCCAACTGCAGCAACAGCTCCCAAACCGAAGGAGCCAGGACCCAAAGACCTAGCTGGCCTGAAGGGCCCCCAGGGGGCCCCCAAGCAGCCCCTCTCAATTTGCGTCTGGGGGCTTTCGTTGGGCATGGAACCTGGGAGATTCCTGCAAGGTTGCAGTTCGAGGCCCGAGAAGCACTCTCCGGCCAACATGCCCAACTGCAGCAACAGCTCCCAAACCGAATGAGCCAGGACCCAAAGACCTAGCTGGCCTGAAGGGCCCCCAGGGGGCCCCCAAGCAGCCCCTCTCCATTTGGGTCTGGGGGCTTTTGTTGGGCCGGGAACCTGGGAGGTACCAGCAAGGTTCCAGTTCGCGGCCGGAGAAGCACTCTCCGGCCAACATGCCCAACTGCAGCAACAGCTCCCAAAGCGAAGGAGCCAGGACCCAAAGACCTAGCTGGCCTGAAGGGCCCCAAGGGGGCCCCCAAGCAGCCCCTCTCCATTTGGGTCTGGGGGCTTTTGATGGGCATGGAACCTGGGAGATTCCTGCAAGGTTGCAGTTCGCGGCCCGAGAAGCACTCTCCGGCCAACATGCCCAACTGCAGCAACAGCTCCCAAAGCGAAGGAGCCAGGACCCAAAGACCTAGCTGGCCTGAAGGGCCCCCAGGGGGCCCCCAAGCAGCCCCTCTCCATTTGGGTCTGGGGGCTTTTGTTGGGCCGGGAACCTGGGAGATTCATGCAAGGTTGCAGTTCGCGGCCCGAGAAGCACTCTCCGGCCAACATGCCCAACTGCAGCAACAGCTCCCAAAGCGAAGGAGCCAGGACCCAAAGACCTAGCTGGCCTGAAGGGCCCCCAGGGGGCCACCAAGCAGCCCCTCTCCATTTGGGTCTGGGGGCTTTCGTTGGGCCGGGAACCTGGGAGAATCCTGCAAGGTTGCAGTTCGCGGCCCGAGAAGCACTCTCCGGCCAACATGCCCAACTGCAGCAACAGCTCCCAAAGCGAAGGAGCCAGGACACAAAGACCTAGCTGGCCTGAAGGGCCCCCAGGGGGCTCCCAAGCAGCCCCTCTCCATTTGGGTCTGGGGGCTTTTGTTGGGCCGGGAACCTGTGAGATTCATACAAGGTTGCAGTTCGCGGCCCGAGAAGCACTCTCCGGCCAACATGCCCAACTGCAGCAACAGCTCCCAAAGCGAAGGAGCCAGGACCCAAAGACCTAGCTGGCCTGAAGGGCCCCCAGGGGGCCCCCAAGCAGCCCCTCTCAATTTGGGTCTGGGGGCTTTCGTTGGGCATGGAACCTGGGAGAATCCTGCAAGGTTGCAGTTCGCGGCCCGAGAAGCACTCTCCGGCCAACATGCCCAACTGCAGCAACAGCTCCCAAACCGAAGGAGCCAGGACCCAAAGACCTAGCTGGCCTGAAGGGCCCCCAGGGGGGCCCCAAGCAGCCCCTCTCAATTTGGGTCTGGGGGCTTTCGTTGGGCCGGGAACCTGGGAGAATCCTGCAAGGTTGCAGTTCGCGGCCCGAGAAGCACTCTCCGGCCAACATGCCCAACTGCAGCAACAGCTCCCAAACCGAAGGAGCCAGGACCCAAAGACCTAGCTGGCCTGAAGGGCCCCCAGGGGGCCCCCAAGCAGCCCCTCTCAATTTGGGTCTGGGGCCTTTCGTTGGGCCGGGAACCTGGGAGATTCCTGCGAGGTTGCAGTTCGCGGCCCGAGAAGCACTCTCCGGCCAACATGCCCAACTGCAGCAACAGCTCCCAAAGCGAAGGAGCCAGGACCCAAAGACCTAGCTGGCCTGAAGTGCCCCCATGGGGCCCCCAAGGAGCTCCTCTCCATTTGGGTCTGGGGGCTTTTGTTGGGCCGGGAACCTGAAAGATTCCTGCAAGGTTGCAGTTCGAGGCCCGAGAAGCACTCTCCGGCCAACATGCCCAACTGCAGCAACAGCTCCCAAAGCGAAGGAGCCAGGACCCAAAGACCTAGCTGGCCTGAAGGGCCCCCAGGGGGCCACCAAGCAGCCCCTCTCCATTTGGGTCTGGGGGCTTTCGTTGGGCCGGGAACCTGGGAGAATCCTGCAAGGTTGCAGTTCGCGGCCCGAGAAGCACTCTCCGGCCAACATGCCCAACTGCAGCAACAGCTCCCAAAGCGAAGGAGCCAGGACACAAAGACCTAGCTGGCCTGAAGGGCCCCCAGGGGGCCCCCAAGCAGCCCCTCTCCATTTGGGTCTGGGGGCTTTTGTTGGGCCGGGAACCTGTGAGATTCATACAAGGTTGCAGTTCGCGGCCCGAGAAGCACTCTCCGGCCAACATGCCCAACTGCAGCAACAGCTCCCAAAGCGAAGGAGCCAGGACCCAAAGACCTAGCTGGCCTGAAGGGCCCCCAGGGGGCCCCCAAGCAGCCCCTCTCAATTTGGGTCTGGGGGCTTTCGTTGGGCATGGAACCTGGGAGAATCCTGCAAGGTTGCAGTTCGCGGCCCGAGAAGCACTCTCCGGCCAACATGCCCAACTGCAGCAACAGCTCCCAAACCGAAGGAGCCAGGACCCAAAGACCTAGCTGGCCTGAAGGGCCCCCAGGGGGGCCCCAAGCAGCCCCTCTCAATTTGGGTCTGGGGGCTTTCGTTGGGCCGGGAACCTGGGAGAATCCTGCAAGGTTGCAGTTCGCGGCCCGAGAAGCACTCTCCGGCCAACATGCCAAACGTCCAGCAACAGCTCCCAAAGCGAAGGAGCCAGGACCCAAAGACCTAGCTGGCCTGAAGGGCCCCCAGGGGGCCCCCAAGCAGCCCCTCTCAATTTGGGTCTGGGGCCTTTCGTTGGGCCGGGAACCTGGGAGATTCCTGCGAGGTTGCAGTTCGCGGCCCGAGAAGCACTCTCCGGCCAACATGCCCAACTGCAGCAACAGCTCCCAAAGCGAAGGAGCCAGGACCCAAAGACCTAGCTGGCCTGAAGTGCCCCCATGGGGCCCCCAAGGAGCTCCTCTCCATTTGGGTCTGGGGGCTTTTGTTGGGCCGGGAACCTGAAAGATTCCTGCAAGGTTGCAGTTCGCGGCCCGAGAAGCACTCTCCGGCCAACATGCCCAACTGCAGCAACAGCTCCCAAACCGAAGGAGCCAGGACCCAAAGACCTAGCTGGCCTGAAGGGCCCCCAGGGGGCCCCCAAGCAGCCCCTCTCCATTTGGGTCTGGGGGCTTTCGTTGGGCCGGGAACCTGGGAGAATCCTGCAAGGTTGCAGTTCGCGGCCCGAGAAGCACTCTCCGGCCAACATGCCCAACTGCAGCAACAGCTCCCAAAGCGAAGGAGCCAGGACACAAAGACCTAGCTGGCCTGAAGGGCCCCCAGGGGGCCCCCAAGCAGCCCCTCTCCATTTGGGTCTGGGGGCTTTTGTTGGGCCGGGAACCTGTGAGATTCATACAAGGTTGCAGTTCGCGGCCCGAGAAGCACTCTCCGGCCAACATGCCCAACTGCAGCAACAGCTCCCAAAGCGAAGGAGCCAGGACCCAAAGACCTAGCTGGCCTGAAGGGCCCCCAGGGGGCCCCCAAGCAGCCCCTCTCAATTTGGGTCTGGGGGCTTTCGTTGGGCATGGAACCTGGGAGAATCCTGCAAGGTTGCAGTTCGCGGCCCGAGAAGCACTCTCCGGCCAACATGCCCAACTGCAGCAACAGCTCCCAAACCGAAGGAGCCAGGACCCAAAGACCTAGCTGGCCTGAAGGGCCCCCAGGGGGCCCCCAAGCAGCCCCTCTCAATTTGGGTCTGGGGGCTTTCGTTGGGCCGGGAACCTGGGAGATTCCTGCAAGGTTGCAGTTCGCGGCCCGAGAAGCACTCTCCGGCCAACATGCCCAACTGCAGCAACAGCTCCCAAAGCGAAGGAGCCAGGACCCAAAGACCTAGCTGGCCTGAAGGGCCCCCAGGGGGCCCCCAAGCAGCCCCTCTCCATTTGGGTCTGGGGGCTTTCGTTGGGCCGGGAACCTGGGAGATTCATGCAAGGTTGCAGTTCGCGGCCCGAGAAGCACTCTCCGGCCAACATGCCCAACTGCAGCAACAGCTCCCAAAGCGAAGGAGCCAGGACCCAAAGACCTAGCTGGCCTGAAGGGCCCCCAGGGGGCCACCAAGCAGCCCCTCTCCATTTGGGTCTGGGGGCTTTCGTTGGGCCGGGAACCTGGGAGAATCCTGCAAGGTTGCAGTTCGCGGCCCGAGAAGCACTCTCCGGCCAACATGCCCAACTGCAGCAACAGCTACCAAAGCGAAGGAGCCAGGACACAAAGACCTAGCTGGCCTGAAGGGCCCCCAGGGGGCCCCCAAGCAGCCCCTCTCAATTTGGGTCTGGGGGCTTTCGTTGGGCATGGAACCTGGGAGAATCCTGCAAGGTTGCAGTTCGCGGCCCGAGAAGCACTCTCCGGCCAACATGCCCAACTGCAGCAACAGCTCCCAAACCGAAGGAGCCAGGACCCAAAGACCTAGCTGGCCTGAAGGGCCCCCAGGGGGGCCCCAAGCAGCCCCTCTCAATTTGGGTCTGGGGGCTTTCGTTGGGCCGGGAACCTGGGAGAATCCTGCAAGGTTGCAGTTCGCGGCCCGAGAAGCACTCTCCGGCCAACATGCCAAACGTCCAGCAACAGCTCCCAAAGCGAAGGAGCCAGGACCCAAAGACCTAGCTGGCCTGAAGGGCCCCCAGGGGGCCCCCAAGCAGCCCCTCTCAATTTGGGTCTGGGGCCTTTCGTTGGGCCGGGAACCTGGGAGATTCCTGCGAGGTTGCAGTTCGCGGCCCGAGAAGCACTCTCCGGCCAACATGCCCAACTGCAGCAACAGCTCCCAAAGCGAAGGAGCCAGGACCCAAAGACCTAGCTGGCCTGAAGTGCCCCCATGGGGCCCCCAAGGAGCTCCTCTCCATTTGGGTCTGGGGGCTTTTGTTGGGCCGGGAACCTGAAAGATTCCTGCAAGGTTGCAGTTCGCGGCCCGAGAAGCACTCTCCGGCCAACATGCCCAACTGCAGCAACAGCTCCCAAACCGAAGGAGCCAGGACCCAAAGACCTAGCTGGCCTGAAGGGCCCCCAGGGGGCCCCCAAGCAGCCCCTCTCCATTTGGGTCTGGGGGCTTTCGTTGGGCCGGGAACCTGGGAGAATCCTGCAAGGTTGCAGTTCGCGGCCCGAGAAGCACTCTCCGGCCAACATGCCCAACTGCAGCAACAGCTCCCAAAGCGAAGGAGCCAGGACACAAAGACCTAGCTGGCCTGAAGGGCCCCCAGGGGGCCCCCAAGCAGCCCCTCTCCATTTGGGTCTGGGGGCTTTTGTTGGGCCGGGAACCTGTGAGATTCATACAAGGTTGCAGTTCGCGGCCCGAGAAGCACTCTCCGGCCAACATGCCCAACTGCAGCAACAGCTCCCAAAGCGAAGGAGCCAGGACCCAAAGACCTAGCTGGCCTGAAGGGCCCCCAGGGGGCCCCCAAGCAGCCCCTCTCAATTTGGGTCTGGGGGCTTTCGTTGGGCATGGAACCTGGGAGAATCCTGCAAGGTTGCAGTTCGCGGCCCGAGAAGCACTCTCCGGCCAACATGCCCAACTGCAGCAACAGCTCCCAAACCGAAGGAGCCAGGACCCAAAGACCTAGCTGGCCTGAAGGGCCCCCAGGGGGCCCCCAAGCAGCCCCTCTCAATTTGGGTCTGGGGGCTTTCGTTGGGCCGGGAACCTGGGAGATTCCTGCAAGGTTGCAGTTCGCGGCCCGAGAAGCACTCTCCGGCCAACATGCCCAACTGCAGCAACAGCTCCCAAAGCGAAGGAGCCAGGACCCAAAGACCTAGCTGGCCTGAAGGGCCCCCAGGGGGCCCCCAAGCAGCCCCTCTCCATTTGGGTCTGGGGGCTTTCGTTGGGCCGGGAACCTGGGAGATTCATGCAAGGTTGCAGTTCGCGGCCCGAGAAGCACTCTCCGGCCAACATGCCCAACTGCAGCAACAGCTCCCAAAGCGAAGGAGCCAGGACCCAAAGACCTAGCTGGCCTGAAGGGCCCCCAGGGGGCCACCAAGCAGCCCCTCTCCATTTGGGTCTGGGGGCTTTCGTTGGGCCGGGAACCTGGGAGAATCCTGCAAGGTTGCAGTTCGCGGCCCGAGAAGCACTCTCCGGCCAACATGCCCAACTGCAGCAACAGCTACCAAAGCGAAGGAGCCAGGACACAAAGACCTAGCTGGCCTGAAGGGCCCCCAGGGGGCCCCCAAGCAGCCCCTCTCCATTTGGGTCTGGGGGCTTTTGTTGGGCCGGGAACCTGTGAGATTCATACAAGGTTGCAGTTCGCGGCCCGAGAAGCACTCTCCGGCCAACATGCCCAACTGCAGCAACAGCTCCCAAAGCGAAGGAGCCAGGACCCAAAGACCTAGCTGGCCTGAAGGGCCCCCAGGGGGCCCCCAAGCAGCCCCTCTCAATTTGGGTCTGGGGGCTTTCGTTGGGCATGGAACCTGGGAGAATCCTGCAAGGTTGCAGTTCGCGGCCCGAGAAGCACTCTCCGGCCAACATGCCCAACTGCAGCAACAGCTCCCAAACCGAAGGAGCCAGGACCCAAAGACCTAGCTGGCCTGAAGGGCCCCCAGGGGGGCCCCAAGCAGCCCCTCTCAATTTGGGTCTGGGGGCTTTCGTTGGGCCGGGAACCTGGGAGAATCCTGCAAGGTTGCAGTTCGCGGCCCGAGAAGCACTCTCCGGCCAACATGCCAAACGTCCAGCAACAGCTCCCAAAGCGAAGGAGCCAGGACCCAAAGACCTAGCTGGCCTGAAGGGCCCCCAGGGGGCCCCCAAGCAGCCCCTCTCAATTTGGGTCTGGGGCCTTTCGTTGGGCCGGGAACCTGGGAGATTCCTGCGAGGTTGCAGTTCGCGGCCCGAGAAGCACTCTCCGGCCAACATGCCCAACTGCAGCAACAGCTCCCAAAGTGAAGGAGCCAGGACCCAAAGACCTAGCTGGCCTGAAGTGCCCCCATGGGGCCCCCAAGGAGCTCCTCTCCATTTGGGTCTGGGGGCTTTTGTTGGGCCGGGAACCTGAAAGATTCCTGCAAGGTTGCAGTTCGAGGCCCGAGAAGCACTCTCCGGCCAACATGCCCAACTGCAGCAACAGCTCCCAAAGCGAAGGAGCCAGGACCCAAAGACCTAGCTGGCCTGAAGGGCCCCCAGGGGGCCCCCAAGCAGCCCCTCTCCATTTGGGTCTGGGGGCTTTCGTTGGGCCGGGAACCTGGGAGATTCATGCAAGGTTGCAGTTCGCGGCCCGAGAAGCACTCTCCGGCCAACATGCCCAACTGCAGCAACAGCTCCCAAAGCGAAGGAGCCAGGACCCAAAGACCTAGCTGGCCTGAAGGGCCCCCAGGGGGCCCCCAAGCAGCCCCTCTCCATTTGGGTCTGGGGGCTTTCGTTGGGCCGGGAACCTGGGAGGTACCTGCAAGGTTGCAGTTCGCGGCCCGAGAAGCACTCTCCGGCTAACATGCCCAACTGCAGCAACAGCTCCCAAAGCGAAGGAGCCAGGACCCAAAGACCTAGCTGGCCTGAAGGGCCCCCAGGGGGCCACCAAGCAGCCCCTCTCAATTTGGGTCTGGGGGCTTTCGTTGGGCATGGATACCTGAGAGGTACCTGCAAGGTTACAGTTCGCGGCCCGAGAAGCACTCTCCGGCCAACATGCCCAACTGCAGCAACAGCTCCCAAAGCGAAGGAGCCAGGACCCAAAGACCTAGCTGGCCTGAAGGGCCCCCAGGGGGCCCCCAAGCAGCCCCTCTCAATTTGGGTCTGGGGGCTTTCGTTGGGCCGGGAACCTGGGAGATGCATGCAAAGTTGCAGTTCGCGGCCCGAGAAGCACTCTCCGGCCAACATGCCCAACTGCAGCAACAGCTCCCAAACCGAAGGAGCCAGGACCCAAAGACCTAGCTGGCCTGAAGGGCCCCCAGGGGGCCCCCAAGCAGCCCCTCTCCATTTGGGTCTGGGGGCTTTCGTTGGGTATGGATACCTGAGAGGTACCTGCAAGGTTACAGTTCGCGGCCCGAGAAGCACTCTCCGGCCAACATGCCCAACTGCAGCAACAGCTCCCAAAGCGAAGGAGCCAGGACCCAAAGACCTAGCTGGCCTGAAGGGCCCCCAGGGGGCCCCCAAGCAGCCCCTCTCCATTTGGGTCTGGGGGCTTTCGTTGGGCCGGGAACCTGGGAGATTCATGCAAGGTTGCAGTTCGCGGCCCGAGAAGCACTCTCCGGCCAACATGCCCAACTGCAGCAACAGCTCCCAAACCGAAGGAGCCAGGACCCAAAGACCTAGCTGGCCTGAAGGGCCCCCAGGGGGCCCCCAAGCAGCCCCTCTCAATTTGGGTCTGGGGGCTTTCGTTGGGCATGGAACCTGGGAGATTCCTGCAAGGTTGCAGTTCGCGGCCCGAGAAGCACTCTCCGGCCAACATGCCCAACTGCAGCAACAGCTCCCAAACCGAAGGAGCCAGGACCCAAAGACCTAGCTGGCCTGAAGGGCCCCCAGGGGGGCCCAAAGCTGTCCCTCTCAATTTGGGTCTGGGGGCTTTTGTTGGGCCGGGAACCTGGGAGAATCCTGCAAGGTTGCAGTTCGCGGCCCGAGAAGCACTCTCCGGCCAACATGCCCAACTGCAGCAACAGCTCCCAAAACGAAGGAGCCAGGACCCAAAGACCTAGCTGGCCTGAAGGGCCCCCAGGGGGCCCCCAAGCAGCCCCTCTCAATTTGGGTCTGGGGGCTTTCGTTGGGCCGGGAACCTGGGAGAATCCTGCAAGGTTGCAGTTCGCGGCCCGAGAAGCACTCTCCGGCCAACATGCCCAACTGCAGCAACAGCTCCCAAAGCGAAGGAGCCAGGACCCAAAGACCTAGCTGGCCTGAAGGGCCCCCATGGGGCCCCCAAGCAGCTCCTCTCCATTTGGGTCTGGGGGCTTTAGTTGGGCCGGGAACCTGGGAGGTACCTGCAAGGTTGCAGTTCGCGGCCCGAGAAGCACTCTCCGGCCAGCATGCCCAACTGCAGCAACAGCTCCCAAAGCGAAGGAGCCAGGACCCAAAGACCTAGCTGGCCTGAAGGGCCCCCAGGGGGCCCCCAAGCAGCCCCTCTCCATTTTGGTCTGGGGGCTTTCGTTGGGCATCTATACCTGAGAGGTACCTGGAAGTTACAGTTCGCGGCCCGAGAAGCACTCTCCGGCCAACATGCCCAACTGCAGCAACAGCTCCCAAAGCGAAGGAGCCAGGACCCAAAGACCTAGCTGGCCTGAAGGGCCCCCAGGGGGCCCCCAAGCAGCCCCTCTCCATTTGGGTCTGGGGGCTTTCGTTGGGCATGGAACCTGGGAGATTCCTGCAAGGTTGCAGTTCGCGGCCCGAGAAGCACTCTCCGGCCAACATGCCCAACTGCAGCAACAGCTCCCAAACCGAAGGAGCCAGGACCCAAAGACCTAGCTGGCCTGAAGGGCCCCCAGGGGGGCCCAAAGCAGTCCCTCTCAATTTGGGTCTGGGGGCTTTTGTTGGGCCGGGAACCTGGGAGATTCCTGCAAGGCTGCAGTTCGAGGCCCGAGAAGCACTCTCCGGCCAACATGCCCAACTGCAGCAACAGCTCCCAAACCGAAGGAGCCAGGACCCAAAGACCTAGCTGGCCTGAAGGGCCCCCAGGGGGCCCCCAAGCAGCCCCTCTCAATTTGGGTCTGGGGGCTTTCGTTGGGCCGGGAACCTGGGAGATTCATGCAAGGTTGCAGTTCGCGGCCCGAGAAGCACTCTCCGGCCAACATGCCCAACTGCAGCAACAGCTCCCAAAGCGAAGGAGCCAGGACCCAAAGACCTAGCTGGCCTGAAGGGGCCCCAGGGGGCCCCCAAGCAGCCCCTCTCAATTTGGGTCTGGGGGCTTTCGTTGGGCATGGAACCTGGGAGATTCCTTCAAGGTTGCAGTTCGCGGCCCGAGAAGCACTCTCCGGCCAACATGCCCAACTGCAGCAACAGCTCCCAAACCGAAGGAGCCAGGACCCAAAGACCTAGCTGGCCTGAAGGGCCCCCAGGGGGGCCCAAAGCAGTCCCTCTGAATTTGGGTCTGGGGGCTTTCGTTGGGCCGGGAACCTGGGAGAATCCTGCAAGGTTGCAGTTCGCGGCCCGAGAAGCACTCTCCGGCCAACATGCCCAACTGCAGCAACAGCTCCCAAACCGAAGGAGCCAGGACCCAAAGACCTAGCTGGCCTGAAGGGCCCCCAGGGGGCCCCCAAGCAGCCCCTCTCAATTTGGGTCTGGGGGCTTTCGTTGGGCCGGGAACCTGGGAGATTCATGCAAGGTTGCAGTTCGCGGCCCGAGAAGCACTCTCCGGCCAACATGCCCAACTGCAGCAACAGCTCCCAAAGCGAAGGAGCCAGGACCCAAAGACCTAGCTGGCCTGAAGGGGCCCCAGGGGGCCCCCAAGCAGCCCCTCTCAATTTGGGTCTGGGGGCTTTCGTTGGGCATGGAACCTGGGAGATTCCTGCAAGGTTGCAGTTCGCGGCCCGAGAAGCACTCTCCGGCCAACATGCCCAACTGCAGCAACAGCTCCCAAACCGAAGGAGCCAGGACCCAAAGACCTAGCTGGCCTGAAGGGCCCCCAGGGGGGCCCAAAGCAGTCCCTCTGAATTTGGGTCTGGGGGCTTTTGTTGGGCCGGGAACCTGGGAGAATCCTGCAAGGTTGCAGTTCGCGGCCCGAGAAGCACTCTCCGGCCAACATGCCCAACTGCAGCAACAGCTCCCAAACCGAAGGAGCCAGGACCCAAAGACCTAGCTGGCCTGAAGGGCCCCCAGGGGGCCCCCAAGCAGCCCCTCTCAATTTGGGTCTGGGGGCTTTCGTTGGGCCGGGAACCTGGGAGAATCCTGCAAGATTGCAGTTCGCGGCCCGAGAAGCACTCTCCGGCCAACATGCCCAACTGCAGCAACAGCTCCCAAACCGAAGGAGCCAGGACCCAAAGACCTAGCTGGCCTGAAGGGCCCCCAGGGGGCCCCCAAGCAGCTCCTCTCCATTTGGGTCTGGGGGCTTTAGTTGGGCCGGGAACCTGGGAGAATCCTGCAAGGTTGCAGTTCGCGGCCCGAGAAGCACTCTCCGGCCAGCATGCCCAACTGCAGCAACAGCTCCCAAACCGAAGGAGCCAGGACCCAAAGACCTAGCTGGCCTGAAGGGCCCCCAGGGGGCCCCCAAGCAGCCCCTCTCCATTTTGGTCTGGGGGCTTTCGTTGGGCATTTATACCTGAGAGGTACCTGCAAGTTACAGTTCGCGGCCCGAGAAGCACTCTCCGGCCAACATGCCCAACTGCAGCAACAGCTCCCAAACCGAAGGAGCCAGGACCCAAAGACCTAGCTGGCCTGAAGGGCCCCCAGGGGGGCCCCAAGCAGCCCCTCTCAATTTGGGTCTGGGGGCTTTCGTTGGGCCGGGAACCTGGGAGAATCCTTCAAGGTTGCAGTTCGCGGCCCGAGAAGCACTCTCCGCCCAACATGCCCAACTGCAGCAACAGCTCCCAAAGCGAAGCAGCCAGGACCCAAAGACCTAGCTGGCCTGAAGGGCCCCCAGGGGGCCCCCAAGCAGCCCCTCTCAATTTGGGTCTGGGGGCTTTCGTTGGGCCGGGAACCTGGGAGATTCCTGCAAGGTTGCAGTTCGCGGCCCGAGAAGCACTCTCCGGCCAACATGCCCAACTGCAGCAACAGCTCCCAAACCGAAGGAGCCAGGACCCAAAGACCTAGCTGGCCTGAAGGGCCCCCAGGGGGCCCCCAAGCAGCTCCTCTCCATTTGGTTCTGGGGGCTTTTGTTGGGCCGGGAACCTGGGAGGTACCTGCAAGGTTGAAGTTCGCGGCCGGAGAAGCACTATCCGGCCAACATGCCCAACTGCAGCAACAGCTCCCAAACCGAATGAGCCAGGACCCAAAGACCTAGCTGGCCTGAAGGGCCCCCAGGGGACCCCCAAGTAGCCCCTCTCCATTTGGGTCTGGGGGCTTTCGTTGGGCATGTATACCTGAGAGGTACCTGCAAGGTTGCAGTTCGCGGCCCGAGAAGCACTCTCCGGCCAACATGCCCAACTGCAGCAACAGCTCCCAAAGCGAAGGAGCCAGGACCCAAAGACCTAGCTGGCCTGAAGGGCCCCCAGGGGGCCCCCAAGCAGCCCCTCTCCATTTCGGTCTGGGGGCTTTTGTTGGGCCTGGAACCTGGGAGATTCCTGCAAGGTTGCAGTTCGAGGCCCGAGAAGCACTCTCCGGCCAACATGCCCAACTGCAGCAACAGCTCCCAAAGCGAAGGAGCCAGGACCCAAAGACCTAGCTGGCCTGAAGGGTCCCCAGGGGGCCCCCAAGCAGCCCCTCTCCATTTGGGTCTGGGGGCTTTCGTTGGGCCGGGAACCTGGGAGATGCCTGCAAGGTTGCAGTTCGCGGCCCGAGAAGCACTCTCCGGCCAACATGCCCAACTGCAGCAACAGCTCCCAAAGCGAAGGAGCCAGGACCCAAAGACCTAGCTGGCCTGAAGGGCCCCCAGAAGGCCACCAAGCAGCCCCTCTCAATTTGGGTCTGGGGGCTTTCGTTGGGCATGTATACCTGAGAGGTACATGCAAATTAGAGTTCGCGGCCCGAGAAGCACTCTCCGCCCAACATGCCCAACTGCAGCAACAGCTCCCAAAGCGAAGGAGCCAGGACCCAAAGACCTAGCTGGCCTGAAGGGCCCCCAGGGGGCCCCCAAGCAGCCCCTCTCCATTTGGGTCTGGGGGCTTTCGTTGGGCCGGGAACCTGGGAGGTACCTGCAAGGTTGCAGTTCGCGGCCCGAGAAGCACTCTCCGGCCAACATGCCCAACTGCAGCAACAGCTCCCAAACCGAAGGAGCCAGGACCCAAAGACCTAGCTGGCCTGAAGGGCCCCCAGGGGGCCCCCAAGCAGCCCCTCTCAATTTGGGTCTGGGGGCTTTCGTTGGGCCGGGAACCTGGGAGAATCCTGCAAGGTTGCAGTTCGCGGCCCGAGAAGCACTCTCCGGCCAACATGCCCAACTGCAGCAACAGCTCCCAAACCGAAGGAGCCAGGACCCAAAGACCTAGCTGGCCTGAAGGGCCCCCAGGGGGCCCCCAAGCAGCCCCTCTCAATTTGCGTCTGGGGGCTTTCGTTGGGCATGGAACCTGGGAGATTCCTGCAAGGTTGCAGTTCGAGGCCCGAGAAGCACTCTCCGGCCAACATGCCCAACTGCAGCAACAGCTCCCAAACCGAATGAGCCAGGACCCAAAGACCTAGCTGGCCTGAAGGGCCCCCAGGGGGCCCCCAAGCAGCCCCTCTCCATTTGGGTCTGGGGGCTTTTGTTGGGCCGGGAACCTGGGAGATACCAGCAAGGTTGCAGTTCGCGGCCCGAGAAGCACTCTCCGGCCAACATGCCCAATATCCAGCAACAGCTCCCAAAGCGAAGGAGCCAGGACCCAAAGACCTAGCTGGCCTGAAGTGCGCCCAGGGGGCCCCCAAGCAGCCCCTCTCCATTTGGGTCTGGGGGCTTTCGTTGGGCCGTGAACCTGGGAGATTCATGCAAGGTTGCAGTTCGCGGCCCGAGAAGCACTCTCCGGCCAACATGCCCAACTGCAGCAACAGCTCCCAAACCGAAGGAGCCAGGACCCAAAGACCTAGCTGGCCTGAAGGGCCCCCAGGGGGCCCCCAAGCAGCCCCTCTCAATTTGGGTCTGGGGGCTTTCGTTGGGCCGGGAACCTGGGAGATTCATGCAAGGTTGCAGTTCGCGGCCCGAGAAGCACTCTCCGGCCAACATGCCCAACTGCAGCAACAGCTCCCAAAGCGAAGGAGCCAGGACCCAAAGACCTAGCTGGCCTGAAGGGGCCCCAGGGGGCCCCCAAGCAGCCCCTCTCAATTTGGGTCTGGGGGCTTTCGTTGGGCATGGAACCTGGGAGATTCCTGCAAGGTTGCAGTTCGCGGCCCGAGAAGCACTCTCCGGCCAACATGCCCAACTGCAGCAACAGCTCCCAAACCGAAGGAGCCAGGACCCAAAGACCTAGCTGGCCTGAAGGGCCCCCAGGGGGGCCCAAAGCAGTCCCTCTGAATTTGGGTCTGGGGGCTTTTGTTGGGCCGGGAACCTGGGAGAATCCTGCAAGGTTGCAGTTCGCGGCCCGAGAAGCACTCTCCGGCCAACATGCCCAACTGCAGCAACAGCTCCCAAACCGAAGGAGCCAGGACCCAAAGACCTAGCTGGCCTGAAGGGCCCCCAGGGGGCCCCCAAGCAGCCCCTCTCAATTTGGGTCTGGGGGCTTTCGTTGGGCCGGGAACCTGGGAGAATCCTGCAAGGTTGCAGTTCGCGGCCCGAGAAGCACTCTCCGGCCAACATGCCCAACTGCAGCAACAGCTCCCAAACCGAAGGAGCCAGGACCCAAAGACCTAGCTGGCCTGAAGGGCCCCCAGGGGGCCCCCAAGCAGCTCCTCTCCATTTGGGTCTGGGGGCTTTAGTTGGGCCGGGAACCTGGGAGAATCCTGCAAGGTTGCAGTTCGCGGCCCGAGAAGCACTCTCCGGCCAGCATGCCCAACTGCAGCAACAGCTCCCAAACCGAAGGAGCCAGGACCCAAAGACCTAGCTGGCCTGAAGGGCCCCCAGGGGGCCCCCAAGCAGCCCCTCTCCATTTTGGTCTGGGGGCTTTCGTTGGGCATTTATACCTGAGAGGTACCTGCAAGTTACAGTTCGCGGCCCGAGAAGCACTCTCCGGCCAACATGCCCAACTGCAGCAACAGCTCCCAAACCGAAGGAGCCAGGACCCAAAGACCTAGCTGGCCTGAAGGGCCCCCAGGGGGGCCCCAAGCAGCCCCTCTCAATTTGGGTCTGGGGGCTTTCGTTGGGCCGGGAACCTGGGAGAATCCTGCAAGGTTGCAGTTCGCGGCCCGAGAAGCACTCTCCGCCCAACATGCCCAACTGCAGCAACAGCTCCCAAAGCGAAGCAGCCAGGACCCAAAGACCTAGCTGGCCTGAAGGGCCCCCAGGGGGCCCCCAAGCAGCCCCTCTCAATTTGGGTCTGGGGGCTTTCGTTGGGCCGGGAACCTGGGAGATTCCTGCAAGGTTGCAGTTCGCGGCCCGAGAAGCACTCTCCGGCCAACATGCCCAACTGCAGCAACAGCTCCCAAACCGAAGGAGCCAGGACCCAAAGACCTAGCTGGCCTGAAGGGCCCCCAGGGGGCCCCCAAGCAGCTCCTCTCCATTTGGTTCTGGGGGCTTTTGTTGGGCCGGGAACCTGGGAGGTACCTGCAAGGTTGAAGTTCGCGGCCGGAGAAGCACTATCCGGCCAACATGCCCAACTGCAGCAACAGCTCCCAAACCGAATGAGCCAGGACCCAAAGACCTAGCTGGCCTGAAGGGCCCCCAGGGGACCCCCAAGTAGCCCCTCTCCATTTGGGTCTGGGGGCTTTCGTTGGGCATGTATACCTGAGAGGTACCTGCAAGGTTGCAGTTCGCGGCCCGAGAAGCACTCTCCGGCCAACATGCCCAACTGCAGCAACAGCTCCCAAAGCGAAGGAGCCAGGACCCAAAGACCTAGCTGGCCTGAAGGGCCCCCAGGGGGCCCCCAAGCAGCCCCTCTCCATTTCGGTCTGGGGGCTTTTGTTGGGCCTGGAACCTGGGAGATTCCTGCAAGGTTGCAGTTCGAGGCCCGAGAAGCACTCTCCGGCCAACATGCCCAACTGCAGCAACAGCTCCCAAAGCGAAGGAGCCAGGACCCAAAGACCTAGCTGGCCTGAAGGGTCCCCAGGGGGCCCCCAAGCAGCCCCTCTCCATTTGGGTCTGGGGGCTTTCGTTGGGCCGGGAACCTGGGAGATGCCTGCAAGGTTGCAGTTCGCGGCCCGAGAAGCACTCTCCGGCCAACATGCCCAACTGCAGCAACAGCTCCCAAAGCGAAGGAGCCAGGACCCAAAGACCTAGCTGGCCTGAAGGGCCCCCAGAAGGCCACCAAGCAGCCCCTCTCAATTTGGGTCTGGGGGCTTTCGTTGGGCATGTATACCTGAGAGGTACATGCAAATTAGAGTTCGCGGCCCGAGAAGCACTCTCCGCCCAACATGCCCAACTGCAGCAACAGCTCCCAAAGCGAAGGAGCCAGGACCCAAAGACCTAGCTGGCCTGAAGGGCCCCCAGGGGGCCCCCAAGCAGCCCCTCTCCATTTGGGTCTGGGGGCTTTCGTTGGGCCGGGAACCTGGGAGGTACCTGCAAGGTTGCAGTTCGCGGCCCGAGAAGCACTCTCCGGCCAACATGCCCAACTGCAGCAACAGCTCCCAAACCGAAGGAGCCAGGACCCAAAGACCTAGCTGGCCTGAAGGGCCCCCAGGGGGCCCCCAAGCAGCCCCTCTCAATTTGGGTCTGGGGGCTTTCGTTGGGCCGGGAACCTGGGAGAATCCTGCAAGGTTGCAGTTCGCGGCCCGAGAAGCACTCTCCGGCCAACATGCCCAACTGCAGCAACAGCTCCCAAACCGAAGGAGCCAGGACCCAAAGACCTAGCTGGCCTGAAGGGCCCCCAGGGGGCCCCCAAGCAGCCCCTCTCAATTTGCGTCTGGGGGCTTTCGTTGGGCATGGAACCTGGGAGATTCCTGCAAGGTTGCAGTTCGAGGCCCGAGAAGCACTCTCCGGCCAACATGCCCAACTGCAGCAACAGCTCCCAAACCGAATGAGCCAGGACCCAAAGACCTAGCTGGCCTGAAGGGCCCCCAGGGGGCCCCCAAGCAGCCCCTCTCCATTTGGGTCTGGGGGCTTTTGTTGGGCCGGGAACCTGGGAGATACCAGCAAGGTTGCAGTTCGCGGCCCGAGAAGCACTCTCCGGCCAACATGCCCAATATCCAGCAACAGCTCCCAAAGCGAAGGAGCCAGGACCCAAAGACCTAGCTGGCCTGAAGTGCGCCCAGGGGGCCCCCAAGCAGCCCCTCTCCATTTGGGTCTGGGGGCTTTCGTTGGGCCGTGAACCTGGGAGATTCATGCAAGGTTGCAGTTCGCGGCCCGAGAAGCACTCTCCGGCCAACATGCCCAACTGCAGCAACAGCTCCCAAACCGAAGGAGCCAGGACCCAAAGACCTAGCTGGCCTGAAGGGCCCCCAGGGGGCCACCAAGCAGCCCCTCTCAATTTGGGTCTGGGGGCTTTCGTTGTGCATGGATACCTGAGAGGTACCTGCAAGGTTGCAGTTCGCGGCCCGAGAAGCACTCTCCGGCCAACATGCCCAACTGCAGCAACAGCTCCCAAACCGAAGGAGCCAGGACCCAAAGACCTAGCTGGCCTGAAGGGCCCCCAGGGGGCCCCCAAGCAGCCCCTCTCAATTTGGGTCTGGGGGCTTTCGATGGGCCGGTAACCTGGGAGATTCATGCAAGGTTGCAGTTCGCGGCCCGAGAAGCACTCTCCGGCCAACATGCCCAACTGCAGCAACAGCTCCCAAAGCGAAGGAGCCAGGACCCAAAGACCTAGCTGGCCTGAAGGGCCCCCAGGGGGCCCCCAAGCAGCCCCTCTCAATTTGCGTCTGGGGGCTTTCTTTAGGCATGGAACCTGGGAGATTCCTGCAAGGTTGCAGTTCGCGGCCCGAGAAGCACTCTCCGGCCAACATGCCCAACTGCAGCAACAGCTCCCAAAGCGAAGGAGCCAGGACCCAAAGACCTAGCTGGCCTGAAGGGCCCCCAGGGGGCCCCCAAGCAGCCCCTCTCCATTTGGGTCTGGGGGCTTTCGTTGGGCGGGGAACCTGGGAGATTCATGCAAGGTTGCAGTTCGCGGCCCGAGAAGCACTCTCCGGCCAACATGCCCAACTGCAGCAACAGCTCCCAAACCGAAGGAGCCAGGACCCAAAGACCTAGCTGGCCTGAAGGGCCCCCAGGGGGCCCCCAAGCAGCCCCTCTCCATTTGGGTCTGGGGGCTTTCGTTGAGCCGGGAACCTGGGAGATTCCTTCAAGGTTGCAGTTCGCGGCCCGAGAAGCACTCTCCGGCCAACATGCCCAACTGCAGCAACAGCTCCCAAAGCGAAGGAGCCAGGACCCAAAGACCTAGCTGGCCTGAAGGGCCCCCAGGGGGCCACCAAGCAGCCCCTCTCCATTTGGGTCTGGGGGCTTTCGTTGGGCATGGATACCTGAGAGGTACCTGCAAGATTACAGTTCGCGGCCCGAGAAGCACTCTCCGGCCAACATGCCCAACTGCAGCAACAGCTCCCAAACCGAAGGAGCCAGGACCCAAAGACCTAGCTGGCCTGAAGGGCCCCCAGGGGGCCCCCAAGCAGCCCCTCTCAATTTGGGTCTGGGGGCTTTCGTTGGGCCGGGAACCTGGGAGATTCATGCAAGGTTGCAGTTCGCGGCCCGAGAAGCACTCTCCGGCCAACATGCCCAACTGCAGCAACAGCTCCCAAACCGAAGGAGCCAGGACCCAAAGACCTAGCTGGCCTGAAGGGCCCCCAGGGGGCCACCAAGCAGCCCCTCTCAATTTGGGTCTGGGGGCTTTCGTTGGGCATGGATACCTGAGAGGTACCTGCAAGGTTACAGTTCGCGGCCCGAGAAGCACTCTCCGGCCAACATGCCCAACTGCAGCAACAGCTCCCAAACCGAAGGAGCCAGGACCCAAAGACCTAGCTGGCCTGAAGGGCCCCCAGGGGGCCCCCAAGCAGCCCCTCTCAATTTGGGTCTGGGGGCTTTCGTTGGGCCGGGAACCTGGGAGGTACCTGCAGGGTTGCAGTTCGCGGCCCGAGAAGCACTCTCCGGCCAACATGCCCAACTGCAGCAACAGCTCCCAAACCGAAGGAGCCAGGACCCAAAGACCTAGCTGGCCTGAAGGGCCCCCAGGGGGCCCCCAAGCAGCCCCTCTCCATTTGGGTCTGGGGGCTTTCGTTGGGCATGGAACCTGGGAGATTCCTGCAAGGTTGCAGTTCGTGGCCCGAGAAGCACTCTCCGGCCAACATGCCCAACTGCAGCAACAGCTCCCAAACCGAAGGAGCCAGGACCCAAAGACCTAGCTGGCCTGAAGGGCCCCCAGGGGGCCCCCAAGCAGCCCCTCTCAATTTGTGTCTGGGGGCTTTCGTTGGGCCGGGAACCTGGGAGAATCCTGCAAGGTTGCAGTTCGCGGCCCGAGAAGCACTCTCCGGCCAACATGCCCAACTGCAGCAACAGCTCCCAAACCGAAGGAGCCAGGACCCAAAGACCTAGCTGGCCTGAAGGGCCCCCAGGGGGCCCCCAAGCAGCTCCTCTCCATTTGGGTCTGGGGGCTTTTGTTGGGCCGGGAACCTGGGAGGTACCTGCAAGGTTGAAGTTCGCGGCCGAAGAAGCACTATCCGGCCAACATGCCCAACTGCAGCAACAGCTCCCAAACCGAAGGAGCCAGGACCCAAAGACCTAGCTGGCCTGAAGGGCCCCCAGGGGACCCCCAAGTAGCCCCTCTCCATTTGGGTCTGGGGGCTTTCGTTGGGCATGTATACCTGAGAGGTACCTGCAAGGTTAGAGTTCGCGGCCCGAGAAGCACTCTACGCCCAACATGCCCAACTGCAGCACAGATCCCAAAGCGAAGGAGCCAGGACCCAAAGACCTAGCTGGCCTGAAGGGCCCCCAGGGGGCCCCCAAGCAGCCCCTCTCCATTTGGGTCTGGGGGCTTTTGTTGGGCCGGGAACCTGGGAGATTCCTGCAAGGTTGCAGTTCGAGGCCCGAGAAGCACTCTCCGGCCAACATGCCCAACGTCAACAACAGCTCCCAAAGCGAAGGAGCCAGGACCCAAAGACCTAGCTGGCCTGAAGGGGCCCCAGGGGGCCCCCAAGCAGCCCCTCTCCATTTGGGTCTGGGGGCTTTCGTTGGGCCGGGAACCTGGGAGATTCCTGCAAGGTTGCAGTTCGCGGCCCGAGAAGCACTCTCCGGCCAACATGCCCAACTGCAGCAACAGCTCCCAAAGCGAAGGAGCCAGGACCCAAAGACCTAGCTGGCCTGAAGGGCCCCCAGGGGGCCCCCAAGCAGCCCCTCTCCATTTGGGTCTGGGGGCTTTTGTTGGGCATGGAACCTGGGAGATTCCTGCAAGGTTGCAGTTCGAGGCCCGAGAAGCACTCTCCGGCCAACATGCCCAACTGCAGCAACAGCTCCCAAACCGAAGGAGCCAGGACCCAAAGACCTAGCTGGCCTGAAGGGCCCCCAGGGGGCCCCCAAGCAGCCCCTCTCAATTTGGGTCTGGGGGCTTTCGTAGAGCCGGGAACCTGGGAGATTCCTTCAAGGTTGCAGTTCGCGGCCCGAGAAGCACTCTCCGCCCAACATGCCCAACTGCAGCAACAGCTCCCAAACCGAATGAGCCAGGACCCAAAGACCTAGCTGGCCTGAAGGGCCCCCAGGGGGCCCCCAAGCAGCCCCTCTCAATTTGGGTCTGGGGGCTTTCGTTGGGCATGGAACCTTGGAGATTCCTGCAAGGTTGCAGTTCGCGGCCCGAGAAGCACTCTCCGGCCAACATGCCCAACTGCAGCAACAGCTCCCAAAGCGAAGGAGCCAGGACCCAAAGACCTAGCTGGCCTGAAGGGCCCCCAGGGGGCCCCCAAGCAGCCCCTCTCAATTTGGGTCTGGGGGCTTTCGTTGGGCCGGGAACCTGGGAGAATCCTGCAAGGTTGCAGTTCGCGGCCCGAGAAGCACTCTCCGGCCAACATGCCCAACTGCAGCAACAGCTCCCAAAGCGAAGGAGCCAGGACACAAAGACCTAGCTGGCCTGAAGGGCCCCCAGGGGGCCACCAAGCAGCCCCTCTCAATTTGGGTCTGGGGGCTTTCGTTGGGCATGGAACCTGGGAGATTCCTGCAAGGTTGCAGTTCGCGGCCCAAGAAGCACTCTCCGGCCAACATGCCCAACTGCAGCAACAGCTCCCAAAGCGAAGGAGCCAGGACCCAAAGACCTAGCTGGCCTGAAGGGCCCCCAGGGGGCCCCCAAGCAGCCCCTCTCAATTTGGGTCTGGGGGCTTTCGTTGGGCCGGTAACCTGGGAGATTCATGCAAGGTTGCAGTTCGCGGCCCGAGAAGCACTCTCCGGCCAACATGCCCAACTGCAGCAACAGCTCCCAAACCGAAGGAGCCAGGACCCAAAGACCTAGCTGGCCTGAAGGGCCCCCAGGGGGCCCCCAAGCAGCCCCTCTCCATTTGGGTCTGGGGGCTTTCGTTGGGCATGGAACCTTGGAGATTCCTGCAAGGTTGCAGTTCGCGGCCCGAGAAGCACTCTCCGGATCAACATGCCCAACTGCAGCAACAGCTCCCAAACCGAAGGAGCCAGGACCCAAAGACCTAGCTGGCCTGAAGGGCCCCCAGGGGGGCCCAAAGCAGTCCCTCTCAATTTGGGTCTGGGGGCTTTTGTTGGGCCGGGAACCTGGGAGAATCCTGCAAGGTTGCAGTTCGCGGCCCGAGAAGCACTCTACGCCCAACATGCCCAACTGCAGCAACAGCTCCCAAACCGAAGGAGCCAGGACCCAAAGACCTAGCTGGCCTGAAGGGCCCCCAGGGGGCCCCCAAGCAGCCCCTCTCAATTTGGGTCTGGGGGCTTTCGTTGGGCCGGGAACCTGGGAGAATCCTGCAAGGTTGCAGTTCGCGGCCCGAGAAGCACTCTCCGGCCAACATGCCCAACTGCAGCAACAGCTCCCAAAGCGAAGGAGCCAGGACCCAAAGACCTAGCTGGCCTGAAGGGCCCCCATGGGGCCCCCAAGCAGCTCCTCTCCATTTGGGTCTGGGGGCTTTAGTTGGGCCGGGAACCTGGGAGGTACCTGCAAGGTTGCAGTTCGCGGCCCGAGAAGCACTCTCCGGCCAGCATGCCCAACTGCAGCAACAGCTCCCAAACCGAAGGAGCCAGGACCCAAAGACCTAGCTGGCCTGAAGGGCCCCCAGGGGGCCCCCAAGCAGCCCCTCTCCATTTTGGTCTGGGGGCTTTCGTTGGGCATGTATACCTGAGAGGTACCTGGAAGTTACAGTTCGCGGCCCGAGAAGCACTCTCCGGCCAACATGCCCAACTGCAGCAACAGCTCCCAAACCGAAGGAGCCAGGACCCAAAGACCTAGCTGGCCTGAAGGGCCCCCAGGGGGCCCCCAAGCAGCCCCTCTCCATTTGGGTCTGGGGGCTTTCGTTGGGCATGGAACCTGGGAGATTCCTGCAAGGTTGCAGTTCGCGGCCCGAGAAGCACTCTCCGGCCAACATGCCCAACTGCAGCAACAGCTCCCAAACCGAAGGAGCCAGGACCCAAAGACCTAGCTGGCCTGAAGGGCCCCCAGGGGGGCCCAAAGCAGTCCCTCTCAATTTGGGTCTGGGGGCTTTTGTTGGGCCGGGAACCTGGGAGATTCCTGCAAGGTTGCAGTTCGCGGCCCGAGAAGCACTCTCCGCCCAACATGCCCAACTGCAGCAACAGCTCCCAAACCGAAGGAGCCAGGACCCAAAGACCTAGCTGGCCTGAAGGGCCCCCAGGGCGCCCCCAAGCAGCCCCTCTCCATTTGGGTCTGGGGGCTTTCGTTGGGCCGGGAACCTGGGAGATTCATGCAAGGTTGCAGTTCGCGGCCCGAGAAGCACTCTCCGGCCAACATGCCCAACTGCAGCAACAGCTCCCAAAGCGAAGGAGCCAGGACCCAAAGACCTAGCTGGCCTGAAGGGCCCCCAGGGGGCCCCCAAGCAGCCCCTCTCAATTTGGGTCTGGGGGCTTTCGTTGGGCATGGAACCTGGGAGATTCCTTCAAGGTTGCAGTTCGCGGCCCGAGAAGCACTCTCCGGCCAACATGCCCAACTGCAGCAACAGCTCCCAAACCGAAGGAGCCAGGACCCAAAGACCTAGCTGGCCTGAAGGGCCCCCAGGGGGGCCCAAAGCAGTCCCTCTCAATTTGGGTCTGGGGGCTTTTGTTGGGTTGGGAACCTGGGAGAATCCTGCAAGGTTGCAGTTCGCGGCCCGAGAAGCACTCTCCGGCCAACATGCCCAACTGCAGCAACAGCTCCCAAACCGAAGGAGCCAAGACCCAAAGACCTAGCTGGCCTGAAGGGCCCCCAGGGGGCCACCAAGCAGCCCCTCTCAATTTGGGTCTGGGGGCTTTCGTTGGGCCGGGAACCTGGGAGAATCCTGCAAGGTTGCAGTTCGCGGCCCGAGAAGCACTCTCCGGCCAACATGCCCAACTGCAGCAACAGCTCCCAAACCGAAGGAGCCAGGACCCAAAGACCTAGCTGGCCTGAAGGGCCCCCAGGGGGCCCCCAAGCAGCTCCTCTCCATTTGGGTCTGGGGGCTTTCGTTGGGCCGGGAACCTGGGAGAATCCTGCAAGGTTGCAGTTCGCGGCCCGAGAAGCACTCTCCGGCCAGCATGCCCAACTGCAGCAACAGCTCCCAAACCGAAGGAGCCAGGACCCAAAGACCTAGCTGGCCTGAAGGGCCCCCAGGGGGCCCCCAAGCAGCCCCTCTCCATTTTGGTCTGGGGGCTTTCGTTGGGCATTTATACCTGAGAGGTACCTGCAAGTTACATTTCGCGGCCCGAGAAGCACTCTCCGGCCAACATGCCCAACTGCAGCAACAGCTCCCAAACCGAAGGAGCCAGGACCCAAAGACCTAGCTGGCCTGAAGGGCCCCCAGGGGGGCCCCAAGCAGCCCCTCTCAATTTGGGTCTGGGGGCTTTCGTTGGGCCGGGAACCTGGGAGAATCCTTCAAGGTTGCAGTTCGCGGCCCGAGAAGCACTCTCCGCCCAACATGCCCAACTGCAGCAACAGCTCCCAAAGCGAAGCAGCCAGGACCCAAAGACCTAGCTGGCCTGAAGGGCCCCCAGGGGGCCCCCAAGCAGCCCCTCTCAATTTGGGTCTGGGGGCTTTCGTTGGGCCGGGAACCTGGGAGATTCCTGCAAGGTTGCAGTTCGCGGCCCGAGAAGCACTCTCCGGCCAACATGCCCAACTGCAGCAACAGCTCCCAAACCGAAGGAGCCAGGACCCAAAGAGCTAGCTGGCCTGAAGGGCCCCCAGGGGGCCCCCAAGCAGCTCCTCTCCATTTGGTTCTGGGGGCTTTTGTTGGGCCGGGAACCTGGGAGGTACCTGCAAGGTTGAAGTTCGCGGCCGGAGAAGCACTATCCGGCCAACATGCCCAACTGCAGCAACAGCTCCCAAACCGAATGAGCCAGGACCCAAAGACCTAGCTGGCCTGAAGGGCCCCCAGGGGACCCCCAAGTAGCCCCTCTCCATTTGGGTCTGGGGGCTTTCGTTGGGCATGTATACCTGAGCGGTACCTGCAAGGTTGCAGTTCGCGGCCCGAGAAGCACTCTCCGGCCAACATGCCCAACTGCAGCAACAGCTCCCAAAGCGAAGGAGCCAGGACCCAAAGACCTAGCTGGCCTGAAGGGCCCCCAGGGGGCCCCCAAGCAGCCCCTCTCCATTTCGGTCTGGAGGCTTTTGTTGGGCCGGGAACCTGGGAGATTCCTGCAAGGTTGCAGTTCGAGGCCCGAGAAGCACTCTCCGGCCAACATGCCCAACTGCAGCAACAGCTCCCAAAGCGAAGGAGCCAGGACCCAAAGACCTAGCTGGCCTGAAGGGCCCCCAGAAGGCCACCAAGCAGCCCCTCTCAATTTGGGTCTGGGGGCTTTCGTTGGGCATGTATACCTGAGAGGTACCTGCAAATTACAGTTCGCGGCCCGAGAAGCACTCTCCGCCCAACATGCCCAACTGCAGCAACAGCTCCCAAAGCGAAGGAGCCAGGACCCAAAGACCTAGCTGGCCTGAAGGGCCCCCAGGGGGCCCCCAAGCAGCCCCTCTCCATTTGGGTCTGGGGGCTTTCGTTGGGCCGGGAACCTGGGAGGTACCTGCAAGGTTGCAGTTCGCGGCCCGAGAAGCACTCTCCGGCCAACATGCCCAACTGCAGCAACAGCTCCCAAACCGAAGGAGCCAGGACCCAAAGACCTAGCTGGCCTGAAGGGCCCCCAGGGGGCCCCCAAGCAGCCCCTCTCAATTTGGGTCTGGGGGCTTTCGTTGGGCCGGGAACCTGGGAGAATCCTGCAAGGTTGCAGTTCGCGGCCCGAGAAGCACTCTCCGGCCAACATGCCCAACTGCAGCAACAGCTCCCAAACCGAAGGAGCCAGGACCCAAAGACCTAGCTGGCCTGAAGGGCCCCCAGGGGGCCCCCAAGCAGCCCCTCTCAATTTGCGTCTGGGGGCTTTCGTTGGGCATGGAACCTGGGAGATTCCTGCAAGGTTGCAGTTCGAGGCCCGAGAAGCACTCTCCGGCCAACATGCCCAACTGCAGCAACAGCTCCCAAACCGAATGAGCCAGGACCCAAAGACCTAGCTGGCCTGAAGGGCCCCCAGGGGGCCCCCAAGCAGCCCCTCTCCATTTGGGTCTGGGGGCTTTTGTTGGGCCGGGAACCTGGGAGATTCATGCAAGGTTGCAGTTCGCGGCCCGAGAAGCACTCTCCGGCCAACATGCCCAATATCCAGCAACAGCTCCCAAAGCGAAGGAGCCAGGACCCAAAGACCTAGCTGGCCTGAAGTGCGCCCAGGGGGCCCCCAAGCAGCCCCTCTCCATTTGGGTCTGGGGGCTTTCGTTGGGCCGTGAACCTGGGAGATTCATGCAAGGTTGCAGTTCGTGGCCCGAGAAGCACTCTCCGGCCAACATGCCCAACTGCAGCAACAGCTCCCAAACCGAAGGAGCCAGGACCCAAAGACCTAGCTGGCCTGAAGGGCCCCCAGGGGGCCCCCAAGCAGCCCCTCTCAATTTGGGTCTGGGGGCTTTCGTTGTGCATGGATACCTGAGAGGTACCTGCAAGGTTGCAGTTCGCGGCCCGAGAAGCACTCTCCGGCCAACATGCCCAACTGCAGCAACAGCTCCCAAACCGAAGGAGCCAGGACCCAAAGACCTAGCTGGCCTGAAGGGCCCCCAGAGGGCCACCAAGCAGCCCCTCTCCATTTGGGTCTGGGGGCTTTCGTTGGGCCGGGAACCTGGGAGAATCCTGCAAGGTTGCAGTTCGCGGCCCGAGAAGCACTCTCCGGCCAACATGCCCAACTGCAGCAACAGCTCCCAAACCGAAGGAGCCAGGACCCAAAGACCTAGCTGGCCTGAAGGGCCCCCATGGGGCCCCCAAGCAGCTCCTCTCCATTTGGGTCTGGGGGCTTTAGTTGGGCCGGGAACCTGGGAGGTACCTGCAAGGTTGCAGTTCGCGGCCCGAGAAGCACTCTCCGGCCAACATGCCCAACTGCAGCAACAGCTCCCAAAGCGAAGGAGCCAGGACCCAAAGACCTAGCTGGCCTGAAGGGCCCCCAGGGGGCCCCCAAGCAGCCCCTCTCCATTTCGGTCTGGGGGCTTTTGTTGGGCCGGGAACCTGGGAGATTCCTGCAAGGTTGCAGTTCGAGGCCCGAGAAGCACTCTCCGGCCAACATGCCCAACGTCAACAACAGCTCCCAAAGCGAAGGAGCCAGGACCCAAAGACCTAGCTGGCCTGAAGGGTCCCCAGGGGGCCCCCAAGCAGCCCCTCTCCATTTGGGTCTGGGGGCTTTCGTTGGGCCGGGAACCTGGGAGATGCCTGCAAGGTTGCAGTTCGCGGCCCGAGAAGCACTCTCCGGCCAACATGCCCAACTGCAGCAACAGCTCCCAAAGCGAAGGAGCCAGGACCCAAAGACCTAGCTGGCCTGAAGGGCCCCCAGAATGCCACTAAGCAGCCCCTCTCAATTTGGGTCTGGGGGCTTTCGTTGGGCATGTATACCTGAGAGGTACCTGCAATTTAAAGTTCGCGGCCCGAGAAGCACTCTCCGGCCAACATGCCCAACTGCAGCAACAGCTCCCAAAGCGAAGGAGCCAGGACCCAAAGACCTAGCTGGCCTGAAGGGCCCCCAGGGGGCCCCCAAGCAGCCCCTCTCCATTTGGGTCTGGGGGCTTTCGTTGGGCCGGGAAACTGGGAGGTACCTGCAAGGTTGCAGTTCGCGGCCCGAGAAGCACTCTCCGGCCAACATGCCCAACTGCAGCAACAGCTCCCAAACCGAAGGAGCCAGGACCCAAAGACCTAGCTGGCCTGAAGGGCCCCCAGGGGGCCCCCAAGCAGCCCCTCTCAATTTGGGTCTGGGGGCTTTCGTTGGGCCGGGAACCTGGGAGAATCCTGCAAGGTTGCAGTTCGCGGCCCGAGAAGCACTCTCCGGCCAACATGCCCAACTGCAGCAACAGCTCCCAAACCGAAGGAGCCAGGACCCAAAGACCTAGCTGGCCTGAAGGGCCCCCAGGGGGCCCCCAAGCAGCCCCTCTCAATTTGCGTCTGGGGGCTTTCGTTGGGCATGGAACCTGGGAGATTCCTGCAAGGTTGCAGTTCGAGGCCCGAGAAGCACTCTCCGGCCAACATGCCCAACTGCAGCAACAGCTCCCAAACCGAATGAGCCAGGACCCAAAGACCTAGCTGGCCTGAAGGGCCCCCAGGGGGCCCCCAAGCAGCCCCTCTCCATTTGGGTCTGGGGGCTTTTGTTGGGCCGGGAACCTGGGAGGTACCAGCAAGGTTCCAGTTCGCGGCCGGAGAAGCACTCTCCGGCCAACATGCCCAACTGCAGCAACAGCTCCCAAAGCGAAGGAGCCAGGACCCAAAGACCTAGCTGGCCTGAAGGGCCCCAAGGGGGCCCCCAAGCAGCCCCTCTCCATTTGGGTCTGGGGGCTTTTGATGGGCATGGAACCTGGGAGATTCCTGCAAGGTTGCAGTTCGCGGCCCGAGAAGCACTCTCCGGCCAACATGCCCAACTGCAGCAACAGCTCCCAAAGCGAAGGAGCCAGGACCCAAAGACCTAGCTGGCCTGAAGGGCCCCCAGGGGGCCCCCAAGCAGCCCCTCTCCATTTGGGTCTGGGGGCTTTCGTTGGGCCGGGAACCTGGGAGATTCATGCAAGGTTGCAGTTCGCGGCCCGAGAAGCACTCTCCGGCCAACATGCCCAACTGCAGCAACAGCTCCCAAAGCGAAGGAGCCAGGACCCAAAGACCTAGCTGGCCTGAAGGGCCCCCAGGGGGCCACCAAGCAGCCCCTCTCCATTTGGGTCTGGGGGCTTTCGTTGGGCCGGGAACCTGGGAGAATCCTGCAAGGTTGCAGTTCGCGGCCCGAGAAGCACTCTCCGGCCAACATGCCCAACTGCAGCAACAGCTCCCAAAGCGAAGGAGCCAGGACACAAAGACCTAGCTGGCCTGAAGGGCCCCCAGGGGGCCCCCAAGCAGCCCCTCTCCATTTGGGTCTGGGGGCTTTTGTTGGGCCGGGAACCTGTGAGATTCATGCAAGGTTGCAGTTCGCGGCCCGAGAAGCACTCTCCGGCCAACATGCCCAACTGCAGCAACAGCTCCCAAAGCGAAGGAGCCAGGACCCAAAGACCTAGCTGGCCTGAAGGGCCCCCAGGGGGCCCCCAAGCAGCCCCTCTCAATTTGGGTCTGGGGGCTTTCGTTGGGCATGGAACCTGGGAGAATCCTGCAAGGTTGCAGTTCGCGGCCCGAGAAGCACTCTCCGGCCAACATGCCCAACTGCAGCAACAGCTCCCAAACCGAAGGAGCCAGGACCCAAAGACCTAGCTGGCCTGAAGGGCCCCCAGGGGGGCCCCAAGCAGCCCCTCTCAATTTGGGTCTGGGGGCTTTCGTTGGGCCGGGAACCTGGGAGGTACCTGCAAGGTTGCAGTTCGCGGCCCGAGAAGCACTCTCCGGCCAACATGCCAAACGTCCAGCAACAGCTCCCAAAGCGAAGGAGCCAGGACCCAAAGACCTAGCTGGCCTGAAGGGCCCCCAGGGGGCCCCCAAGCAGCCCCTCTCAATTTGGGTCTGGGGCCTTTCGTTGGGCCGGGAACCTGGGAGATTCCTGCGAGGTTGCAGTTCGCGGCCCGAGAAGCACTCTCCGGCCAACATGCCCAACTGCAGCAACAGCTCCCAAAGCGAAGGAGCCAGGACCCAAAGACCTAGCTGGCCTGAAGTGCCCCCATGGGGCCCCCAAGGAGCTCCTCTCCATTTGGGTCTGGGGGCTTTTGTTGGGCCGGGAACCTGAAAGATTCCTGCAAGGTTGCAGTTCGAGGCCCGAGAAGCACTCTCCGGCCAACATGCCCAACTGCAGCAACAGCTCCCAAAGCGAAGGAGCCAGGACCCAAAGACCTAGCTGGCCTGAAGGGCCCCCAGGGGGCCACCAAGCAGCCCCTCTCCATTTGGGTCTGGGGGCTTTCGTTGGGCCGGGAACCTGGGAGATTCATGCAAGGTTGAAGTTCGCGGCCCGAGAAGCACTCTCCGGCCAACATGCCCAACTGCAGCAACAGCTCCCAAAGCGAAGGAGCCAGGACCCAAAGACCTAGCTGGCCTGAAGGGCCCCCAGGGGGCCCCCAAGCAGCCCCTCTCCATTTGGGTCTGGGGGCTTTCGTTGGGCCGGGAACCTGGGAGGTACCTGCAAGGTTGCAGTTCGCGGCCCGAGAAGCACTCTCCGGCTAACATGCCCAACTGCAGCAACAGCTCCCAAAGCGAAGGAGCCAGGACCCAAAGACCTAGCTGGCCTGAAGGGCCCCCAGGGGGCCACCAAGCAGCCCCTCTCAATTTGGGTCTGGGGGCTTTCGTTGGGCATGGATACCTGAGAGGTACCTGCAAGGTTACAGTTCGCGGCCCGAGAAGCACTCTCCGGCCAACATGCCCAACTGCAGCAACAGCTCCCAAAGCGAAGGAGCCAGGACCCAAAGACCTAGCTGGCCTGAAGGGCCCCCAGGGGGCCCCCAAGCAGCCCCTCTCAATTTGGGTCTGGGGGCTTTCGTTGGGCCGGGAACCTGGGAGATGCATGCAAAGTTGCAGTTCGCGGCCCGAGAAGCACTCTCCGGCCAACATGCCCAACTGCAGCAACAGCTCCCAAACCGAAGGAGCCAGGACCCAAAGACCTAGCTGGCCTGAAGGGCCCCCAGGGGGCCCCCAAGCAGCCCCTCTCAATTTGGGTCTGGGGGCTTTCGTTGGGCATGGATACCTGAGAGGTACCTGCAAGGTTACAGTTCGCGGCCCGAGAAGCACTCTCCGGCCAACATGCCCAACTGCAGCAACAGCTCCCAAAGCGAAGGAGCCAGGACCCAAAGACCTAGCTGGCCTGAAGGGCCCCCAGGGGGCCCCCAAGCAGCCCCTCTCCATTTGGGTCTGGGGGCTTTCGTTGGGCCGGGAACCTGGGAGATTCATGCAAGGTTGCAGTTCGCGGCCCGAGAAGCACTCTCCGGCCAACATGCCCAACTGCAGCAACAGCTCCCAAACCGAAGGAGCCAGGACCCAAAGACCTAGCTGGCCTGAAGGGCCCCCAGGGGGCCCCCAAGCAGCCCCTCTCAATTTGGGTCTGGGGGCTTTCGTTGGGCATGGAACCTGGGAGATTCCTGCAAGGTTGCAGTTCGCGGCCCGAGAAGCACTCTCCGGCCAACATGCCCAACTGCAGCAACAGCTCCCAAACCGAAGGAGCCAGGACCCAAAGACCTAGCTGGCCTGAAGGGCCCCCAGGGGGGCCCAAAGCAGTCCCTCTCAATTTGGGTCTGGGGGCTTTTGTTGGGCCGGGAACCTGGGAGAATCCTGCAAGGTTGCAGTTCGCGGCCCGAGAAGCACTCTCCGGCCAACATGCCCAACTGCAGCAACAGCTCCCAAAACGAAGGAGCCAGGACCCAAAGACCTAGCTGGCCTGAAGGGCCCCCAGGGGGCCCCCAAGCAGCCCCTCTCCATTTGGGTCTGGGGGCTTTCGTTGGGCCGGGAACCTGGGAGAATCCTGCAAGGTTGCAGTTCGCGGCCCGAGAAGCACTCTCCGGCCAACATGCCCAACTGCAGCAACAGCTCCCAAAGCGAAGGAGCCAGGACCCAAAGACCTAGCTGGCCTGAAGGGCCCCCATGGGGCCCCCAAGCAGCTCCTCTCCATTTGGGTCTGGGGGCTTTAGTTGGGCCGGGAACCTGGGAGGTACCTGCAAGGTTGCAGTTCGCGGCCCGAGAAGCACTCTCCGGCCAGCATGCCCAACTGCAGCAACAGCTCCCAAACCGAAGGAGCCAGGACCCAAAGACCTAGCTGGCCTGAAGGGCCCCCAGGGGGCCCCCAAGCAGCCCCTCTCCATTTTGGTCTGGGGGCTTTCGTTGGGCATGTATACCTGAGAGGTACCTGGAAGTTACAGTTCGCGGCCCGAGAAGCACTCTCCGGCCAACATGCCCAACTGCAGCAACAGCTCCCAAAGCGAAGGAGCCAGGACCCAAAGACCTAGCTGGCCTGAAGGGCCCCCAGGGGGCCCCCAAGCAGCCCCTCTCCATTTGGGTCTGGGGGCTTTCGTTGGGCATGGAACCTGGGAGATTCCTGCAAGGTTGCAGTTCGCGGCCCGAGAAGCACTCTCCGGCCAACATGCCCAACTGCAGCAACAGCTCCCAAACCGAAGGAGCCAGGACCCAAAGACCTAGCTGGCCTGAAGGGCCCCCAGGGGGGCCCAAAGCAGTCCCTCTCAATTTGGGTCTGGGGGCTTTTGTTGGGCCGGGAACCTGGGAGATTCCTGCAAGGCTGCAGTTCGAGGCCCGAGAAGCACTCTCCGGCCAACATGCCCAACTGCAGCAACAGCTCCCAAACCGAAGGAGCCAGGACCCAAAGACCTAGCTGGCCTGAAGGGCCCCCAGGGGGCCCCCAAGCAGCCCCTCTCAATTTGGGTCTGGGGGCTTTCGTTGGGCCGGGAACCTGGGAGATTCATGCAAGGTTGCAGTTCGCGGCCCGAGAAGCACTCTCCGGCCAACATGCCCAACTGCAGCAACAGCTCCCAAAGCGAAGGAGCCAGGACCCAAAGACCTAGCTGGCCTGAAGGGGCCCCAGGGGGCCCCCAAGCAGCCCCTCTCAATTTGGGTCTGGGGGCTTTCGTTGGGCATGGAACCTGGGAGATTCCTTCAAGGTTGCAGTTCGCGGCCCGAGAAGCACTCTCCGGCCAACATGCCCAACTGCAGCAACAGCTCCCAAACCGAAGGAGCCAGGACCCAAAGACCTAGCTGGCCTGAAGGGCCCCCAGGGGGGCCCAAAGCAGTCCCTCTGAATTTGGGTCTGGGGGCTTTTGTTGGGCCGGGAACCTGGGAGAATCCTGCAAGGTTGCAGTTCGCGGCCCGAGAAGCACTCTCCGGCCAACATGCCCAACTGCAGCAACAGCTCCCAAACCGAAGGAGCCAGGACCCAAAGACCTAGCTGGCCTGAAGGGCCCCCAGGGGGCCCCCAAGCAGCCCCTCTCAATTTGGGTCTGGGGGCTTTCGTTGGGCATGGAACCTGGGAGATTCATGCAAGGTTGCAGTTCGCGGCCCGAGAAGCACTCTCCGGCCAACATGCCCAACTGCAGCAACAGCTCCCAAAGCGAAGGAGCCAGGACCCAAAGACCTAGCTGGCCTGAAGGGGCCCCAGGGGGCCCCCAAGCAGCCCCTCTCAATTTGGGTCTGGGGGCTTTCGTTGGGCATGGAACCTGGGAGATTCCTTCAAGGTTGCAGTTCGCGGCCCGAGAAGCACTCTCCGGCCAACATGCCCAACTGCAGCAACAGCTCCCAAACCGAAGGAGCCAGGACCCAAAGACCTAGCTGGCCTGAAGGGCCCCCAGGGGGGCCCAAAGCAGTCCCTCTGAATTTGGGTCTGGGGGCTTTTGTTGGGCCGGGAACCTGGGAGAATCCTGCAAGGTTGCAGTTTGCGGCCCGAGAAGCACTCTCCGGCCAACATGCCCAACTGCAGCAACAGCTCCCAAACCGAAGGAGCCAGGACCCAAAGACCTAGCTGGCCTGAAGGGCCCCCAGGGGGCCCCCAAGCAGCCCCTCTCAATTTGGGTCTGGGGGCTTTCGTTGGGCCGGGAACCTGGGAGAATCCTGCAAGGTTGCAGTTCGCGGCCCGAGAAGCACTCTCCGGCCAACATGCCCAACTGCAGCAACAGCTCCCAAACCGAAGGAGCCAGGACCCAAAGACCTAGCTGGCCTGAAGGGCCCCCAGGGGGCCCCCAAGCAGCTCCTCTCCATTTGGGTCTGGGGGCTTTAGTTGGGCCGGGAACCTGGGAGAATCCTGCAAGGTTGCAGTTCGCGGCCCGAGAAGCACTCTCCGGCCAGCATGCCCAACTGCAGCAACAGCTCCCAAACCGAAGGAGCCAGGACCCAAAGACCTAGCTGGCCTGAAGGGCCCCCAGGGGGCCCCCAAGCAGCCCCTCTCCATTTTGGTCTGGGGGCTTTCGTTGGGCATTTATACCTGAGAGGTACCTGCAAGTTACAGTTCGCGGCCCGAGAAGCACTCTCCAGCCAACATGCCCAACTGCAGCAACAGCTCCCAAACCGAAGGAGCCAGGACCCAAAGACCTAGCTGGCCTGAAGGGCCCCCACGGGGGCCCCAAGCAGCCCCTCTCAATTTGGGTCTGGGGGCTTTCGTTGGGCCGGGAACCTGGGAGAATCCTTCAAGGTTGCAGTTCGCGGCCCGAGAAGCACTCTCCGCCCAACATGCCCAACTGCAGCAACAGCTCCCAAAGCGAAGCAGCCAGGACCCAAAGACCTAGCTGGCCTGAAGGGCCCCCAGGGGGCCCCCAAGCAGCCCCTCTCAATTTGGGTCTGGGGGCTTTCGTTGGGCCGGGAACCTGGGAGATTCCTGCAAGGTTGCAGTTCGCGGCCCGAGAAGCACTCTCCGGCCAACATGCCCAACTGCAGCAACAGCTCCCAAACCGAAGGAGCCAGGACCCAAAGACCTAGCTGGCCTGAAGGGCCCCCAGGGGGCCCCCAAGCAGCTCCTCTCCATTTGGTTCTGGGGGCTTTTGTTGGGCCGGGAACCTGGGAGGTACCTGCAAGGTTGAAGTTCGCGGCCGGAGAAGCACTATCCGGCCAACATGCCCAACTGCAGCAACAGCTCCCAAACCGAATGAGCCAGGACCCAAAGACCTAGCTGGCCTGAAGGGCCCCCAGGGGACCCCCAAGTAGCCCCTCTCCATTTGGGTCTGGGGGCTTTCGTTGGGCATGTATACCTGAGAGGTACCTGCAAGGTTGCAGTTCGCGGCCCGAGAAGCACTCTCCGGCCAACATGCCCAACTGCAGCAACAGCTCCCAAACCGAAGGAGCCAGGACCCAAAGACCTAGCTGGCCTGAAGGGCCCCCAGGGGGCCCCCAAGCAGCCCCTCTCCATTTCGGTCTGGGGGCTTTTGTTGGGCCTGGAACCTGGGAGATTCCTGCAAGGTTGCAGTTCGAGGCCCGAGAAGCACTCTCCGGCCAACATGCCCAACTGCAGCAACAGCTCCCAAAGCGAAGGAGCCAGGACCCAAAGACCTAGCTGGCCTGAAGGGTCCCCAGGGGGCCCCCAAGCAGCCCCTCTCCATTTGGGTCTGGGGGCTTTCGTTGGGCCGGGAACCTGGGAGATGCCTGCAAGGTTGCAGTTCGCGGCCCGAGAAGCACTCTCCGGCCAACATGCCCAACTGCAGCAACAGCTCCCAAAGCGAAGGAGCCAGGACCCAAAGACCTAGCTGGCCTGAAGGGCCCCCAGAAGGCCACCAAGCAGCCCCTCTCAATTTGGGTCTGGGGGCTTTCGTTGGGCATGTATACCTGAGAGGTACCTGCAAATTACAGTTCGCGGCCCGAGAAGCACTCTCCGCCCAACATGCCCAACTGCAGCAACAGCTCCCAAAGCGAAGGAGCCAGGACCCAAAGACCTAGCTGGCCTGAAGGGGCCCCAGGGGGCCCCCAAGCAGCCCCTCTCAATTTGGGTCTGGGGGCTTTCGTTGGGCATGGAACCTGGGAGATTCCTTCAAGGTTGCAGTTCGCGGCCCGAGAAGCACTCTCCGGCCAACATGCCCAACTGCAGCAACAGCTCCCAAACCGAAGGAGCCAGGACCCAAAGACCTAGCTGGCCTGAAGGGCCCCCAGGGGGGCCCAAAGCAGTCCCTCTGAATTTGGGTCTGGGGGCTTTTGTTGGGCCGGGAACCTGGGAGAATCCTGCAAGGTTGCAGTTTGCGGCCCGAGAAGCACTCTCCGGCCAACATGCCCAACTGCAGCAACAGCTCCCAAACCGAAGGAGCCAGGACCCAAAGACCTAGCTGGCCTGAAGGGCCCCCAGGGGGCCCCCAAGCAGCCCCTCTCAATTTGGGTCTGGGGGCTTTCGTTGGGCCGGGAACCTGGGAGAATCCTGCAAGGTTGCAGTTCGCGGCCCGAGAAGCACTCTCCGGCCAACATGCCCAACTGCAGCAACAGCTCCCAAACCGAAGGAGCCAGGACCCAAAGACCTAGCTGGCCTGAAGGGCCCCCAGGGGGCCCCCAAGCAGCTCCTCTCCATTTGGGTCTGGGGGCTTTAGTTGGGCCGGGAACCTGGGAGAATCCTGCAAGGTTGCAGTTCGCGGCCCGAGAAGCACTCTCCGGCCAGCATGCCCAACTGCAGCAACAGCTCCCAAACCGAAGGAGCCAGGACCCAAAGACCTAGCTGGCCTGAAGGGCCCCCAGGGGGCCCCCAAGCAGCCCCTCTCCATTTTGGTCTGGGGGCTTTCGTTGGGCATTTATACCTGAGAGGTACCTGCAAGTTACAGTTCGCGGTCCGAGAAGCACTCTCCAGCCAACATGCCCAACTGCAGCAACAGCTCCCAAACCGAAGGAGCCAGGACCCAAAGACCTAGCTGGCCTGAAGGGCCCCCACGGGGGCCCCAAGCAGCCCCTCTCAATTTGGGTCTGGGGGCTTTCGTTGGGCCGGGAACCTGGGAGAATCCTTCAAGGTTGCAGTTCGCGGCCCGAGAAGCACTCTCCGCCCAACATGCCCAACTGCAGCAACAGCTCCCAAAGCGAAGCAGCCAGGACCCAAAGACCTAGCTGGCCTGAAGGGCCCCCAGGGGGCCCCCAAGCAGCCCCTCTCAATTTGGGTCTGGGGGCTTTCGTTGGGCCGGGAACCTGGGAGATTCCTGCAAGGTTGCAGTTCGCGGCCCGAGAAGCACTCTCCGGCCAACATGCCCAACTGCAGCAACAGCTCCCAAACCGAAGGAGCCAGGACCCAAAGACCTAGCTGGCCTGAAGGGCCCCCAGGGGGCCCCCAAGCAGCTCCTCTCCATTTGGTTCTGGGGGCTTTTGTTGGGCCGGGAACCTGGGAGGTACCTGCAAGGTTGAAGTTCGCGGCCGGAGAAGCACTATCCGGCCAACATGCCCAACTGCAGCAACAGCTCCCAAACCGAATGAGCCAGGACCCAAAGACCTAGCTGGCCTGAAGGGCCCCCAGGGGACCCCCAAGTAGCCCCTCTCCATTTGGGTCTGGGGGCTTTCGTTGGGCATGTATACCTGAGAGGTACCTGCAAGGTTGCAGTTCGCGGCCCGAGAAGCACTCTCCGGCCAACATGCCCAACTGCAGCAACAGCTCCCAAACCGAAGGAGCCAGGACCCAAAGACCTAGCTGGCCTGAAGGGCCCCCAGGGGGCCCCCAAGCAGCCCCTCTCCATTTCGGTCTGGGGGCTTTTGTTGGGCCTGGAACCTGGGAGATTCCTGCAAGGTTGCAGTTCGAGGCCCGAGAAGCACTCTCCGGCCAACATGCCCAACTGCAGCAACAGCTCCCAAAGCGAAGGAGCCAGGACCCAAAGACCTAGCTGGCCTGAAGGGTCCCCAGGGGGCCCCCAAGCAGCCCCTCTCCATTTGGGTCTGGGGGCTTTCGTTGGGCCGGGAACCTGGGAGATGCCTGCAAGGTTGCAGTTCGCGGCCCGAGAAGCACTCTCCGGCCAACATGCCCAACTGCAGCAACAGCTCCCAAAGCGAAGGAGCCAGGACCCAAAGACCTAGCTGGCCTGAAGGGCCCCCAGAAGGCCACCAAGCAGCCCCTCTCAATTTGGGTCTGGGGGCTTTCGTTGGGCATGTATACCTGAGAGGTACCTGCAAATTACAGTTCGCGGCCCGAGAAGCACTCTCCGCCCAACATGCCCAACTGCAGCAACAGCTCCCAAAGCGAAGGAGCCAGGACCCAAAGACCTAGCTGGCCTGAAGGGCCCCCAGGGGGCCCCCAAGCAGCCCCTCTCCATTTGGGTCTGGGGGCTTTCGTTGGGCCGGGAACCTGGGAGGTACCTGCAAGGTTGCAGTTCGCGGCCCGAGAAGCACTCTCCGGCCAACATGCCCAACTGCAGCAACAGCTCCCAAACCGAAGGAGCCAGGACCCAAAGACCTAGCTGGCCTGAAGGGCCCCCAGGGGGCCCCCAAGCAGCCCCTCTCAATTTGGGTCTGGGGGCTTTCGTTGGGCCGGGAACCTGGGAGAATCCTGCAAGGTTGCAGTTCGCGGCCCGAGAAGCACTCTCCGGCCAACATGCCCAACTGCAGCAACAGCTCCCAAACCGAAGGAGCCAGGACCCAAAGACCTAGCTGGCCTGAAGGGCCCCCAGGGGGCCCCCAAGCAGCCCCTCTCAATTTGCGTCTGGGGGCTTTCGTTGGGCATGGAACCTGGGAGATTCCTGCAAGGTTGCAGTTCGAGGCCCGAGAAGCACTCTCCGGCCAACATGCCCAACTGCAGCAACAGCTCCCAAACCGAATGAGCCAGGACCCAAAGACCTAGCTGGCCTGAAGGGCCCCCAGGGGGCCCCCAAGCAGCCCCTCTCCATTTGGGTCTGGGGGCTTTTGTTGGGCCGGGAAACTGGGAGATACCAGCAAGGTTGCAGTTCGCGGCCCGAGAAGCACTCTCCGGCCAACATGCCCAATATCCAGCAACAGCTCCCAAAGCGAAGGAGCCAGGACCCAAAGACCTAGCTGGCCTGAAGTGCGCCCAGGGGGCCCCCAAGCAGCCCCTCTCCATTTGGGTCTGGGGGCTTTCGTTGGGCCGTGAACCTGGGAGATTCATGCAAGGTTGCAGTTCGCGGCCCGAGAAGCACTCTCCGGCCAACATGCCCAACTGCAGCAACAGCTCCCAAACCGAAGGAGCCAGGACCCAAAGACCTAGCTGGCCTGAAGGGCCCCCAGGGGGCCACCAAGCAGCCCCTCTCAATTTGGGTCTGGGGGCTTTCGTTGTGCATGGATACCTGAGAGGTACCTGCAAGGTTGCAGTTCGCGGCCCGAGAAGCACTCTCCGGCCAACATGCCCAACTGCAGCAACAGCTCCCAAAGCGAAGGAGCCAGGACCCAAAGACCTAGCTGGCCTGAAGGGCCCCCAGGGGGCCCCCAAGCAGCCCCTCTCAATTTGCGTCTGGGGGCTTTCTTTAGGCATGGAACCTGGGAGATTCCTGCAAGGTTGCAGTTCGCGGCCCGAGAAGCACTCTCCGGCCAACATGCCCAACTGCAGCAACAGCTCCCAAAGCGAAGGAGCCAGGACCCAAAGACCTAGCTGGCCTGAAGGGCCCCCAGGGGGCCCCCAAGCAGCCCCTCTCAATTTGGGTCTGGGGGCTTTCGTTGTGCATGGATACCTGAGAGGTACCTGCAAGGTTACAGTTCGCGGCCCGAGAAGCACTCTCCGGCCAACATGCCCAACTGCAGCAACAGCTCCCAAACCGAAGGAGCCAGGACCCAAAGACCTAGCTGGCCTGAAGGGCCCCCAGGGGGCCCCCAAGCAGCCCCTCTCAATTTGGGTCTGGGGGCTTTCGTTGGGCCGGGAACCTGGGAGGTACCTGCAGGGTTGCAGTTCGCGGCCCGAGAAGCACTCTCCGGCCAACATGCCCAACTGCAGCAACAGCTCCCAAACCGAAGGAGCCAGGACCCAAAGACCTAGCTGGCCTGAAGGGCCCCCAGGGGGCCCCCAAGCAGCCCCTCTCCATTTGGGTCTGGGGGCTTTCGTTGGGCATGGAACCTGGGAGATTCCTGCAAGGTTGCAGTTCGTGGCCCGAGAAGCACTCTCCGGCCAACATGCCCAACTGCAGCAACAGCTCCCAAACCGAAGGAGCCAGGACCCAAAGACCTAGCTGGCCTGAAGGGCCCCCAGGGGGCCCCCAAGCAGCCCCTCTCAATTTGGGTCTGGGGGCTTTCGTTGGGCCGGGAACCTGGGAGAATCCTGCAAGGTTGCAGTTCGCGGCCCGAGAAGCACTCTCCGGCCAACATGCCCAACTGCAGCAACAGCTCCCAAACCGAAGGAGCCAGGACCCAAAGACCTAGCTGGCCTGAAGGGCCCCCAGGGGGCCCCCAAGCAGCTCCTCTCCATTTGGGTCTGGGGGCTTTTGTTGGGCCGGGAACCTGGGAGGTACCTGCAAGGTTGAAGTTCGCGGCCGGAGAAGCACTCTCCGGCCAACATGCCCAACTGCAGCAACAGCTCCCAAACCGAATGAGCCAGGACCCAAAGACCTAGCTGGCCTGAAGGGCCCCCAGGGGACCCCCAAGTAGCCCCTCTCCATTTGGGTCTGGGGGCTTTCGTTGGGCATGTATACCTGAGAGGTACCTGCAAGGTTAGAGTTCGCGGCCCGAGAAGCACTCTCCGCCCAACATGCCCAACTGCAGCACAGATCCCAAAGCGAAGGAGCCAGGACCCAAAGACCTAGCTGGCCTGAAGGGCCCCCAGGGGGCCCCCAAGCAGCCCCTCTCCATTTGGGTCTGGGGGCTTTTGTTGGGCCGGGAACCTGGGAGATTCCTGCAAGGTTGCAGTTCGAGGCCCGAGAAGCACTCTCCGGCCAACATGCCCAACGTCAACAACAGCTCCCAAAGCGAAGGAGCCAGGACCCAAAGACCTAGCTGGCCTGAAGGGGCCCCAGGGGGCCCCCAAGCAGCCCCTCTCCATTTGGGTCTGGGGGCTTTCGTTGGGCCGGGAACCTGGGAGATTCCTGCAAGGTTGCAGTTCGCGGCCCGAGAAGCACTCTCCGGCCAACATGCCCAACTGCAGCAACAGCTCCCAAAGCGAAGGAGCCAGGACCCAAAGACCTAGCTGGCCTGAAGGGCCCCCAGGGGGCCCCCAAGCAGCCCCTCTCCATTTGGGTCTGGGGGCTTTTGTTGGGCATGGAACCTGGGAGATTCCTGCAAGGTTGCAGTTCGAGGCCCGAGAAGCACTCTCCGGCCAACATGCCCAACTGCAGCAACAGCTCCCAAACCGAAGGAGCCAGGACCCAAAGACCTAGCTGGCCTGAAGGGCCCCCAGGGGGCCCCCAAGCAGCCCCTCTCAATTTGGGTCTGGGGGCTTTCGTAGAGCCGGGAACCTGGGAGATTCCTTCAAGGTTGCAGTTCGCGGCCCGAGAAGCACTCTCCGGCCAACATGCCCAACTGCAGCAACAGCTCCCAAACCGAAGGAGCCAGGACCCAAAGACCTAGCTGGCCTGAAGGGCCCCCAGGGGGCCACCAAGCAGCCCCTCTCAATTTGGGTCTGGGGGCTTTCGTTGTGCATGGATACCTGAGAGGTACCTGCAAGGTTGCAGTTCGCGGCCCGAGAAGCACTCTCCGGCCAACATGCCCAACTGCAGCAACAGCTCCCAAAGCGAAGGAGCCAGGACCCAAAGACCTAGCTGGCCTGAAGGGCCCCCAGGGGGCCCCCAAGCAGCCCCTCTCAATTTGCGTCTGGGGGCTTTCTTTAGGCATGGAACCTGGGAGATTCCTGCAAGGTTGCAGTTCGCGGCCCGAGAAGCACTCTCCGGCCAACATGCCCAACTGCAGCAACAGCTCCCAAAGCGAAGGAGCCAGGACCCAAAGACCTAGCTGGCCTGAAGGGCCCCCAGGGGGCCCCCAAGCAGCCCCTCTCAATTTGGGTCTGGGGGCTTTCGTTGGGCATGGATACCTGAGAGGTACCTGCAAGGTTACAGTTCGCGGCCCGAGAAGCACTCTCCGGCCAACATGCCCAACTGCAGCAACAGCTCCCAAACCGAAGGAGCCAGGACCCAAAGACCTAGCTGGCCTGAAGGGCCCCCAGGGGGCCCCCAAGCAGCCCCTCTCAATTTGGGTCTGGGGGCTTTCGTTGGGCCGGGAACCTGGGAGGTACCTGCAGGGTTGCAGTTCGCGGCCCGAGAAGCACTCTCCGGCCAACATGCCCAACTGCAGCAACAGCTCCCAAACCGAAGGAGCCAGGACCCAAAGACCTAGCTGGCCTGAAGGGCCCCCAGGGGGCCCCCAAGCAGCCCCTCTCCATTTGGGTCTGGGGGCTTTCGTTGGGCATGGAACCTGGGAGATTCCTGCAAGGTTGCAGTTCGTGGCCCGAGAAGCACTCTCCGGCCAACATGCCCAACTGCAGCAACAGCTCCCAAACCGAAGGAGCCAGGACCCAAAGACCTAGCTGGCCTGAAGGGCCCCCAGGGGGCCCCCAAGCAGCCCCTCTCAATTTGGGTCTGGGGGCTTTCGTTGGGCCGGGAACCTGGGAGAATCCTGCAAGGTTGCAGTTCGCGGCCCGAGAAGCACTCTCCGGCCAACATGCCCAACTGCAGCAACAGCTCCCAAACCGAAGGAGCCAGGACCCAAAGACCTAGCTGGCCTGAAGGGCCCCCAGGGGGCCCCCAAGCAGCTCCTCTCCATTTGGGTCTGGGGGCTTTTGTTGGGCCGGGAACCTGGGAGGTACCTGCAAGGTTGAAGTTCGCGGCCGGAGAAGCACTCTCCGGCCAACATGCCCAACTGCAGCAACAGCTCCCAAACCGAATGAGCCAGGACCCAAAGACCTAGCTGGCCTGAAGGGCCCCCAGGGGACCCCCAAGTAGCCCCTCTCCATTTGGGTCTGGGGGCTTTCGTTGGGCATGTATACCTGAGAGGTACCTGCAAGGTTAGAGTTCGCGGCCCGAGAAGCACTCTCCGCCCAACATGCCCAACTGCAGCACAGATCCCAAAGCGAAGGAGCCAGGACCCAAAGACCTAGCTGGCCTGAAGGGCCCCCAGGGGGCCCCCAAGCAGCCCCTCTCCATTTGGGTCTGGGGGCTTTTGTTGGGCCGGGAACCTGGGAGATTCCTGCAAGGTTGCAGTTCGAGGCCCGAGAAGCACTCTCCGGCCAACATGCCCAACGTCAACAACAGCTCCCAAAGCGAAGGAGCCAGGACCCAAAGACCTAGCTGGCCTGAAGGGGCCCCAGGGGGCCCCCAAGCAGCCCCTCTCCATTTGGGTCTGGGGGCTTTCGTTGGGCCGGGAACCTGGGAGATTCCTGCAAGGTTGCAGTTCGCGGCCCGAGAAGCACTCTCCGGCCAACATGCCCAACTGCAGCAACAGCTCCCAAAGCGAAGGAGCCAGGACCCAAAGACCTAGCTGGCCTGAAGGGCCCCCAGGGGGCCCCCAAGCAGCCCCTCTCCATTTGGGTCTGGGGGCTTTTGTTGGGCATGGAACCTGGGAGATTCCTGCAAGGTTGCAGTTCGAGGCCCGAGAAGCACTCTCCGGCCAACATGCCCAACTGCAGCAACAGCTCCCAAACCGAAGGAGCCAGGACCCAAAGACCTAGCTGGCCTGAAGGGCCCCCAGGGGGCCCCCAAGCAGCCCCTCTCAATTTGGGTCTGGGGGCTTTCGTAGAGCCGGGAACCTGGGAGATTCCTTCAAGGTTGCAGTTCGCGGCCCGAGAAGCACTCTCCGCCCAACATGCCCAACTGCAGCAACAGCTCCCAAACCGAATGAGCCAGGACCCAAAGACCTAGCTGGCCTGAAGGGCCCCCAGGGGGCCCCCAAGCAGCCCCTCTCAATTTGGGTCTGGGGGCTTTCGTTGGGCATGGAACCTTGGAGATTCCTGCAAGGTTGCAGTTCGCGGCCCGAGAAGCACTCTCCGGCCAACATGCCCAACTGCAGCAACAGCTCCCAAAGCGAAGGAGCCAGGACCCAAAGACCTAGCTGGCCTGAAGGGCCCCCAGGGGGCCCCCAAGCAGCCCCTCTCAATTTGGGTCTGGGGGCTTTCGTTGGGCCGGGAACCTGGGAGAATCCTGCAAGGTTGCAGTTCGCGGCCCGAGAAGCACTCTCCGGCCAACATGCCCAACTGCAGCAACAGCTCCCAAAGCGAAGGAGCCAGGACACAAAGACCTAGCTGGCCTGAAGGGCCCCCATGGGGCCCCCAAGCAGCCCCTCTCCATTTGGGTCTGGGGGCTTTCGTTGGGCATGGAACCTTGGAGATTCCTGCAAGGTTGCAGTTCGCGGCCCGAGAAGCACTCTCCGGATCAACATGCCCAACTGCAGCAACAGCTCCCAAACCGAAGGAGCCAGGACCCAAAGACCTAGCTGGCCTGAAGTGCCCCCAGGGGGGCCCAAAGCAGTCCCTCTCAATTTGGGTCTGGGGGCTTTTGTTGGGCCGGGAACCTGGGAGAATCCTGCAAGGTTGCAGTTCGCGGCCCGAGAAGCACTCTCCGGCCAACATGCCCAACTGCAGCAACAGCTCCCAAACCGAAGGAGCCAGGACCCAAAGACCTAGCTGGCCTGAAGGGCCCCCAGGGGGCCCCCAAGCAGCCCCTCTCAATTTGGGTCTGGGGGCTTTCGTTGGGCCGGGAACCTGGGAGAATCCTGCAAGGTTGCAGTTCGCGGCCCGAGAAGCACTCTCCGGCCAACATGCCCAACTGCAGCAACAGCTCCCAAAGCGAAGGAGCCAGGACCCAAAGACCTAGCTGGCCTGAAGGGCCCCCATGGGGCCCCCAAGCAGCTCCTCTCCATTTGGGTCTGGGGGCTTTAGTTGGGCCGGGAACCTGGGAGGTACCTGCAAGGTTGCAGTTCGCGGCCCGAGAAGCACTCTCCGGCCAGCATGCCCAACTGCAGCAACAGCTCCCAAACCGAAGGAGCCAGGACCCAAAGACCTAGCTGGCCTGAAGGGCCCCCAGGGGGCCCCCAAGCAGCCCCTCTCAATTTGGGTCTGGGGGCTTTCGTTGGGCATGTATACCTGAGAGGTACCTGGAAGTTACAGTTCGCGGCCCGAGAAGCACTCTCCGGCCAACATGCCCAACTGCAGCAACAGCTCCCAAACCGAAGGAGCCAGGACCCAAAGACCTAGCTGGCCTGAAGGGCCCCCAGGGGGCCCCCAAGCAGCCCCTCTCCATTTGGGTCTGGGGGCTTTCGTTGGGCATGGAACCTGGGAGATTCCTGCAAGGTTGCAGTTCGCGGCCCGAGAAGCACTCTCCGGCCAACATGCCCAACTGCAGCAACAGCTCCCAAACCGAAGGAGCCAGGACCCAAAGACCTAGCTGGCCTGAAGGGCCCCCAGGGGGGCCCAAAGCAGTCCCTCTCAATTTGGGTCTGGGGGCTTTTGTTGGGCCGGGAACCTGGGAGATGCCTACAAGGTTGCAGTTCGCGGCCCGAGAAGCACTCTCCGCCCAACATGCCCAACTGCAGCAACAGCTCCCAAAGCGAAGGAGCCAGGACCCAAAGACCTAGCTGGCCTGAAGGGCCCCCAGGGGGCCCCCAAGCAGCCCCTCTCAATTTGGGTCTGGGGGCTTTCGTTGGGCCGGGAACCTGGGAGAATCCTGCAAGGTTGCAGTTCGCGGCCCGAGAAGCACTCTCCGGCCAACATGCCCAACTGCAGCAACAGCTCCCAAAGCGAAGGAGCCAGGACCCAAAGACCTAGCTGGCCTGAAGGGCCCCCATGGGGCCCCCAAGCAGCTCCTCTCCATTTGGGTCTGGGGGCTTTAGTTGGGCCGGGAACCTGGGAGGTACCTGCAAGGTTGCAGTTCGCGGCCCGAGAAGCACTCTCCGGCCAGCATGCCCAACTGCAGCAACAGCTCCCAAACCGAAGGAGCCAGGACCCAAAGACCTAGCTGGCCTGAAGGGCCCCCAGGGGGCCCCCAAGCAGCCCCTCTCAATTTGGGTCTGGGGGCTTTCGTTGGGCATGTATACCTGAGAGGTACCTGGAAGTTACAGTTCGCGGCCCGAGAAGCACTCTCCGGCCAACATGCCCAACTGCAGCAACAGCTCCCAAACCGAAGGAGCCAGGACCCAAAGACCTAGCTGGCCTGAAGGGCCCCCAGGGGGCCCCCAAGCAGCCCCTCTCCATTTGGGTCTGGGGGCTTTCGTTGGGCATGGAACCTGGGAGATTCCTGCAAGGTTGCAGTTCGCGGCCCGAGAAGCACTCTCCGGCCAACATGCCCAACTGCAGCAACAGCTCCCAAACCGAAGGAGCCAGGACCCAAAGACCTAGCTGGCCTGAAGGGCCCCCAGGGGGGCCCAAAGCAGTCCCTCTCAATTTGGGTCTGGGGGCTTTTGTTGGGCCGGGAACCTGGGAGATGCCTGCAAGGTTGCAGTTCGCGGCCCGAGAAGCACTCTCCGCCCAACATGCCCAACTGCAGCAACAGCTCCCAAAGCGAAGGAGCCAGGACCCAAAGACCTAGCTGGCCTGAAGGGCCCCCAGGGGGCCCCCAAGCAGCCCCTCTCAATTTGGGTCTGGGGGCTTTCGTTGGGCATGGAACCTGGGAGATTCCTTCAAGGTTGCAGTTCGCGGCCCGAGAAGCACTCTCCGCCCAACATGCCCAACTGCAGCAACAGCTCCCAAACCGAAGGAGCCAGGACCCAAAGACCTAGCTGGCCTGAAGGGCCCCCAGGGGGGCCCAAAGCAGTCCCTCTCAATTTGGGTCTGGGGGCTTTTGTTGGGTTGGGAACCTGGGAGAATCCTGCAAGTTTGCAGTTCGCGGCCCGAGAAGCACTCTCCGGCCAACATGCCCAACTGCAGCAACAGCTCCCAAACCGAAGGAGCCAAGACCCAAAGACCTAGCTGGCCTGAAGGGCCCCCAGGGGGCCACCAAGCAGCCCCTCTCAATTTGGGTCTGGGGGCTTTCGTTGGGCCGGGAACCTGGGAGAATCCTGCAAGGTTGCAGTTCGCGGCCCGAGAAGCACTCTCCGGCCAACATGCCCAACTGCAGCAACAGCTCCCAAACCGAAGGAGCCAGGACCCAAAGACCTAGCTGGCCTGAAGGGCCCCCAGGGGGCCCCCAAGCAGCTCCTCTCCATTTGGGTCTGGGGGCTTTAGTTGGGCCGGGAACCTGGGAGAATCCTGCAAGGTTGCAGTTCGCGGCCCGAGAAGCACTCTCCGGCCAGCATGCCCAACTGCAGCAACAGCTCCCAAACCGAAGGAGCCAGGACCCAAAGACCTAGCTGGCCTGAAGGGCCCCCAGGGGGCCCCCCAAGCAGCCCCTCTCCATTTTGGTCTGGGGGCTTTCGTTGGGCATTTATACCTGAGAGGTACCTGCAAGTTACATTTCGCGGCCCGAGAAGCACTCTCCGGCCAACATGCCCAACTGCAGCAACAGCTCCCAAACCGAAGGAGCCAGGACCCAAAGACCTAGCTGGCCTGAAGGGCCCCCAGGGGGGCCCCAAGCAGCCCCTCTCAATTTGGGTCTGGGGGCTTTCGTTGGGCCGGGAACCTGGGAGAATCCTTCAAGGTTGCAGTTCGCGGCCCGAGAAGCACTCTCCGCCCAACATGCCCAACTGCAGCAACAGCTCCCAAAGCGAAGCAGCCAGGACCCAAAGACCTAGCTGGCCTGAAGGGCCCCCAGGGGGCCCCCAAGCAGCCCCTCTCAATTTGGGTCTGGGGGCTTTCGTTGGGCCGGGAACCTGGGAGATTCCTGCAAGGTTGCAGTTCGCGGCCCGAGAAGCACTCTCCGGCCAACATGCCCAACTGCAGCAACAGCTCCCAAACCGAAGGAGCCAGGACCCAAAGACCTAGCTGGCCTGAAGGGCCCCCAGGGGGCCCCCAAGCAGCTCCTCTCCATTTGGTTCTGGGGGCTTTTGTTGGGCCGGGAACCTGGGAGGTACCTGCAAGGTTGAAGTTCGCGGCCGGAGAAGCACTATCCGGCCAACATGCCCAACTGCAGCAACAGCTCCCAAACCGAAGGAGCCAGGACCCAAAGACCTAGCTGGACTGAAGGGCCCCCAGGGGACCCCCAAGTAGCCCCTCTCCATTTGGGTCTGGGGGCTTTCGTTGGGCATGTATACCTGAGAGGTACCTGCAAGGTTGCAGTTCGCGGCCCGAGAAGCACTCTCCGGCCAACATGCCCAACTGCAGCAACAGCTCCCAAAGCGAAGGAGCCAGGACCCAAAGACCTAGCTGGCCTGAAGGGCCCCCAGGGGGCCCCCAAGCAGCCCCTCTCCATTTCGGTCTGGAGGCTTTTGTTGGGCCGGGAACCTGGGAGATTCCTGCAAGGTTGCAGTTCGAGGCCCGAGAAGCACTCTCCGGCCAACATGCCCAACTGCAGCAACAGCTCCCAAAGCGAAGGAGCCAGGACCCAAAGACCTAGCTGGCCTGAAGGGCCCCCAGAAGGCCACCAAGCAGCCCCTCTCAATTTGGGTCTGGGGGCTTTCGTTGGGCATGTATACCTGAGAGGTACCTGCAAATTACAGTTCGCGGCCCGAGAAGCACTCTCCGCCCAACATGCCCAACTGCAGCAACAGCTCCCAAAGCGAAGGAGCCAGGACCCAAAGACCTAGCTGGCCTGAAGGGCCCCCAGGGGGCCCCCAAGCAGCTCCTCTCCATTTGGGTCTGGGGGCTTTAGTTGGGCCGGGAACCTGGGAGAATCCTGCAAGGTTGCAGTTCGCGGCCCGAGAAGCACTCTCCGGCCAGCATGCCCAACTGCAGCAACAGCTCCCAAACCGAAGGAGCCAGGACCCAAAGACCTAGCTGGCCTGAAGGGCCCCCAGGGGGCCCCCCAAGCAGCCCCTCTCCATTTTGGTCTGGGGGCTTTCGTTGGGCATTTATACCTGAGAGGTACCTGCAAGTTACATTTCGCGGCCCGAGAAGCACTCTCCGGCCAACATGCCCAACTGCAGCAACAGCTCCCAAACCGAAGGAGCCAGGACCCAAAGACCTAGCTGGCCTGAAGGGCCCCCAGGGGGGCCCCAAGCAGCCCCTCTCAATTTGGGTCTGGGGGCTTTCGTTGGGCCGGGAACCTGGGAGAATCCTTCAAGGTTGCAGTTCGCGGCCCGAGAAGCACTCTCCGCCCAACATGCCCAACTGCAGCAACAGCTCCCAAAGCGAAGCAGCCAGGACCCAAAGACCTAGCTGGCCTGAAGGGCCCCCAGGGGGCCCCCAAGCAGCCCCTCTCAATTTGGGTCTGGGGGCTTTCGTTGGGCCGGGAACCTGGGAGATTCCTGCAAGGTTGCAGTTCGCGGCCCGAGAAGCACTCTCCGGCCAACATGCCCAACTGCAGCAACAGCTCCCAAACCGAAGGAGCCAGGACCCAAAGACCTAGCTGGCCTGAAGGGCCCCCAGGGGGCCCCCAAGCAGCTCCTCTCCATTTGGTTCTGGGGGCTTTTGTTGGGCCGGGAACCTGGGAGGTACCTGCAAGGTTGAAGTTCGCGGCCGGAGAAGCACTATCCGGCCAACATGCCCAACTGCAGCAACAGCTCCCAAACCGAAGGAGCCAGGACCCAAAGACCTAGCTGGACTGAAGGGCCCCCAGGGGACCCCCAAGTAGCCCCTCTCCATTTGGGTCTGGGGGCTTTCGTTGGGCATGTATACCTGAGAGGTACCTGCAAGGTTGCAGTTCGCGGCCCGAGAAGCACTCTCCGGCCAACATGCCCAACTGCAGCAACAGCTCCCAAACCGAAGGAGCCAGGACACAAAGACCTAGCTGGCCTGAAGGGCCCCCAGGGGGCCCCCAAGCAGCCCCTCTCCATTTCGGTCTGGAGGCTTTTGTTGGGCCGGGAACCTGGGAGATTCCTGCAAGGTTGCAGTTCGAGGCCCGAGAAGCACTCTCCGGCCAACATGCCCAACTGCAGCAACAGCTCCCAAAGCGAAGGAGCCAGGACCCAAAGACCTAGCTGGCCTGAAGGGCCCCCAGAAGGCCACCAAGCAGCCCCTCTCAATTTGGGTCTGGGGGCTTTCGTTGGGCATGTATACCTGAGAGGTACCTGCAAATTACAGTTCGCGGCCCGAGAAGCACTCTCCGCCCAACATGCCCAACTGCAGCAACAGCTCCCAAAGCGAAGGAGCCAGGACCCAAAGACCTAGCTGGCCTGAAGGGCCCCCAGGGGGCCCCCAAGCAGCCCCTCTCCATTTGGGTCTGGGGGCTTTCGTTGGGCCGGGAACCTGGGAGGTACCTGCAAGGTTGCAGTTCGCGGCCCGAGAAGCACTCTCCGGCCAACATGCCCAACTGCAGCAACAGCTCCCAAACCGAAGGAGCCAGGACCCAAAGACCTAGCTGGCCTGAAGGGCCCCCAGGGGGCCCCCAAGCAGCCCCTCTCAATTTGGGTCTGGGGGCTTTCGTTGGGCCGGGAACCTGGGAGAATCCTGCAAGGTTGCAGTTCGCGGCCCGAGAAGCACTCTCCGGCCAACATGCCCAACTGCAGCAACAGCTCCCAAAGCGAAGGAGCCAGGACCCAAAGACCTAGCTGGCCTGAAGGGCCCCCAGGGGGCCCCCAAGCAGCCCCTCTCAATTTGCGTCTGGGGGCTTTCGTTGGGCATGGAACCTGGGAGATTCCTGCAAGGTTGCAGTTCGAGGCCCGAGAAGCACTCTCCGGCCAACATGCCCAACTGCAGCAACAGCTCCCAAACCGAATGAGCCAGGACCCAAAGACCTAGCTGGCCTGAAGGGCCCCCAGGGGGCCCCCAAGCAGCCCCTCTCCATTTGGGTCTGGGGGCTTTTGTTGGGCCGGGAACCTGGGAGATTCATGCAAGGTTGCAGTTCGCGGCCCGAGAAGCACTCTCCGGCCAACATGCCCAATATCCAGCAACAGCTCCCAAAGCGAAGGAGCCAGGACCCAAAGACCTAGCTGGCCTGAAGTGCGCCCAGGGGGCCCCCAAGCAGCCCCTCTCCATTTGGGTCTGGGGGCTTTCGTTGGGCCGTGAACCTGGGAGATTCATGCAAGGTTGCAGTTCGTGGCCCGAGAAGCACTCTCCGGCCAACATGCCCAACTGCAGCAACAGCTCCCAAACCGAAGGAGCCAGGACCCAAAGACCTAGCTGGCCTGAAGGGCCCCCAGGGGGCCACCAAGCAGCCCCTCTCAATTTGGGTCTGGGGGCTTTCGTTGTGCATGGATACCTGAGAGGTACCTGCAAGGTTGCAGTTCGCGGCCCGAGAAGCACTCTCCGGCCAACATGCCCAACTGCAGCAACAGCTCCCAAACCGAAGGAGCCAGGACCCAAAGACCTAGCTGGCCTGAAGGGCCCCCAGGGGGCCACCAAGCAGCCCCTCTCAATTTGGGTCTGGGGGCTTTCGATGGGCCGGTAACCTGGGAGATTCATGCAAGGTTGCAGTTCGCGGCCCGAGAAGCACTCTCCGGCCAACATGCCCAACTGCAGCAACAGCTCCCAAAGCGAAGGAGCCAGGACCCAAAGACCTAGCTGGCCTGAAGGGCCCCCAGGGGGCCCCCAAGCAGCCCCTCTCAATTTGGGTCTGGGGGCTTCCGTTGGGCATGGAACCTGGGAGATTCCTGCAAGGTTGCAGTTCGCGGCCCGAGAAGCACTCTCCGGCCAACATGCCCAACTGCAGCAACAGCTCCCAAAGCGAAGGAGCCAGGACCCAAAGACCTAGCTGGCCTGAAGGGCCCCCAGGGGGCCCCCAAGCAGCCCCTCTCCATTTGGGTCTGGGGGCTTTCGTTGGGCGGGGAACCTGGGAGATTCATGCAAGGTTGCAGTTCGCGGCCCGAGAAGCACTCTCCGGCCAACATGCCCAACTGCAGCAACAGCTCCCAAAGCGAAGGAGCCAGGACCCAAAGACCTAGCTGGCCTGAAGGGCCCCCAGGGGGCCCCCAAGCAGCCCCTCTCAATTTGGGTCTGGGGGCTTTCGTTGGGCCGGGAACCTGGGAGATTCCTTCAAGGTTGCAGTTTGCGGCCCGAGAAGCACTCTCCGGCCAACATGCCCAACTGCAGCAACAGCTCCCAAACCGAAGGAGCCAGGACCCAAAGACCTAGCTGGCCTGAAGGGCCCCCAGGGGGCCCCCAAGCAGCCCCTCTCCATTTGGGTCGGGGGGCTTTCGTTGGGCCGGGAACCTGGGAGGTACCTGCAAGGTTGCAGTTCGCGGCCCGAGAAGCACTCTCCGGCCAACATGCCCAACTGCAGCAACAGCTCCCAAACCGAAGGAGCCAGGACCCAAAGACCTAGCTGGCCTGAAGGGCCCCCAGGGGGCCACCAAGCAGCCCCTCTCCATTTGGGTCTGGGGGCTTTCGTTGGGCATGGATACCTGAGAGGTACCTGCAAGATTACAGTTCACGGCCCGAGAAGCACTCTCCGGCCAACATGCCCAACTGCAGCAACAGCTCCCAAACCGAAGGAGCCAGGACCCAAAGACCTAGCTGGCCTGAAGGGCCCCCAGGGGGCCCCCAAGCAGCCCCTCTCAATTTGGGTCTGGGGGCTTTCGTTGGGCCGGGAACCTGGGAGATTCATGCAAGGTTGCAGTTCGCGGCCCGAGAAGCACTCTCCGGCCAACATGCCCAACTGCAGCAACAGCTCCCAAACCGAAGGAGCCAGGACCCAAAGACCTAGCTGGCCTGAAGGGCCCCCAGGGGGCCACCAAGCAGCCCCTCTCAATTTGGGTCTGGGGGCTTTCGTTGGGCATGGATACCTGAGAGGTACCTGCAAGGTTACAGTTCGCGGCCCGAGAAGCACTCTCCGGCCAACATGCCCAACTGCAGCAACAGCTCCCAAACCGAAGGAGCCAGGACACAAAGACCTAGCTGGCCTGAAGGGCCCCCAGGGGGCCCCCAAGCAGCCCCTCTCAATTTGGGTCTGGGGGCTTTCGTTGGGCCGGGAACCTGGGAGAATCCTGCAGGGTTGCAGTTCGCGGCCCGAGAAGCACTCTCCGGCCAACATGCCCAACTGCAGCAACAGCTCCCAAACCGAAGGAGCCAGGACCCAAAGACCTAGCTGGCCTGAAGGGCCCCCAGGGGGCCCCCAAGCAGCCCCTCTCCATTTGGGTCTGGGGGCTTTCGTTGGGCATGGAACCTGGGAGATTCCTGCAAGGTTGCAGTTCGCGGCCCGAGAAGCACTCTCCGGCCAACATGCCCAACTGCAGCAACAGCTCCCAAACCGAAGGAGCCAGGACCCAAAGACCTAGCTGGCCTGAAGGGCCCCCAGGGGGCCCCCAAGCAGCCCCTCTCAATTTGTGTCTGGGGGCTTTCGTTGGGCCGGGAACCTGGGAGAATCCTGCAAGGTTGCAGTTCGCGGCCCGAGAAGCACTCTCCGGCCAACATGCCCAACTGCAGCAACAGCTCCCAAACCGAAGGAGCCAGGACCCAAAGACCTAGCTGGCCTGAAGGGCCCCCAGGGGGCCCCCAAGCAGCTCCTCTCCATTTGGGTCTGGGGGCTTTTGTTGGGCCGGGAACCTGGGAGGTACCTGCAAGGTTGAAGTTCGCGGCCGGAGAAGCACTATCCGGCCAACATGCCCAACTGCAGCAACAGCTCCCAAAGCGAAGGAGCCAGGACCCAAAGACCTAGCTGGCCTGAAGGGCCCCCAGGGGACCCCCAAGTAGCCCCTCTCAATTTGGGTCTGGGGGCTTTCGTTGGGCATGTATACCTGAGAGGTACCTGCAAGGTTAGAGTTCGCGGCCCGAGAAGCACTCTCCGCCCAACATGCCCAACTGCAGCACAGCTCCCAAAGCGAAGGAGCCAGGACCCAAAGACCTAGCTGGCCTGAAGGGCCCCCAGGGGGCCCCCAAGCAGCCCCTCTCCATTTGGGTCTGGGGGCTTTTGTTGGGCCGGGAACCTGGGAGATTCCTGCAAGGTTGCAGTTCGAGGCCCGAGAAGCACTCTCCGGCCAACATGCCCAACGTCAACAACAGCTCCCAAAGCGAAGGAGCCAGGACCCAAAGACCTAGCTGGCCTGAAGGGGCCCCAGGGGGCCCCCAAGCAGCCCCTCTCCATTTGGGTCTGGGGGCTTTCGTTGGGCCGGGAACCTGGGAGATTCCTGCAAGGTTGCAGTTCGCGGCCCGAGAAGCACTCTCCGGCCAACATGCCCAACTGCAGCAACAGCTCCCAAAGCGAAGGAGCCAGGACCCAAAGACCTAGCTGGCCTGAAGGGCCCCCAGGGGGCCCCCAAGCAGCCCCTCTCAATTTGGGTCTGGGGGCTTTCGTAGAGCCGGGAACCTGGGAGATTCCTTCAAGGTTGCAGTTCGCGGCCCGAGAAGCACTCTCCGCCCAACATGCCCAACTGCAGCAACAGCTCCCAAACCGAATGAGCCAGGACCCAAAGACCTAGCTGGCCTGAAGGGCCCCCAGGGGGCCCCCAAGCAGCCCCTCTCAATTTGGGTCTGGGGGCTTTCGTTGGGCCGGGAACTGGGAGATTCATGCAAGGTTGCAGTTCGCGGCCCGAGAAGCACTCTCCGGCCAACATGCCCAACTGCAGCAACAGCTCCCAAAGCGAAGGAGCCAGGACCCAAAGACCTAGCTGGCCTGAAGGGCCCCCAGGGGGCCACCAAGCAGCCCCTCTCAATTTGGGTCTGGGGGCTTTCGTTGGGCATGGATACCTGAGAGGTACATGCAAGGTTACAGTTCGCGGCCCGAGAAGCACTCTCCGGCCAACATGCCCAACTGCAGCAACAGCTCCCAAAGCGAAGGAGCCAGGACCCAAAGACCTAGCTGGCCTGAAGGGCCCCCAGGGGGCCCCCAAGCAGCCCCTCTCCATTTGGGTCTGGGGGCTTTCGTTGGGCCGGGAACCTGGGAGATTCATGCAAGGTTGCAGTTCGTGGCCCGAGAAGCACTCTCCGGCCAACATGCTCAACTGCAGCAACAGCTCCCAAAGCGAAGGAGCCAGGACCCAAAGACCTAGCTGGCCTGAAGGGCCCCCAGGGGGCCCCCAAGCAGCCCCTCTCCATTTGGGTCTGGGGCCTTTCGTTGGGCCGGGAACCTGGGAGATTCCTGTGAGGTTGCAGTTCGCGGCCCGAGAAGCACTCTCCGGCCAACATGCCCAACTGCAGCAACAGCTCCCAAAGCGAAGGAGCCAGGACCCAAAGACCTAGCTGGCCTGAAGGGCCCCCAGGGGGCCCCCAAGGAGCTCCTCTCCATTTGGGTCTGGGGGCTTTTGTTGGGCCGGGAACCTGAAAGATTCCTGCAAGGTTGCAGTTCGCGGCCCGAGAAGCACTCTCCGGCCAACATGCCCAACTGCAGCAACAGCTCCCAAACCGAAGGAGCCAGGACCCAAAGAGCTAGCTGGCCTGAAGGGCCCCCAGGGGGCCCCCAAGCAGCCCCTCTCAATTTGTGTCTGGGGGCTTTCGTTGGGCATGGATACCTGAGAGGTACCTGCAAGTTACAGTTCGCGGCCCGAGAAGCACTCTCCGGCCAACATGCACAACTGCAGCAACAGCTCCCAAACCGAAGGAGCCAGGACCCAAAGACCTAGCTGGCCTGAAGGGCCCCCAGGGGGCCCCCAAGCAGCCCCTCTCAATTTGGGTCTGGGGGCTTTCGTTGGGCCGGGAACCTGGGAGATTCATGCAAGGTTGCAGTTCGCGGCCCGAGAAGCACTCTCCGGCCAACATGCCCAACTGCAGCAACAGCTCCCAAAGCGAAGGAGCCAGGACCCAAAGACCTAGCTGGCCTGAAGGGCCCCCAGGGGGCCCCCAAGCAGCCCCTCTCAATTTGGGTCTGGGGGCTTTCGTTGGGCATGGATACCTGAGAGGTACCTGCAAGGTTACAGTTCGCGGCCCGAGAAGCATTCTCCGGCCAACATGCCCAACTGCAGCAACAGCTCCCAAAGCGAAGGAGCCAGGACCCAAAGACCTAGCTGGCCTGAAGGGCCCCCAGGGGGCCCCCAAGCAGCCCCTCTCAATTTGGGTCTGGGGGCTTTCGTTGGGCCGGTAACCTGGGAGATTCATGCAAGGTTGCAGTTCGCGGCCCGAGAAGCACTCTCCGGCCAACATGCCCAACTGCAGCAACAGCTCCCAAACCGAAGGAGCCAGGACCCAAAGACCTAGCTGGCCTGAAGGGCCCCCAGGGGGCCCCCAAGCAGCCCCTCTCCATTTGGGTCTGGGGGCTTTCGTTGGGCATGGAACCTTGGAGATTCCTGCAAGGTTGCAGTTCGCGGCCCGAGAAGCACTCTCCGGATCAACATGCCCAACTGCAGCAACAGCTCCCAAACCGAAGGAGCCAGGACCCAAAGACCTAGCTGGCCTGAAGGGCCCCCAGGGGGCCACCAAGCAGCCCCTCTCCATTTGGGTCTGGGGGCTTTCGTTGGGCATGGATACCTGAGAGGTACCTGCAAGGTTGCAGTTCGCGGCCCGAGAAGCACTCTCCAGCCAACATGCTCAACTGCAGCAACAGCTCCCAAAGCGAAGGAGCCAGGACCCAAAGACCTAGCTGGCCTGAAGGGCCCCCATGGGGCCCCCAAGGAGCTCCTCTCCATTTGGGTCTAGGGGCTTTAGTTGGGCCGGGAACCTGGGAGGTTCCAGCAATGTTGCAGTTCGCGGCCGGAGAAGCACTCTCCGGCCAACATGCCCAACTGCAGCAACAGCTCCCAAACCGAAGGAGCCAGGACCCAAAGACCTAGCTGGCCTGAAGGGCCCCCAGGGGGCCCCCAAGCAGCCCCTCTCAATTTGGGTCTGGGGGCTTTCATAGGGCCGGGAACCTGGGAGATTCCTTCAAGGTTGCAGTTCGCGGCCCGAGAAGCACTCTCCGCCCAACATGCCCAACTGCAGCAACAGCTCCCAAACCGAATGAGCCAGGACCCAAAGACCTAGCTGGCCTGAAGGGCCCCCAGGGGGCCCCCAAGCAGCCCCTCTCAATTTGGGTCTGGGGGCTTTCGTTGGGCCGGGAACCTGGGAGATTCATGCAAGGTTGCAGTTCGCGGCCCGAGAAGCACTCTCCGGCCAACATGCCCAACTGCAGCAACAGCTGCCAAACCGAAGGAGCCAGGACCCAAAGACCTAGCTGGCCTGAAGGGCCCCCAGGGGGCCCCCAAGCAGCCCCTCTCCATTTGGGTCTGGGGGCTTTCGTTGGGCATGGATACCTGAGAGGTACCTGCAAGGTTACAGTTCGTGGCCCGAGAAGCACTCTCCGGCCAACATGCCCAACTGCAGCAACAGCTCCCAAAGCGAAGGAGCCAGGACCCAAAGACCTAGCTGGCCTGAAGGGCCCCCAGGGGGCCCCCAAGCAGCCCCTCTCAATTTGGGTCTGGGGCCTTTCGTTGGGCCGGGAACCTGGGAGATTCATGCAAGGTTGCAGTTCGTGGCCCGAGAAGCACTCTCCGGCCAACATGCCCAACTGCAGCAACAGCTCCCAAAGCGAAGGAGCCAGGACCCAAAGACCTAGCTGGCCTGAAGGGCCCCCAGGGGGCCCCCAAGCAGCCCCTCTCCATTTGGGTCTGGGGGCTTTCGTTGGGCATGAAACCTGGGAGATTCCTGCAAGGTTGCAGTTCGCGGCCCGAGAAGCACTCTCCGGCCAACATGCCCAACTGCAGCAACAGCTCCCAAAGCGAAGGAGCCAGGACCCAAAGACCTAGCTGGCCTGAAGGGCCCCCAGGGGGCCCCCAAGCAGCCCCTCTCCATTTGGGTCTGGGGGCTTTCGTTGGGCCGGGAACCTGGGAGAATCCTGCAAGGTTGCAGTTCGCGGCCCGAGAAGCACTCTCCGGCCAACATGCCCAACTGCAGCAACAGCTCCCAAAGCGAAGGAGCCAGGACACAAAGACCTAGCTGGCCTGAAGGGCCCCCAGGGGGCCACCAAGCAGCCCCTCTCAATTTGCGTCTGGGGGCTTTCGTTGGGCATGGAACCTGGGAGATTCCTGCAAGGTTGCAGTTCGCGGCCCGAGAAGCACTCTCCGGCCAACATGCCCAACTGCAGCAACAGCTCCCAAACCGAAGGAGCCAGGACCCAAAGACCTAGCTGGCCTGAAGGGCCCCCAGGTGGTCCCCAAGCAGCCCCTCTCAATTTGGGTCTGGGGGCTTTCGTTGGGCCGGGAAACTGGGAGAATCCTGCAAGGTTGCAGTTCGCGGCCCAAGAAGCACTCTCCGGCCAACATGCCCAACTGCAGCAACAGCTCCCAAAGCGAAGGAGCCAGGACCCAAAGACCTAGCTGGCCTGAAGGGCCCCCAGGGGGCCCCCAAGCAGCCCCTCTCCATTTGGGTCTGGGGGCTTTTGTTGGGCCGGGAACCTGGGAGATTCCTGCGAGGTTGCAGTTCGCGGCCCGAGAAGCACTCTCCGGCCAACATGCCCAACTGCAGCAACAGCTCCCAAACCGAATGAGCCAGGACCCAAAGACCTAGCTGGCCTGAAGGGCCCCCAGGGGGCCCCCAAGCAGCCCCTCTCCATTTGGGTCTGGGGGCTTTTGTTGGGCATGGAACCTGGGAGATTCCTGCAAGGTTGCAGTTCGAGGCCCGAGAAGCACTCTCCGGCCAACATGCCCAACTGCAGCAACAGCTCCCAAACCGAAGGAGCCAGGACACAAAGACCTAGCTGGCCTGAAGGGCCCCCAGGGGGCCCCCAAGCAGCCCCTCTCAATTTGGGTCTGGGGGCTTTCGTTGGGCCGGGAACCTGGGAGAATCCTTCAAGGTTGCAGTTCGCGGCCCGAGAAGCACTCTCCGCCCAACATGCCCAACTGCAGCAACAGCTCCCAAAGCGAAGGAGCCAGGACCCAAAGAGCTAGCTGGCCTGAAGGGCCCCCAGGGGGCCCCCAAGCAGCCCCTCTCAATTTGGGTCTGGGGGCTTTCGTTGGGCCGGGAACCTGGGAGATTCATGCAAGGTTGCAGTTCGCGGCCCGAGAAGCACTCTCCGGCCAACATGCCCAACTGCAGCAACAGCTCCCAAAGCGAAGGAGCCAGGACCCAAAGACCTAGCTGGCCTGAAGGGCCCCCAGGGGGCCCCCAAGCAGCCCCTCTTCATTTGGGTCTGGGGGCTTTCGTTGGGCCGGGAACCTGGGAGGTACCTGCAAGGTTGCAGTTCGCGGCCCGAGAAGCACTCTCCGGCCAACATGCCCAACTGCAGCAACAGCTCCCAAAGCGAAGGAGCCAGGACACAAAGACCTAGCTGGCCTGAAGGGCCCCCAGGGGGCCACCAAGCAGCCCCTCTCAATTTGGGTCTGGGGGCTTTCGTTGGGCATGGAACCTGGGAGATTCCTGCAAGGTTGCAGTTCGCGGCCCAAGAAGCACTCTCCGGCCAACATGCCCAACTGCAGCAACAGCTCCCAAAGCGAAGGAGCCAGGACCCAAAGACCTAGCTGGCCTGAAGGGCCCCCAGGGGGGCCCCCAAGCAGCCCCTCTCCATTTGGGTCTGGGGCCTTTCGTTGGGCCGGGAACCTGGGAGATTCCTGCGAGGTTGCAGTTCGCGGCCCGAGAAGCACTCTCCGGCCAACATGCCCAACTGCAGCAACAGCTCCCAAAGCGAAGGAGCCAGGACCCAAAGACCTAGCTGGCCTGAAGGGCCCCCAGGGGGCCCCCAAGGAGCTCCTCTCCATTTGGGTCTGGGGGCTTTTGTTGGGCCGGGAACCTGAAAGATTCCTGCAAGGTTGCAGTTCGCGGCCCGAGAAGCACTCTCCGGCCAACATGCCCAACTGCAGCAACAGCTCCCAAAGCGAAGGAGCCAGGACCCAAAGACCTAGCTGGCCTGAAGGGCCCCCAGGGGGCCCCCAAGCAGCCCCTCTCAATTTGGGTCTGGGGGTTTTCGTTGGGCATGGATACCTGAGAGGTACCTGCAAGTTAAAGTTCGCGGCCCGAGAAGCACTCTCCCGCCAACATGCACAACTGCAGCAACAGCTCCCAAACCGAAGGAGCCAGGACCCAAAGACCTAGCTGGCCTGAAGGGCCCCCAGGGGGCCCCCAAGCAGCCCCTCTCAATTTGGGTCTGGGGGCTTTCGTTGGGCCGGGAACCTGGGAGATTCATGCAAGGTTGCAGTTCGCGGCCCGAGAAGCACTCTCCGGCCAACATGCCCAACTGCAGCAACAGCTCCCAAAGCGAAGGAGCCAGGACCCAAAGACCTAGCTGGCCTGAAGGGCCCCCAGGGGGCCACCAAGCAGCCCCTCTCAATTTGGGTCTGGGGGCTTTCGTTGGGCATGGATACCTGAGAGGTACCTGCAAGGTTACAGTTCGCGGCCCGAGAAGCACTCTCCGGCCAACATGCCCAACTGCAGCAACAGCTCCCAAAGCGAAGGAGCCAGGACCCAAAGACCTAGCTGGCCTGAAGGGCCCCCAGGGGGCCCCCAAGCAGCCCCTCTCAATTTGGGTCTGGGGGCTTTCGTTGGGCCGGTAACCTGGGAGATTCCTGCAAGGTTGCAGTTCGCGGCCCGAGAAGCACTCTCCGGCCAACATGCCCAACTGCAGCAACAGCTCCCAAACCGAAGGAGCCAGGACCCAAAGACCTAGCTGGCCTGAAGGGCCCCCAGGGGGCCCCCAAGCAGCCCCTCTCCATTTGGGTCTGGGGGCTTTCGTTGGGCATGGAACCTTGGAGATTCCTGCAAGGTTGCAGTTCGCGGCCCGAGAAGCACTCTCCGGATCAACATGCCCAACTGCAGCAACAGCTCCCAAACCGAAGGAGCCAGGACCCAAAGACCTAGCTGGCCTGAAGGGCCCCCAGGGGGCCACCAAGCAGCCCCTCTCCATTTGGGTCTGGGGGCTTTCGTTGGGCATGGATACCTGAGAGGTACCTGCAAGGTTGCAGTTCGCGGCCCGAGAAGCACTCTCCAGCCAACATGCTCAACTGCAGCAACAGCTCCCAAAGCGAAGGAGCCAGGACCCAAAGACCTAGCTGGCCTGAAGGGCCCCCAGGGGGCCCCCAAGGAGCTCCTCTCCATTTGGGTCTGGGGGCATTAGTTGGGCCGGGAACCTGGGAGGTTCCAGCAATGTTGCAGTTCGCGGCCGGAGAAGCACTCTCCGGCCAACATGCCCAACTGCAGCAACAGCTCCCAAACCGAAGGAGCCAGGACCCAAAGACCTAGCTGGCCTGAAGGGCCCCCAGGGGGCCCCCAAGCAGCCCCTCTCCATTTGGGTCTGGGGGCTTTTGTTGGGCATGGAACCTGGGAGATTCCTGCAAGGTTGCAGTTCGAGGCCCGAGAAGCACTCTCCGGCCAACATGCCCAACTGCAGCAACAGCTCCCAAACCGAAGGAGCCAGGACACAAAGACCTAGCTGGCCTGAAGGGCCCCCAGGGGGCCCCCAAGCAGCCCCTCTCAATTTGGGTCTGGGGGCTTTCGTAGGGCCGGGAACCTGGGAGATTCCTTCAAGGTTGCAGTTCGCGGCCCGAGAAGCACTCTCCGGCCAACATGCCCAACTGCAGCAACAGCTCCCAAACCGAATGAGCCAGGACCCAAAGACCTAGCTGGCCTGAAGGGCCCCCAGGGGGCCCCCAAGCAGCCCCTCTCAATTTGGGTCTGGGGGCTTTCGTTGGGCCGGGAACCTGGGAGATTCATGCAAGGTTGCAGTTCGCGGCCCGAGAAGCACTCTCCGGCCAACATGCCCAACTGCAGCAACAGCTCCCAAAGCGAAGGAGCCAGGACCCAAAGACCTAGCTGGCCTGAAGGGCCCCCAGGGGGCCACCAAGCAGCCCCTCTCAATTTGGGTCTGGGGGCTTTCGTTGGGCATGGATACCTGAGAGGTACCTGCAAGGTTACAGTTCGCGGCCCGAGAAGCACTCTCCGGCCAACATGCCCAACTGCAGCAACAGCTCCCAAACCGAAGGAGCCAGGACCCAAAGACCTAGCTGGCCTGAAGGGCCCCCAGGGGGCCCCCAAGCAGCCCCTCTCCATTTGGGTCTGGGGGCTTTCGTTGGGCCGGGAACCTGGGAGAATCCTGCAAGGTTGCAGTTCGCGGCCCGAGAAGCACTCTCCGGCCAACATGCCCAACTGCAGCAACAGCTCCCAAAGCGAAGGAGCCAGGACCCAAAGACCTAGCTGGCCTGAAGGGCCCCCAGGGGGCCACCAAGCAGCCCCTCTCAATTTGGGTCTGGGGGCTTTCGTTGGGCATGGAACCTGGGAGATTCCTGCAAGGTTGCAGTTCGCGGCCCGAGAAGCACTCTCCGGCCAACATGCCCAACTGCAGCAACAGCTCCCAAACCGAAGGAGCCAGGACCCAAAGACCTAGCTGGCCTGAAGGGCCCCCAGGGGGTCCCCAAGCAGCCCCTCTCAATTTGGGTCTGGGGGCTTTCGTTGGGCCGGGAAACTGGGAGAATCCTGCAAGGTTGCAGTTCGCGGCCCAAGAAGCACTCTCCGGCCAACATGCCCAACTGCAGCAACAGCTCCCAAAGCGAAGGAGCCAGGACCCAAAGACCTAGCTGGCCTGAAGGGCCCCCAGGGGGCCCCCAAGGAGCTCCTCTCCATTTGGGTCTGGGGGCTTTTGTTGGGCCGGGAACCTGAAAGATTCCTGCAAGGTTGCAGTTCGCGGCCCGAGAAGCACTCTCCGGCCAACATGCCCAACTGCAGCAACAGCTCCCAAACCGAAGGAGCCAGGACCCAAAGACCTAGCTGGCCTGAAGGGCCCCCAGGGGGCCCCCAAGCAGCCCCTCTCAATTTGGGTCTGGGGGCTTTCGTTGGGCATGGATACCTGAGAGGTACATGCAAGTTACAGTTCGCGGCCCGAGAAGCACTCTCCGGCCAACATGCCCAACTGCAGCAACAGCTCCCAAACCGAAGGAGCCAGGACCCAAAGACCTAGCTGGCCTGAAGGGCCCCCAGGGCGCCCCCAGGCAGCCCCTCTCCATTTGGGTCTGGGGGCTTTCGTTGGGCCGGGAACCTTGGAGATTCCTGCAAGGTTGCAGTTCGCGGCCCGAGAAGCACTCTCCGGATCAACATGCCCAACTGCAGCAACAGCTCCCAAACCGAAGGAGCCAGGACCCAAAGACCTAGCTGGCCTGAAGGGCCCCCAGGGGGCCACCAAGCAGCCCCTCTCCATTTGGGTCTGGGGGCTTTCGTTGGGCATGGATACCTGAGAGGTACCTGCAAGGTTGCAGTTCGCGGCCCGAGAAGCACTCTCCAGCCAACATGCTCAACTGCAGCAACAGCTCCCAAAGCGAAGGAGCCAGGACCCAAAGACCTAGCTGGCCTGAAGGGCCCCCATGGGGCCCCCAAGGAGCTCCTCTCCATTTGGGTCTGGGGGCTTTAGTTGGGCCGGGAACCTGGGAGGTTCCAGCAATGTTGCAGTTCGCGGCCCGAGAAGCACTCTCCGGCCAACATGCCCAACTGCAGCAACAGCTCCCAAACCGAAGGAGCCAGGACCCAAAGACCTAGCTGGCCTGAAGGGCCCCCAGGGGGCCCCCAAGCAGCCCCTCTCCATTTGGGTCTGGGGGCTTTCGTTGGGCATGGAACCTTGGAGATTCCTGCAAGGTTGCAGTTCGCGGCCCAAGAAGCACTCTCCGGATCAACATGCCCAACTGCAGCAACAGCTCCCAAACCGAAGGAGCCAGGACCCAAAGACCTAGCTGGCCTGAAGGGCCCCCAGGGGGCCACCAAGCAGCCCCTCTCCATTTGGGTCTGGGGGCTTTCGTTGGGCATGGATACCTGAGAGGTACCTGCAAGGTTGCAGTTCGCGGCCCGAGAAGCACTCTCCAGCCAACATGCTCAACTGCAGCAACAGCTCCCAAAGCGAAGGAGCCAGGACCCAAAGACCTAGCTGGCCTGAAGGGCCCCCATGGGGCCCCCAAGGAGCTCCTCTCCATTTGGGTCTGGGGGCTTTAGTTGGGCCGGGAACCTGGGAGGTTCCAGCAATGTTGCAGTTCGCGGCCGGAGAAGCACTCTCCGGCCAACATGCCCAACTGCAGCAACAGCTCCCAAACCGAAGGAGCCAGGACCCAAAGACCTAGCTGGCCTGAAGGGCCCCCAGGGGGCCCCCAAGCAGCCCCTCTCCATTTGGGTCTGGGGGCTTTTGTTGGGCATGGAACCTGGGAGATTCCTGCAAGGTTGCAGTTCGAGGCCCGAGAAGCACTCTCCGGCCAACATGCCCAACTGCAGCAACAGCTCCCAAACCGAAGGAGCCAGGACACAAAGACCTAGCTGGCCTGAAGGGCCCCCAGGGGGCCCCCAAGCAGCCCCTCTCAATTTGGGTCTGGGGGCTTTCGTAGGGCCGGGAACCTGGGAGATTCCTTCAAGGTTGCAGTTCGCGGCCCGAGAAGCACTCTCCGGCCAACATGCCCAACTGCAGCAACAGCTCCCAAACCGAATGAGCCAGGACCCAAAGACCTAGCTGGCCTGAAGGGCCCCCAGGGGGCCCCCAAGCAGCCCCTCTCAATTTGGGTCTGGGGGCTTTCGTTGGGCCGGGAACCTGGGAGATTCATGCAAGGTTGCAGTTCGCGGCCCGAGAAGCACTCTCCGGCCAACATGCCCAACTGCAGCAACAGCTCCCAAAGCGAAGGAGCCAGGACCCAAAGACCTAGCTGGCCTGAAGGGCCCCCAGGGGGCCACCAAGCAGCCCCTCTCAATTTGGGTCTGGGGGCTTTCGTTGGGCATGGATACCTGAGAGGTACCTGCAAGGTTACAGTTCGCGGCCCGAGAAGCACTCTCCGGCCAACATGCCCAACTGCAGCAACAGCTCCCAAAGCGAAGGAGCCAGGACCCAAAGACCTAGCTGGCCTGAAGGGCCCCCAGGGGGCCCCCAAGCAGCCCCTCTCAATTTGGGTCTGGGGGCTTTCGTTGGGCCGGGAACCTGGGAGATTCATGCAAGGTTGCAGTTCGTGGCCCGAGAAGCACTCTCCGGCCAACATGCCCAACTGCAGCAACAGCTCCCAAAGCGAAGGAGCCAGGACCCAAAGACCTAGCTGGCCTGAAGGGCCCCCAGGGGGCCCCCAAGCAGCCCCTCTCCATTTGGGTCTGGGGGCTTTCGTTGGTCATAGAACCTTGGAGATTCCTGCAAGGTTGCAGTTCGCGGCCCGAGAAGCACTCTCCGGCCAACATGCCCAACTGCAGCAACAGCTCCCAAAGCGAAGGAGCCAGGACCCAAAGACCTAGCTGGCCTGAAGGGCCCCCAGGGGGCCCCCAAGCAGCCCCTCTCCATTTGGGTCTGGGGGCTTTCGTTGGGCCGGGAACCTGGGAGAATCCTGCAAGGTTGCAGTTCGCGGCCCGAGAAGCACTCTCCGGCCAACATGCCCAACTGCAGCAACAGCTCCCAAAGCGAAGGAGCCAGGACCCAAAGACCTAGCTGGCCTGAAGGGCCCCCAGGGGGCCACCAAGCAGCCCCTCTCAATTTGGGTCTGGGGGCTTTCGTTGGGCATGGAACCTGGGAGATTCCTGCAAGGTTGCAGTTCGCGGCCCGAGAAGCACTCTCCGGCCAACATGCCCAACTGCAGCAACAGCTCCCAAACCGAAGGAGCCAGGACCCAAAGACCTAGCTGGCCTGAAGGGCCCCCAGGGGGTCCCCAAGCAGCCCCTCTCAATTTGGGTCTGGGGGCTTTCGTTGGGCCGGGAAACTGGGAGAAACCTGCAAGGTTGCAGTTCGCGGCCCAAGAAGCACTCTCCGGCCAACATGCCCAACTGCAGCAACAGCTCCCAAAGCGAAGGAGCCAGGACCCAAAGACCTAGCTGGCCTGAAGGGCCCCCAGGGGGCCCCCAAGGAGCTCCTCTCCATTTGGGTCTGGGGGCTTTTGTTGGGCCGGGAACCTGAAAGATTCCTGCAAGGTTGCAGTTCGCGGCCCGAGAAGCACTCTCCGGCCAACATGCCCAACTGCAGCAACAGCTCCCAAACCGAAGGAGCCAGGACCCAAAGACCTAGCTGGCCTGAAGGGCCCCCAGGGGGCCCCCAAGCAGCCCCTCTCAATTTGGGTCTGGGGGCTTTCGTTGGGCATGGATACCTGAGAGGTACATGCAAGTTACAGTTCGCGGCCCGAGAAGCACTCTCCGGCCAACATGCCCAACTGCAGCAACAGCTCCCAAACCGAAGGAGCCAGGACCCAAAGACCTAGCTGGCCTGAAGGGCCCCCAGGGCGCCCCCAGGCAGCCCCTCTCCATTTGGGTCTGGGGGCTTTCGTTGGGCCGGGAACCTGGGAGATTCCTGCAAGGTTGCAGTTCGCGGCCCGAGAAGCACTCTCCGGATCAACATGCCCAACTGCAGCAACAGCTCCCAAACCGAAGGAGCCAGGACCCAAAGACCTAGCTGGCCTGAAGGGCCCCCAGGGGGCCACCAAGCAGCCCCTCTCCATTTGGGTCTGGGGGCTTTCGTTGGGCATGGATACCTGAGAGGTACCTGCAAGGTTGCAGTTCGCAGCCCGAGAAGCACTCTCCAGCCAACATGCTCAACTGCAGCAACAGCTCCCAAAGCGAAGGAGCCAGGACCCAAAGACCTAGCTGGCCTGAAGGGCCCCCAGGGGGCCCCCAAGCAGCCCCTCTCCATTTGGGTCTGGGGGCTTTCGTTGGGCCGGGAACCTGGGAGAATCCTGCAAGGTTGCAGTTCGCGGCCCGAGAAGCACTCTCCGGCCAACATGCCCAACTGCAGCAACAGCTCCCAAAGCGAAGGAGCCAGGACCCAAAGACCTAGCTGGCCTGAAGGGCCCCCAGGGGGCCACCAAGCAGCCCCTCTCAATTTGGGTCTGGGGGCTTTCGTTGGGCATGGAACCTGGGAGATTCCTGCAAGGTTGCAGTTCGCGGCCCGAGAAGCACTCTCCGGCCAACATGCCCAACTGCAGCAACAGCTCCCAAACCGAAGGAGCCAGGACCCAAAGACCTAGCTGGCCTGAAGGGCCCCCAGGGGGTCCCCAAGCAGCCCCTCTCAATTTGGGTCTGGGGGCTTTCGTTGGGCCGGGAAACTGGGAGAATCCTGCAAGGTTGCAGTTCGCGGCCCAAGAAGCACTCTCCGGCCAACATGCCCAACTGCAGCAACAGCTCCCAAAGCGAAGGAGCCAGGACCCAAAGACCTAGCTGGCCTGAAGGGCCCCCAGGGGGCCCCCAAGGAGCTCCTCTCCATTTGGGTCTGGGGGCTTTTGTTGGGCCGGGAACCTGAAAGATTCCTGCAAGGTTGCAGTTCGCGGCCCGAGAAGCACTCTCCGGCCAACATGCCCAACTGCAGCAACAGCTCCCAAACCGAAGGAGCCAGGACCCAAAGACCTAGCTGGCCTGAAGGGCCCCCAGGGGGCCCCCAAGCAGCCCCTCTCAATTTGGGTCTGGGGGCTTTCGTTGGGCATGGATACCTGAGAGGTACATGCAAGTTACAGTTCGCGGCCCGAGAAGCACTCTCCGGCCAACATGCCCAACTGCAGCAACAGCTCCCAAAGCGAAGGAGCCAGGACCCAAAGACCTAGCTGGCCTGAAGGGCCCCCAGGGCGCCCCCAGGCAGCCCCTCTCCATTTGGGTCTGGGGGCTTTCGTTGGGCCGGGAACCTTGGAGATTCCTGCAAGGTTGCAGTTCGCGGCCCGAGAAGCACTCTCCGGATCAACATGCCCAACTGCAGCAACAGCTCCCAAACCGAAGGAGCCAGGACCCAAAGACCTAGCTGGCCTGAAGGGCCCCCAGGGGGCCACCAAGCAGCCCCTCTCCATTTGGGTCTGGGGGCTTTCGTTGGGCATGGATACCTGAGAGGTACCTGCAAGGTTGCAGTTCGCGGCCCGAGAAGCACTCTCCAGCCAACATGCTCAACTGCAGCAACAGCTCCCAAAGCGAAGGAGCCAGGACCCAAAGACCTAGCTGGCCTGAAGGGCCCCCATGGGGCCCCCAAGGAGCTCCTCTCCATTTGGGTCTGGGGGCTTTAGTTGGGCCGGGAACCTGGGAGGTTCCAGCAATGTTGCAGTTCGCGGCCGGAGAAGCACTCTCCGGCCAACATGCCCAACTGCAGCAACAGCTCCCAAACCGAAGGAGCCAGGACCCAAAGACCTAGCTGGCCTGAAGGGCCCCCAGGGGGCCCCCAAGCAGCCCCTCTCCATTTGGGTCTGGGGGCTTTTGTTGGGCATGGAACCTGGGAGATTCCTGCAAGGTTGCAGTTCGAGGCCCGAGAAGCACTCTCCGGCCAACATGCCCAACTGCAGCAACAGCTCCCAAACCGAAGGAGCCAGGACACAAAGACCTAGCTGGCCTGAAGGGCCCCCAGGGGGCCCCCAAGCAGCCCCTCTCAATTTGGGTCTGGGGGCTTTCGTAGGGCCGGGAACCTGGGAGATTCCTTCAAGGTTGCAGTTCGCGGCCCGAGAAGCACTCTCCGCCCAACATGCCCAACTGCAGCAACAGCTCCCAAACCGAATGAGCCAGGACCCAAAGACCTAGCTGGCCTGAAGGGCCCCCAGGGGGCCCCCAAGCAGCCCCTCTCAATTTGGGTCTGGGGGCTTTCGTTGGGCCGGGAACCTGGGAGATTCATGCAAGGTTGCAGTTCGCGGCCCGAGAAGCACTCTCCGGCCAACATGCCCAACTGCAGCAACAGCTCCCAAAGCGAAGGAGCCAGGACCCAAAGACCTAGCTGGCCTGAAGGGCCCCCAGGGGGCCACCAAGCAGCCCCTCTCAATTTGGGTCTGGGGGCTTTCGTTGGGAATGGATACCTGAGAGGTACCTGCAAGGTTACAGTTCGCGGCCCGAGAAGCACTCTCCGGCCAACATGCCCAACTGCAGCAACAGCTCCCAAAGCGAAGGAGCCAGGACCCAAAGACCTAGCTGGCCTGAAGGGCCCCCAGGGGGCCCCCAAGCAGCCCCTCTCAATTTGGGTCTGGGGGCTTTCGTTGGGCCGGGAACGTGGGAGATTCATGCAAGGTTGCAGTTCGTGGCCCGAGAAGCACTCTCCGGCCAACATGCCCAACTGCAGCAACAGCTCCCAAAGCGAAGGAGCCAGGACCCAAAGACCTAGCTGGCCTGAAGGGCCCCCAGGGGGCCCCCAAGCAGCCCCTCTCCATTTGGGTCTGGGGGCTTTCGTTGGGCATGGAACCTTGGAGATTCCTGCAAGGTTGCAGTTCGCGGCCCGAGAAGCACTCTCCGTCCAACATGCACAACTGCAGCAACAGCTCCCAAAGCGAAGGAGCCAGGACCCAAAGACCTAGCTGGCCTGAAGGGCCCCCAGGGGGCCCCCAAGCAGCCCCTCTCCATTTGGGTCTGGGGGCTTTCGTTGGGCCGGGAACCTGGGAGAATCCTGCAAGGTTGCAGTTCGCGGCCCGAGAAGCACTCTCCGGCCAACATGCCCAACTGCAGCAACAGCTCCCAAAGCGAAGGAGCCAGGACACAAAGACCTAGCTGGCCTGAAGGGCCCCCAGGGGGCCACCAAGCAGCCCCTCTCAATTTGGGTCTGGGGGCTTTCGTTGGGCATGGAACCTGGGAGATTCCTGCAAGGTTGCAGTTCGCGGCCCGAGAAGCACTCTCCGGCCAACATGCCCAACTGCAGCAACAGCTCCCAAACCGAAGGAGCCAGGACCCAAAGACCTAGCTGGCCTGAAGGGCCCCCAGGGGGTCCCCAAGCAGCCCCTCTCAATTTGGGTCTGGGGGCTTTCGTTTGGCCGGGAAACTGGGAGAATCCTGCAAGGTTGCAGTTCGCGGCCCGAGAAGCACTCTCCGGCCAACATGCCCAACTGCAGCAACAGCTCCCAAAGCGAAGGAGCCAGGACCCAAAGACCTAGCTGGCCTGAAGGGCCCCCAGGGGGCCCCCAAGGAGCTCCTCTCCATGTGGGTCTGGGGGCTTTTGTTGGGCCGGGAACCTGAAAGATTCCTGCAAGGTTGCAGTTCGCGGCCCGAGAAGCACTCTCCGCCCAACATGCCCAACTGCAGCAACAGCTCCCAAACCGAAGGAGCCAGGACCCAAAGACCTAGCTGGCCTGAAGGGCCCCCAGGGGGCCCCCAAGCAGCCCCTCTCAATTTGGGTCTGGGGGCTTTCGTTGGGCATGGATACCTGAGAGGTACATGCAAGGTTACAGTTCGCGGCCCGAGAAGCACTCTCCGGCCAACATGCCCAACTGCAGCAACAGCTCCCAAAGCGAAGGAGCCAGGACCCAAAGACCTAGCTGGCCTGAAGGGCCCCCAGGGGGCCCCCAAGCAGCCCCTCTCCATTTGGGTCTGGGGGCTTTCGTTGGGCCGGGAACCTGGGAGAATCCTGCAAGGTTGCAGTTCGCGGCCCGAGAAGCACTCTCCGGCCAACATGCCCAACTGCAGCAACAGCTCCCAAAGCGAAGGAGCCAGGACACAAAGACCTAGCTGGCCTGAAGGGCCCCCAGGGGGCCACCAAGCAGCCCCTCTCAATTTGGGTCTGGGGGCTTTCGTTGGGCATGGAACCTGGGAGATTCCTGCAAGGTTGCAGTTCGCGGCCCGAGAAGCACTCTCCGGCCAACATGCCCAACTGCAGCAACAGCTCCCAAACCGAAGGAGCCAGGACCCAAAGACCTAGCTGGCCTGAAGGGCCCCCAGGGGGTCCCCAAGCAGCCCCTCTCAATTTGGGTCTGGGGGCTTTCGTTGGGCCGGGAAACTGGGAGAATCCTGCAAGGTTGCAGTTCGCGGCCCAAGAAGCACTCTCCGGCCAACATGCCCAACTGCAGCAACAGCTCCCAAACCGAAGGAGCCAGGACCCAAAGACCTAGCTGGCCTGAAGGGCCCCCAGGGCGCCCCCAAGCAGCCCCTCTCCATTTGGGTCTGGGGGCTTTCGTTGGGCCGGGAACCTGGGAGATTCATGCAAGGTTGCAGTTCGCGGCCCGAGAAGCACTCTCCGGCCAACATGCCCAACTGCAGCAACAGCTCCCAAAGCGAAGGAGCCAGGACCCAAAGACCTAGCTGGCCTGAAGGGCCCCCAGGGGGCCCCCAAGCAGCCCCTCTCAATTTGGGTCTGGGGGCTTTCGTTGGGCATGGATACCTGAGAGGTACCTGCAAGTTACAGTTCGCGGCCCGAGAAGCACTCTCCGGCCAACATGCCCAACTGCAGCAACAGCTCCCAAAGCGAAGGAGCCAGGACCCAAAGACCTAGCTGGCCTGAAGGGCCCCCAGGGGGCCCCCAAGCAGCCCCTCTCCATTTGGGTCTGGGGGCTTTCGTTGGGTCGGGAACCTGGGAGATTCCTGCAAGGTTGCAGTTCGCGGCCCGAGAAGCACTCTCCGGCCAACATGCCCAACTGCAGCAACAGCTCCCAAACCGAAGGAGCCAGGACCCAAAGACCTAGCTGGCCTGAAGGGCCCCCAGGGGGCCACCAAGCAGCCCCTCTCCATTTGGGTCTGGGGGCTTTCGTTGGGCATGGATACCTGAGAGGTACCTGCAAGGTTACAGTTCGCGGCCCGAGAAGCACTCTCCGGCCAACATGCCCAACTGCAGCAACAGCTCCCAAACCGAAGGAGCCAGGACCCAAAGACCTAGCTGGCCTGAAGGGCCCCCAGGGGGCCCCCAAGCAGCCCCTCTCAATTTGGGTCTGGGGGCTTTCGTTGGGCCGGGAACCTGGGAGATTCATGCAAGGTTGCATTTCGCGGCCCGAGAAGCACTCTCCGGCCAACATGCCCAACTGCAGCAACAGCTCCCAAACCGAAGGAGCCAGGACCCAAAGACCTAGCTGGCCTGAAGGGCCCCCAGGGGGCCCCCAAGCAGCCCCTCTCCATTTGGGTCTGGGGGCTTTCGTTGGGCATGGAACCTTGGAGATTCCTGCAAGGTTGCAGTTCGCGACCCGAGAAGCACTCTCCGGATCAACATGCCCAACTGCAGCAACAGCTCCCAAACCGAAGGAGCCAGGACCCAAAGACCTAGCTGGCCTGAAGGGCCCCCAGGGGGCCCCCAAGCAGCCCCTCTCCATTTGGGTCTGGGGGCTTTCGTTGGGCCGGGAACCTGGGAGAATCCTGCAAGGTTGCAGTTCGCGGCCCGAGAAGCACTCTCCGGCCAACATGCCCAACTGCAGCAACAGCTCCCAAACCGAAGGAGCCAGGACCCAAAGACCTAGCTGGCCTGAAGGGCCCCCAGGGGGCCCCCAAGCAGCCCCTCTCAATTTGGGTCTGGGGGCTTTCGTTGGGCCGGGAACCTGGGAGAATCCTGCAAGGTTGCAGTTCGCGGCCCGAGAAGCACTCTCCGGCCAACATGCCCAACTGCAGCAACAGCTCCCAAACCGAAGGAGCCAGGACCCAAAGACCTAGCTGGCCTGAAGGGCCCCCAGGGGGCCACCAAGCAGCCCCTCTCCATTTGGGTCTGGGGCCTTTCGTTGGGCCGGGAACCTGGGAGATTCCTGCGAGGTTGCAGTTCGCGGCCCGAGAAGCACTCTCCGGCCAACATGCCCAACTGCAGCAACAGCTCCCAAAGCGAAGGAGCCAGGACCCAAAGACCTAGCTGGCCTGAAGGGCCCCCAGGGGGCCCCCAAGCAGCCCCTCTCCATTTGGGTCTGGGGGCTTTCGTTGGGCCGGGAACCTGGGAGGTACCTGCAAGGTTGCAGTTCGCGGCCCGAGAAGCACTCTCCGGCCAAGATGCACAACTGTAGCAACAGCTCCCAAAGCGAAGGAGCCAGGACACAAAGACCTAGCTGGCCTGAAGGGCCCCCAGGGGGCCCCCAAGCAGCCCCTCTCAATTTGGGTCTGGGGGCTTTCGTTGGGCATGTATACCTGAGAGGTACCTGCAAGATTACAGTTCGCGGCCCGAGAAGCACTCTCCGGCCAACATGCCCAACTGCAGCAACAGCTCCCAAACCGAAGGAGCCAGGACCCAAAGACCTAGCTGGCCTGAAGGGCCCCCAGGGGGCCCCCAAGCAGCCCCTCTCAATTTGGGTCTGGGGGCTTTCGTTGGGCATGGAACCTGGGAGATTCCTGCAAGGTTGCAGTTCGCGGCCCGAGAAGCACTCTCCGGCCAACATGCCCAACTGCAGCAACAGCTCCCAAACCGAAGGAGCCAGGACACAAAGACCTAGCTGGCCTGAAGGGCCCCCAGGGGGGCCCCAAGCAGCCCCTCTCACTTTGGGTCTGGGGGCTTTCGTTGGGCCGGGAACCTGGGAGAATCCTGCAAGGTTGCAGTTCGCGGCCCAAGAAGCACTCTCCGGCCAACATGCCCAACTGCAGCAACAGCTCCCAAAGCGAAGGAGCCAGGACCCAAAGACCTAGCTGGCCTGAAGGGCCCCCAGGGGGCCACCAAGCAGCCCCTCTCAATTTGGGTCTGGGGGCTTTCGTTGGGCATGGATACCTGAGAGGTACCTGCAAGGTTGCAGTTCGCGGCCCGAGAAGCACTCTCCGGCCAACATGCTCAACTGCAGCAACAGCTCCCAAAGCGAAGGAGCCAGGACCCAAAGACCTAGCTGGCCTGAAGGGCCCCCAGGGGGCCCCCAAGCAGCCCCTCTCCATTTGGGTCTGGGGGCTTTCGTTGGGCCGGGAACCTGGGAGAATCCTGCAAGGTTGCAGTTCGCGGCCCGAGAAGCACTCTCCGGCCAACATGCCCAACTGCAGCAACAGCTCCCAAAGCGAAGGAGCCAGGACCCAAAGACCTAGCTGGCCTGAAGGGCCCCCAGGGGGCCCCCAAGCAGCCCCTCTCCATTTGGGTCTGGGGGCTTTCGTTGGGCATGGAACCTTGGAGATTTCTGCAAGGTTGCAGTTCGCGGCCCGAGAAGCACTCTCCGGCCAACATGCCCAACTGCAGCAACAGCTCCCAAACCGAAGGAGCCAGGACCCAAAGACCTAGCTGGCCTGAAGGGCCCCCAGGGGGCCCCCAAGCAGCCCCTCTCCATTTGGGTCTGGGGGCTTTCGTTGGGCCGGGAACCTGGGAGAATCCTGCAAGGTTGCAGTTCGCGGCCCGAGAAGCACTCTCCGGCCAACATGCCCAACTGCAGCAACAGCTCCCAAAGCGAAGGAGCCAGGACACAAAGACCTAGCTGGCCTGAAGGGCCCCCAGGGGGCCACCAAGCAGCCCCTCTCAATTTGGGTCTGGGGGCTTTCGTTGGGCATGGAACCTGGGAGATTCCTGCAAGGTTGCAGTTCGCGGCCCAAGAAGCACTCTCCGGCCAACATGCCCAACTGCAGCAACAGCTCCCAAAGCGAAGGAGCCAGGACCCAAAGACCTAGCTGGCCTGAAGGGCCCCCAGGGGGTCCCCAAGCAGCCCCTCTCCATTTGGGTCTGGGGCCTTTCGTTGGGCCGGGAACCTGGGAGATTCCTGCGAGGTTGCAGTTCGCGGCCCGAGAAGCACTCTCCGGCCAACATGCCCAACTGCAGCAACAGCTCCCAAAGCGAAGGAGCCAGGACCCAAAGACCTAGCTGGCCTGAAGGGCCCCCAGGGGGCCCCCAAGGAGCTCCTCTCCACTTGGGTCTGGGGGCTTTTGTTGGGCCGGGAACCTGAAAGATTCTTGCAAGGTTGCAGTTCGCGGCCCGAGAAGCACTCTCCGGCCAACATGCCCAACTGCAGCAACAGCTCCCAAAGCGAAGGAGCCAGGACACAAAGACCTAGCTGGCCTGAAGGGCCCCCAGGGGGCCCCCAAGCAGCCCCTCTCAATTTGGGTCTGGGGGCTTTCGTTGGGCATGGATACCTGAGAGGTACCTTCAAGTTACAGTTCGCGGCCCGAGAAGCACTCTCCGGCCAACATGCACAACTGCAGCAACAGCTCCCAAAGCGAAGGAGCCAGGACCCAAAGACCTAGCTGGCCTGAAGGGCCCCCAGGGGGCCCCCAAGCAGCCCCTCTCAATTTGGGTCTGGGGGCTTTCTTTGGGCCGGGAACCTGGGAGATTCATGCAAGGTTGCAGTTCGCGGCCCGAGAAGCACTCTCCGGCCAACATGCCCAACTGCAGCAACAGCTCCCAAAGCGAAGGAGCCAGGACCCAAAGACCTAGCTGGCCTGAAGGGCCCCCAGGGGGCCACCAAGCAGCCCCTCTCAATTTGGGTCTGGGGGCTTTCGTTGGGCATGGATACCTGAGAGGTACCTGCAAGGTTACAGTTCGCGGCCGGAGAAGCACTCTCCGGCCAACATGCCCAACTGCAGCAACAGCTCCCAAAGCGAAGGAGCCAGGACCCAAAGACCTAGCTGGCCTGAAGGGCCCCCAGGGGGCCACCAAGCAGCCCCTCTCCATTTGGGTCTGGGGGCTTTCGTTGGGCATGGATACCTGAGAGGTACCTGCAAGGTTGCAGTTCGAGGCCCGAGAAGCACTCTCCGCCCAACATGCCCAACTGCAGCAACAGCTCCCAAACCGAATGAGCCAGGACCCAAAGACCTAGCTGGCCTGAAGGGCCCCCAGGGGGCCCCCAAGCAGCCCCTCTCCATTTGGGTCTGGGGGCTTTCGTTGGGCATGGAACCTTGGAGATTCCTGCAAGGTTGCAGTTCGCGGCCCGAGAAGCACTCTCCGGCCAACATGCCCAACTGCAGCAACAGCTCCCAAACCGAAGGAGCCAGGACCCAAAGACCTAGCTGGCCTGAAGGGCCCCCAGGGGGCCCCCAAGCAGCCCCTCTCAATTTGGGTCTGGGGGCTTTCGTTGGGCCGGGAACCTGGGAGATTCATGCAAGGTTGCATTTCGCGGCCCGAGAAGCACTCTCCGGCCAACATGCCCAACTGCAGCAACAGCTCCCAAACCGAAGGAGCCAGGACCCAAAGACCTAGCTGGCCTGAAGGGCCCCCAGGGGGCCCCCAAGCAGCCCCTCTCCATTTGGGTCTGGGGGCTTTCGTTGGGCATGGAACCTTGGAGATTCCTGCAAGGTTGCAGTTCGCGACCCGAGAAGCACTCTCCGGATCAACATGCCCAACTGCAGCAACAGCTCCCAAACCGAAGGAGCCAGGACCCAAAGACCTAGCTGGCCTGAAGGGCCCCCAGGGGGCCCCCAAGCAGCCCCTCTCCATTTGGGTCTGGGGGCTTTCGTTGGGCCGGGAACCTGGGAGAATCCTGCAAGGTTGCAGTTCGCGGCCCGAGAAGCACTCTCCGGCCAACATGCCCAACTGCAGCAACAGCTCCCAAACCGAAGGAGCCAGGACCCAAAGACCTAGCTGGCCTGAAGGGCCCCCAGGGGGCCCCCAAGCAGCCCCTCTCAATTTGGGTCTGGGGGCTTTCGTTGGGCCGGGAACCTGGGAGAATCCTGCAAGGTTGCAGTTCGCGGCCCGAGAAGCACTCTCCGGCCAACATGCCCAACTGCAGCAACAGCTCCCAAACCGAAGGAGCCAGGACCCAAAGACCTAGCTGGCCTGAAGGGCCCCCAGGGGGCCACCAAGCAGCCCCTCTCCATTTGGGTCTGGGGCCTTTCGTTGGGCCGGGAACCTGGGAGATTCCTGCGAGGTTGCAGTTCGCGGCCCGAGAAGCACTCTCCGGCCAACATGCCCAACTGCAGCAACAGCTCCCAAAGCGAAGGAGCCAGGACCCAAAGACCTAGCTGGCCTGAAGGGCCCCCAGGGGGCCCCCAAGCAGCCCCTCTCCATTTGGGTCTGGGGGCTTTCGTTGGGCCGGGAACCTGGGAGGTACCTGCAAGGTTGCAGTTCGCGGCCCGAGAAGCACTCTCCGGCCAAGATGCCCAACTGTAGCAACAGCTCCCAAAGCGAAGGAGCCAGGACACAAAGACCTAGCTGGCCTGAAGGGCCCCCAGGGGGCCCCCAAGCAGCCCCTCTCAATTTGGGTCTGGGGGCTTTCGTTGGGCATGTATACCTGAGAGGTACCTGCAAGTTTACAGTTCGCGGCCCGAGAAGCACTCTCCGGCCAACATGCCCAACTGCAGCAACAGCTCCCAAACCGAAGGAGCCAGGACCCAAAGACCTAGCTGGCCTGAAGGGCCCCCAGGGGGCCCCCAAGCAGCCCCTCTCAATTTGGGTCTGGGGGCTTTCGTTGGGCATGGAACCTGGGAGATTCCTGCAAGGTTGCAGTTCGCGGCCCGAGAAGCACTCTCCGGCCAACATGCCCAACTGCAGCAACAGCTCCCAAACCGAAGGAGCCAGGACACAAAGACCTAGCTGGCCTGAAGGGCCCCCAGGGGGGCCCCAAGCAGCCCCTCTCACTTTGGGTCTGGGGGCTTTCGTTGGGCCGGGAACCTGGGAGAATCCTGCAAGGTTGCAGTTCGCGGCCCAAGAAGCACTCTCCGGCCAACATGCCCAACTGCAGCAACAGCTCCCAAAGCGAAGGAGCCAGGACCCAAAGACCTAGCTGGCCTGAAGGGCCCCCAGGGGGCCACCAAGCAGCCCCTCTCAATTTGGGTCTGGGGGCTTTCGTTGGGCATGGATACCTGAGAGGTACCTGCAAGGTTGCAGTTCGCGGCCCGAGAAGCACTCTCCGGCCAACATGCTCAACTGCAGCAACAGCTCCCAAAGCGAAGGAGCCAGGACCCAAAGACCTAGCTGGCCTGAAGGGCCCCCAGGGGGCCCCCAAGCAGCCCCTCTCCATTTGGGTCTGGGGGCTTTCGTTGGGCCGGGAACCTGGGAGAATCCTGCAAGGTTGCAGTTCGCGGCCCGAGAAGCACTCTCCGGCCAACATGCCCAACTGCAGCAACAGCTCCCAAAGCGAAGGAGCCAGGACCCAAAGACCTAGCTGGCCTGAAGGGCCCCCAGGGGGCCCCCAAGCAGCCCCTCTCCATTTGGGTCTGGGGGCTTTCGTTGGGCATGGAACCTTGGAGATTTCTGCAAGGTTGCAGTTCGCGGCCCGAGAAGCACTCTCCGGCCAACATGCCCAACTGCAGCAACAGCTCCCAAACCGAAGGAGCCAGGACCCAAAGACCTAGCTGGCCTGAAGGGCCCCCAGGGGGCCCCCAAGCAGCCCCTCTCCATTTGGGTCTGGGGGCTTTCGTTGGGCCGGGAACCTGGGAGAATCCTGCAAGGTTGCAGTTCGCGGCCCGAGAAGCACTCTCCGGCCAACATGCCCAACTGCAGCAACAGCTCCCAAAGCGAAGGAGCCAGGACACAAAGACCTAGCTGGCCTGAAGGGCCCCCAGGGGGCCACCAAGCAGCCCCTCTCAATTTGGGTCTGGGGGCTTTCGTTGGGCATGGAACCTGGGAGATTCCTGCAAGGTTGCAGTTCGCGGCCCAAGAAGCACTCTCCGGCCAACATGCCCAACTGCAGCAACAGCTCCCAAAGCGAAGGAGCCAGGACCCAAAGACCTAGCTGGCCTGAAGGGCCCCCAGGGGGTCCCCAAGCAGCCCCTCTCCATTTGGGTCTGGGGCCTTTCGTTGGGCCGGGAACCTGGGAGATTCCTGCGAGGTTGCAGTTCGCGGCCCGAGAAGCACTCTCCGGCCAACATGCCCAACTGCAGCAACAGCTCCCAAAGCGAAGGAGCCAGGACCCAAAGACCTAGCTGGCCTGAAGGGCCCCCAGGGGGCCCCCAAGGAGCTCCTCTCCACTTGGGTCTGGGGGCTTTTGTTGGGCCGGGAACCTGAAAGATTCTTGCAAGGTTGCAGTTCGCGGCCCGAGAAGCACTCTCCGGCCAACATGCCCAACTGCAGCAACAGCTCCCAAAGCGAAGGAGCCAGGACACAAAGACCTAGCTGGCCTGAAGGGCCCCCAGGGGGCCCCCAAGCAGCCCCTCTCAATTTGGGTCTGGGGGCTTTCGTTGGGCATGGATACCTGAGAGGTACCTTCAAGTTACAGTTCGCGGCCCGAGAAGCACTCTCCGGCCAACATGCACAACTGCAGCAACAGCTCCCAAAGCGAAGGAGCCAGGACCCAAAGACCTAGCTGGCCTGAAGGGCCCCCAGGGGGCCCCCAAGCAGCCCCTCTCAATTTGGGTCTGGGGGCTTTCTTTGGGCCGGGAACCTGGGAGATTCATGCAAGGTTGCAGTTCGCGGCCCGAGAAGCACTCTCCGGCCAACATGCCCAACTGCAGCAACAGCTCCCAAAGCGAAGGAGCCAGGACCCAAAGACCTAGCTGGCCTGAAGGGCCCCCAGGGGGCCACCAAGCAGCCCCTCTCAATTTGGGTCTGGGGGCTTTCGTTGGGCATGGATACCTGAGAGGTACCTGCAAGGTTACAGTTCGCGGCCGGAGAAGCACTCTCCGGCCAACATGCCCAACTGCAGCAACAGCTCCCAAAGCGAAGGAGCCAGGACCCAAAGACCTAGCTGGCCTGAAGGGCCCCCAGGGGGCCACCAAGCAGCCCCTCTCCATTTGGGTCTGGGGGCTTTCGTTGGGCATGGATACCTGAGAGGTACCTGCAAGGTTGCAGTTCGAGGCCCGAGAAGCACTCTCCGCCCAACATGCCCAACTGCAGCAACAGCTCCCAAACCGAATGAGCCAGGACCCAAAGACCTAGCTGGCCTGAAGGGCCCCCAGGGGGCCCCCAAGCAGCCCCTCTCCATTTGGGTCTGGGGGCTTTCGTTGGGCATGGAACCTTGGAGATTCCTGCAAGGTTGCAGTTCGCGGCCCGAGAAGCACTCTCCGGCCAACATGCCCAACTGCAGCAACAGCTCCCAAACCGAAGGAGCCAGGACCCAAAGACCTAGCTGGCCTGAAGGGCCCCCAGGGGGCCCCCAAGCAGCCCCTCTCCATTTGGGTCTGGGGGCTTTCGTTGGGCCGGGAACCTGGGAGAATCCTGCAAGGTTGCAGTTCGCGGCCCGAGAAGCACTCTCCGGCCAACATGCCCAACTGCAGCAACAGCTCCCAAAGCGAAGGAGCCAGGACACAAAGACCTAGCTGGCCTGAAGGGCCCCCAGGGGGCCCCCAAGCAGCCCCTCTCAATTTGGGTCTGGGGGCTTTCGTTGGGCATGGAACCTGGGAGATTCCTGCAAGGTTGCAGTTCGCGGCCCGAGAAGCACTCTCCGGCCAACATGCCCAACTGCAGCAACAGCTCCCAAACCGAAGGAGCCAGGACCCAAAGACCTAGCTGGCCTGAAGGGCCCCCAGGGAGCCCCCAAGCAGCCCCTCTCAATTTGGGTCTGGGGGCTTTCGTTGGGCCGGGAAACTGGGAGAATCCTGCAAGGTTGCAGTTCGCGGCCCAAGAAGCACTCTCCGGCCAACATGCCCAACTGCAGCAACAGCTCCCAAAGCGAAGGAGCCAGGACCCAAAGACCTAGCTGGCCTGAAGGGCCCCCAGGGGGCCCCCAAGCAGCCCCTCTCCATTTGGGTCTGGGGCCTTTCGTTGGGCCGGGAACCTGGGAGATTCATGCAAGGTTGCAGTTCGCGGCCCGAGAAGCACTCTCCGGCCAACATGCCCAACTGCAGCAACAGCTCCCAAAGCGAAGGAGCCAGGACCCAAAGACCTAGCTGGCCTGAAGGGCCCCCAGGGGGCCCCCAAGGAGCTCCTCTCCATGTGGGTCTGGGGGCTTTTGTTGGGCCGGGAACCTGAAAGATTCCTGCAAGGTTGCAGTTCGAGGCCCGAGAAGCACTCTCCGGCCAACATGCCCAACTGCAGCAACAGCTCCCAAAGCGAAGGAGCCAGGACACAAAGACCTAGCTGGCCTGAAGGGCCCCCAGGGGGCCCCCAAGCAGCCCCTCTCAATTTGGGTCTGGGGGCTTTCGTTGGGCATGGATACCTGAGAGGTACATGCAAGTTACAGTTCGCGGCCCGAGAAGCACTCTCCGGCCAACATGCCCAACTGCAGCAACAGCTCCCAAACCGAAGGAGCCAGGACCCAAAGACCTAGCTGGCCTGAAGGGCCCCCAGGGCGCCCCCAAGCAGCCCCTCTCCATTTGGGTCTGGGGGCTTTCGTTGGGCCGGGAACCTGGGAGATTCATGCAAGGTTGCAGTTCGCGGCCCGAGAAGCACTCTCCGGCCAACATGCCCAACTGCAGCAACAGCTCCCAAACCGAAGGAGCCAGGACCCAAAGACCTAGCTGGCCTGAAGGGCCCCCAGGGGGCCCCCAAGCAGCCCCTCTCCATTTGGGTCTGGGGGCTTTCGTTGGGCCGGGAACCTGGGAGATTCATGCAAGGTTTCAGTTCGCGGCCCGAGAAGCACTCTCCGGCCAACATGCCCAACTGCAGCAACAGCTCCCAAACCGAAGGAGCCAGGACCCAAAGACCTAGCTGGCCTGAAGGGCCCCCAGGGGGCCCCCAAGCAGCCCCTCTCCATTTGGGTCTGGGGGCTTTCGTTGGGCATGGATACCTGAGAGGTACCTGCAAGATTACAGTTCGCGGCCCGAGAAGCACTCTCCGGCCAACATGCCCAACTGCAGCAACAGCTCCCAAACCGAAGGAGCCAGGACCCAAAGACCTAGCTGGCCTGAAGGGCCCCCAGCGGGCCCCCAAGCAGCCCCTCTCAATTTGGGTCTGGGGGCTTTCGTTGGGCCGGGAACCTGGGAGATTCATGCAAGGTTGCAGTTCGCGGCCCGAGAAGCACTCTCCGGCCAACATGCCCAACTGCAGCAACAGCTCCCAAAGCGAAGGAGCCAGGACCCAAAGACCTAGCTGGCCTGAAGGGCCCCCAGGGGGCCCCCAAGCAGCCCCTCTCCATTTGGGTCTGGGGGCTTTCGTTGGGCATGGAACCTTGGAGATTCCTGCAAGGTTGCAGTTCGCGGCCCGAGAAGCACTCTCCGGATCAACATGCCCAACTGCAGCAACAGCTCCCAAACCGAAGGAGCCAGGTCCCAAAGACCTAGCTGGCCTGAAGGGCCCCCAGGGGGCCCCCAAGCAGCCCCTCTCAATTTGGGTCTGGGGGCTTTTGTTGGGCATGGAACCTGGGAGATTCCTGCAAGGTTGCAGTTCGAGGCCCGAGAAGCACTCTCCGGCCAACATGCCCAACTGCAGCAACAGCTCCCAAAGCGAAGGAGCCAGGACACAAAGACCTAGCTGGCCTGAAGGGCCCCCAGGGGGCCCCCAAGCAGCCCCTCTCAATTTGGGTCTGGGGGCTTTCGTAGGGCCGGGAACCTGGGAGATTCCTTCAAGGTTGCAGTTCGCGGCCCGAGAAGCACTCTCCGGCCAACATGCCCAACTGCAGCAACAGCTCCCAAACCGAATGAGCCAGGACCCAAAGACCTAGCTGGCCTGAAGGGCCCCCAGGGGGCCCCCAAGCAGCCCCTCTCAATTTGGGTCTGGGGGCTTTCGTTGGGCTGGGAACCTGGGAGATTCATGCAAGGTTGCAGTTCGCGGCCCGAGAAGCACTCTCCGGCCAACATGCCCAACTGCAGCAACAGCTCCCAAACCGAAGGAGCCAGGACCCAAAGACCTAGCTGGCCTGAAGGGCCCCCAGGGGGCCACCAAGCAGCCCCTCTCAATTTGGGTCTGGGGGCTTTCGTTGGGCATGGATACCTGAGAGGTACCTGCAAGGTTACAGTTCGCGGCCCGAGAAGCACTCTCCGGCCAACATGCCCAACTGCAGCAACAGCTCCCAAACCGAAGGAGCCAGGACCCAAAGACCTAGCTGGCCTGAAGGTCCCCCAGGGGGCCCCCAAGCAGCCCCTCTCAATTTGGGTCTGGGGGCTTTCGTTGGGCCGGGAACCTGGGAGATTCATGCAAGGTTGCAGTTCGTGGCCCGAGAAGCACTCTCCGGCCAACATGCCCAACTGCAGCAACAGCTCCCAAAGCGAAGGAGCCAGGACCCAAAGACCTAGCTGGCCTGAAGGGCCCCCAGGGGGCCCCCAAGCAGCCCCTCTCCATTTGGGTCTGGGGGCTTTCGTTGGGCATGGAACCTTGGAGATTCCTGCAAGGTTGCAGTTCGCGGCCCGAGAAGCACTCTCCGGCCAACATGCCCAACTGCAGCAACAGCTCCCAAAGCGAAGGAGCCAGGACCCAAAGACCTAGCTGGCCTGAAGGGCCCCCAGGGGGCCCCCAAGCAGCCCCTCTCCATTTGGGTCTGGGGGCTTTCGTTGGGCCGGGAACCTGGGAGAATCCTGCAAGATTGCAGTTCGCGGCCCGAGAAGCACTCTCCGGCCAACATGCCCAACTGCAGCAACAGCTCCCAAAGCGAAGGAGCCAGGACACAAAGACCTAGCTGGCCTGAAGGGCCCCCAGGGGGCCACCAAGCAGCCCCTCTCAATTTGGGTCTGGGGGCTTTCGTTGGGCATGGAACCTGGGAGATTCCTGCAAGGTTGCAGTTCGCGGCCCGAGAAGCACTCTCCGGCCAACATGCCCAACTGCAGCAACAGCTCCCAAACCGAAGGAGCCAGGACCCAAAGACCTAGCTGGCCTGAAGGGCCCCCAGGGGGGCCCCAAGCAGCCCCTCTCAATTTGGGTCTGGGGGCTTTCGTTGGGCCGGGAAACTGGGAGAATCCTGCAAGGTTGCAGTTCGCGGCCCAAGAAGCACTCTCCGGCCAACATGCCCAACTGCAGCAACAGCTCCCAAAGCGAAGGAGCCAGGACCCAAAGACCTAGCTGGCCTGAAGGGCCCCCAGGGGGCCCCCAAGGAGCTCCTCTCAATTTGGGTCTGGGGGCTTTTGTTGGGCCGGGAACCTGAAAGATTCCTGCAAGGTTGCAGTTCGCGGCCCGAGAAGCACTCTCCGGCCAACATGCCCAACTGCAGCAACAGCTCCCAAACCGAAGGAGCCAGGACCCAAAGACCTAGCTGGCCTGAAGGGCCCCCAGGGGGCCCCCAAGCAGCCCCTCTCAATTTGGGTCTGGGGGCTTTCGTTGGGCATGGATACCTGAGAGGTACATGCAAGTTACAGTTCGCGGCCCGAGAAGCACTCTCCGGCCAACATGCCCAACTGCAGCAACAGCTCCCAAACCGAAGGAGCCAGGACCCAAAGACCTAGCTGGCCTGAAGGGCCCCCAGGGCGCCCCCAAGCAGCCCCTCTCCATTTGGGTCTGGGGGCTTTCGTTGGGCCGGGAACCTGGGAGATTCATGCAAGGTTGCAGTTCGCGGCCCGAGAAGCACTCTCCGGCCAACATGCCCAACTGCAGCAAGAGCTCCCAAACCGAAGGAGCCAGGACCCAAAGACCTAGCTGGCCTGAAGGGCCCCCAGGGGGCCCCCAAGCAGCCCCTCTCAATTTGGGTCTGGGGGCTTTCGTTGGGCATGGATACCTGAGAGGTAACTGCAAGTTACAGTTCGCGGCCCGAGAAGCACTCTCCGGCCAACATGCCCAACTGCAGCAACAGCTCCCAAACCGAAGGAGCCAGGACCCAAAGACCTAGCTGGCCTGAAGGGCCCCCAGGGGGCCCCCAAGCAGCCCCTCTCCATTTGGGTCTGGGGGCTTTCGTTGGGTCGGGAACCTGGGAGATTCCTGCAAGGTTGCAGTTCGCGGCCCGAGAAGCACTCTCCGGCCAACATGCCCAACTGCAGCAACAGCTCCCAAAGCGAAGGAGCCAGGACACAAAGACCTAGCTGGCCTGAAGGGCCCCCAGGGGGCCACCAAGCAGCCCCTCTCAATTTGGGTCTGGGGGCTTTCGTTGGGCATGGATACCTGAGAGGTACCTGCAAGGTTACAGTTCGCGGCCCGAGAAGCACTCTCCGGCCAACATGCCCAACTGCAGCAACAGCTCCCAAACCGAAGGAGCCAGGACCCAAAGACCTAGCTGGCCTGAAGGGCCCCCAGGGGGCCCCCAAGCAGCCCCTCTCCATTTGGGTCTGGGGGCTTTCGTTGGGCCGGGAACCTGGGAGATTCATGCAAGGTTGCAGTTCGCGGCCCGAGAAGCACTCTCCGGCCAACATGCCCAACTGCAGCAACAGCTCCCAAAGCGAAGGAGCCAGGACCCAAAGACCTAGCTGGCCTGAAGGGCCCCCAGGGGGCCCCCAAGCAGCCCCTCTCCATTTGGGTCTGGGGGCTTTCGTTGGGCATGGAACCTTGGAGATTCCTGCAAGGTTGCAGTTCGCGGCCCGAGAAGCACTCTCCGGATCAACATGCCCAACTGCAGCAACAGCTCCCAAAGCGAAGGAGCCAGGACCCAAAGACCTAGCTGGCCTGAAGGGCCCCCAGGGGGCCCCCAAGCAGCCCCTCTCCATTTGGGTCTGGGGGCTTTCGTTGGGCCGGGAACCTGGGAGAATCATGCAAGGTTGCAGTTCGCGGCCCGAGAAGCACTCTCCGGCCAACATGCACAACTGCAGCAACAGCTCCCAAAACGAAGGAGCCAGGACCCAAAGACCTAGCTGGCCTGAAGGGCCCCCAGGGGGCCCCCAAGCAGCCCCTCTCCATTTGGGTCTGGGGGCTTTTGTTGGGCCGGGAACCTGGGAGAATCCTGCAAGGTTGCAGTTCGCGGCCCGAGAAGCACTCTCCGGCCAACATGCCCAACTGCAGCAACAGCTCCCAAAGCGAAGGAGCCAGGACACAAAGACCTAGCTGGCCTGAAGGGCCCCCAGGGGGCCACCAAGCAGCCCCTCTCAATTTGGGTCTGGGGGCTTTCGTTGGGCATGTATACCTGAGAGGTACCTGCAAGGTTACAGTTCGCGGCCCGAGAAGCACTCTCCGGCCAACATGCCCAACTGCAGCAACAGCTCCCAAACCGAAGGAGCCAGGACCCAAAGACCTAGCTGGCCTGAAGGGCCCCCAAAGGGCCCCCAAGCAGCCCCTCTCAATTTGGGTCTGGGGGCTTTCGTTGGGCATGGAACCTGGGAGATTCCTGCAAGGTTGCAGTTCGCGGCCCGAGAAGCACTCTCCGCCCAACATGCCCAACTGCAGCAACAGCTCCCAAAGCGAAGGAGCCAGGACACAAAGACCTAGCTGGCCTGAAGGGCCCCCAGGGGGGCCCCAAGCAGCCCCTCTCCATTTGGGTCTGGGGGCTTTCGTTGGGCCGGGAACCTGGGAGATTCCTGCAAGGTTGCAGTTCGCGGCCCGAGAAGCACTCTCCGGCCAACATGCCCAACTGCAGCAACAGCTCCCAAAGCGAAGGAGCCAGGACCCAAAGACCTAGCTGGCCTGAAGGGACCCCAGGGGGCCCCCAAGCAGCCCCTCTCCATTTGGGTCTGGGGGCTTTCGTTGGGCCGGGAACCTGGGAGAATCCTGCAAGGTTGCAGTTCGCGGCCCGAGAAGCACTCTCCGGCCAACATGCCCAACTGCAGCAACAGCTCCCAAAGCGAAGGAGCCAGGACACAAAGACCTAGCTGGCCTGAAGGGCCCCCAGGGGGCCACCAAGCAGCCCCTCTCAATTTGGGTCTGGGGGCTTTCGTTGGGCATGGAACCTGGGAGATTCCTGCAAGGTTGCAGTTCGCGGCCCAAGAAGCACTCTCCGGCCAACATGCCCAACTGCAGCAACAGCTCCCAAAGCGAAGGAGCCAGGACACAAAGACCTAGCTGGCCTGAAGGGCCCCCAGGGGGCCACCAAGCAGCCCCTCTCCATTTGGGTCTGGGGGCTTTCGTTGGGCATGGATACCTGAGAGGTACCTGCAAGGTTGCAGTTCGAGGCCCGAGAAGCACTCTCCGCCCAACATGCCCAACTGCAGCAACAGCTCCCAAACCGAATGAGCCAGGACCCAAAGACCTAGCTGGCCTGAAGGGCCCCCAGGGGGCCCCTAAGCAGCCCCTCTCAATTTGGGTCTGGGGGCTTTCTTTGGGCCGGGAACCTGGGAGATTCATGCAAGGTTGCAGTTCGCGGCCCGAGAAGCACTCTCCGGCCAACATGCCCAACTGCAGCAACAGCTCCCAAACCGAAGGAGCCAGGACCCAAAGACCTAGCTGGCCTTAATGGACCCCAAGGGGCCACCAAGCAGCCCCTCTCAATTTGGGTCTGGGGGCTTTCGTTGGGCATGGATACCTGAGAGGTACCTGCAAGGTTACAGTTCGCGGCCCGAGAAGCACTCTCCGGCCAACATGCCCAACTGCAGCAACAGCTCCCAAACCGAAGGAGCCAGGACCCAAAGACCTAGCTGGCCTGAAGGGCCCCCAGGGGGCCCCCAAGCAGCCCCTCTCCATTTGGGTCTGGGGGCTTTCGTTGGGCCGGGAACCTGGGAGATTCATGCAAGGTTGCAGTTCGTGGCCCGAGAAGCACTCTCCGGCCAACATGCACAACTGCAGCAACAGCTCCCAAACCGAAGGAGCCAGGACCCAAAGACCTAGCTGGCCTGAAGGGCCCCCAGGGGGCCCCCAAGCAGCCCCTCTCAATTTGGGTCTGGGGGCTTTCGTTGGGCATGGAACCTTGGAGATTCCTGCAAGGTTGCAGTTCGCGGCCCGAGAAGCACTCTCCGGCCAACATGCCCAACTGCAGCAACAGCTCCCAAAGCGAAGGAGCCAGGACCCAAAGACCTAGCTGGCCTGAAGGGCCCCCAGGGGGCCCCCAAGCAGCCCCTCTCCATTTGGGTCTGGGGGCTTTCGTTGGGCCGGGAACCTGGGAGAATCCTGCAAGGTTGCAGTTCGCGGCCCGAGAAGCACTCTCCGGCCAACATGCCCAACTGCAGCAACAGCTCCCAAAGCGAAGGAGCCAGGACACAAAGACCTAGCTGGCCTGAAGGGCCCCCAGGGGGCCCCCAAGCAGCCCCTCTCCATTTGGGTCTGGGGGCTTTCGTTGGGCATGGAACCTGGGAGATTCCTGCAAGGTTGCAGTTCGCGGCCCGAGAAGCACTCTCCGGCCAACATGCCCAACTGCAGCAACAGCTCCCAAACCGAAGGAGCCAGGACCCAAAGACCTAGCTGGCCTGAAGGGCCCCCAGGGGGCCCCCAAGCAGCCCCTCTCCATTTGGGTCTGGGGGCTTTCGTTGGGCCGGGAACCTGGGAGATTCATGCAAGGTTTCAGTTCGCGGCCCGAGAAGCACTCTCCGGCCAACATGCCCAACTGCAGCAACAGCTCCCAAACCGAAGGAGCCAGGACCCAAAGACCTAGCTGGCCTGAAGGGCCCCCAGGGGGCCCCCAAGCAGCCCCTCTCAATTTGGGTCTGGGGGCTTTCGTTGGGCCGGTTACCTGGGAGATTCATGCAAGGTTGCAGTTCGCGGCCCGAGAAGCACTCTCCGGCCAACATGCCCAACTGCAGCAACAGCTCCCAAACCGAAGGAGCCAGGACCCAAAGACCTAGCTGGCCTGAAGGGCCCCCAGGGGGCCACCAAGCAGCCCCTCTCCATTTGGGTCTGGGGGCTTTCGTTGGGCATGGAACCTTGGAGATTCCTGCAAGGTTGCAGTTCGCGGCCCGAGAAGCACTCTCCGGATCAACATGCCCAACTGCAGCAACAGCTCCCAAAGCGAAGGAGCCAGGACCCAAAGACCTAGCTGGCCTGAAGGGCCCCCAGGGGGCCCCCAAGCAGCCCCTCTCCATTTGGGTCTGGGGGCTTTCGTTGGGCCGGGAACCTGGGAGAATCCTGCAAGGTTGCAGTTCGCGGCCCGAGAAGCACTCTCCGGCCAACATGCCCAACTGCAGCAACAGCTCCCAAAGCGAAGGAGCCAGGACCCAAAGACCTAGCTGGCCTGAAGGGCCCCCAGGGGGCCCCCAAGCAGCCCCTCTCAATTTGGGTCTGGGTGCTTTTGTTGGGCCGGGAACCTGGGAGAATCCTGCAAGGTTGCAGTTCGCGGCCCGAGAAGCACTCTCCGGCCAACATGCCCAACTGCAGCAACAGCTCCCAAACCGAAGGAGCCAGGACCCAAAGACCTAGCTGGCCTGAAGGGCCCCCAGGGAGCCCCCAAGCAGCCCCTCTCCATTTGGGTCTGGGGGCTTTCGTTGGGCCGGGAACCTGGGAGATTCCTGCAAGGTTGCAGTTCGCGGCCCGAGAAGCACTCTCCGGCCAACATGCCCAACTGCAGCAACAGCTCCCAAACCGAAGGAGCCAGGACACAAAGACCTAGCTGGCCTGAAGGGCCCCCAGGGGGCCCCCAAGCAGCCCCTCTCAATTTGGGTCTGGGGGCTTTCGTTGGGCATGGATACCTGAGAGGTACCTGCAAGTTACAGTTCGCGGCCCGAGAAGCACTCTCCGGCCAACATGCCCAACTGCAGCAACAGCTCCCAAACCGAAGGAGCCAGGACCCAAAGACCTAGCTGGCCTGAAGGGCCCCCAGGGGGCCCCCAAGCAGCCCCTCTCAATTTGGGTCTGGGGGCTTTCGTTGGGCCGGGAACCTGGGAGATTCATGCAAGGTTGCAGTTCGCGGCCCGAGAAGCACTCTCCGGCCAACATGCCCAACTGCAGCAACAGCTCCCAAACCGAAGGAGCCAGGACCCAAAGACCTAGCTGGCCTGAAGGGCCCCCAGGGGGCCCCCAAGCAGCCCCTCTCCATTTGGGTCTGGGGGCTTTTGTTGGGCATGGAACCTGGGAGATTCCTTCAAGGTTGCAGTTCGAGGCCCGAGAAGCACTCTCCGGCCAACATGCCCAACTGCAGCAACAGCTCCCAAACCGAAGGAGCCAGGACACAAAGACCTAGCTGGCCTGAAGGGGCCCCAGGGGGCCCCCAAGCAGCCCCTCTCAATTTGGGTCTGGGGGCTTTCGTTGGGCCGGGAACCTGGGAGATTCCTTCAAGGTTGCAGTTCGCGGCCCGAGAAGCACTCTCCGGCCAACATGCCCAACTGCAGCAACAGCTCCCAAAGCGAAGGAGCCAGGACCCAAAGACCTAGCTGGCCTGAAGGGCCCCCAGGGGGCCCCCAAGCAGCCCCTCTCAATTTGGGTCTGGGGGCTTTCGTTGGGCCGGGAACCTGGGAGATTCATGCAAGGTTGCAGTTCGCGGCCCGAGAAGCACTCTCCGGCCAACATGCCCAACTGCAGCAACAGCTCCCAAAGCGAAGGAGCCAGGACCCAAAGACCTAGCTGGCCTGAAGGGCCCCCAGGGGGCCACCAAGCAGCCCCTCTCAATTTGGGTCTGGGGGCTTTCGTTGGGCATGGATACCTGAGAGGTACCTGCAAGGTTACAGTTCGCGGCCCGAGAAGCACTCTCCGGCCAACATGCCCAACTGCAGCAACAGCTCCCAAACCGAAGGAGCCAGGACCCAAAGACCTAGCTGGCCTGAAGGGCCCCCAGGGGGCCCCCAAGCAGCCCCTCTCAATTTGGGTCTGGGGGCTTTCGTTGGGCCGGGAACCTGGGAGATTCATGCAAGGTTGCAGTTCGTGGCCCGAGAAGCACTCTCCGGCCAACATGCCCAACTGCAGCAACAGCTCCCAAAGCGAAGGAGCCAGGACCCAAAGACCTAGCTGGCCTGAAGGGCCCCCAGGGGGCCCCCAAGCAGCCCCTCTCCATTTGGGTCTGGGGGCTTTCGTTGGGCATGGAACCTTGGAGATTCCTGCAACGTTGCAGTTCGCGGCCCGAGAAGCACTCTCCGGCCAACATGCCCAACTGCAGCAACAGCTCCCAAACCGAAGGAGCCAGGACCCAAAGACCTAGCTGGCCTGAAGGGCCCCCAGGGGGCCCCCAAGCAGCCCCTCTCAATTTGGGTCTGGGGGCTTTCGTTGGGCCGGGAACCTGGGAGAATCCTGCAAGGTTGCAGTTCGCGGCCCGAGAAGCACTCTCCGGCCAACATGCCCAACTGCAGCAACAGCTCCCAAAGCGAAGGAGCCAGGACCCAAAGACCTAGCTGGCCTGAAGGGCCCCCAGGGGGCCCCCAAGCAGCCCCTCTCCATTTGGGTCTGGGGGCTTTCGTTGGGCCGGGAACCTGGGAGATTCATGCAAGGTTGCAGTTCGCGGCCCGAGAAGCACTCTCCGGCCAACATGCCCAACTGCAGCAACAGCTCCCAAAGCGAAGGAGCCAGGACCCAAAGACCTAGCTGGCCTGAAGGGCCCCCAGGGGGCCCCCAAGCAGCCCCTCTCCATTTGGGTCTGGGGGCTTTCGTTGGGCATGGAACCTTGGAGATTCCTGCAAGGTTGCAGTTCGCGGCCCGAGAAGCACTCTCCGGCCAACATGCCCAACTGCAGCAACAGCTCCCAAACCGAAGGAGCCAGGACCCAAAGACCTAGCTGGCCTGAAGGGCCCCCAGGGGGCCCCCAAGCAGCCCCTCTCCATTTGGGTCTGGGGGCTTTCGTTGGGCCGGGAACCTGGGAGAATCCTGCAAGGTTGCAGTTCGCGGCCCGAGAAGCACTCTCCGGCCAACATGCCCAACTGCAGCAACAGCTCCCAAACCGAAGGAGCCAGGACCCAAAGACCTAGCTGGCCTGAAGGGCCCCCAGGGGGCCCCCAAGCAGCCCCTCTCAATTTGGGTCTGGGGGCTTTCGTTGGGCCGGGAACCTGGGAGGTACCAGCAAGGTTGCAGTTCGCGGCCCGAGAAGCACTCTCCGGCCAACATGCCCAACTGCAGCAACAGCTCCCAAAGCGAAGGAGCCAGGACCCAAAGACCTAGCTGGCCTGAAGGGCCCCCAGGGAGCCCCCAAGCAGCCCCTCTCCATTTGGGTCTGGGGGCTTTTGTTGGGCATGGAACCTGGGAGATTCCTGCAAGGTTGCAGTTCGCGGCCCGAGAAGCACTCTCCGGCCAACATGCCCAACTGCAGCAACAGCTCCCAAACCGAAGGAGCCAGGACCCAAAGACCTAGCTGGCCTGAAGGGCCCCCAGGGGGCCCCCAAGCAGCCCCTCTCCATTTGGGTCTGGGGGCTTTCGTTGGGCCGGGAACCTGGGAGATGCATGCAAAGTTGCAGTTCGCGGCCCGAGAAGCACTCTCCGGCCAACATGCCCAACTGCAGCAACAGCTCCCAAACCGAAGGAGCCAGGACCCAAAGACCTAGCTGGCCTGAAGGGCCCCCAGGGGGGCCCCAAGCAGCCCCTCTCAATTTGGGTCTGGGGGCTTTCGTTGGGCCGGGAACCTGGGAGATTCATGCAAGGTTGCAGTTCGCGGCCCGAGAAGCACTCTCCGGCCAACATGCCCAACTGCAGCAACAGCTCCCAAAGCGAAGGAGCCACGACCCAAAGACCTAGCTGGCCTGAAGGGCCCCCAGGGGGCCCCCAAGCAGCCCCTCTCCATTTGGGTCTGGGGGCTTTCGTTGGGCCGGGAACCTGGGAGATTCATGCAAAGTTGCAGTTCGCGGCCCGAGAAGCACTCTCCGGCCAACATGCTCAACTGCATCAACAGCTCCCAAACCGAAGGAGCCAGGACCCAAAGACCTAGCTGGCCTGAAGGGCCCCCAGGGGGCCCCCAAGCAGCCCCTCTCCATTTGGGTCTGGGGCCTTTCGTTGGGCATGGAACCTGGGAGATTCCTGCAAGGTTGCAGTTCGAGGCCCGAGAAGCACTCTCCGGCCAACATGCCCAACTGCAGCAACAGCTCCCAAACCGAAGGAGCCAGGACCCAAAGACCTAGCTGGCCTGAAGGGCCCCCAGGGGGCCCCCAAGCAGCCCCTCTCAATTTGGGTCTGGGGGCTTTAGTTGGGCCGGGAACCTGGGAGGTTCCAGCAATGTTGCAGTTCGCGGCCGGAGAAGCACTCTCCGGCCAACATGCCCAACTGCAGCAACAGCTCCCAAACCGAAGGAGCCAGGACCCAAAGACCTAGCTGGCCTGAAGGGCCCCCAGGGGGCCCCCAAGCAGCCCCTCTCAATTTGGGTCTGGGGGCTTTCATAGGGCCGGGAACCTGGGAGATTCCTTCAAGGTTGCAGTTCGCGGCCCGAGAAGCACTCTCCGCCCAACATGCCCAACTGCAGCAACAGCTCCCAAACCGAATGAGCCAGGACCCAAAGACCTAGCTGGCCTGAAGGGCCCCCAGGGGGCCCCCAAGCAGCCCCTCTCAATTTGGGTCTGGGGGCTTTCGTTGGGCCGGGAACCTGGGAGATTCATGCAAGGTTGCAGTTCGCGGCCCGAGAAGCACTCTCCGGCCAACATGCCCAACTGCAGCAACAGCTGCCAAACCGAAGGAGCCAGGACCCAAAGACCTAGCTGGCCTGAAGGGCCCCCAGGGGGCCCCCAAGCAGCCCCTCTCCATTTGGGTCTGGGGGCTTTCGTTGGGCATGGATACCTGAGAGGTACCTGCAAGGTTACAGTTCGTGGCCCGAGAAGCACTCTCCGGCCAACATGCCCAACTGCAGCAACAGCTCCCAAAGCGAAGGAGCCAGGACCCAAAGACCTAGCTGGCCTGAAGGGCCCCCAGGGGGCCCCCAAGCAGCCCCTCTCAATTTGGGTCTGGGGCCTTTCGTTGGGCCGGGAACCTGGGAGATTCATGCAAGGTTGCAGTTCGTGGCCCGAGAAGCACTCTCCGGCCAACATGCCCAACTGCAGCAACAGCTCCCAAAGCGAAGGAGCCAGGACCCAAAGACCTAGCTGGCCTGAAGGGCCCCCAGGGGGCCCCCAAGCAGCCCCTCTCCATTTGGGTCTGGGGGCTTTCGTTGGGCATGAAACCTGGGAGATTCCTGCAAGGTTGCAGTTCGCGGCCCGAGAAGCACTCTCCGGCCAACATGCCCAACTGCAGCAACAGCTCCCAAACCGAAGGAGCCAGGACACAAAGACCTAGCTGGCCTGAAGGGCCCCCAGGGGGCCACCAAGCAGCCCCTCTCAATTTGCGTCTGGGGGCTTTCGTTGGGCATGGAACCTGGGAGATTCCTGCAAGGTTGCAGTTCGCGGCCCGAGAAGCACTCTCCGGCCAACATGCCCAACTGCAGCAACAGCTCCCAAACCGAAGGAGCCAGGACCCAAAGACCTAGCTGGCCTGAAGGGCCCCCAGGTGGTCCCCAAGCAGCCCCTCTCAATTTGGGTCTGGGGGCTTTCGTTGGGCCGGGAAACTGGGAGAATCCTGCAAGGTTGCAGTTCGCGGCCCAAGAAGCACTCTCCGGCCAACATGCCCAACTGCAGCAACAGCTCCCAAAGCGAAGGAGCCAGGACCCAAAGACCTAGCTGGCCTGAAGGGCCCCCAGGGGGCCCCCAAGCAGCCCCTCTCCATTTGGGTCTGGGGGCTTTTGTTGGGCCGGGAACCTGGGAGATTCCTGCGAGGTTGCAGTTCGCGGCCCGAGAAGCACTCTCCGGCCAACATGCCCAACTGCAGCAACAGCTCCCAAACCGAATGAGCCAGGACCCAAAGACCTAGCTGGCCTGAAGGGCCCCCAGGGGGCCCCCAAGCAGCCCCTCTCCATTTGGGTCTGGGGGCTTTTGTTGGGCATGGAACCTGGGAGATTCCTGCAAGGTTGCAGTTCGAGGCCCGAGAAGCACTCTCCGGCCAACATGCCCAACTGCAGCAACAGCTCCCAAACCGAAGGAGCCAGGACACAAAGACCTAGCTGGCCTGAAGGGCCCCCAGGGGGCCCCCAAGCAGCCCCTCTCAATTTGGGTCTGGGGGCTTTCGTTGGGCCGGGAACCTGGGAGAATCCTTCAAGGTTGCAGTTCGCGGCCCGAGAAGCACTCTCCGCCCAACATGCCCAACTGCAGCAACAGCTCCCAAAGCGAAGGAGCCAGGACCCAAAGAGCTAGCTGGCCTGAAGGGCCCCCAGGGGGCCCCCAAGCAGCCCCTCTCAATTTGGGTCTGGGGGCTTTCGTTGGGCCGGGAACCTGGGAGATTCATGCAAGGTTGCAGTTCGCGGCCCGAGAAGCACTCTCCGGCCAACATGCCCAACTGCAGCAACAGCTCCCAAAGCGAAGGAGCCAGGACCCAAAGACCTAGCTGGCCTGAAGGGCCCCCAGGGGGCCCCCAAGCAGCCCCTCTTCATTTGGGTCTGGGGGCTTTCGTTGGGCCGGGAACCTGGGAGGTACCTGCAAGGTTGCAGTTCGCGGCCCGAGAAGCACTCTCCGGCCAACATGCCCAACTGCAGCAACAGCTCCCAAAGCGAAGGAGCCAGGACACAAAGACCTAGCTGGCCTGAAGGGCCCCCAGGGGGCCACCAAGCAGCCCCTCTCAATTTGGGTCTGGGGGCTTTCGTTGGGCATGGAACCTGGGAGATTCCTGCAAGGTTGCAGTTCGCGGCCCAAGAAGCACTCTCCGGCCAACATGCCCAACTGCAGCAACAGCTCCCAAAGCGAAGGAGCCAGGACCCAAAGACCTAGCTGGCCTGAAGGGCCCCCAGGGGGGCCCCCAAGCAGCCCCTCTCCATTTGGGTCTGGGGCCTTTCGTTGGGCCGGGAACCTGGGAGATTCCTGCGAGGTTGCAGTTCGCGGCCCGAGAAGCACTCTCCGGCCAACATGCCCAACTGCAGCAACAGCTCCCAAAGCGAAGGAGCCAGGACCCAAAGACCTAGCTGGCCTGAAGGGCCCCCAGGGGGCCCCCAAGGAGCTCCTCTCCATTTGGGTCTGGGGGCTTTTGTTGGGCCGGGAACCTGAAAGATTCCTGCAAGGTTGCAGTTCGCGGCCCGAGAAGCACTCTCCGGCCAACATGCCCAACTGCAGCAACAGCTCCCAAAGCGAAGGAGCCAGGACCCAAAGACCTAGCTGGCCTGAAGGGCCCCCAGGGGGCCCCCAAGCAGCCCCTCTCAATTTGGGTCTGGGGGTTTTCGTTGGGCATGGATACCTGAGAGGTACCTGCAAGTTAAAGTTCGCGGCCCGAGAAGCACTCTCCCGCCAACATGCACAACTGCAGCAACAGCTCCCAAACCGAAGGAGCCAGGACCCAAAGACCTAGCTGGCCTGAAGGGCCCCCAGGGGGCCCCCAAGCAGCCCCTCTCAATTTGGGTCTGGGGGCTTTCGTTGGGCCGGGAACCTGGGAGATTCATGCAAGGTTGCAGTTCGCGGCCCGAGAAGCACTCTCCGGCCAACATGCCCAACTGCAGCAACAGCTCCCAAAGCGAAGGAGCCAGGACCCAAAGACCTAGCTGGCCTGAAGGGCCCCCAGGGGGCCACCAAGCAGCCCCTCTCAATTTGGGTCTGGGGGCTTTCGTTGGGCATGGATACCTGAGAGGTACCTGCAAGGTTACAGTTCGCGGCCCGAGAAGCACTCTCCGGCCAACATGCCCAACTGCAGCAACAGCTCCCAAAGCGAAGGAGCCAGGACCCAAAGACCTAGCTGGCCTGAAGGGCCCCCAGGGGGCCCCCAAGCAGCCCCTCTCAATTTGGGTCTGGGGGCTTTCGTTGGGCCGGTAACCTGGGAGATTCCTGCAAGGTTGCAGTTCGCGGCCCGAGAAGCACTCTCCGGCCAACATGCCCAACTGCAGCAACAGCTCCCAAACCGAAGGAGCCAGGACCCAAAGACCTAGCTGGCCTGAAGGGCCCCCAGGGGGCCCCCAAGCAGCCCCTCTCCATTTGGGTCTGGGGGCTTTCGTTGGGCATGGAACCTTGGAGATTCCTGCAAGGTTGCAGTTCGCGGCCCGAGAAGCACTCTCCGGATCAACATGCCCAACTGCAGCAACAGCTCCCAAACCGAAGGAGCCAGGACCCAAAGACCTAGCTGGCCTGAAGGGCCCCCAGGGGGCCACCAAGCAGCCCCTCTCCATTTGGGTCTGGGGGCTTTCGTTGGGCATGGATACCTGAGAGGTACCTGCAAGGTTGCAGTTCGCGGCCCGAGAAGCACTCTCCAGCCAACATGCTCAACTGCAGCAACAGCTCCCAAAGCGAAGGAGCCAGGACCCAAAGACCTAGCTGGCCTGAAGGGCCCCCAGGGGGCCCCCAAGGAGCTCCTCTCCATTTGGGTCTGGGGGCATTAGTTGGGCCGGGAACCTGGGAGGTTCCAGCAATGTTGCAGTTCGCGGCCGGAGAAGCACTCTCCGGCCAACATGCCCAACTGCAGCAACAGCTCCCAAACCGAAGGAGCCAGGACCCAAAGACCTAGCTGGCCTGAAGGGCCCCCAGGGGGCCCCCAAGCAGCCCCTCTCCATTTGGGTCTGGGGGCTTTTGTTGGGCATGGAACCTGGGAGATTCCTGCAAGGTTGCAGTTCGAGGCCCGAGAAGCACTCTCCGGCCAACATGCCCAACTGCAGCAACAGCTCCCAAACCGAAGGAGCCAGGACACAAAGACCTAGCTGGCCTGAAGGGCCCCCAGGGGGCCCCCAAGCAGCCCCTCTCAATTTGGGTCTGGGGGCTTTCGTAGGGCCGGGAACCTGGGAGATTCCTTCAAGGTTGCAGTTCGCGGCCCGAGAAGCACTCTCCGGCCAACATGCCCAACTGCAGCAACAGCTCCCAAACCGAATGAGCCAGGACCCAAAGACCTAGCTGGCCTGAAGGGCCCCCAGGGGGCCCCCAAGCAGCCCCTCTCAATTTGGGTCTGGGGGCTTTCGTTGGGCCGGGAACCTGGGAGATTCATGCAAGGTTGCAGTTCGCGGCCCGAGAAGCACTCTCCGGCCAACATGCCCAACTGCAGCAACAGCTCCCAAAGCGAAGGAGCCAGGACCCAAAGACCTAGCTGGCCTGAAGGGCCCCCAGGGGGCCACCAAGCAGCCCCTCTCAATTTGGGTCTGGGGGCTTTCGTTGGGCATGGATACCTGAGAGGTACCTGCAAGGTTACAGTTCGCGGCCCGAGAAGCACTCTCCGGCCAACATGCCCAACTGCAGCAACAGCTCCCAAACCGAAGGAGCCAGGACCCAAAGACCTAGCTGGCCTGAAGGGCCCCCAGGGGGCCCCCAAGCAGCCCCTCTCCATTTGGGTCTGGGGGCTTTCGTTGGGCCGGGAACCTGGGAGAATCCTGCAAGGTTGCAGTTCGCGGCCCGAGAAGCACTCTCCGGCCAACATGCCCAACTGCAGCAACAGCTCCCAAAGCGAAGGAGCCAGGACCCAAAGACCTAGCTGGCCTGAAGGGCCCCCAGGGGGCCACCAAGCAGCCCCTCTCAATTTGGGTCTGGGGGCTTTCGTTGGGCATGGAACCTGGGAGATTCCTGCAAGGTTGCAGTTCGCGGCCCGAGAAGCACTCTCCGGCCAACATGCCCAACTGCAGCAACAGCTCCCAAACCGAAGGAGCCAGGACCCAAAGACCTAGCTGGCCTGAAGGGCCCCCAGGGGGTCCCCAAGCAGCCCCTCTCAATTTGGGTCTGGGGGCTTTCGTTGGGCCGGGAAACTGGGAGAATCCTGCAAGGTTGCAGTTCGCGGCCCAAGAAGCACTCTCCGGCCAACATGCCCAACTGCAGCAACAGCTCCCAAAGCGAAGGAGCCAGGACCCAAAGACCTAGCTGGCCTGAAGGGCCCCCAGGGGGCCCCCAAGGAGCTCCTCTCCATTTGGGTCTGGGGGCTTTTGTTGGGCCGGGAACCTGAAAGATTCCTGCAAGGTTGCAGTTCGCGGCCCGAGAAGCACTCTCCGGCCAACATGCCCAACTGCAGCAACAGCTCCCAAACCGAAGGAGCCAGGACCCAAAGACCTAGCTGGCCTGAAGGGCCCCCAGGGGGCCCCCAAGCAGCCCCTCTCAATTTGGGTCTGGGGGCTTTCGTTGGGCATGGATACCTGAGAGGTACATGCAAGTTACAGTTCGCGGCCCGAGAAGCACTCTCCGGCCAACATGCCCAACTGCAGCAACAGCTCCCAAACCGAAGGAGCCAGGACCCAAAGACCTAGCTGGCCTGAAGGGCCCCCAGGGCGCCCCCAGGCAGCCCCTCTCCATTTGGGTCTGGGGGCTTTCGTTGGGCCGGGAACCTTGGAGATTCCTGCAAGGTTGCAGTTCGCGGCCCGAGAAGCACTCTCCGGATCAACATGCCCAACTGCAGCAACAGCTCCCAAACCGAAGGAGCCAGGACCCAAAGACCTAGCTGGCCTGAAGGGCCCCCAGGGGGCCACCAAGCAGCCCCTCTCCATTTGGGTCTGGGGGCTTTCGTTGGGCATGGATACCTGAGAGGTACCTGCAAGGTTGCAGTTCGCGGCCCGAGAAGCACTCTCCAGCCAACATGCTCAACTGCAGCAACAGCTCCCAAAGCGAAGGAGCCAGGACCCAAAGACCTAGCTGGCCTGAAGGGCCCCCATGGGGCCCCCAAGGAGCTCCTCTCCATTTGGGTCTGGGGGCTTTAGTTGGGCCGGGAACCTGGGAGGTTCCAGCAATGTTGCAGTTCGCGGCCCGAGAAGCACTCTCCGGCCAACATGCCCAACTGCAGCAACAGCTCCCAAACCGAAGGAGCCAGGACCCAAAGACCTAGCTGGCCTGAAGGGCCCCCAGGGGGCCCCCAAGCAGCCCCTCTCCATTTGGGTCTGGGGGCTTTCGTTGGGCATGGAACCTTGGAGATTCCTGCAAGGTTGCAGTTCGCGGCCCAAGAAGCACTCTCCGGATCAACATGCCCAACTGCAGCAACAGCTCCCAAACCGAAGGAGCCAGGACCCAAAGACCTAGCTGGCCTGAAGGGCCCCCAGGGGGCCACCAAGCAGCCCCTCTCCATTTGGGTCTGGGGGCTTTCGTTGGGCATGGATACCTGAGAGGTACCTGCAAGGTTGCAGTTCGCGGCCCGAGAAGCACTCTCCAGCCAACATGCTCAACTGCAGCAACAGCTCCCAAAGCGAAGGAGCCAGGACCCAAAGACCTAGCTGGCCTGAAGGGCCCCCATGGGGCCCCCAAGGAGCTCCTCTCCATTTGGGTCTGGGGGCTTTAGTTGGGCCGGGAACCTGGGAGGTTCCAGCAATGTTGCAGTTCGCGGCCGGAGAAGCACTCTCCGGCCAACATGCCCAACTGCAGCAACAGCTCCCAAACCGAAGGAGCCAGGACCCAAAGACCTAGCTGGCCTGAAGGGCCCCCAGGGGGCCCCCAAGCAGCCCCTCTCCATTTGGGTCTGGGGGCTTTTGTTGGGCATGGAACCTGGGAGATTCCTGCAAGGTTGCAGTTCGAGGCCCGAGAAGCACTCTCCGGCCAACATGCCCAACTGCAGCAACAGCTCCCAAACCGAAGGAGCCAGGACACAAAGACCTAGCTGGCCTGAAGGGCCCCCAGGGGGCCCCCAAGCAGCCCCTCTCAATTTGGGTCTGGGGGCTTTCGTAGGGCCGGGAACCTGGGAGATTCCTTCAAGGTTGCAGTTCGCGGCCCGAGAAGCACTCTCCGGCCAACATGCCCAACTGCAGCAACAGCTCCCAAACCGAATGAGCCAGGACCCAAAGACCTAGCTGGCCTGAAGGGCCCCCAGGGGGCCCCCAAGCAGCCCCTCTCAATTTGGGTCTGGGGGCTTTCGTTGGGCCGGGAACCTGGGAGATTCATGCAAGGTTGCAGTTCGCGGCCCGAGAAGCACTCTCCGGCCAACATGCCCAACTGCAGCAACAGCTCCCAAAGCGAAGGAGCCAGGACCCAAAGACCTAGCTGGCCTGAAGGGCCCCCAGGGGGCCACCAAGCAGCCCCTCTCAATTTGGGTCTGGGGGCTTTCGTTGGGCATGGATACCTGAGAGGTACATGCAAGTTACAGTTCGCGGCCCGAGAAGCACTCTCCGGCCAACATGCCCAACTGCAGCAACAGCTCCCAAACCGAAGGAGCCAGGACCCAAAGACCTAGCTGGCCTGAAGGGCCCCCAGGGCGCCCCCAGGCAGCCCCTCTCCATTTGGGTCTGGGGGCTTTCGTTGGGCCGGGAACCTTGGAGATTCCTGCAAGGTTGCAGTTCGCGGCCCGAGAAGCACTCTCCGGATCAACATGCCCAACTGCAGCAACAGCTCCCAAACCGAAGGAGCCAGGACCCAAAGACCTAGCTGGCCTGAAGGGCCCCCAGGGGGCCACCAAGCAGCCCCTCTCCATTTGGGTCTGGGGGCTTTCGTTGGGCATGGATACCTGAGAGGTACCTGCAAGGTTGCAGTTCGCGGCCCGAGAAGCACTCTCCAGCCAACATGCTCAACTGCAGCAACAGCTCCCAAAGCGAAGGAGCCAGGACCCAAAGACCTAGCTGGCCTGAAGGGCCCCCATGGGGCCCCCAAGGAGCTCCTCTCCATTTGGGTCTGGGGGCTTTAGTTGGGCCGGGAACCTGGGAGGTTCCAGCAATGTTGCAGTTCGCGGCCCGAGAAGCACTCTCCGGCCAACATGCCCAACTGCAGCAACAGCTCCCAAACCGAAGGAGCCAGGACCCAAAGACCTAGCTGGCCTGAAGGGCCCCCAGGGGGCCCCCAAGCAGCCCCTCTCCATTTGGGTCTGGGGGCTTTCGTTGGGCATGGAACCTTGGAGATTCCTGCAAGGTTGCAGTTCGCGGCCCAAGAAGCACTCTCCGGATCAACATGCCCAACTGCAGCAACAGCTCCCAAACCGAAGGAGCCAGGACCCAAAGACCTAGCTGGCCTGAAGGGCCCCCAGGGGGCCACCAAGCAGCCCCTCTCCATTTGGGTCTGGGGGCTTTCGTTGGGCATGGATACCTGAGAGGTACCTGCAAGGTTGCAGTTCGCGGCCCGAGAAGCACTCTCCAGCCAACATGCTCAACTGCAGCAACAGCTCCCAAAGCGAAGGAGCCAGGACCCAAAGACCTAGCTGGCCTGAAGGGCCCCCATGGGGCCCCCAAGGAGCTCCTCTCCATTTGGGTCTGGGGGCTTTAGTTGGGCCGGGAACCTGGGAGGTTCCAGCAATGTTGCAGTTCGCGGCCGGAGAAGCACTCTCCGGCCAACATGCCCAACTGCAGCAACAGCTCCCAAACCGAAGGAGCCAGGACCCAAAGACCTAGCTGGCCTGAAGGGCCCCCAGGGGGCCCCCAAGCAGCCCCTCTCCATTTGGGTCTGGGGGCTTTTGTTGGGCATGGAACCTGGGAGATTCCTGCAAGGTTGCAGTTCGAGGCCCGAGAAGCACTCTCCGGCCAACATGCCCAACTGCAGCAACAGCTCCCAAACCGAAGGAGCCAGGACACAAAGACCTAGCTGGCCTGAAGGGCCCCCAGGGGGCCCCCAAGCAGCCCCTCTCAATTTGGGTCTGGGGGCTTTCGTAGGGCCGGGAACCTGGGAGATTCCTTCAAGGTTGCAGTTCGCGGCCCGAGAAGCACTCTCCGGCCAACATGCCCAACTGCAGCAACAGCTCCCAAACCGAATGAGCCAGGACCCAAAGACCTAGCTGGCCTGAAGGGCCCCCAGGGGGCCCCCAAGCAGCCCCTCTCAATTTGGGTCTGGGGGCTTTCGTTGGGCCGGGAACCTGGGAGATTCATGCAAGGTTTCAGTTCGCGGCCCGAGAAGCACTCTCCGGCCAACATGCCCAACTGCAGCAACAGCTCCCAAAGCGAAGGAGCCAGGACCCAAAGACCTAGCTGGCCTGAAGGGCCCCCAGGGGGCCACCAAGCAGCCCCTCTCAATTTGGGTCTGGGGGCTTTCGTTGGGCATGGATACCTGAGAGGTACCTGCAAGGTTACAGTTCGCGGCCCGAGAAGCACTCTCCGGCCAACATGCCCAACTGCAGCAACAGCTCCCAAAGCGAAGGAGCCAGGACCCAAAGACCTAGCTGGCCTGAAGGGCCCCCAGGGGGCCCCCAAGCAGCCCCTCTCAATTTGGGTCTGGGGGCTTTCGTTGGGCCGGGAACCTGGGAGATTCATGCAAGGTTGCATTTCGTGGCCCGAGAAGCACTCTCCGGCCAACATGCCCAACTGCAGCAACAGCTCCCAAAGCGAAGGAGCCAGGACCCAAAGACCTAGCTGGCCTGAAGGGCCCCCAGGGGGCCCCCAAGGAGCTCCTCTCCATTTGGGTCTGGGGGCTTTTGTTGGGCCGGGAACCTGAAAGATTCCTGCAAGGTTGCAGTTCGCGGCCCGAGAAGCACTCTCCGGCCAACATGCCCAACTGCAGCAACAGCTCCCAAACCGAAGGAGCCAGGACCCAAAGACCTAGCTGGCCTGAAGGGCCCCCAGGGGGCCCCCAAGCAGCCCCTCTCAATTTGGGTCTGGGGGCTTTCGTTGGGCATGGATACCTGAGAGGTACATGCAAGTTACAGTTCGCGGCCCGAGAAGCACTCTCCGGCCAACATGCCCAACTGCAGCAACAGCTCCCAAACCGAAGGAGCCAGGACCCAAAGACCTAGCTGGCCTGAAGGGCCCCCAGGGCGCCCCCAGGCAGCCCCTCTCCATTTGGGTCTGGGGGCTTTCGTTGGGCCGGGAACCTGGGAGATTCCTGCAAGGTTGCAGTTCGCGGCCCGAGAAGCACTCTCCGGATCAACATGCCCAACTGCAGCAACAGCTCCCAAACCGAAGGAGCCAGGACCCAAAGACCTAGCTGGCCTGAAGGGCCCCCAGGGGGCCACCAAGCAGCCCCTCTCCATTTGGGTCTGGGGGCTTTCGTTGGGCATGGATACCTGAGAGGTACCTGCAAGGTTGCAGTTCGCAGCCCGAGAAGCACTCTCCAGCCAACATGCTCAACTGCAGCAACAGCTCCCAAAGCGAAGGAGCCAGGACCCAAAGACCTAGCTGGCCTGAAGGGCCCCCAGGGGGCCCCCAAGCAGCCCCTCTCCATTTGGGTCTGGGGGCTTTCGTTGGGCCGGGAACCTGGGAGAATCCTGCAAGGTTGCAGTTCGCGGCCCGAGAAGCACTCTCCGGCCAACATGCCCAACTGCAGCAACAGCTCCCAAAGCGAAGGAGCCAGGACCCAAAGACCTAGCTGGCCTGAAGGGCCCCCAGGGGGCCACCAAGCAGCCCCTCTCAATTTGGGTCTGGGGGCTTTCGTTGGGCATGGAACCTGGGAGATTCCTGCAAGGTTGCAGTTCGCGGCCCGAGAAGCACTCTCCGGCCAACATGCCCAACTGCAGCAACAGCTCCCAAACCGAAGGAGCCAGGACCCAAAGACCTAGCTGGCCTGAAGGGCCCCCAGGGGGTCCCCAAGCAGCCCCTCTCAATTTGGGTCTGGGGGCTTTCGTTGGGCCGGGAAACTGGGAGAATCCTGCAAGGTTGCAGTTCGCGGCCCAAGAAGCACTCTCCGGCCAACATGCCCAACTGCAGCAACAGCTCCCAAAGCGAAGGAGCCAGGACCCAAAGACCTAGCTGGCCTGAAGGGCCCCCAGGGGGCCCCCAAGGAGCTCCTCTCCATTTGGGTCTGGGGGCTTTTGTTGGGCCGGGAACCTGAAAGATTCCTGCAAGGTTGCAGTTCGCGGCCCGAGAAGCACTCTCCGGCCAACATGCCCAACTGCAGCAACAGCTCCCAAACCGAAGGAGCCAGGACCCAAAGACCTAGCTGGCCTGAAGGGCCCCCAGGGGGCCACCAAGCAGCCCCTCTCAATTTGGGTCTGGGGGCTTTCGTTGGGCATGGATACCTGAGAGGTACATGCAAGTTACAGTTCGCGGCCCGAGAAGCACTCTCCGGCCAACATGCCCAACTGCAGCAACAGCTCCCAAAGCGAAGGAGCCAGGACCCAAAGACCTAGCTGGCCTGAAGGGCCCCCAGGGCGCCCCCAGGCAGCCCCTCTCCATTTGGGTCTGGGGGCTTTCGTTGGGCCGGGAACCTTGGAGATTCCTGCAAGGTTGCAGTTCGCGGCCCGAGAAGCACTCTCCGGATCAACATGCCCAACTGCAGCAACAGCTCCCAAACCGAAGGAGCCAGGACCCAAAGACCTAGCTGGCCTGAAGGGCCCCCAGGGGGCCACCAAGCAGCCCCTCTCCATTTGGGTCTGGGGGCTTTCGTTGGGCATGGATACCTGAGAGGTACCTGCAAGGTTGCAGTTCGCGGCCCGAGAAGCACTCTCCAGCCAACATGCTCAACTGCAGCAACAGCTCCCAAAGCGAAGGAGCCAGGACCCAAAGACCTAGCTGGCCTGAAGGGCCCCCATGGGGCCCCCAAGGAGCTCCTCTCCATTTGGGTCTGGGGGCTTTAGTTGGGCCGGGAACCTGGGAGGTTCCAGCAATGTTGCAGTTCGCGGCCGGAGAAGCACTCTCCGGCCAACATGCCCAACTGCAGCAACAGCTCCCAAACCGAAGGAGCCAGGACCCAAAGACCTAGCTGGCCTGAAGGGCCCCCAGGGGGCCCCCAAGCAGCCCCTCTCCATTTGGGTCTGGGGGCTTTTGTTGGGCATGGAACCTGGGAGATTCCTGCAAGGTTGCAGTTCGAGGCCCGAGAAGCACTCTCCGGCCAACATGCCCAACTGCAGCAACAGCTCCCAAACCGAAGGAGCCAGGACACAAAGACCTAGCTGGCCTGAAGGGCCCCCAGGGGGCCCCCAAGCAGCCCCTCTCAATTTGGGTCTGGGGGCTTTCGTAGGGCCGGGAACCTGGGAGATTCCTTCAAGGTTGCAGTTCGCGGCCCGAGAAGCACTCTCCGCCCAACATGCCCAACTGCAGCAACAGCTCCCAAACCGAATGAGCCAGGACCCAAAGACCTAGCTGGCCTGAAGGGCCCCCAGGGGGCCCCCAAGCAGCCCCTCTCAATTTGGGTCTGGGGGCTTTCGTTGGGCCGGGAACCTGGGAGATTCATGCAAGGTTGCAGTTCGCGGCCCGAGAAGCACTCTCCGGCCAACATGCCCAACTGCAGCAACAGCTCCCAAAGCGAAGGAGCCAGGACCCAAAGACCTAGCTGGCCTGAAGGGCCCCCAGGGGGCCACCAAGCAGCCCCTCTCAATTTGGGTCTGGGGGCTTTCGTTGGGAATGGATACCTGAGAGGTACCTGCAAGGTTACAGTTCGCGGCCCGAGAAGCACTCTCCGGCCAACATGCCCAACTGCAGCAACAGCTCCCAAAGCGAAGGAGCCAGGACCCAAAGACCTAGCTGGCCTGAAGGGCCCCCAGGGGGCCCCCAAGCAGCCCCTCTCAATTTGGGTCTGGGGGCTTTCGTTGGGCCGGGAACGTGGGAGATTCATGCAAGGTTGCAGTTCGTGGCCCGAGAAGCACTCTCCGGCCAACATGCCCAACTGCAGCAACAGCTCCCAAAGCGAAGGAGCCAGGACCCAAAGACCTAGCTGGCCTGAAGGGCCCCCAGGGGGCCCCCAAGCAGCCCCTCTCCATTTGGGTCTGGGGGCTTTCGTTGGGCATGGAACCTTGGAGATTCCTGCAAGGTTGCAGTTCGCGGCCCGAGAAGCACTCTCCGTCCAACATGCACAACTGCAGCAACAGCTCCCAAAGCGAAGGAGCCAGGACCCAAAGACCTAGCTGGCCTGAAGGGCCCCCAGGGGGCCCCCAAGCAGCCCCTCTCCATTTGGGTCTGGGGGCTTTCGTTGGGCCGGGAACCTGGGAGAATCCTGCAAGGTTGCAGTTCGCGGCCCGAGAAGCACTCTCCGGCCAACATGCCCAACTGCAGCAACAGCTCCCAAAGCGAAGGAGCCAGGACACAAAGACCTAGCTGGCCTGAAGGGCCCCCAGGGGGCCACCAAGCAGCCCCTCTCAATTTGGGTCTGGGGGCTTTCGTTGGGCATGGAACCTGGGAGATTCCTGCAAGGTTGCAGTTCGCGGCCCGAGAAGCACTCTCCGGCCAACATGCCCAACTGCAGCAACAGCTCCCAAACCGAAGGAGCCAGGACCCAAAGACCTAGCTGGCCTGAAGGGCCCCCAGGGGGTCCCCAAGCAGCCCCTCTCAATTTGGGTCTGGGGGCTTTCGTTTGGCCGGGAAACTGGGAGAATCCTGCAAGGTTGCAGTTCGCGGCCCGAGAAGCACTCTCCGGCCAACATGCCCAACTGCAGCAACAGCTCCCAAAGCGAAGGAGCCAGGACCCAAAGACCTAGCTGGCCTGAAGGGCCCCCAGGGGGCCCCCAAGGAGCTCCTCTCCATTTGGGTCTGGGGGCTTTTGTTGGGCCGGGAACCTGAAAGATTCCTGCAAGGTTGCAGTTCGCGGCCCGAGAAGCACTCTCCGCCCAACATGCCCAACTGCAGCAACAGCTCCCAAACCGAAGGAGCCAGGACCCAAAGACCTAGCTGGCCTGAAGGGCCCCCAGGGGGCCCCCAAGCAGCCCCTCTCAATTTGGGTCTGGGGGCTTTCGTTGGGCATGGATACCTGAGAGGTACATGCAAGGTTACAGTTCGCGGCCCGAGAAGCACTCTCCGGCCAACATGCCCAACTGCAGCAACAGCTCCCAAAGCGAAGGAGCCAGGACCCAAAGACCTAGCTGGCCTGAAGGGCCCCCAGGGGGCCCCCAAGCAGCCCCTCTCCATTTGGGTCTGGGGGCTTTCGTTGGGCCGGGAACCTGGGAGAATCCTGCAAGGTTGCAGTTCGCGGCCCGAGAAGCACTCTCCGGCCAACATGCCCAACTGCAGCAACAGCTCCCAAAGCGAAGGAGCCAGGACACAAAGACCTAGCTGGCCTGAAGGGCCCCCAGGGGGCCACCAAGCAGCCCCTCTCAATTTGGGTCTGGGGGCTTTCGTTGGGCATGGAACCTGGGAGATTCCTGCAAGGTTGCAGTTCGCGGCCCGAGAAGCACTCTCCGGCCAACATGCCCAACTGCAGCAACAGCTCCCAAACCGAAGGAGCCAGGACCCAAAGACCTAGCTGGCCTGAAGGGCCCCCAGGGGGTCCCCAAGCAGCCCCTCTCAATTTGGGTCTGGGGGCTTTCGTTGGGCCGGGAAACTGGGAGAATCCTGCAAGGTTGCAGTTCGCGGCCCAAGAAGCACTCTCCGGCCAACATGCCCAACTGCAGCAACAGCTCCCAAACCGAAGGAGCCAGGACCCAAAGACCTAGCTGGCCTGAAGGGCCCCCAGGGCGCCCCCAAGCAGCCCCTCTCCATTTGGGTCTGGGGGCTTTCGTTGGGCCGGGAACCTGGGAGATTCATGCAAGGTTGCAGTTCGCGGCCCGAGAAGCACTCTCCGGCCAACATGCCCAACTGCAGCAACAGCTCCCAAAGCGAAGGAGCCAGGACCCAAAGACCTAGCTGGCCTGAAGGGCCCCCAGGGGGCCCCCAAGCAGCCCCTCTCAATTTGGGTCTGGGGGCTTTCGTTGGGCATGGATACCTGAGAGGTACCTGCAAGTTACAGTTCGCGGCCCGAGAAGCACTCTCCGGCCAACATGCCCAACTGCAGCAACAGCTCCCAAAGCGAAGGAGCCAGGACCCAAAGACCTAGCTGGCCTGAAGGGCCCCCAGGGGGCCCCCAAGCAGCCCCTCTCCATTTGGGTCTGGGGGCTTTCGTTGGGTCGGGAACCTGGGAGATTCCTGCAAGGTTGCAGTTCGCGGCCCGAGAAGCACTCTCCGGCCAACATGCCCAACTGCAGCAACAGCTCCCAAACCGAAGGAGCCAGGACCCAAAGACCTAGCTGGCCTGAAGGGCCCCCAGGGGGCCACCAAGCAGCCCCTCTCCATTTGGGTCTGGGGGCTTTCGTTGGGCATGGATACCTGAGAGGTACCTGCAAGGTTACAGTTCGCGGCCCGAGAAGCACTCTCCGGCCAACATGCCCAACTGCAGCAACAGCTCCCAAACCGAAGGAGCCAGGACCCAAAGACCTAGCTGGCCTGAAGGGCCCCCAGGGGGCCCCCAAGCAGCCCCTCTCAATTTGGGTCTGGGGGCTTTCGTTGGGCCGGGAACCTGGGAGATTCATGCAAGGTTGCATTTCGCGGCCCGAGAAGCACTCTCCGGCCAACATGCCCAACTGCAGCAACAGCTCCCAAACCGAAGGAGCCAGGACCCAAAGACCTAGCTGGCCTGAAGGGCCCCCAGGGGGCCCCCAAGCAGCCCCTCTCCATTTGGGTCTGGGGGCTTTCGTTGGGCATGGAACCTTGGAGATTCCTGCAAGGTTGCAGTTCGCGACCCGAGAAGCACTCTCCGGATCAACATGCCCAACTGCAGCAACAGCTCCCAAACCGAAGGAGCCAGGACCCAAAGACCTAGCTGGCCTGAAGGGCCCCCAGGGGGCCCCCAAGCAGCCCCTCTCCATTTGGGTCTGGGGGCTTTCGTTGGGCCGGGAACCTGGGAGAATCCTGCAAGGTTGCAGTTCGCGGCCCGAGAAGCACTCTCCGGCCAACATGCCCAACTGCAGCAACAGCTCCCAAACCGAAGGAGCCAGGACCCAAAGACCTAGCTGGCCTGAAGGGCCCCCAGGGGGCCCCCAAGCAGCCCCTCTCAATTTGGGTCTGGGGGCTTTCGTTGGGCCGGGAACCTGGGAGAATCCTGCAAGGTTGCAGTTCGCGGCCCGAGAAGCACTCTCCGGCCAACATGCCCAACTGCAGCAACAGCTCCCAAACCGAAGGAGCCAGGACCCAAAGACCTAGCTGGCCTGAAGGGCCCCCAGGGGGCCACCAAGCAGCCCCTCTCCATTTGGGTCTGGGGCCTTTCGTTGGGCCGGGAACCTGGGAGATTCCTGCGAGGTTGCAGTTCGCGGCCCGAGAAGCACTCTCCGGCCAACATGCCCAACTGCAGCAACAGCTCCCAAAGCGAAGGAGCCAGGACCCAAAGACCTAGCTGGCCTGAAGGGCCCCCAGGGGGCCCCCAAGCAGCCCCTCTCCATTTGGGTCTGGGGGCTTTCGTTGGGCCGGGAACCTGGGAGGTACCTGCAAGGTTGCAGTTCGCGGCCCGAGAAGCACTCTCCGGCCAAGATGCCCAACTGTAGCAACAGCTCCCAAAGCGAAGGAGCCAGGACACAAAGACCTAGCTGGCCTGAAGGGCCCCCAGGGGGCCCCCAAGCAGCCCCTCTCAATTTGGGTCTGGGGGCTTTCGTTGGGCATGTATACCTGAGAGGTACCTGCAAGTTTACAGTTCGCGGCCCGAGAAGCACTCTCCGGCCAACATGCCCAACTGCAGCAACAGCTCCCAAACCGAAGGAGCCAGGACCCAAAGACCTAGCTGGCCTGAAGGGCCCCCAGGGGGCCCCCAAGCAGCCCCTCTCAATTTGGGTCTGGGGGCTTTCGTTGGGCATGGAACCTGGGAGATTCCTGCAAGGTTGCAGTTCGCGGCCCGAGAAGCACTCTCCGGCCAACATGCCCAACTGCAGCAACAGCTCCCAAACCGAAGGAGCCAGGACACAAAGACCTAGCTGGCCTGAAGGGCCCCCAGGGGGGCCCCAAGCAGCCCCTCTCACTTTGGGTCTGGGGGCTTTCGTTGGGCCGGGAACCTGGGAGAATCCTGCAAGGTTGCAGTTCGCGGCCCAAGAAGCACTCTCCGGCCAACATGCCCAACTGCAGCAACAGCTCCCAAAGCGAAGGAGCCAGGACCCAAAGACCTAGCTGGCCTGAAGGGCCCCCAGGGGGCCACCAAGCAGCCCCTCTCAATTTGGGTCTGGGGGCTTTCGTTGGGCATGGATACCTGAGAGGTACCTGCAAGGTTGCAGTTCGCGGCCGGAGAAGCACTCTCCGGCCAACATGCTCAACTGCAGCAACAGCTCCCAAAGCGAAGGAGCCAGGACCCAAAGACCTAGCTGGCCTGAAGGGCCCCCAGGGGGCCCCCAAGCAGCCCCTCTCCATTTGGGTCTGGGGGCTTTCGTTGGGCCGGGAACCTGGGAGAATCCTGCAAGGTTGCAGTTCGCGGCCCGAGAAGCACTCTCCGGCCAACATGCCCAACTGCAGCAACAGCTCCCAAAGCGAAGGAGCCAGGACCCAAAGACCTAGCTGGCCTGAAGGGCCCCCAGGGGGCCCCCAAGCAGCCCCTCTCCATTTGGGTCTGGGGGCTTTCGTTGGGCATGGAACCTTGGAGATTTCTGCAAGGTTGCAGTTCGCGGCCCGAGAAGCACTCTCCGGCCAACATGCCCAACTGCAGCAACAGCTCCCAAACCGAAGGAGCCAGGACCCAAAGACCTAGCTGGCCTGAAGGGCCCCCAGGGGGCCCCCAAGCAGCCCCTCTCCATTTGGGTCTGGGGGCTTTCGTTGGGCCGGGAACCTGGGAGAATCCTGCAAGGTTGCAGTTCGCGGCCCGAGAAGCACTCTCCGGCCAACATGCCCAACTGCAGCAACAGCTCCCAAACCGAAGGAGCCAGGACACAAAGACCTAGCTGGCCTGAAGGGCCCCCAGGGGGCCACCAAGCAGCCCCTCTCAATTTGGGTCTGGGGGCTTTCGTTGGGCATGGAACCTGGGAGATTCCTGCAAGGTTGCAGTTCGCGGCCCAAGAAGCACTCTCCGGCCAACATGCCCAACTGCAGCAACAGCTCCCAAAGCGAAGGAGCCAGGACCCAAAGACCTAGCTGGCCTGAAGGGCCCCCAGGGGGTCCCCAAGCAGCCCCTCTCCATTTGGGTCTGGGGCCTTTCGTTGGGCCGGGAACCTGGGAGATTCCTGCGAGGTTGCAGTTCGCGGCCCGAGAAGCACTCTCCGGCCAACATGCCCAACTGCAGCAACAGCTCCCAAAGCGAAGGAGCCAGGACCCAAAGACCTAGCTGGCCTGAAGGGCCCCCAGGGGGCCCCCAAGGAGCTCCTCTCCACTTGGGTCTGGGGGCTTTTGTTGGGCCGGGAACCTGAAAGATTCTTGCAAGGTTGCAGTTCGCGGCCCGAGAAGCACTCTCCGGCCAACATGCCCAACTGCAGCAACAGCTCCCAAAGCGAAGGAGCCAGGACACAAAGACCTAGCTGGCCTGAAGGGCCCCCAGGGGGCCCCCAAGCAGCCCCTCTCAATTTGGGTCTGGGGGCTTTCGTTGGGCATGGATACCTGAGAGGTACCTTCAAGTTACAGTTCGCGGCCCGAGAAGCACTCTCCGGCCAACATGCACAACTGCAGCAACAGCTCCCAAAGCGAAGGAGCCAGGACCCAAAGACCTAGCTGGCCTGAAGGGCCCCCAGGGGGCCCCCAAGCAGCCCCTCTCAATTTGGGTCTGGGGGCTTTCTTTGGGCCGGGAACCTGGGAGATTCATGCAAGGTTGCAGTTCGCGGCCCGAGAAGCACTCTCCGGCCAACATGCCCAACTGCAGCAACAGCTCCCAAAGCGAAGGAGCCAGGACCCAAAGACCTAGCTGGCCTGAAGGGCCCCCAGGGGGCCACCAAGCAGCCCCTCTCAATTTGGGTCTGGGGGCTTTCGTTGGGCATGGATACCTGAGAGGTACCTGCAAGGTTACAGTTCGCGGCCGGAGAAGCACTCTCCGGCCAACATGCCCAACTGCAGCAACAGCTCCCAAAGCGAAGGAGCCAGGACCCAAAGACCTAGCTGGCCTGAAGGGCCCCCAGGGGGCCACCAAGCAGCCCCTCTCCATTTGGGTCTGGGGGCTTTCGTTGGGCATGGATACCTGAGAGGTACCTGCAAGGTTGCAGTTCGAGGCCCGAGAAGCACTCTCCGCCCAACATGCCCAACTGCAGCAACAGCTCCCAAACCGAATGAGCCAGGACCCAAAGACCTAGCTGGCCTGAAGGGCCCCCAGGGGGCCCCCAAGCAGCCCCTCTCCATTTGGGTCTGGGGGCTTTCGTTGGGCATGGAACCTTGGAGATTCCTGCAAGGTTGCAGTTCGCGGCCCGAGAAGCACTCTCCGGCCAACATGCCCAACTGCAGCAACAGCTCCCAAACCGAAGGAGCCAGGACCCAAAGACCTAGCTGGCCTGAAGGGCCCCCAGGGGGCCCCCAAGCAGCCCCTCTCAATTTGGGTCTGGGGGCTTTCGTTGGGCCGGGAACCTGGGAGATTCATGCAAGGTTGCATTTCGCGGCCCGAGAAGCACTCTCCGGCCAACATGCCCAACTGCAGCAACAGCTCCCAAACCGAAGGAGCCAGGACCCAAAGACCTAGCTGGCCTGAAGGGCCCCCAGGGGGCCCCCAAGCAGCCCCTCTCCATTTGGGTCTGGGGGCTTTCGTTGGGCATGGAACCTTGGAGATTCCTGCAAGGTTGCAGTTCGCGACCCGAGAAGCACTCTCCGGATCAACATGCCCAACTGCAGCAACAGCTCCCAAACCGAAGGAGCCAGGACCCAAAGACCTAGCTGGCCTGAAGGGCCCCCAGGGGGCCCCCAAGCAGCCCCTCTCCATTTGGGTCTGGGGGCTTTCGTTGGGCCGGGAACCTGGGAGAATCCTGCAAGGTTGCAGTTCGCGGCCCGAGAAGCACTCTCCGGCCAACATGCCCAACTGCAGCAACAGCTCCCAAACCGAAGGAGCCAGGACCCAAAGACCTAGCTGGCCTGAAGGGCCCCCAGGGGGCCCCCAAGCAGCCCCTCTCAATTTGGGTCTGGGGGCTTTCGTTGGGCCGGGAACCTGGGAGAATCCTGCAAGGTTGCAGTTCGCGGCCCGAGAAGCACTCTCCGGCCAACATGCCCAACTGCAGCAACAGCTCCCAAACCGAAGGAGCCAGGACCCAAAGACCTAGCTGGCCTGAAGGGCCCCCAGGGGGCCACCAAGCAGCCCCTCTCCATTTGGGTCTGGGGCCTTTCGTTGGGCCGGGAACCTGGGAGATTCCTGCGAGGTTGCAGTTCGCGGCCCGAGAAGCACTCTCCGGCCAACATGCCCAACTGCAGCAACAGCTCCCAAAGCGAAGGAGCCAGGACCCAAAGACCTAGCTGGCCTGAAGGGCCCCCAGGGGGCCCCCAAGCAGCCCCTCTCCATTTGGGTCTGGGGGCTTTCGTTGGGCCGGGAACCTGGGAGGTACCTGCAAGGTTGCAGTTCGCGGCCCGAGAAGCACTCTCCGGCCAAGATGCCCAACTGTAGCAACAGCTCCCAAAGCGAAGGAGCCAGGACACAAAGACCTAGCTGGCCTGAAGGGCCCCCAGGGGGCCCCCAAGCAGCCCCTCTCAATTTGGGTCTGGGGGCTTTCGTTGGGCATGTATACCTGAGAGGTACCTGCAAGTTTACAGTTCGCGGCCCGAGAAGCACTCTCCGGCCAACATGCCCAACTGCAGCAACAGCTCCCAAACCGAAGGAGCCAGGACCCAAAGACCTAGCTGGCCTGAAGGGCCCCCAGGGGGCCCCCAAGCAGCCCCTCTCAATTTGGGTCTGGGGGCTTTCGTTGGGCATGGAACCTGGGAGATTCCTGCAAGGTTGCAGTTCGCGGCCCGAGAAGCACTCTCCGGCCAACATGCCCAACTGCAGCAACAGCTCCCAAACCGAAGGAGCCAGGACACAAAGACCTAGCTGGCCTGAAGGGCCCCCAGGGGGGCCCCAAGCAGCCCCTCTCACTTTGAGTCTGGGGGCTTTCGTTGGGCCGGGAACCTGGGAGAATCCTGCAAGGTTGCAGTTCGCGGCCCAAGAAGCACTCTCCGGCCAACATGCCCAACTGCAGCAACAGCTCCCAAAGCGAAGGAGCCAGGACCCAAAGACCTAGCTGGCCTGAAGGGCCCCCAGGGGGCCACCAAGCAGCCCCTCTCAATTTGGGTCTGGGGGCTTTCGTTGGGCATGGATACCTGAGAGGTACCTGCAAGGTTGCAGTTCGCGGCCCGAGAAGCACTCTCCGGCCAACATGCTCAACTGCAGCAACAGCTCCCAAAGCGAAGGAGCCAGGACCCAAAGACCTAGCTGGCCTGAAGGGCCCCCAGGGGGCCCCCAAGCAGCCCCTCTCCATTTGGGTCTGGGGGCTTTCGTTGGGCCGGGAACCTGGGAGAATCCTGCAAGGTTGCAGTTCGCGGCCCGAGAAGCACTCTCCGGCCAACATGCCCAACTGCAGCAACAGCTCCCAAAGCGAAGGAGCCAGGACCCAAAGACCTAGCTGGCCTGAAGGGCCCCCAGGGGGCCCCCAAGCAGCCCCTCTCCATTTGGGTCTGGGGGCTTTCGTTGGGCATGGAACCTTGGAGATTTCTGCAAGGTTGCAGTTCGCGGCCCGAGAAGCACTCTCCGGCCAACATGCCCAACTGCAGCAACAGCTCCCAAACCGAAGGAGCCAGGACCCAAAGACCTAGCTGGCCTGAAGGGCCCCCAGGGGGCCCCCAAGCAGCCCCTCTCCATTTGGGTCTGGGGGCTTTCGTTGGGCCGGGAACCTGGGAGAATCCTGCAAGGTTGCAGTTCGCGGCCCGAGAAGCACTCTCCGGCCAACATGCCCAACTGCAGCAACAGCTCCCAAAGCGAAGGAGCCAGGACACAAAGACCTAGCTGGCCTGAAGGGCCCCCAGGGGGCCCCCAAGCAGCCCCTCTCAATTTGGGTCTGGGGGCTTTCGTTGGGCATGGAACCTGGGAGATTCCTGCAAGGTTGCAGTTCGCGGCCCAAGAAGCACTCTCCGGCCAACATGCCCAACTGCAGCAACAGCTCCCAAAGCGAAGGAGCCAGGACCCAAAGACCTAGCTGGCCTGAAGGGCCCCCAGGGGGTCCCCAAGCAGCCCCTCTCCATTTGGGTCTGGGGCCTTTCGTTGGGCCGGGAACCTGGGAGATTCCTGCGAGGTTGCAGTTCGCGGCCCGAGAAGCACTCTCCGGCCAACATGCCCAACTGCAGCAACAGCTCCCAAAGCGAAGGAGCCAGGACCCAAAGACCTAGCTGGCCTGAAGGGCCCCCAGGGGGCCCCCAAGGAGCTCCTCTCCACTTGGGTCTGGGGGCTTTTGTTGGGCCGGGAACCTGAAAGATTCTTGCAAGGTTGCAGTTCGCGGCCCGAGAAGCACTCTCCGGCCAACATGCCCAACTGCAGCAACAGCTCCCAAAGCGAAGGAGCCAGGACACAAAGACCTAGCTGGCCTGAAGGGCCCCCAGGGGGCCCCCAAGCAGCCCCTCTCAATTTGGGTCTGGGGGCTTTCGTTGGGCATGGATACCTGAGAGGTACCTTCAAGTTACAGTTCGCGGCCCGAGAAGCACTCTCCGGCCAACATGCACAACTGCAGCAACAGCTCCCAAAGCGAAGGAGCCAGGACCCAAAGACCTAGCTGGCCTGAAGGGCCCCCAGGGGGCCCCCAAGCAGCCCCTCTCAATTTGGGTCTGGGGGCTTTCTTTGGGCCGGGAACCTGGGAGATTCATGCAAGGTTGCAGTTCGCGGCCCGAGAAGCACTCTCCGGCCAACATGCCCAACTGCAGCAACAGCTCCCAAAGCGAAGGAGCCAGGACCCAAAGACCTAGCTGGCCTGAAGGGCCCCCAGGGGGCCACCAAGCAGCCCCTCTCAATTTGGGTCTGGGGGCTTTCGTTGGGCATGGATACCTGAGAGGTACCTGCAAGGTTACAGTTCGCGGCCGGAGAAGCACTCTCCGGCCAACATGCCCAACTGCAGCAACAGCTCCCAAAGCGAAGGAGCCAGGACCCAAAGACCTAGCTGGCCTGAAGGGCCCCCAGGGGGCCACCAAGCAGCCCCTCTCCATTTGGGTCTGGGGGCTTTCGTTGGGCATGGATACCTGAGAGGTACCTGCAAGGTTGCAGTTCGAGGCCCGAGAAGCACTCTCCGCCCAACATGCCCAACTGCAGCAACAGCTCCCAAACCGAATGAGCCAGGACCCAAAGACCTAGCTGGCCTGAAGGGCCCCCAGGGGGCCCCCAAGCAGCCCCTCTCCATTTGGGTCTGGGGGCTTTCGTTGGGCATGGAACCTTGGAGATTCCTGCAAGGTTGCAGTTCGCGGCCCGAGAAGCACTCTCCGGCCAACATGCCCAACTGCAGCAACAGCTCCCAAACCGAAGGAGCCAGGACCCAAAGACCTAGCTGGCCTGAAGGGCCCCCAGGGGGCCCCCAAGCAGCCCCTCTCCATTTGGGTCTGGGGGCTTTCGTTGGGCCGGGAACCTGGGAGAATCCTGCAAGGTTGCAGTTCGCGGCCCGAGAAGCACTCTCCGGCCAACATGCCCAACTGCAGCAACAGCTCCCAAAGCGAAGGAGCCAGGACACAAAGACCTAGCTGGCCTGAAGGGCCCCCAGGGGGCCCCCAAGCAGCCCCTCTCAATTTGGGTCTGGGGGCTTTCGTTGGGCATGGAACCTGGGAGATTCCTGCAAGGTTGCAGTTCGCGGCCCGAGAAGCACTCTCCGGCCAACATGCCCAACTGCAGCAACAGCTCCCAAACCGAAGGAGCCAGGACCCAAAGACCTAGCTGGCCTGAAGGGCCCCCAGGGAGCCCCCAAGCAGCCCCTCTCAATTTGGGTCTGGGGGCTTTCGTTGGGCCGGGAAACTGGAAGAATCCTGCAAGGTTGCAGTTCGCGGCCCAAGAAGCACTCTCCGGCCAACATGCCCAACTGCAGCAACAGCTCCCAAAGCGAAGGAGCCAGGACCCAAAGACCTAGCTGGCCTGAAGGGCCCCCAGGGGGCCCCCAAGCAGCCCCTCTCCATTTGGGTCTGGGGCCTTTCGTTGGGCCGGGAACCTGGGAGATTCATGCAAGGTTGCAGTTCGCGGCCCGAGAAGCACTCTCCGGCCAACATGCCCAACTGCAGCAACAGCTCCCAAAGCGAAGGAGCCAGGACCCAAAGACCTAGCTGGCCTGAAGGGCCCCCAGGGGGCCCCCAAGGAGCTCCTCTCCATGTGGGTCTGGGGGCTTTTGTTGGGCCGGGAACCTGAAAGATTCCTGCAAGGTTGCAGTTCGAGGCCCGAGAAGCACTCTCCGGCCAACATGCCCAACTGCAGCAACAGCTCCCAAAGCGAAGGAGCCAGGACACAAAGACCTAGCTGGCCTGAAGGGCCCCCAGGGGGCCCCCAAGCAGCCCCTCTCAATTTGGGTCTGGGGGCTTTCGTTGGGCATGGATACCTGAGAGGTACATGCAAGTTACAGTTCGCGGCCCGAGAAGCACTCTCCGGCCAACATGCCCAACTGCAGCAACAGCTCCCAAACCGAAGGAGCCAGGACCCAAAGACCTAGCTGGCCTGAAGGGCCCCCAGGGCGCCCCCAAGCAGCCCCTCTCCATTTGGGTCTGGGGGCTTTCGTTGGGCCGGGAACCTGGGAGATTCATGCAAGGTTGCAGTTCGCGGCCCGAGAAGCACTCTCCGGCCAACATGCCCAACTGCAGCAACAGCTCCCAAACCGAAGGAGCCAGGACCCAAAGACCTAGCTGGCCTGAAGGGCCCCCAGGGGGCCCCCAAGCAGCCCCTCTCCATTTGGGTCTGGGGGCTTTCGTTGGGCCGGGAACCTGGGAGATTCATGCAAGGTTTCAGTTCGCGGCCCGAGAAGCACTCTCCGGCCAACATGCCCAACTGCAGCAACAGCTCCCAAACCGAAGGAGCCAGGACCCAAAGACCTAGCTGGCCTGAAGGGCCCCCAGGGGGCCCCCAAGCAGCCCCTCTCCATTTGGGTCTGGGGGCTTTCGTTGGGCATGGATACCTGAGAGGTACCTGCAAGATTACAGTTCGCGGCCCGAGAAGCACTCTCCGGCCAACATGCCCAACTGCAGCAACAGCTCCCAAACCGAAGGAGCCAGGACCCAAAGACCTAGCTGGCCTGAAGGGCCCCCAGCGGGCCCCCAAGCAGCCCCTCTCAATTTGGGTCTGGGGGCTTTCGTTGGGCCGGGAACCTGGGAGATTCATGCAAGGTTGCAGTTCGCGGCCCGAGAAGCACTCTCCGGCCAACATGCCCAACTGCAGCAACAGCTCCCAAAGCGAAGGAGCCAGGACCCAAAGACCTAGCTGGCCTGAAGGGCCCCCAGGGGGCCCCCAAGCAGCCCCTCTCCATTTGGGTCTGGGGGCTTTCGTTGGGCATGGAACCTTGGAGATTCCTGCAAGGTTGCAGTTCGCGGCCCGAGAAGCACTCTCCGGATCAACATGCCCAACTGCAGCAACAGCTCCCAAACCGAAGGAGCCAGGTCCCAAAGACCTAGCTGGCCTGAAGGGCCCCCAGGGGGCCCCCAAGCAGCCCCTCTCAATTTGGGTCTGGGGGCTTTTGTTGGGCATGGAACCTGGGAGATTCCTGCAAGGTTGCAGTTCGAGGCCCGAGAAGCACTCTCCGGCCAACATGCCCAACTGCAGCAACAGCTCCCAAAGCGAAGGAGCCAGGACACAAAGACCTAGCTGGCCTGAAGGGCCCCCAGGGGGCCCCCAAGCAGCCCCTCTCAATTTGGGTCTGGGGGCTTTCGTAGGGCCGGGAACCTGGGAGATTCCTTCAAGGTTGCAGTTCGCGGCCCGAGAAGCACTCTCCGGCCAACATGCCCAACTGCAGCAACAGCTCCCAAACCGAATGAGCCAGGACCCAAAGACCTAGCTGGCCTGAAGGGCCCCCAGGGGGCCCCCAAGCAGCCCCTCTCAATTTGGGTCTGGGGGCTTTCGTTGGGCTGGGAACCTGGGAGATTCATGCAAGGTTGCAGTTCGCGGCCCGAGAAGCACTCTCCGGCCAACATGCCCAACTGCAGCAACAGCTCCCAAACCGAAGGAGCCAGGACCCAAAGACCTAGCTGGCCTGAAGGGCCCCCAGGGGGCCACCAAGCAGCCCCTCTCAATTTGGGTCTGGGGGCTTTCGTTGGGCATGGATACCTGAGAGGTACCTGCAAGGTTACAGTTCGCGGCCCGAGAAGCACTCTCCGGCCAACATGCCCAACTGCAGCAACAGCTCCCAAACCGAAGGAGCCAGGACCCAAAGACCTAGCTGGCCTGAAGGTCCCCCAGGGGGCCCCCAAGCAGCCCCTCTCAATTTGGGTCTGGGGGCTTTCGTTGGGCCGGGAACCTGGGAGATTCATGCAAGGTTGCAGTTCGTGGCCCGAGAAGCACTCTCCGGCCAACATGCCCAACTGCAGCAACAGCTCCCAAAGCGAAGGAGCCAGGACCCAAAGACCTAGCTGGCCTGAAGGGCCCCCAGGGGGCCCCCAAGCAGCCCCTCTCCATTTGGGTCTGGGGGCTTTCGTTGGGCATGGAACCTTGGAGATTCCTGCAAGGTTGCAGTTCGCGGCCCGAGAAGCACTCTCCGGCCAACATGCCCAACTGCAGCAACAGCTCCCAAAGCGAAGGAGCCAGGACCCAAAGACCTAGCTGGCCTGAAGGGCCCCCAGGGGGCCCCCAAGCAGCCCCTCTCCATTTGGGTCTGGGGGCTTTCGTTGGGCCGGGAACCTGGGAGAATCCTGCAAGATTGCAGTTCGCGGCCCGAGAAGCACTCTCCGGCCAACATGCCCAACTGCAGCAACAGCTCCCAAAGCGAAGGAGCCAGGACACAAAGACCTAGCTGGCCTGAAGGGCCCCCAGGGGGCCACCAAGCAGCCCCTCTCAATTTGGGTCTGGGGGCTTTCGTTGGGCATGGAACCTGGGAGATTCCTGCAAGGTTGCAGTTCGCGGCCCGAGAAGCACTCTCCGGCCAACATGCCCAACTGCAGCAACAGCTCCCAAACCGAAGGAGCCAGGACCCAAAGACCTAGCTGGCCTGAAGGGCCCCCAGGGGGGCCCCAAGCAGCCCCTCTCAATTTGGGTCTGGGGGCTTTCGTTGGGCCGGGAAACTGGGAGAATCCTGCAAGGTTGCAGTTCGCGGCCCAAGAAGCACTCTCCGGCCAACATGCCCAACTGCAGCAACAGCTCCCAAAGCGAAGGAGCCAGGACCCAAAGACCTAGCTGGCCTGAAGGGCCCCCAGGTGGCCCCCAAGGAGCTCCTCTCAATTTGGGTCTGGGGGCTTTTGTTGGGCCGGGAACCTGAAAGATTCCTGCAAGGTTGCAGTTCGCGGCCCGAGAAGCACTCTCCGGCCAACATGCCCAACTGCAGCAACAGCTCCCAAACCGAAGGAGCCAGGACCCAAAGACCTAGCTGGCCTGAAGGGCCCCCAGGGGGCCCCCAAGCAGCCCCTCTCAATTTGGGTCTGGGGGCTTTCGTTGGGCATGGATACCTGAGAGGTACATGCAAGTTACAGTTCGCGGCCCGAGAAGCACTCTCCGGCCAACATGCCCAACTGCAGCAACAGCTCCCAAACCGAAGGAGCCAGGACCCAAAGACCTAGCTGGCCTGAAGGGCCCCCAGGGCGCCCCCAAGCAGCCCCTCTCCATTTGGGTCTGGGGGCTTTCGTTGGGCCGGGAACCTGGGAGATTCATGCAAGGTTGCAGTTCGCGGCCCGAGAAGCACTCTCCGGCCAACATGCCCAACTGCAGCAAGAGCTCCCAAACCGAAGGAGCCAGGACCCAAAGACCTAGCTGGCCTGAAGGGCCCCCAGGGGGCCCCCAAGCAGCCCCTCTCAATTTGGGTCTGGGGGCTTTCGTTGGGCATGGATACCTGAGAGGTAACTGCAAGTTACAGTTCGCGGCCCGAGAAGCACTCTCCGGCCAACATGCCCAACTGCAGCAACAGCTCCCAAACCGAAGGAGCCAGGACCCAAAGACCTAGCTGGCCTGAAGGGCCCCCAGGGGGCCCCCAAGCAGCCCCTCTCCATTTGGGTCTGGGGGCTTTCGTTGGGTCGGGAACCTGGGAGATTCCTGCAAGGTTGCAGTTCGCGGCCCGAGAAGCACTCTCCGGCCAACATGCCCAACTGCAGCAACAGCTCCCAAAGCGAAGGAGCCAGGACACAAAGACCTAGCTGGCCTGAAGGGCCCCCAGGGGGCCACCAAGCAGCCCCTCTCAATTTGGGTCTGGGGGCTTTCGTTGGGCATGGATACCTGAGAGGTACCTGCAAGGTTACAGTTCGCGGCCCGAGAAGCACTCTCCGGCCAACATGCCCAACTGCAGCAACAGCTCCCAAACCGAAGGAGCCAGGACCCAAAGACCTAGCTGGCCTGAAGGGCCCCCAGGGGGCCCCCAAGCAGCCCCTCTCCATTTGGGTCTGGGGGCTTTCGTTGGGCCGGGAACCTGGGAGATTCATGCAAGGTTGCAGTTCGCGGCCCGAGAAGCACTCTCCGGCCAACATGCCCAACTGCAGCAACAGCTCCCAAAGCGAAGGAGCCAGGACCCAAAGACCTAGCTGGCCTGAAGGGCCCCCAGGGGGCCCCCAAGCAGCCCCTCTCCATTTGGGTCTGGGGGCTTTCGTTGGGCATGGAACCTTGGAGATTCCTGCAAGGTTGCAGTTCGCGGCCCGAGAAGCACTCTCCGGATCAACATGCCCAACTGCAGCAACAGCTCCCAAAGCGAAGGAGCCAGGACCCAAAGACCTAGCTGGCCTGAAGGGCCCCCAGGGGGCCCCCAAGCAGCCCCTCTCCATTTGGGTCTGGGGGCTTTCGTTGGGCCGGGAACCTGGGAGAATCATGCAAGGTTGCAGTTCGCGGCCCGAGAAGCACTCTCCGGCCAACATGCACAACTGCAGCAACAGCTCCCAAAACGAAGGAGCCAGGACCCAAAGACCTAGCTGGCCTGAAGGGCCCCCAGGGGGCCCCCAAGCAGCCCCTCTCCATTTGGGTCTGGGGGCTTTTGTTGGGCCGGGAACCTGGGAGAATCCTGCAAGGTTGCAGTTCGCGGCCCGAGAAGCACTCTCCGGCCAACATGCCCAACTGCAGCAACAGCTCCCAAAGCGAAGGAGCCAGGACACAAAGACCTAGCTGGCCTGAAGGGCCCCCAGGGGGCCACCAAGCAGCCCCTCTCAATTTGGGTCTGGGGGCTTTCGTTGGGCATGTATACCTGAGAGGTACCTGCAAGGTTACAGTTCGCGGCCCGAGAAGCACTCTCCGGCCAACATGCCCAACTGCAGCAACAGCTCCCAAACCGAAGGAGCCAGGACCCAAAGACCTAGCTGGCCTGAAGGGCCCCCAAAGGGCCCCCAAGCAGCCCCTCTCAATTTGGGTCTGGGGGCTTTCGTTGGGCATGGAACCTGGGAGATTCCTGCAAGGTTGCAGTTCGCGGCCCGAGAAGCACTCTCCGCCCAACATGCCCAACTGCAGCAACAGCTCCCAAAGCGAAGGAGCCAGGACACAAAGACCTAGCTGGCCTGAAGGGCCCCCAGGGGGGCCCCAAGCAGCCCCTCTCCATTTGGGTCTGGGGGCTTTCGTTGGGCCGGGAACCTGGGAGATTCCTGCAAGGTTGCAGTTCGCGGCCCGAGAAGCACTCTCCGGCCAACATGCCCAACTGCAGCAACAGCTCCCAAAGCGAAGGAGCCAGGACCCAAAGACCTAGCTGGCCTGAAGGGACCCCAGGGGGCCCCCAAGCAGCCCCTCTCCATTTGGGTCTGGGGGCTTTCGTTGGGCCGGGAACCTGGGAGAATCCTGCAAGGTTGCAGTTCGCGGCCCGAGAAGCACTCTCCGGCCAACATGCCCAACTGCAGCAACAGCTCCCAAAGCGAAGGAGCCAGGACACAAAGACCTAGCTGGCCTGAAGGGCCCCCAGGGGGCCCCCAAGCAGCCCCTCTCAATTTGGGTCTGGGGGCTTTCGTTGGGCATGGAACCTGGGAGATTCCTGCAAGGTTGCAGTTCGCGGCCCAAGAAGCACTCTCCGGCCAACATGCCCAACTGCAGCAACAGCTCCCAAAGCGAAGGAGCCAGGACACAAAGACCTAGCTGGCCTGAAGGGCCCCCAGGGGGCCACCAAGCAGCCCCTCTCCATTTGGGTCTGGGGGCTTTCGTTGGGCATGGATACCTGAGAGGTACCTGCAAGGTTGCAGTTCGAGGCCCGAGAAGCACTCTCCGCCCAACATGCCCAACTGCAGCAACAGCTCCCAAACCGAATGAGCCAGGACCCAAAGAGCTAGCTGGCCTGAAGGGCCCCCAGGGGGCCCCCAAGCAGCCCCTCTCCATTTGGGTCTGGGGGCTTTCTTTGGGCCGGGAACCTGGGAGATTCATGCAAGGTTGCAGTTCGCGGCCCGAGAAGCACTCTCCGGCCAACATGCCCAACTGCAGCAACAGCTCCCAAACCGAAGGAGCCAGGACCCAAAGACCTAGCTGGCCTTAATGGACCCCAAGGGGCCACCAAGCAGCCCCTCTCAATTTGGGTCTGGGGGCTTTCGTTGGGCATGGATACCTGAGAGGTACCTGCAAGGTTACAGTTCGCGGCCCGAGAAGCACTCTCCGGCCAACATGCCCAACTGCAGCAACAGCTCCCAAACCGAAGGAGCCAGGACCCAAAGACCTAGCTGGCCTGAAGGGCCCCCAGGGGGCCCCCAAGCAGCCCCTCTCCATTTGGGTCTGGGGGCTTTCGTTGGGCCGGGAACCTGGGAGATTCATGCAAGGTTGCAGTTCGTGGCCCGAGAAGCACTCTCCGGCCAACATGCACAACTGCAGCAACAGCTCCCAAACCGAAGGAGCCAGGACCCAAAGACCTAGCTGGCCTGAAGGGCCCCCAGGGGGCCCCCAAGCAGCCCCTCTCAATTTGGGTCTGGGGGCTTTCGTTGGGCATGGAACCTTGGAGATTCCTGCAAGGTTGCAGTTCGCGGCCCGAGAAGCACTCTCCGGCCAACATGCCCAACTGCAGCAACAGCTCCCAAAGCGAAGGAGCCAGGACCCAAAGACCTAGCTGGCCTGAAGGGCCCCCAGGGGGCCCCCAAGCAGCCCCTCTCCATTTGGGTCTGGGGGCTTTCGTTGGGCCGGGAACCTGGGAGAATCCTGCAAGGTTGCAGTTCGCGGCCCGAGAAGCACTCTCCGGCCAACATGCCCAACTGCAGCAACAGCTCCCAAAGCGAAGGAGCCAGGACACAAAGACCTAGCTGGCCTGAAGGGCCCCCAGGGGGCCCCCAAGCAGCCCCTCTCCATTTGGGTCTGGGGGCTTTCGTTGGGCATGGAACCTGGGAGATTCCTGCAAGGTTGCAGTTCGCGGCCCGAGAAGCACTCTCCGGCCAACATGCCCAACTGCAGCAACAGCTCCCAAACCGAAGGAGCCAGGACCCAAAGACCTAGCTGGCCTGAAGGGCCCCCAGGGGGCCCCCAAGCAGCCCCTCTCCATTTGGGTCTGGGGGCTTTCGTTGGGCCGGGAACCTGGGAGATTCATGCAAGGTTTCAGTTCGCGGCCCGAGAAGCACTCTCCGGCCAACATGCCCAACTGCAGCAACAGCTCCCAAACCGAAGGAGCCAGGACCCAAAGACCTAGCTGGCCTGAAGGGCCCCCAGGGGGCCCCCAAGCAGCCCCTCTCAATTTGGGTCTGGGGGCTTTCGTTGGGCCGGTTACCTGGGAGATTCATGCAAGGTTGCAGTTCGCGGCCCGAGAAGCACTCTCCGGCCAACATGCCCAACTGCAGCAACAGCTCCCAAACCGAAGGAGCCAGGACCCAAAGACCTAGCTGGCCTGAAGGGCCCCCAGGGGGCCACCAAGCAGCCCCTCTCCATTTGGGTCTGGGGGCTTTCGTTGGGCATGGAACCTTGGAGATTCCTGCAAGGTTGCAGTTCGCGGCCCGAGAAGCACTCTCCGGATCAACATGCCCAACTGCAGCAACAGCTCCCAAAGCGAAGGAGCCAGGACCCAAAGACCTAGCTGGCCTGAAGGGCCCCCAGGGGGCCCCCAAGCAGCCCCTCTCCATTTGGGTCTGGGGGCTTTCGTTGGGCCGGGAACCTGGGAGAATCCTGCAAGGTTGCAGTTCGCGGCCCGAGAAGCACTCTCCGGCCAACATGCCCAACTGCAGCAACAGCTCCCAAAGCGAAGGAGCCAGGACCCAAAGACCTAGCTGGCCTGAAGGGCCCCCAGGGGGCCCCCAAGCAGCCCCTCTCAATTTGGGTCTGGGTGCTTTTGTTGGGCCGGGAACCTGGGAGAATCCTGCAAGGTTGCAGTTCGCGGCCCGAGAAGCACTCTCCGGCCAACATGCCCAACTGCAGCAACAGCTCCCAAACCGAAGGAGCCAGGACCCAAAGACCTAGCTGGCCTGAAGGGCCCCCAGGGAGCCCCCAAGCAGCCCCTCTCCATTTGGGTCTGGGGGCTTTCGTTGGGCCGGGAACCTGGGAGATTCCTGCAAGGTTGCAGTTCGCGGCCCGAGAAGCACTCTCCGGCCAACATGCCCAACTGCAGCAACAGCTCCCAAACCGAAGGAGCCAGGACACAAAGACCTAGCTGGCCTGAAGGGCCCCCAGGGGGCCCCCAAGCAGCCCCTCTCAATTTGGGTCTGGGGGCTTTCGTTGGGCATGGATACCTGAGAGGTACCTGCAAGTTACAGTTCGCGGCCCGAGAAGCACTCTCCGGCCAACATGCCCAACTGCAGCAACAGCTCCCAAACCGAAGGAGCCAGGACCCAAAGACCTAGCTGGCCTGAAGGGCCCCCAGGGGGCCCCCAAGCAGCCCCTCTCAATTTGGGTCTGGGGGCTTTCGTTGGGCCGGGAACCTGGGAGATTCATGCAAGGTTGCAGTTCGCGGCCCGAGAAGCACTCTCCGGCCAACATGCCCAACTGCAGCAACAGCTCCCAAACCGAAGGAGCCAGGACCCAAAGACCTAGCTGGCCTGAAGGGCCCCCAGGGGGCCCCCAAGCAGCCCCTCTCCATTTGGGTCTGGGGGCTTTTGTTGGGCATGGAACCTGGGAGATTCCTTCAAGGTTGCAGTTCGAGGCCCGAGAAGCACTCTCCGGCCAACATGCCCAACTGCAGCAACAGCTCCCAAACCGAAGGAGCCAGGACACAAAGACCTAGCTGGCCTGAAGGGGCCCCAGGGGGCCCCCAAGCAGCCCCTCTCAATTTGGGTCTGGGGGCTTTCGTTGGGCCGGGAACCTGGGAGATTCCTTCAAGGTTGCAGTTCGCGGCCCGAGAAGCACTCTCCGGCCAACATGCCCAACTGCAGCAACAGCTCCCAAAGCGAAGGAGCCAGGACCCAAAGACCTAGCTGGCCTGAAGGGCCCCCAGGGGGCCCCCAAGCAGCCCCTCTCAATTTGGGTCTGGGGGCTTTCGTTGGGCCGGGAACCTGGGAGATTCATGCAAGGTTGCAGTTCGCGGCCCGAGAAGCACTCTCCGGCCAACATGCCCAACTGCAGCAACAGCTCCCAAAGCGAAGGAGCCAGGACCCAAAGACCTAGCTGGCCTGAAGGGCCCCCAGGGGGCCACCAAGCAGCCCCTCTCAATTTGGGTCTGGGGGCTTTCGTTGGGCATGGATACCTGAGAGGTACCTGCAAGGTTACAGTTCGCGGCCCGAGAAGCACTCTCCGGCCAACATGCCCAACTGCAGCAACAGCTCCCAAACCGAAGGAGCCAGGACCCAAAGACCTAGCTGGCCTGAAGGGCCCCCAGAGGGCCCCCAAGCAGCCCCTCTCAATTTGGGTCTGGGGGCTTTCGTTGGGCCGGGAACCTGGGAGATTCATGCAAGGTTGCAGTTCGTGGCCCGAGAAGCACTCTCCGGCCAACATGCCCAACTGCAGCAACAGCTCCCAAAGCGAAGGAGCCAGGACCCAAAGACCTAGCTGGCCTGAAGGGCCCCCAGGGGGCCCCCAAGCAGCCCCTCTCCATTTGGGTCTGGGGGCTTTCGTTGGGCATGGAACCTTGGAGATTCCTGCAACGTTGCAGTTCGCGGCCCGAGAAGCACTCTCCGGCCAACATGCCCAACTGCAGCAACAGCTCCCAAACCGAAGGAGCCAGGACCCAAAGACCTAGCTGGCCTGAAGGGCCCCCAGGGGGCCCCCAAGCAGCCCCTCTCAATTTGGGTCTGGGGGCTTTCGTTGGGCCGGGAACCTGGGAGAATCCTGCAAGGTTGCAGTTCGCGGCCCGAGAAGCACTCTCCGGCCAACATGCCCAACTGCAGCAACAGCTCCCAAAGCGAAGGAGCCAGGACCCAAAGACCTAGCTGGCCTGAAGGGCCCCCAGGGGGCCCCCAAGCAGCCCCTCTCCATTTGGGTCTGGGGGCTTTCGTTGGGCCGGGAACCTGGGAGATTCATGCAAGGTTGCAGTTCGCGGCCCGAGAAGCACTCTCCGGCCAACATGCCCAACTGCAGCAACAGCTCCCAAAGCGAAGGAGCCAGGACCCAAAGACCTAGCTGGCCTGAAGGGCCCCCAGGGGGCCCCCAAGCAGCCCCTCTCCATTTGGGTCTGGGGGCTTTCGTTGGGCATTGAACCTTGGAGATTCCTGCAAGGTTGCAGTTCGCGGCCCGAGAAGCACTCTCCGGCCAACATGCCCAACTGCAGCAACAGCTCCCAAACCGAAGGAGCCAGGACCCAAAGACCTAGCTGGCCTGAAGGGCCCCCAGGGGGCCCCCAAGCAGCCCCTCTCCATTTGGGTCTGGGGGCTTTCGTTGGGCCGGGAACCTGGGAGAATCCTGCAAGGTTGCAGTTCGCGGCCCGAGAAGCACTCTCCGGCCAACATGCCCAACTGCAGCAACAGCTCCCAAACCGAAGGAGCCAGGACCCAAAGACCTAGCTGGCCTGAAGGGCCCCCAGGGGGCCCCCAAGCAGCCCCTCTCAATTTGGGTCTGGGGGCTTTCGTTGGGCCGGGAACCTGGGAGGTACCAGCAAGGTTGCAGTTCGCGGCCCGAGAAGCACTCTCCGGCCAACATGCCCAACTGCAGCAACAGCTCCCAAAGCGAAGGAGCCAGGACCCAAAGACCTAGCTGGCCTGAAGGGCCCCCAGGGAGCCCCCAAGCAGCCCCTCTCCATTTGGGTCTGGGGGCTTTTGTTGGGCATGGAACCTGGGAGATTCCTGCAAGGTTGCAGTTCGCGGCCCGAGAAGCACTCTCCGGCCAACATGCCCAACTGCAGCAACAGCTCCCAAACCGAAGGAGCCAGGACCCAAAGACCTAGCTGGCCTGAAGGGCCCCCAGGGGGCCCCCAAGCAGCCCCTCTCCATTTGGGTCTGGGGGCTTTCGTTGGGCCGGGAACCTGGGAGATGCATGCAAAGTTGCAGTTCGCGGCCCGAGAAGCACTCTCCGGCCAACATGCCCAACTGCAGCAACAGCTCCCAAACCGAAGGAGCCAGGACCCAAAGACCTAGCTGGCCTGAAGGGCCCCCAGGGGGGCCCCAAGCAGCCCCTCTCAATTTGGGTCTGGGGGCTTTCGTTGGGCCGGGAACCTGGGAGATTCATGCAAGGTTGCAGTTCGCGGCCCGAGAAGCACTCTCCGGCCAACATGCCCAACTGCAGCAACAGCTCCCAAAGCGAAGGAGCCACGACCCAAAGACCTAGCTGGCCTGAAGGGCCCCCAGGGGGCCCCCAAGCAGCCCCTCTCCATTTGGGTCTGGGGGCTTTCGTTGGGCCGGGAACCTGGGAGATTCATGCAAAGTTGCAGTTCGCGGCCCGAGAAGCACTCTCCGGCCAACATGCTCAACTGCATCAACAGCTCCCAAACCGAAGGAGCCAGGACCCAAAGACCTAGCTGGCCTGAAGGGCCCCCAGGGGGCCCCCAAGCAGCCCCTCTCCATTTGGGTCTGGGGGCTTTCGTTGGGCATGGAACCTGGGAGATTCCTGCAAGGTTGCAGTTCGAGGCCCGAGAAGCACTCTCCGGCCAACATGCCCAACTGCAGCAACAGCTCCCAAACCGAAGGAGCCAGGACCCAAAGACCTAGCTGGCCTGAAGGGCCCCCAGGGGGCCCCCAAGCAGCCCCTCTCAATTTGGGTCTGGGGGCTTTCGTTGGGCCGGGAACCTGGGAGATTCCTTAAAGGTTGCAGTTCGCGGCCCGAGAAGCACTCTCCGCCCACCATGCACAACTGCAGCAACAGCTCCCAAACCGAAGGAGCCAGGACCCAAAGACCTAGCTGGCCTGAAGGGCCCCCAGAAGGCCACCAAGCAGCCCCTCTCCATTTGGGTCTGGGGGCTTTCGTTGGGCATGTATACCTGAGAGGTACCTGCAAGTTACAGTTCGCGGCCCGAGAAGCACTCTCCGGCCAACATGCCCAACTGCAGCAACAGCTCCCAAAGCGAAGGAGCCAGGACCCAAAGACCTAGCTGGCCTGAAGGGCCCCCAGGGGGCCCCCAAGCAGCCCCTCTCCATTTGGGTCTGGGGGCTTTCGTTGGGCCGGGAACCTGGGAGAATCCTGCAAGGTTGCAGTTCGCGGCCCGAGAAGCACTCTCCGGCCAACATGCCCAACTGCAGCAACAGCTCCCAAACCGAAGGAGCCAGGACCCAAAGACCTAGCTGGCCTGAAGGGCCCCCAGGGGGGCCCCAAGCAGCCCCTCTCAATTTGGGTCTGGGGGCTTTCGTTGGGCCGGGAACCTGGGAGAATCCTGCAAGGTTGCAGTTCGCGGCCCGAGAAGCACTCTCCGGCCAACATGCCCAACTGCAGCAACAGCTCCCAAACCGAAGGAGCCAGGACCCAAAGACCTAGCTGGCCTGAAGGGCCCCCAGGGGGCCCCCAAGCAGCCCCTCTCAATTTGGGTCTGGGGGCTTTCGTTGGGCCGGGAACCTGGGAGATTCATGCAAAGTTGCAGTTCGCGGCCCGAGAAGCACTCTCCGGCCAACATGCCCAACTGCAGCAACAGCTCCCAAACCGAAGGAGCCAGGACCCAAAGACCTAGCTGGCCTGAAGGGCCCCCAGGGGGCCCCCAAGCAGCCCCTCTCCATTTGGGTCTGGGGGCTTTCGTTGGGCATGGAACCTGGGAGATTCCTGCAAGGTTGCAGTTCGCGGCCCGAGAAGCACTCTCCGGCCAACATGCCCAACTGCAGCAACAGCTCCCAAAGCGAAGGAGCCAGGACCCAAAGACCTAGCTGGCCTGAAGGGCCCCCAGGGGGCCCCCAAGCAGCCCCTCTCCATTTGGGTCTGGGGGCTTTCGTTAGGCCGGGAACCTGGGAGATGCATGCAAAGTTGCAGTTCGCGGCCCGAGAAGCACTCTCCGGCCAACATGCCCAACTGCAGCAACAGCTCCCAAACCGAAGGAGCCAGGACCCAAAGACCTAGCTGGCCTGAAGGGCCCCCAGGGGGGCCCCAAGCAGCCCCTCTCAATTTGGGTCTGGGGGCTTTCGTTGGGCCGGGAACCTGGGAGAATCCTGCAAGGTTGCAGTTCGCGGCCGGAGAAGCACTCTCCGGCCAACATGCCCAACTGCAGCAACAGCTCCCAAAGCGAAGGAGCCACGACCCAAAGACCTAGCTGGCCTGAAGGGCCCCCAGGGGGCCCCCAAGCAGCCCCTCTCAATTTGGGTCTGGGGGCTTTCGTTGGGCCGGGAACCTGGGAGATTCATGCAAAGTTGCAGTTCGCGGCCCGAGAAGCACTCTCCGGCCAACATGCTGAACTGCAGCAACAGCTCCCAAACCGAAGGAGCCAGGACCCAAAGACCTAGCTGGCCTGAAGGGCCCCCAGGGGGCCCCCAAGCAGCCCCTCTCCATTTGGGTCTGGGGGCTTTCGTTGGGCATGGAACCTGGGAGATTCCTGCAAGGTTGCAGTTCGAGGCCCGAGAAGCACTCTCCGGCCAACATGCCCAACTGCAGCAACAGCTCCCAAACCGAAGGAGCCAGGACCCAAAGACCTAGCTGGCCTGAAGGGCCCCCAGGGGGCCCCCAAGCAGCCCCTCTCAATTTGGGTCTGGGGGCTTTTGTTGGGCCGGGAACCTGGGAGATTCCTTAAAGGTTGCAGTTCGCGGCCCGAGAAGCACTCTCCGCCCACCATGCACAACTGCAGCAACAGCTCCCAAACCGAAGGAGCCAGGACCCAAAGACCTAGCTGGCCTGAAGGGCCCCCAGAAGGCCACCAAGCAGCCCCTCTCCATTTGGGTCTGGGGGCTTTCGTTGGGCATGTATACCTGAGAGGTACCTGCAAGTTACAGTTCGCGGCCCGAGAAGCACTCTCCGGCCAACATGCCCAACTGCAGCAACAGCTCCCAAAGCGAAGGAGCCAGGACCCAAAGACCTAGCTGGCCTGAAGGGCCCCCAGGGGGCCCCCAAGCAGCCCCTCTCCATTTGGGTCTGGGGGCTTTCGTTGGGCCGGGAACCTGGGAGATTCATGCAAGGTTGCAGTTCGCGGCCCGAGAAGCACTCTCCGGCCAACATGCCCAACTGCAGCAACAGCTCCCAAACCGAAGGAGCCAGGACCCAAAGACCTAGCTGGCCTGAAGGGCCCCCAGGGGGGCCCCAAGCAGCCCCTCTCCATTTGGGTCTGGGGGCTTTCGTTGGGCCGGGAACCTGGGAGGTACCTGCAAGGTTGCAGTTCGCGGCCCGAGAAGCACTCTCCGGCCAACATGCCCAACTGCAGCAACAGCTCCCAAAGCGAAGGAGCCAGGACCCAAAGACCTAGCTGGCCTGAAGGGCCCCCAGGGGGCCCCCAAGCAGCCCCTCTCCATTTGGGTCTGGGGGCTTTCGTTGGGCATGGAACCTTGGAGATTCCTGCAAGGTTGCAGTTCGCGGCCCGAGAAGCACTCTCCGGCCAACATGCCCAACTGCAGCAACAGCTCCCAAACCGAAGGAGCCAGGACCCAAAGACCTAGCTGGCCTGAAGGGCCCCCAGGGGGCCCCCAAGCAGCCCCTCTCCATTTGGGTCTGGGGGCTTTCGTTGGGCCGGGAACCTGGGAGAATCCTGCAAGGTTGCAGTTCGCGGCCCGAGAAGCACTCTCCGGCCAACATGCCCAACTGCAGCAACAGCTCCCAAACCGAAGGAGCCAGGACCCAAAGACCTAGCTGGCCTGAAGGGCCCCCAGGGGGCCCCCAAGCAGCCCCTCTCAATTTGGGTCTGGGGGCTTTCGTTGGGCCGGGAACCTGGGAGGTACCAGCAAGGTTGCAGTTCGCGGCCCGAGAAGCACTCTCCGGCCAACATGCCCAACTGCAGCAACAGCTCCCAAAGCGAAGGAGCCAGGACCCAAAGACCTAGCTGGCCTGAAGGGCCCCCAGGGGGCCCCCAAGCAGCCCCTCTCCATTTGGGTCTGGGGGCTTTCGTTGGGCATGGAACCTGGGAGATTCCTGCAAGGTTGCAGTTCGCGGCCCGAGAAGCACTCTCCGGCCAACATGCCCAACTGCAGCAACAGCTCCCAAACCGAAGGAGCCAGGACCCAAAGACCTAGCTGGCCTGAAGGGCCCCCAGGGGGCCCCCAAGCAGCCCCTCTCAATTTGGGTCTGGGGGCTTTCGTTGGGCCGGGAACCTGGGAGATTCCTGCAAGGTTGCAGTTCGCGGCCCGAGAAGCACTCTCCGGCCAACATGCCCAACTGCAGCAACAGCTCCCAAACCGAAGGAGCCAGGACCCAAAGACCTAGCTGGCCTGAAGGGCCCCCAGGGGGGCCCCAAGCAGCCCCTCTCAATTTGGGTCTGGGGGCTTTCGTTGGGCCGGGAACCTGGGAGAATCCTGCAAGGTTGCAGTTCGCGGCCGGAGAAGAACTCTCCGGCCAACATGCCCAACTGCAGCAACAGCTCCCAAAGCGAAGGAGCCACGACCCAAAGACCTAGCTGGCCTGAAGGGCCCCCAGGGGGCCCCCAAGCAGCCCCTCTCAATTTGGGTCTGGGGGCTTTCGTTGGGCCGGGAACCTGGGAGATTCATGCAAAGTTGCAGTTCGCGGCCCGAGAAGCACTCTCCGGCCAACATGCTCAACTGCATCAACAGCTCCCAAACCGAAGGAGCCAGGACCCAAAGACCTAGCTGGCCTGAAGGGCCCCCAGGGGGCCCCCAAGCAGCCCCTCTCAATTTGGGTCTGGGGGCTTTCGTTGGGCCGGGAACCTGGGAGATTCCTTAAAGGTTGCAGTTCGCGGCCCGAGAAGCACTCTCCGCCCACCATGCCCAACTGCAGCAACAGCTCCCAAACCGAAGGAGCCAGGACCCAAAGACCTAGCTGGCCTGAAGGGCCCCCAGAAGGCCACCAAGCAGCCCCTCTCCATTTGGGTCTGGGGGCTTTCGTTGGGCATGTATACCTGAGAGGTACCTGCAAGTTACAGTTCGCGGCCCGAGAAGCACTCTCCGGCCAACATGCCCAACTGCAGCAACAGCTCCCAAAGCGAAGGAGCCAGGACCCAAAGACCTAGCTGGCCTGAAGGGCCCCCAGGGGGCCACCAAGCAGCCCCTCTCCATTTGGGTCTGGGGGCTTTCGTTGGGCCGGGAACCTGGGAGAATCCTGCAAGGTTGCAGTTCGCGGCCCGAGAAGCACTCTCCGGCCAACATGCTCAACTGCAGCAACAGCTCCCAAACCGAAGGAGCCAGGACCCAAAGACCTAGCTGGCCTGAAGGGCCCCCAGGGGGGCCCCAAGCAGCCCCTCTCAATTTGGGTCTGGGGGCTTTCGTTGGGCCGGGAACCTGGGAGAATCCTGCAAGGTTGCAGTTCGCGGCCCGAGAAGCACTCTCCGGCCAACATGCCCAACTGCAGCAACAGCTCCCAAAGCGAAGGAGCCAGGACCCAAAGACCTAGCTGGCCTGAAGGGCCCCCAGGGGGCCACCAAGCAGCCCCTCTCAATTTGGGTCTGGGGGCTTTCGTTGGGCCGGGAACCTGGGAGATTCATGCAAGGTTGCAGTTCGCGGCCCGAGAAGCACTCTCCGGCCAACATGCCCAACTGCAGCAACAGCTCCCAAACCGAAGGAGCCAGGACCCAAAGACCTAGCTGGCCTGAAGGGCCCCCAGGGGGCCCCCAAGCAGCCCCTCTCAATTTGGGTCTGGGGGCTTTCGTTGGGCCGGGAACCTGGGAGGTACCAGCAAGGTTGCAGTTCGCGGCCCGAGAAGCACTCTCCGGCCAACATGCCCAACTGCAGCAACAGCTCCCAAAGCGAAGGAGCCAGGACCCAAAGACCTAGCTGGCCTGAAGGGCCCCCAGGGAGCCCCCAAGCAGCCCCTCTCAATTTGGGTCTGGGGGCTTTCGTTGGGCATGGATACCTGAGAGGTACCTGCAAGGTTGCAGTTCGCGGCCCGAGAAGCACTCTCCGCCCAACATGCCCAACTGCAGCAACAGCTCCCAAAGCGAAGGAGCCAGGACCCAAAGACCTAGCTGGCCTGAAGGGCCCCCAGGGGGCCCCCAAGCAGCCCCTCTCAATTTGGGTCTGGGGGCTTTCGTTGGGCCGGGAACCTGGGAGATTCATGCAAAGTTGCAGTTCGCGGCCCGAGAAGCACTCTCCGGCCAACATGCCCAACTGCAGCAACAGCTCCCAAACCGAAGGAGCCAGGACCCAAAGACCTAGCTGGCCTGAAGGGCCCCCAGGGGGCCCCCAAGCAGCCCCTCTCCATTTGGGTCTGGGGGCTTTCGTTGGGCATGGAACCTGGGAGATTCCTGCAAGGTTGCAGTTCGCGGCCCGAGAAGCACTCTCCGGCCAACATGCCCAACTGCAGCAACAGCTCCCAAACCGAAGGAGCCAGGACCCAAAGACCTAGCTGGCCTGAAGGGCCCCCAGGGAGCCACCAAGCAGCCCCTCTCAATTTGGGTCTGGGGGCTTTCGTTGGGCCGGGAACCTGGGAGATGCATGCAAAGTTGCAGTTCGCGGCCCGAGAAGCACTCTCCGGCCAACATGCCCAACTGCAGCAACAGCTCCCAAACCGAAGGAGCCAGGACACAAAGACCTAGCTGGCCTGAAGGGCCCCCAGGGGGGCCCCAAGCAGCCCCTCTCAATTTGGGTCTGGGGGCTTTCGTTGGGCCGGGAACCTGGGAGAATCCTGCAAGGTTGCAGTTCGCGGCCGGAGAAGCACTCTCCGGCCAACATGCCCAACTGCAGCAACAGCTCCCAAAGCGAAGGAGCCACGACCCAAAGACCTACCTGGCCTGAAGGGCCCCCAGGGGGCCCCCAAGCAGCCCCTCTCAATTTGGGTCTGGGGGCTTTCGTTGGGCCGGGAACCTGGGAGATTCATGCAAAGTTGCAGTTCGCGGCCCGAGAAGCACTCTCCGGCCAACATGCTCAACTGCATCAACAGCTCCCAAAGCGAAGGAGCCACAACCCAAAGACCTAGCTGGCCTGAAGGGCCCCCAGGGGGCCCCCAAGCAGCCCCTCTCCATTTGGGTCTGGGGGCTTTCGTTGGGCATGGAACCTGGGAGATTCCTGCAAGGTTGCAGTTCGAGGCCCGAGAAGCACTCTCCGGCCAACATGCCCAACTGCAGCAACAGCTCCCAAAGCGAAGGAGCCAGGACCCAAAGACCTAGCTGGCCTGAAGGGCCCCCAGGGGGCCCCCAAGCAGCCCCTCTCAATTTGGGTCTGGGGGCTTTCGTTGGGCCGGGAACCTGGGAGATTCATGCAAGGTTGCAGTTCGCGGCCCGAGAAGCACTCTCCGCCCACCATGCACAACTGCAGCAACAGCTCCCAAACCGAAGGAGCCAGGACCCAAAGACCTAGCTGGCCTGAAGGGCCCCCAGAAGGCCACCAAGCAGCCCCTCTCCATTTGGGTCTGGGGGCTTTCGTTGGGCATGTATACCTGAGAGGTACCTGCAAGTTAGAGTTCGCGGCCCGAGAAGCACTCTCCGGCCAACATGCCCAACTGCAGCAACAGCTCCCAAAGCGAAGGAGCCAGGACCCAAAGACCTAGCTGGCCTGAAGGGCCCCCAGGGGGCCACCAAGCAGCCCCTCTCCATTTGGGTCTGGGGGCTTTCGTTGGGCCGGGAACCTGGGAGAATCCTGCAAGGTTGCAGTTCGCGGCCCGAGAAGCACTCTCCGGCCAACATGCCCAACTGCAGCAACAGCTCCCAAACCGAAGGAGCCAGGACCCAAAGACCTAGCTGGCCTGAAGGGCCCCCAGGGGGCCCCCAAGCAGCCCCTCTCAATTTGGGTCTGGGGGCTTTCGTTGGGCATGGAACCTGGGAGATTCCTGCAAGGTTGCAGTTCGCGGCCCGAGAAGCACTCTCCGGCCAACATGCCCAACTGCAGCAACAGCTCCCAAACCGAAGGAGCCAGGACCCAAAGACCTAGCTGGCCTGAAGGGCCCCCAGGGGGCCCCCAAGCAGCCCCTCTCAATTTGGGTCTGGGGGCTTTCGTTGGGCCGGGAACCTGGGAGATTCATGCAAGGTTGCAGTTCGCGGCCCGAGAAGCACTCTCCGCCCAACATGCCCAACTGCAGCAACAGCTCCCAAAGCGAAGGAGCCAGGACCCAAAGACCTAGCTGGCCTGAAGGGCCCCCAGGGGGCCCCCAAGCAGCCCCTCTCCATTTGGGTCTGGGGGCTTTCGTTGGGCCGGGAACCTGGGAGAATCCTGCAAGGTTGCAGTTCGCGGCCCGAGAAGCACTCTCCGGCCAACATGCCCAACTGCAGCAACAGCTCCCAAAGCGAAGGAGCCAGGACCCAAAGACCTAGCTGGCCTGAAGGGCCCCCAGGGGGCCACCAAGCAGCCCCTCTCAATTTGGGTCTGGGGGCTTTCGTTGGGCATAGATACCTGGGAGGTACCTGCAAGGTTACAGTTCGCGGCCCGAGAAGCACTCTCCGGCCAACATGCCCAACTGCAGCAACAGCTCCCAAACCGAAGGAGCCAGGACCCAAAGACCTAGCTGGCCTGAAGGGCCCCCATGGGGCCACCAAGCAGCCCCTCTCAATTTGGGTCTGGGGGCTTTCTTTAGGCTGAGAACCTGGGAGATAGCAGCAAGGTTGCAGTTCGCGGCCCGAGAAGCACTCTCCGGCCAACATGCCCAATATCCAGCAACAGCTCCCAAAGCGAAGGAGCCAGGACCCAAAGACCTAGCTGGCCTGAAGGGCCCCCAGAAGGCCACCAAGCAGCCCCTCTCCATTTGGGTCTGGGGGCTTTCGTTGGGCATGTATACCTGAGAGGTACCTGCAAGTTAAAGTTCGCGGCCCGAGAAGCACTCTCCGCCCAACATGCCCAACTGCAGCAAAGGCTCCCAAACCGAAGGAGCCAGGACCCAAAGACCTAGCTGGCCTGAAGGGCCCCCAGGGGGCCCCCAAGCAGCCCCTCTCAATTTGGGTCTGGGGGCTTTCGTTGGGCATGGAACCTGGGAGATTCCTGCAAGGTTGCAGTTCGCGGCCCGAGAAGCACTCTCCGGCCAACATGCCCAACTGCAGCAACAGCTCCCAAACCGAAGGAGCCAGGACCCAAAGACCTAGCTGGCCTGAAGGGCCCCCAGGGGGCCCCCAAGCAGCCCCTCTCCATTTGGGTCTGGGGGCTTTCGTTGGGCCGGGAACCTGGGAGAATCCTGCAAGGTTGCAGTTCGAGGCCCGAGAAGCACTCTCCGGCCAACATGCCCAACTGCAGCAACAGCTCCCAAACCGAAGGAGCCAGGACCCAAAGACCTAGCTGGCCTGAAGGGCCCCCAGGGGGCCCCCAAGCAGCCCCTCTCCATTTGGGTCTGGGGGCTTTCGTTGGGCCGGGAACCTGGGAGATTCATGCAAGGTTGCAGTTCGCGGCCCGAGAAGCACTCTCCGGCCAACATGCCCAACTGCAGCAACAGCTCCCAAAGCGAAGGAGCCAGGACCCAAAGACCTAGCTGGCCTGAAGGGCCCCCAGGGGGCCCCCAAGCAGCCCCTCTCCATTTGGGTCTGGGGGCTTTCGTTGGGCCGGGAACCTGGGAGAATCCTGCAAGGTTGCAGTTCGCGGCCCGAGAAGCACTCTCCGGCCAACATGCCCAACTGCAGCAACAGCTCCCAAAGCGAAGGAGCCAGGACCCAAAGACCTAGCTGGCCTGAAGGGCCCCCAGGGGGCCACCAAGCAGCCCCTCTCAATTTGGGTCTGGGGGCTTTCGTTGGGCATAGATACCTGGGAGGTACCTGCAAGGTTACAGTTCGCGGCCCGAGAAGCACTCTCCGGCCAACATGCCCAACTGCAGCAACAGCTCCCAAAGCGAAGGAGCCAGGACCCAAAGACCTAGCTGGCCTGAAGGGCCCCCATGGGGCCACCAAGCAGCCCCTCTCAATTTGGGTCTGGGGTCTTTCTTTAGGCTGAGAACCTGGGAGATACCAGCAAGGTTGCAGTTCGCGGCCCGAGAAGCACTCTCCGGCCAACATGCCCAATATCCAGCAACAGCTCCCAAAGCGAAGGAGCCAGGACCCAAAGACCTAGCTGGCCTGAAGGGCCCCCAGAAGGCCACCAAGCAGCCCCTCTCCATTTGGGTCTGGGGGCTTTCGTTGGGCATGTATACCTGAGAGGTACCTGCAAGTTACAGTTCGCGGCCCGAGAAGCACTCTCCGCCCAACATGCCCAACTGCAGCAACAGCTCCCAAAGCGAAGGAGCCAGGACCCAAAGACCTAGCTGGCCTGAAGGGCCCCCAGGGGTCCCCCAAGCAGCCCCTCTACATTTGGGTCTGGGGGTTTTCGTTGGGCCGGGAACCTGGGATGTACCTGCAAGGTTGCAGTTCGCGGCCCGAGGAGCACTCTCCGGCCAACATGCCCAACTGCAGCAACAGCTCCCAAACCGAAGGAGCCAGGACCCAAAGACCTAGCTGGCCTGAAGGGCCCCCAGGGGGGCCCCAAGCAGCCCCTCTCAATTTGGGTCTGGGGGCTTTCGTTGGGCCGGGAACCTGGGAGAATCCTGCAAGGTTGCAGTTCGCGGCCCGAGAAGCACTCTCCGGCCAACATGCCCAACTGCAGCAACAGCTCCCAAACCGAAGGAGCCAGGACCCAAAGACCTAGCTGGCCTGAAGGGCCCCCAGGGGGGCCCCAAGCAGCCCCTCTCAATTTGGGTCTGGGGGCTTTCGTTGGGCCGGGAACCTGGGAGAATCCTGCAAGGTTGCAGTTCGCGGCCCGAGAAGCACTCTCCGGCCAACATGCCCAACTGCAGCAACAGCTCCCAAACCGAAGGAGCCAGGACCCAAAGACCTAGCTGGCCTGAAGGGCCACCAGGGGGCCCCCAAGCAGCCCCTCTCAATTTGGGTCTGGGGGCTTTCGTTGGGCCGGGAACCTGGGAGAATCCTGCAAGGTTGCAGTTCGCGGACCGAGAAGCACTCTCCGAGCCAACATGCACAACTGCAGCAACAGCTCCCAAACCGAAGGAGCCAGGACCCAAAGACCTAGCTGGCCTGAAGGGCCCCCAGGGGGGCCCCAAGCAGCCCCTCTCAATTTGGGTCTGGGGGCTTTCGTTGGGCCGGGAACCTGGGAGAATCCTTCAAGGTTGCAGTTCGAGGCCCGAGAAGCACTCTCCGGCCAACATGCCCAACGTCAACAACAGCTCCCAAACCGAATGAGCCAGGACCCAAAGACCTAGCTGGCCTGAAGGGCACCCAGGGGGCCCCCAAGCAGCCCCTCTCCATTTGGGTCTGGGGGCTTTCGTTGGGCATGGATACCTGAGAGGTACCTGCAAGGTTGCAGTTCGAGGCCCGAGAAGCACTCTCCGGCCAGCATGCCCAACTGCAGCAACAGCTCCCAAAGCGAAGGAGCCAGGACCCAAAGACCTAGCTGGCCTGAAGGGCCCCCAGGGGGCCCCCAAGCAGCCCCTCTCCATTTGGGTCTGGGGGCTTTCGTTGGGCCGGGAACCTGGGAGAATCCTGCAAGGTTGCAGTTCGCGGCCCGAGAAGCACTCTCCGGCCAACATGCCCAACTGCAGCAACAGCTCCCAAAGCGAAGGAGCCAGGACCCAAAGACCTAGCTGGCCTGAAGGGCCCCCAGGGGACCACCAAGCAGCCCCTCTCAATTTGGGTCTGGGGGCTTTCGTTGGGCATGGATACCTGAGAGGTACCTGCAAGGTTACAGTTCGCGGCCTGAGAAGCACTCTCCGGCCAACATGCCCAACTGCAGCAACAGCTCCCAAAGCGAAGGAGCCAGGACCCAAAGACCTAGCTGGCCTGAAGGGCCCCCAGGGGGGCCCCAAGCAGCCCCTCTCAATTTGGGTCTGGGGGCTTTCGTTGGGCCGGGAACCTGGGAGAATCCTGCAAGGTTGCAGTTCGCGGCCCGAGAAGCACTCTCCGGCCAACATGCCCAACTGCAGCAACAGCTCCCAAAGCGAAGGAGCCAGGACCCAAAGACCTAGCTGGCCTGAAGGGCCCCCAGGGGGTCCCCAAGCAGCCCCTCTCCATTTGGGTCTGGGGGTTTTCGTTGGGCCGGGAACCTGGGAGGTACCTGCAAGGTTGCAGTTCGCGGCCCAAGAAGCACTCTCCGGCCAACATGCACAAGTGCAGCAACAGCTCCCAAACCGAAGGAGCCAGGACCCAAAGACCTAGCTGGCCTGAAGGGCCCCCAGGGGGGCCCCAAGCAGCCCCTCTCAATTTGGGTCTGGGGGCTTTCGTTGGGCCGGGAACCTGGGAGAATCCTGCAAGTTAGAGTTCGCGGCCCGAGAAGCACTCTCCGGCCAACATGCCCAACTGCAGCAACAGCTCCCAAAGCGAAGGAGCCAGGACCCAAAGACCTAGCTGGCCTGAAGGGCCTCCAGGGGGGCCCCCAAGCAGCACCTCTCAATTTGGGTCTGGGGGATTTCGTTGGGCCGGGAAACTGGGAGATTCATGCAAGGTTGCAGTTCGCGGCCCGAGAAGCACTCTCCGGCCAACATGCCCAACTGCAGCAACAGCTCCCAAAGCGAAGGAGCCAGGACCCAAAGACCTAGCTGGCCTGAAGGGCCCCCAGGGGGTCCCCAAGCAGCCCCTCTCCATTTGGGTCTGGGGGCTTTCGTTGGGCCGGGATCCTGGGAGATTCCTGCAAGGTTGCAGTTCGCGGCCCGAGAAGCACTCTCCGGCCAACATGCACAACTGCAGCAACAGCTCCCAAAGCGAAGGAGCCAGGACCCAAAGACCTAGCTGGCCTGAAGGGCCCCCAGGGGGCCCCCAAGCAGCCCCTCTCCATTTGGGTCTGGGGCCTTTCGTTGGGCATGGAACCTGGGAGATTCCTGCGAGGTTGCAGTTCGCGGCCCGAGAAGCACTCTCCGGCCAACATGCACAACTGCAGCAACAGCTCCCAAACCGAAAGAGCCAGGACCCAAAGACCTAGCTGGCCTGAAGGGCCCCCAGGGGGCCCCCAAGCAGCCCCTCTCCATTTGGGTCTGGGGGCTTTCTTTAGGCTGAGAACCTGGGAGATACCAGCAAGGTTGCAGTTCGCGGCCCGAGAAGCACTCTCCGGCCAACATGCCCAATATCCAGCAACAGCTCCCAAACCGAAGGAGCCAGGACCCAAAGACCTAGCTGGCCTGAAGGGCCCCCAGGGGGCCCCTAAACAGCCCCTCTCCATTTGGGTCTGGGGGTTTTCGTTGGGCCGGGAACCTGGGAGGTACCTGCAAGGTTGCAGTTCGCGGCCCGAGAAGCACTCTCCGGCCAACATGCCCAAGTGCAGCAACAGCTCCCAAACCGAAGGAGCCAGGACCCAAAGACCTAGCTGGCCTGAAGGGCCCCCAGGGGGGCCCCAAGCAGCCCCTCTCAATTTGGGTCTGGGGGCTTTCGTTGGGCCGGGAACCTGGGAGAATCCTGCAAGGTTGCAGTTCGCGGCCCGAGAAGCACTCTCCGGCCAACATGCCCAACTGCAGCAACAGCTCCCAAAGCGAAGGAGCCAGGACCCAAAGACCTAGCTGGCCTGAAGGGCCCCCAGGGGGCCCCCAAGCAGCCCCTCTCCATTTGGGTCTGGGGGCTTTCGTTGGGCCGGGAACCTGGGAGAATCCTGCAAGGTTGCAGTTCGCGGCCCAAGAAGCACTCTCCGGCCAACATGCCCAATATCCAGCAACAGCTCCCAAAGCGAAGGAGCCAGGACCCAAAGACCTAGCTGGCCTGAAGGGCCCCCAGGGGGGCCCCAAGCAGCCCCTCTCCATTTGGGTCTGGGGGCTTTCGTTGGGCCGGGAACCTGGGAGAATCCTGCAAGTTAGAGTTCGCGGCCCGAGAAGCACTCTCCGGCCAACATGCCCAACTGCAGCAACAGCTCCCAAACCGAAGGAGCCAGGACCCAAAGACCTAGCTGGCCTGAAGGGCCCCCAGGGGGCCCCCAAGCAGCACCTCTCAATTTGGGTCTGGGGGATTTCGTTGGGCCGGGAACCTGGGAGATTCCTGCAAGGTTGCAGTTCGCGGCCCGAGAAGCACTCTCCGGCCAACATGCCCAACTGCAGCAACAGCTCCCAAACCGAAGGAGCCAGGACCCAAAGACCTAGCTGGCCTGAAGGGCCCCCAGGGGGTCCCCAAGCAGCCCCTCTCCATTTGGGTCTGGGGGCTTTCGTTGGGCCGGGAACCTGGGAGATTCCTGCAAGGTTGCAGTTCGCGGCCCGAGAAGCACTCTCCGCCCAACATGCCCAACTGCAGCAACAGCTCCCAAAGCGAAGGAGCCAGGACCCAAAGACCTAGCTGACCTGAAGGGCCCCCAGGGGGCCCCCAAGCAGCCCCTCTCCATTTGGGTCTGGGGCCTTTCGTTGGGCATGGAACCTGGGAGATTCCTTCGAGGTTGCAGTTCGCGGCCCGAGAAGCACTCTCCGGCCAACATGCACAACTGCAGCAACAGCTCCCAAACCGAAAGAGCCAGGACCCAAAGACCTAGCTGGCCTGAAGGGCCCCCAGGGGGCCCCCAAGCAGCCCCTCTCAATTTGGGTCTGGGGGCTTTCGTTGGGCCGGGAACCTGGGAGAATCCTGCAAGGTTGCAGTTCGCGGCCCGAGAAGCACTCTCCGGCCAACATGCCCAACTGCAGCAACAGCTCCCAAACCGAAGGAGCCAGGACCCAAAGACCTAGCTGGCCTGAAGGGCCCCCATGGGTCCCCCAAGGAGCTCCTCTCGATTTGGGTCTGGGGGCTTTAGTTGGGCCGGGAACCTGGGAGGTACCTGCAAGGTTGCAGTTCGCGGCCGGAGAAGCACTCTCCGGCCAGCATGCCCAACTGCAGCAACAGCTCCCAAAGCGAAGGAGCCAGGACCCAAAGACCTAGCTGGCCTGAAGTGCCCCCAGGGGGCCCCCAAGCAGCCCCTCTCCATTTGGGTCTGGGGGCTTTCGTTGGGCCGGGAACCTGGGAGATTCCTGCAAGGTTGCAGTTCGCGGCCCGAGAAGCACTCTCCGCCCAACATGCCCAACGTCAACAACAGCTCCCAAACCGAAGGAGCCAGGACCCAAAGAAATAGCTGGCCTGAAGGGCCCCCAGGGGGCCCCCAAGCAGCCCCTCTCCATTTGGGTCTGGGGGCTTTCTTTAGGCTGAGAACCTGGGAGATACCAGCAAGGTTGCAGTTCGCGGCCCGAGAAGCACTCTCCGGCCAACATGCCCAATATCCAGCAACAGCTCCCAAAGCGAAGGAGCCAGGACCCAAAGACCTAGCTGGCCTGAAGGGCCCCCAGGGGGCCCCCAAGCAGCCCCTCTCCATTTGGGTCTGGGGGCTTTCGTTGGGCATGTATACCTGAGAGGTACCTGCAAGTTACAGTTCGCGGCCCGAGAAGCACTCTCCGCCCAACATGCCCAACTGCAGCAACAGCTCCCAAAGCGAAGGAGCCAGGACCCAAAGACCTAGCTGGCCTGAAGGGCCCCCGGGGGCCCCCAAGCAGCCCCTCTCAATTTGGGTCTGGGGGCTTTCGTTGGTCATGGAACCTGGGAGATTTCTGCAAGGTTGCAGTTCGCGGCCCGAGAAGCACTCTCCGGCCAACATGCCCAACTGCAGCAACAGCTCCCAAACCGAAGGAGCCAGGACCCAAAGACCTAGCTGGCCTGAAGGGCCCCCATGGGGCCCCCAAGCAGCCCCTCTCCATTTGGGTCTGGGGGCTTTCGTTGGGCCGGGAACCTGGGAGATTCCTGCAAGGTTGCAGTTCGCGGCCCGAGAAGCACTCTCCGGCCAACATGCCCAACTGCAGCAACAGCTCCCAAACCGAAGGAGCCAGGACCCAAAGACCTAGCTGGCCTGAAGGGCCCCCAGGGGGCCCCCAAGCAGCCCCTCTCCATTTGGGTCTGGGGGCTTTCGTTGGGCCGGGAACCTGGGAGAATCCTGCAAGGTTGCAGTTCGCGGCCCGAGAAGCACTCTCCGGCCAACATGCCCAACTGCAGCAACAGCTCCCAAACCGAAGGAGCCAGGACACAAAGACCTAGCTGGCCTGAAGGGCCCCCAGGGGGCCACCAAGCAGCCCCTCTCAATTTGGGTCTGGTGGCTTTCGTTGGGCATGGATACCTGAGAGGTACCTGCAAGGTTACAGTTCGCGGCCCGAGAAGCACTCTCCGCCCAACATGCTCAACTGCAGCAACAGCTCCCAAAGCGAAGGAGCCAGGACCCAAAGACCTAGCTGGCCTGAAGGGCCCCCAGGGGGCCCCCAAGCAGCCCCTCTCAATTTGGGTCTGGGGGCTTTCGTTGGGCCGGGAACCTGGGAGATTCCTGCAAGGTTGCAGTTCGCGGCCCGAGAAGCACTCTCCGGCCAACATGCCCAACTGCAGCAACAGCTCCCAAAGCGAAGGAGCCAGGACCCAAAGACCTAGCTGGCCTGAAGGGCCCCCAGGGGGCCCCCAAGCAGCCCCTCTCCATTTGGGTCTGGGGGCTTTCGTCGGGCATGGAACCTGGGAGAATCCTGCAAGGTTGCAGTTCGCGGCCCGAGAAGCACTCTCTGGCCAACATGCCCAACTGCAGCAACAGCTCCCAAACCGAAGGAGCCAGGAACGAAAGACCTAGCTGGTCTAAGGGCCCCCAGGGGGCCCCCAAGCAGCCCCTCTCCATTTGGGTCTGGGGGCTTTCGTTGGGCCGGGAACCTGGGAGAATCCTGCAAGGTTGCAGTTCGCGGCCCGAGAAGCACTCTCCGCCCAACATGCCCAACTGCAGCAACAGCTCCCAAAGCGAAGGAGCCAGGACCCAAAGACCTAGCTGGCCTGAAGGGCCCCCAGGGGGCCCCCAAGCAGCCCCTCTCAATTTGGGTCTGGGGGCTTTCGTTGGGCCGGGAACCTGGGAGAATCCTGCAAGGTTGCAGTTCGCGGCCCGAGAAGCACTCTCCGGCCAACATGCCCAACTGCAGCAACAGCTCCCAAAGCGAAGGAGCCAGGACCCAAAGACCTAGCTGGCCTGAAGGGCCCCCAGGGAGCCCCCAAGCAGCCCCTCTCCATTTGGGTCTGGGGGCTTTCGTTGGGCCGGGAACCTGGGAGATTCCTGCAAGGTTGCAGTTCGCGGCCCGAGAAGCACTCTCCGGCCAACATGCCCAACTGCAGCAACAGCTCCCAAAGCGAAGGAGCCAGGACACAAAGAACTAGCTGGCCTGAAGGGCCCCCAGGGCGCCCCCAAGCAGCCCCTCTCAATTTGGGTCTGGGGGCTTTCGTTGGGCATGGATACCTGAGAGGTACCTGCAAGGTTACAGTTCGTGGCCCGAGAAGCACTCTCCGGCCAACATGCTCTACTGCAGCAACAGCTCCCAAACCGAAGGAGCCAGGACCCAAAGACCTAGCTGGCCTGAAGGGCCCCCAGGGGGCCACCAAGCAGCCCCTCTCCATTTGGGTCTGGGGGCTTTCGTTGGGCCGGGAACCTGGGAGATTCCTGCAAGGTTGCAGTTCGCGGCCCGAGAAGCACTCTCCGGCCAACATGCCCAACTGCAGCAACAGCTCCCAAAGCGAAGGAGCCAGGACCCAAAGACCTAGCTGGCCTGAAGGGCCCCCATGGGGCCCCCAAGGACCTCCTCTCCATTTGGGTCTGGGGGCTTTAGTTGGGCCGGGAACCTGGGAGGTACCAGCAAGGTTGCAGTTCGCGGCCGGAGAAGCACTCTCCGGCCAACATGCCCAACTGCAGCAACAGCTCCCAAACCGAAGGAGCCAGGACCCAAAGACCTAGCTGGCCTGAAGGGCCCCCAGGGGGTCCCCAAGCAGCCCCTCTCCATTTGGGTCTGGGGGCTTTCGTTGGGCCGGGAACCTGGGAGAATCCTGCAAGGTTGCAGTTCGCGGCCCAAGAAGCACTCTCCGGCCAACATGCCCAATATCCAGCAACAGCTCCCAAAGCGAAGGAGCCAGGACCCAAAGACCTAGCTGGCCTGAAGGGCCCCCAGGGGGGCCCCAAGCAGCCCCTCTCCATTTGGGTCTGGGGGCTTTCGTTGGGCCGGGAACCTGGGAGAATCCTGCAAGTTAGAGTTCGCGGCCCGAGAAGCACTCTCCGGCCAACATGCCCAACTGCAGCAACAGCTCCCAAACCGAAGGAGCCAGGACCCAAAGACCTAGCTGGCCTGAAGGGCCCCCAGGGGGCCCCCAAGCAGCACCTCTCAATTTGGGTCTGGGGGATTTCGTTGGGCCGGGAAACTGGGAGATTCATGCAACGTTGCAGTTCGCGGCCCGAGAAGCACTCTCCGGCCAACATGCCCAACTGCAGCAACAGCTCCCAAACCGAAGGAGCCAGGACCCAAAGACCTAGCTGGCCTGAAGGGCCCCCAGGGGGTCCCCAAGCAGCCCCTCTCCATTTGGGTCTGGGGGCTTTCGTTGGGCCGGGAACCTGGGAGATTCCTGCAAGGTTGCAGTTCGCGGCCCGAGAAGCACTCTCCGCCCAACATGCCCAACTGCAGCAACAGCTCCCAAAGCGAAGGAGCCAGGACCCAAAGACCTAGCTGGCCTGAAGGGCCCCCAGGGGGCCCCCAAGCAGCCCCTCTCCATTTGGGTCTGGGGCCTTTCGTTGGGCATGGAACCTGGGAGATTCATGCAAGGTTGCAGTTCGCGGCCCGAGAAGCACTCTCCGGCCAACATGCCCAACTGCAGCAACAGCTCCCAAACCGAAAGAGCCAGGACCCAAAGACCTAGCTGGCCTGAAGGGCCCCCAGGGGGCCCCCAAGCAGCCCCTCTCAATTTGGGTCTGGGGGCTTTCGTTGGGCCGGGAACCTGGGAGAATCCTGCAAGGTTGCAGTTCGCGGCCCGAGAAGCACTCTCCGGCCAACATGCCCAACTGCAGCAACAGCTCCCAAACCGAAGGAGCCAGGACCCAAAGACCTAGCTGGCCTGAAGGGCCCCCATGGGTCCCCCAAGGAGCTCCTCTCCATTTGGGTCTGGGGGCTTTCGTTGGGCCGGGAACCTGGGAGGTACCTGCAAGGTTGCAGTTCGCGGCCGGAGAAGCACTCTCCGGCCAGCATGCCCAACTGCAGCAACAGCTCCCAAAGCGAAGGAGCCAGGACCCAAAGACCTAGCTGGCCTGAAGGGCCCCCAGGGGGCCCCCAAGCAGCCCCTCTCAATTTGGGTCTGGGGGCTTTTGTTGGGCCGGGAACATGGGAGATTCCTGCAAGGTTGCAGTTCGCGGCCCGAGAAGCACTCTCCGGCCAACATGCCCAACTGCAGCAACAGCTCCCAAACCGAAGGAGCCAGGACCCAAAGACCTAGCTGGCCTGAAGGGCCCCCAGGGAGCCCCCAAGCAGCCCCTCTCCATTTGGGTCTGGGGGCTTTCGTTGGGCCGGGAACCTGGGAGATACCAGCAAGGTTGCAGTTCGCGGCCCGAGAAGCACTCTCCGGCCAACATGCCCAATATCCAGCAACAGCTCCCAAAGCGAAGGAGCCAGGACCCAAAGACCTAGCTGGCCTGAAGGGCCCCCAGGGGGCCCCCAAGCAGCCCCTCTCCATTTGGGTCTGGGGGCTTTCGTTGGGCATGTATACCTGAGAGGTACCTGCAAGTTACAGTTCGCGGCCCGAGAAGCACTCTCCGCCCAACATGCCCAACTGCAGCAACAGCTCCCAAAGCGAAGGAGCCAGGACCCAAAGACCTAGCTGGCCTGAAGGGCCCCCGGGGGCCCCCAAGCAGCCCCTCTCAATTTGGGTCTGGGGGCTTTCGTTGGGCATGGAACCTGGGAGATTCCTGCAAGGTTGCAGTTCGCGGCCCGAGAAGCACTCTCCGGCCAACATGCCCAACTGCAGCAACAGCTCCCAAACCGAAGGAGCCAGGACCCAAAGACCTAGCTGGCCTGAAGGGCCCCCAGGGGGCCCCCAAGCAGCCCCTCTCCATTTGGGTCTGGGGGCTTTCGTTGGGCCGGGAACCTGGGAGATTCCTGCAAGGTTGCAGTTCGCGGCCCGAGAAGCACTCTCCGCCCAACATGCCCAACTGCAGCAACAGCTCCCAAAGCGAAGGAGCCAGGACCCAAAGAGCTAGCTGGCCTGAAGGGCCCCCAGGGGGCCCCCAAGCAGCCCCTCTCCATTTGGGTCTGGGGGCTTTCGTTGGGCCGGGAACCTGGGAGAATCCTGCAAGGTTGCAGTTCGCGGCCCGAGAAGCACTCTCCGGCCAACATGCCCAACTGCAGCAACAGCTCCCAAACCGAAGGAGCCAGGACACAAAGACCTAGCTGGCCTGAAGGGCCCCCAGGGGGCCACCAAGCAGCCCCTCTCAATTTGGGTCTGGTGGCTTTCGTTGGGCATGGATACCTGAGAGGTACCTGCAAGGTTACAGTTCGCGGCCCGAGAAGCACTCTCCGCCCAACATGCTCAACTGCAGCAACATCTCCCAAAGCGAAGGAGCCAGGACCCAAAGACCTAGCTGGCCTGAAGGGCCCCCAGGGGGCCCCCAAGCAGCCCCTCTCAATTTGGGTCTGGGGGCTTTCGTTGGGCCGGGAACCTGGGAGAATCCTGCAAGGTTGCAGTTCGCGGCCCGAGAAGCACTGTCCGGCCAACATGCCCAACTGCAGCAACAGCTCCCAAACCGAAGGAGCCAGGACCCAAAGACCTAGCTGGCCTGAAGGGCCCCCAGGGAGCCCCCAAGCAGCCCCTCTCCATTTGGGTCTGGGGGCTTTCGTTGGGCCGGGAACCTGGGAGATTCCTGCAAGGTTGCAGTTCGCGGCCCGAGAAGCACTCTCCGGCCAACATGCCCAACTGCAGCAACAGCTCCCAAAGCGAAGGAGCCAGGACCCAAAGACCTAGCTGGCCTGAAGGGCCCCCATGGGGCCCCCAAGGACCTCCTCTCCATTTGGGTCTGGGGGCTTTAGTTGGGCCGGGAACCTGGGAGGTACCAGCAAGGTTGCAGTTCGCGGCCGGAGAAGCACTCTCCGGCCAACATGCCCAACTGCAGCAACAGCTCCCAAACCGAAGGAGCCAGGACACAAAGACCTAGCTGGCCTGAAGGGCCCCCAGGGGGCCCCCAAGCAGCCCCTCTCAATTTGGGTCTGGGGGCTTTCGTTGGGCCGGGAACCTGGGAGATTCCTGCAAGGTTGCAGTTCGCGGCCCGAGAAGCACTCTCCGGCCAACATGCCCAACTGCAGCAACAGCTCCCAAAGCGAAGGAGCCAGGACCCAAAGACCTAGCTGGCCTGAAGGGCCCCCAGGGGGCCCCCAAGCAGCCCCTCTCAATTTGGGTCTGGGGGCTTTCTTTAGGATGAGAACCTGGGAGATACCAGCAAGGTTGCAGTTCGCGGCCCGAGAAGCACTCTCCGGCCAACATGCCCAACTGCAGCAACAGCTCCCAAAGCGAAGGAGCCAGGACACAAAGACCTAGCTGGCCTGAAGGGCCCCCAGGGGGCCCCCAAGCAGCCCCTCTCAATTTGGGTCTGGGGTCTTTCGTTGGGCCGGGAACCTGGGAGATTCCTGCAAGGTTGAAGTTCGCGGCCCGAGAAGCACTCTCCGGCCAACATGCCCAACTGCAGCAACAGCTCCCAAACCGAAGGAGCCAGGACCCAAAGACCTAGCTGGCCTGAAGGGCCCCCAGGGGGCCCCCAAGCAGCCCCTCTCCATTTGGGTCTGGGGGCTTTCGTTGGGCCGGGAACCTGGGAGAATCCTGCAAGGTTTCAGATCGCGGCCCGAGAAGCACTCTCCGCCCAACATGCCCAACTGCAGCAACAGCTCCCAAAGCGAAGGAGCCAGGACCCAAAGACCTAGCTGGCCTGAAGGGCCCCCAGGGGGCCCCCAAGCAGCCCCTCTCAATTTGGGTCTGGGGGCTTTCGTTGGGCCGGGAACCTGGGAGAATCCTGCAAGGTTGCAGTTCGCGGCCCGAGAAGCACTCTCCGGCCAACATGCCCAACTGCAGCAACAGCTCCCAAAGCGAAGGAGCCAGGACCCAAAGACCTAGCTGGCCTGAAGGGCCCCCAGGGGGCCCCCAAGCACCCCCTCTCCATTTGGGTCTGGGGGATTTCGTTGGGCCGGGAAACTGGGAGATTCATGCAACGTTGCAGTTCGCGGCCCGAGAAGCACTCTCCGGCCAACATGCCCAACTGCAGCAACAGCTCCCAAACCGAAGGAGCCAGGACCCAAAGACCTAGCTGGCCTGAAGGGCCCCCAGGGGGTCCCCAAGCAGCCCCTCTCCATTTGGGTCTGGGGGCTTTCGTTGGGCCGGGAACCTGGGAGATTCCTGCAAGGTTGCAGTTCGCGGCCCGAGAAGCACTCTCCGCCCAACATGCCCAACTGCAGCAACAGCTCCCAAAGCGAAGGAGCCAGGACCCAAAGACCTAGCTGGCCTGAAGGGCCCCCAGGGGGCCCCCAAGCAGCCCCTCTCCATTTGGGTCTGGGGCCTTTCGTTGGGCATGGAACCTGGGAGATTCATGCAAGGTTGCAGTTCGCGGCCCGAGAAGCACTCTCCGGCCAACATGCCCAACTGCAGCAACAGCTCCCAAACCGAAAGAGCCAGGACCCAAAGACCTAGCTGGCCTGAAGGGCCCCCAGGGGGCCCCCAAGCAGCCCCTCTCAATTTGGGTCTGGGGGCTTTCGTTGGGCCGGGAACCTGGGAGAATCCTGCAAGGTTGCAGTTCGCGGCCCGAGAAGCACTCTCCGGCCAACATGCCCAACTGCAGCAACAGCTCCCAAACCGAAGGAGCCAGGACCCAAAGACCTAGCTGGCCTGAAGGGCCCCCATGGGTCCCCCAAGGAGCTCCTCTCCATTTGGGTCTGGGGGCTTTCGTTGGGCCGGGAACCTGGGAGGTACCTGCAAGGTTGCAGTTCGCGGCCGGAGAAGCACTCTCCGGCCAGCATGCCCAACTGCAGCAACAGCTCCCAAAGCGAAGGAGCCAGGACCCAAAGACCTAGCTGGCCTGAAGGGCCCCCAGGGGGCCCCCAAGCAGCCCCTCTCCATTTGGGTCTGGGGGCTTTTGTTGGGCCGGGAACATGGGAGATTCCTGCAAGGTTGCAGTTCGCGGCCCGAGAAGCACTCTCCGCCCAACATGCCCAACGTCAACAACAGCTCCCAAACCGAATGAGCCAGGACACAAAGACCTATCTGGCCTGAAGGGCCCGCAGGGGGCCCCCAAGCAGCCCCTCTCCATTTGGGTCTGGGGGCTTTCTTTAGGCTGAGAACCTGGGAGATACCAGCAAGGTTGCAGTTCGCGGCCCGAGAAGCACTCTCCGGCCAACATGCCCAATATCCAGCAACAGCTCCCAAAGCGAAGGAGCCAGGACCCAAAGACCTAGCTGGCCTGAAGGGCCCCCAGGGGGCCCCCAAGCAGCCCCTCTCCATTTGGGTCTGGGGGCTTTCGTTGGGCATGTATACCTGAGAGGTACCTGCAAGTTACAGTTCGCGGCCCGAGAAGCACTCTCCGCCCAACATGCCCAACTGCAGCAACAGCTCCCAAAGCGAAGGAGCCAGGACCCAAAGACCTAGCTGGCCTGAAGGGCCCCCGGGGGCCCCCAAGCAGCCCCTCTCAATTTGGGTCTGGGGGCTTTCGTTGGGCATGGAACCTGGGAGATTCCTGCAAGGTTGCAGTTCGCGGCCCGAGAAGCACTCTCCGGCCAACATGCCCAACTGCAGCAACAGCTCCCAAACCGAAGGAGCCAGGACCCAAAGACCTAGCTGGCCTGAAGGGCCCCCAGGGGGCCCCCAAGCAGCCCCTCTCCATTTGGGTCTGGGGGCTTTCGTTGGGCCGGGAACCTGGGAGATTCCTGCAAGGTTGCAGTTCGCGGCCCGAGAAGCACTCTCCGCCCAACATGCCCAACTGCAGCAACAGCTCCCAAAGCGAAGGAGCCAGGACCCAAAGAGCTAGCTGGCCTGAAGGGCCCCCAGGGGGCCCCCAAGCAGCCCCTCTCCATTTGGGTCTGGGGGCTTTCGTTGGGCCGGGAACCTGGGAGAATCCTGCAAGGTTGCAGTTCGCGGCCCGAGAAGCACTCTCCGGCCAACATGCCCAACTGCAGCAACAGCTCCCAAACCGAAGGAGCCAGGACACAAAGACCTAGCTGGCCTGAAGGGCCCCCAGGGGGCCACCAAGCAGCCCCTCTCAATTTGGGTCTGGTGGCTTTCGTTGGGCATGGATACCTGAGAGGTACCTGCAAGGTTACAGTTCGCGGCCCGAGAAGCACTCTCCGCCCAACATGCTCAACTGCAGCAACAGCTCCCAAAGCGAAGGAGCCAGGACCCAAAGACCTAGCTGGCCTGAAGGGCCCCCAGGGGGCCCCCAAGCAGCCCCTCTCAATTTGGGTCTGGGGGCTTTCGTTGGGCCGGGAACCTGGGAGAATCCTGCAAGGTTGCAGTTCGCGGCCCGAGAAGCACTCTCCGGCCAACATGCCCAACTGCAGCAACAGCTCCCAAACCGAAGGAGCCAGGACCCAAAGACCTAGCTGGCCTGAAGGGCCCCCAGGGAGCCCCCAAGCAGCCCCTCTCCATTTGGGTCTGGGGGCTTTCGTTGGGCCGGGAACCTGGGAGATACCAGCAAGGTTGCAGTTCGCGGCCCGAGAAGCACTCTCCGGCCAACATGCCCAATATCCAGCAACAGCTCCCAAAGCGAAGGAGCCAGGACCCAAAGACCTAGCTGGCCTGAAGGGCCCCCAGGGGGCCCCCAAGCAGCCCCTCTCCATTTGGGTCTGGGGGCTTTCGTTGGGCATGTATACCTGAGAGGTACCTGCAAGTTACAGTTCGCGGCCCGAGAAGCACTCTCCGCCCAACATGCCCAACTGCAGCAACAGCTCCCAAAGCGAAGGAGCCAGGACCCAAAGACCTAGCTGGCCTGAAGGGCCCCCGGGGGCCCCCAAGCAGCCCCTCTCAATTTGGGTCTGGGGGCTTTCGTTGGGCATGGAACCTGGGAGATTCCTGCAAGGTTGCAGTTCGCGGCCCGAGAAGCACTCTCCGGCCAACATGCCCAACTGCAGCAACAGCTCCCAAAGCGAAGGAGCCAGGACCCAAAGACCTAGCTGGCCTGAAGGGCCCCCAGGGGGCCCCCAAGCAGCCCCTCTCCATTTGGGTCTGGGGGCTTTCGTTGGGCCGGGAACCTGGGAGATTCCTGCAAGGTTGCAGTTCGCGGCCCGAGAAGCACTCTCCGCCCAACATGCCCAACTGCAGCAACAGCTCCCAAAGCGAAGGAGCCAGGACCCAAAGAGCTAGCTGGCCTGAAGGGCCCCCAGGGGGCCCCCAAGCAGCCCCTCTCCATTTGGGTCTGGGGGCTTTCGTTGGGCCGGGAACCTGGGAGAATCCTGCAAGGTTGCAGTTCGCGGCCCGAGAAGCACTCTCCGGCCAACATGCCCAACTGCAGCAACAGCTCCCAAACCGAAGGAGCCAGGACACAAAGACCTAGCTGGCCTGAAGGGCCCCCAGGGGGCCACCAAGCAGCCCCTCTCAATTTGGGTCTGGTGGCTTTCGTTGGGCATGGATACCTGAGAGGTACCTGCAAGGTTACAGTTCGCGGCCCGAGAAGCACTCTCCGCCCAACATGCTCAACTGCAGCAACATCTCCCAAAGCGAAGGAGCCAGGACCCAAAGACCTAGCTGGCCTGAAGGGCCCCCAGGGGGCCCCCAAGCAGCCCCTCTCAATTTGGGTCTGGGGGCTTTCGTTGGGCCGGGAACCTGGGAGAATCCTGCAAGGTTGCAGTTCGCGGCCCGAGAAGCACTGTCCGGCCAACATGCCCAACTGCAGCAACAGCTCCCAAACCGAAGGAGCCAGGACCCAAAGACCTAGCTGGCCTGAAGGGCCCCCAGGGAGCCCCCAAGCAGCCCCTCTCCATTTGGGTCTGGGGGCTTTCGTTGGGCCGGGAACCTGGGAGATTCCTGCAAGGTTGCAGTTCGCGGCCCGAGAAGCACTCTCCGGCCAACATGCCCAACTGCAGCAACAGCTCCCAAAGCGAAGGAGCCAGGACCCAAAGACCTAGCTGGCCTGAAGGGCCCCCATGGGGCCCCCAAGGACCTCCTCTCCATTTGGGTCTGGGGGCTTTCGTTGGGCCGGGAACCTGGGAGGTACCAGCAAGGTTGCAGTTCGCGGCCGGAGAAGCACTCTCCGGCCAACATGCCCAACTGCAGCAACAGCTCCCAAACCGAAGGAGCCAGGACACAAAGACCTAGCTGGCCTGAAGGGCCCCCAGGGGGCCCCCAAGCAGCCCCTCTCAATTTGGGTCTGGGGGCTTTCGTTGGGCCGGGAACCTGGGAGATTCCTGCAAGGTTGCAGTTCGCGGCCCGAGAAGCACTCTCCGGCCAACATGCCCAACTGCAGCAACAGCTCCCAAAGCGAAGGAGCCAGGACCCAAAGACCTAGCTGGCCTGAAGGGCCCCCAGGGGGCCCCCAAGCAGCCCCTCTCAATTTGGGTCTGGGGGCTTTCTTTAGGATGAGAACCTGGGAGATACCAGCAAGGTTGCAGTTCGCGGCCCGAGAAGCACTCTCCGGCCAACATGCCCAACTGCAGCAACAGCTCCCAAAGCGAAGGAGCCAGGACACAAAGACCTAGCTGGCCTGAAGGGCCCCCAGGGGGCCCCCAAGCAGCCCCTCTCAATTTGGGTCTGGGGTCTTTCGTTGGGCCGGGAACCTGGGAGATTCCTGCAAGGTTGAAGTTCGCGGCCCGAGAAGCACTCTCCGGCCAACATGCCCAACTGCAGCAACAGCTCCCAAAGCGAAGGAGCCAGGACCCAAAGACCTAGCTGGCCTGAAGGGCCCCCAGGGGGCCACCAAGCAGCCCCTCTCAATTTGGGTCAGGGGGCTTTCGTTGGGCATGGAACCTGGGAGGTACCAGCAAGGTTGCAGTTCGCGGCCCGAGAAGCACTCTCCGGCCAACATGCCCAACTGCAGCAACAGCTCCCAAACCGAAGGAGCCAGGACCCAAAGACCTAGCTGGCCTGAAGGGCCCCCAGGGGGCCCCCAAGCAGCCCCTCTCCATTTGGGTCTGGGGGCTTTCGTTGGGCCGGGAACCTGGGAGAATCCTGCAAGGTTTCAGATCGCGGCCCGAGAAGCACTCTCCGCCCAACATGCCCAACTGCAGCAACAGCTCCCAAAGCGAAGGAGCCAGGACCCAAAGACCTAGCTGGCCTGAAGGGCCCCCAGGGGGCCCCCAAGCAGCCCCTCTCAATTTGGGTCTGGGGGCTTTCGTTGGGCCGGGAACCTGGGAGAATCCTGCAAGGTTGCAGTTCGCGGCCCGAGAAGCACTCTCCGGCCAACATGCCCAACTGCAGCAACAGCTCCCAAAGCGAAGGAGCCAGGACCCAAAGACCTAGCTGGCCTGAAGGGCCCCCAGGGGGCCCCCAAGCACCCCCTCTCCATTTGGGTCTGGGGGCTTTTGTTGGGCCGGGAACCTGGGAGAATCCTGCAAGGTTGCAGTTCGCGGCCCGAGAAGCACTCTCCGGCCAACATGCCCAACTGCAGCAACAGCTCCCAAAGCGAAGGAGCCAGGACCCAAAGACCTAGCTGGCCTGAAGGGCCCCCAGGGGGCCCCCAAGCAGCCCCTCTCAATTTGGGTCTGGGGGCTTTTGTTGGGCCGGGAACCTGGGAGAATCCTGCAAGGTTGCAGTTCGCGGCCCGAGAAGCACTCTCCGGCCAACATGCCCAACTGCAGCAACAGCTCCCAAAGCGAAGGAGCCAGGACCCAAAGACCTAGATGGCCTGAAGGGCCCCCAGGGAGCCCCCAAGCAGCCCCTCTCCATTTGGGTCTGGGGGCTTTCGTTGGGCCGGGAACCTGGGAGATTCCTGCAAGGTTGCAGTTCGCGGCCCGAGAAGCACTCTCCGGCCAACATGCCCAACTGCAGCAACAGCTCCCAAAGCGAAGGAGCCAGGACACAAAGAACTAGCTGGCCTGAAGGGCCCCCAGGGCGCCCCCAAGCAGCCCCTCTCAATTTGGGTCTGGGGGCTTTCGTTGGGCATGGATACCTGAGAGGTACCTGCAAGGTTACAGTTCGTGGCCCGAGAAGCACTCTCCGGCCAACATGCTCTACTGCAGCAACAGCTCCCAAACCGAAGGAGCCAGGACCCAAAGACCTAGCTGGCCTGAAGGGCCCCCAGGGGGCCACCAAGCAGCCCCTCTCCATTTGGGTCTGGGGGCTTTCGTTGGGCCGGGAACCTGGGAGATTCCTGCAAGGTTGCAGTTCGCGGCCCGAGAAGCACTCTCCGCCCAACATGCCCAACTGCAGCAACAGCTCCCAAAGCGAAGGAGCCAGGACCCAAAGACCTAGCTGGCCTGAAGGGCCCCCATGGGGCCCCCAAGGACCTCCTCTCCATTTGGGTCTGGGGGCTTTAGTTGGGCCGGGAACCTGGGAGGTACCAGCAAGGTTACAGTTCGCGGCCGGAGAAGCACTCTCCGGCCAACATGCCCAACTGCAGCAACAGCTCCCAAACCGAAGGAGCCAGGACACAAAGACCTAGCTGGCCTGAAGGGCCCCCAGGGGGCCCCCAAGCAGCCCCTCTCAATTTGGGTCTGGGGGCTTTCGTTGGGCCGGGAACCTGGGAGATTCCTGCAAGGTTGCAGTTCGCGGCCCGAGAAGCACTCTCCGCCCAACATGCCCAACTGCAGCAACAGCTCCCAAAGCGAAGGAGCCAGGACCCAAAGACCTAGCTGGCCTGAAGGGCCCCCAGGGGGCCCCCAAGCAGCCCCTCTCAATTTGGGTCTGGGGGCTTTCTTTAGGATGAGAACCTGGGAGATACCAGCAAGGTTGCAGTTCGCGGCCCGAGAAGCACTCTCCGGCCAACATGCCCAACTGCAGCAACAGCTCCCAAAGCGAAGGAGCCAGGACACAAAGACCTAGCTGGCCTGAAGGGCCCCCAGGGGGCCACCAAGCAGCCCCTCTCAATTTGGGTCTGGGGTCTTTCGTTGGGCCGGGAACCTGGGAGATTCCTGCAAGGTTGAAGTTCGCGGCCCGAGAAGCACTCTCCGCCCAACATGCCCAACTGCAGCAACAGCTCCCAAAGCGAAGGAGCCAGGACCCAAAGACCTAGCTGGCCTGAAGGGCCCCCAGTGGGCCCCCAAGCTACCCCTCTCCATTTGGGTCTGGGGGCTTTCTTTAGGCTGAGGACCTGGGAGATACCAGCAAGGTTGCAGTTCGCGGCCCGAGAAGCACTCTCCGGCCAACATGCCCAACTGCAGCAACAGCTCCCAAAGCGAAGGAGCCAGGACCCAAAGACCTAGCTGGCCTGAAGGGCCCCCAGGGGGCCCCCAAGCACCCCCTCTCCATTTGGGTCTGGGGGCTTTTGTTGGGCCGGGAACCTGGGAGGTACCTGCAAGGTTGCAGTTCGCGGCCCGAGAAGCACTCTCCGGCCAACATGCCAAACGTCAACAACAGCTCCCAAACCGAATGAGCCAGGACACAAAGACCTATCTGGCCTGAAGGGCCCCCAGGGGGCCCCCAAGCAGCCCCTCTCCATTTGGGTCTGGGGGCTTTCTTTATGCTGAGAACCTGGGAGATACCAGCAAGGTTGCAGTTCGCGGCCCGAGAAGCACTCTCCGGCCAACATGCCCAATATCCAGCAACAGCTCCCAAAGCGAAGGAGCCAGGACCCAAAGACCTAGCTGGCCTGAAGGGCCCCCAGGGGGCCCCCAAGCAGCCCCTCTCCATTTGGGTCTGGGGGCTTTCGTTGGGCATGGATACCTGAGAGGTACCTGCAAGTTACAGTTCGCGGCCCGAGAAGCACTCTCCGCCCAATATGCCCAACTGCAGCAACAGCTCCCAAAGCGAAGGAGCCAGGACCCAAAGACCTAGCTGGCCTGAAGGGCCCCCGGGGGCCCCCAAGCAGCCCCTCTCAATTTGGGTCTGGGGGCTTTCGTTGGGCATGGAACCTGGGAGATTCCTGCAAGGTTGCAGTTCGCGGCCCGAGAAGCACTCTCCGGCCAACATGCCCAACTGCAGCAACAGCTCCCAAACCGAAGGAGCCAGGACCCAAAGACCTAGCTGGCCTGAAGTGCCCCCAGGGGGCCCCCAAGCAGCCCCTCTCCATTTGGGTCTGGGGGCTTTCGTTGGGCCGGGAACCTGGGAGATTCCTGCAAGGTTGCAGTTCGCGGCCCGAGAAGCACTCTCCGCCCAACATGCCCAACTGCAGCAACAGCTCCCAAAGCGAAGGAGCCAGGACCCAAAGACCTAGCTGGCCTGAAGGGCCCCCAGGGGGCCCCCAAGCAGCCCCTCTCCATTTGGGTCTGGGGGCTTTCGTTGGGCCGGGAACCTGGGAGATTCCTGCAACGTTGCAGTTCGCGGCCCGAGAAGCACTCTCCGGCCAACATGCCCAACTGCAGCAACAGCTCCCAAAGCGAAGGAGCCAGGACCCAAAGACCTAGCTGGCCTGAAGGGCCCCCAGGGAGCCCCCAAGCAGCCCCTCTCCATTTGGGTCTGGGGGCTTTCGTTGGGCCGGGAACCTGGGAGATTCCTGCAAGGTTGCAGTTCGCGGCCCGAGAAGCACTCTCCGGCCAACATGCCCAACTGCAGCAACAGCTCCCAAAGCGAAGGAGCCAGGACACAAAGAACTAGCTGGCCTGAAGGGCCCCCAGGGCGCCCCCAAGCAGCCCCTCTCAATTTGGGTCTGGGGGCTTTCGTTGGGCATGGATACCTGAGAGATACCTGCAAGGTTACAGTTCGTGGCCCGAGAAGCACTCTCCGGCCAACATGCTCTACTGCAGCAACAGCTCCCAAACCGAAGGAGCCAGGACCCAAAGACCTAGCTGGCCTGAAGGGCCCCCAGGGGGCCACCAAGCAGCCCCTCTCCATTTGGGTCTGGGGGCTTTCGTTGGGCCGGGAACCTGGGAGATTCCTGCAAGGTTGCAGTTCGCGGCCCGAGAAGCACTCTCCGGCCAACATGCCCAACTGCAGCAACAGCTCCCAAAGCGAAGGAGCCAGGACCCAAAGACCTAGCTGGCCTGAAGGGCCCCCATGGGGCCCCCAAGGACCTCCTCTCCATTTGGGTCTGGGGGCTTTAGTTGGGCCGGGAACCTGGGAGGTACCAGCAAGGTTGCAGTTCGCGGCCGGAGAAGCACTCTCCGGCCAACATGCCCAACTGCAGCAACAGCTCCCAAACCGAAGGAGCCAGGACACAAAGACCTAGCTGGCCTGAAGGGCCCCCAGGGGGCCCCCAAGCAGCCCCTCTCAATTTGGGTCTGGGGGCTTTCGTTGGGCCGGGAACCTGGGAGATTCCTGCAAGGTTGCAGTTCGCGGCCCGAGAAGCACTCTCCGGCCAACATGCCCAACTGCAGCAACAGCTCCCAAAGCGAAGGAGCCAGGACCCAAAGACCTAGCTGGCCTGAAGGGCCCCCAGGGGGCCCCCAAGCAGCCCCTCTCAATTTGGGTCTGGGGGCTTTCTTTAGGATGAGAACCTGGGAGATACCAGCAAGGTTGCAGTTCGCGGCCCGAGAAGCACTCTCCGGCCAACATGCCCAACTGCAGCAACAGCTCCCAAAGCGAAGGAGCCAGGACACAAAGACCTAGCTGGCCTGAAGGGCCCCCAGGGGGCCCCCAAGCAGCCCCTCTCAATTTGGGTCTGGGGTCTTTCGTTGGGCCGGGAACCTGGGAGATTCCTGCAAGGTTGAAGTTCGCGGCCCGAGAAGCACTCTCCGCCCAACATGCCCAACTGCAGCAACAGCTCCCAAAGCGAAGGAGCCAGGACCCAAAGACCTAGCTGGCCTGAAGGGCCCCCAGGGGGCCCCCAAGCTACCCCTCTCCATTTGGGTCTGGGGGCTTTCTTTAGGCTGAGGACCTGGGAGATACCAGCAAGGTTGCAGTTCGCGGCCCGAGAAGCACTCTCCGGCCAACATGCCCAACTGCAGCAACAGCTCCCAAAGCGAAGGAGCCAGGACCCAAAGACCTAGCTGGCCTGAAGGGCCCCCAGGGGGCCCCCAAGCAGCCCCTCTCCATTTGGGTCTGGGGGCTTTCGTTGGGCCGGGAACCTGGGAGAATCCTGCAAGGTTTCAGTTCGCGGCCCGAGAAGCACTCTCCGGCCAACATGCCCAACTGCAGCAACAGCTCCCAAAGCGAAGGAGCCAGGACCCAAAGACCTAGCTGGCCTGAAGGGCCCCCAGGGGGCCCCCAAGCTACCCCTCTCAATTTGGGTCTGGGGGCTTTCGTTGGGCCGGGAACCTGGGAGAATCCTGCAAGGTTGCAGTTCGCGGCCCGAGAAGCACTCTCCGGCCAACATGCCCAACTGCAGCAACAGCTCCCAAAGCGAAGGAGCCAGGACCCAAAGACCTAGCTGGCCTGAAGGGCCCCCAGGGGGCCCCCAAGCACCCCCTCTCCATTTGGGTCTGGGGGCTTTTGTTGGGCCGGGAACCTGGGAGGTACCTGCAAGGTTGCAGTTCGCGGCCCGAGAAGCACTCTCCGGCCAACATGCCAAACGTCAACAACAGCTCCCAAACCGAATGAGCCAGGACACAAAGACCTATCTGGCCTGAAGGGCCCCCAGGGGGCCCCCAAGCAGCCCCTCTCCATTTGGGTCTGGGGGCTTTCTTTAGGCTGAGAACCTGGGAGATACCAGCAAGGTTGCAGTTCGCGGCCCGAGAAGCACTCTCCGGCCAACATGCCCAATATCCAGCAACAGCTCCCAAAGCGAAGGAGCCAGGACCCAAAGACCTAGCTGGCCTGAAGGGCCCCCAGGGGGCCCCCAAGCAGCCCCTCTCCATTTGGGTCTGGGGGCTTTCGTTGGGCATGGATACCTGAGAGGTACCTGCAAGTTACAGTTCGCGGCCCGAGAAGCACTCTCCGCCCAATATGCCCAACTGCAGCAACAGCTCCCAAAGCGAAGGAGCCAGGACCCAAAGACCTAGCTGGCCTGAAGGGCCCCCGGGGGCCCCCAAGCAGCCCCTCTCAATTTGGGTCTGGGGGCTTTCGTTGGGCATGGAACCTGGGAGATTCCTGCAAGGTTGCAGTTCGCGGCCCGAGAAGCACTCTCCGGCCAACATGCCCAACTGCAGCAACAGCTCCCAAACCGAAGGAGCCAGGACCCAAAGACCTAGCTGGCCTGAAGTGCCCCCAGGGGGCCCCCAAGCAGCCCCTCTCCATTTGGGTCTGGGGGCTTTCGTTGGGCCGGGAACCTGGGAGATTCCTGCAAGGTTGCAGTTCGCGGCCCGAGAAGCACTCTCCGCCCAACATGCCCAACTGCAGCAACAGCTCCCAAAGCGAAGGAGCCAGGACCCAAAGACCTAGCTGGCCTGAAGGGCCCCCAGGGGGCCCCCAAGCAGCCCCTCTCCATTTGGGTCTGGGGGCTTTCGTTGGGCCGGGAACCTGGGAGATTCCTGCAACGTTGCAGTTCGCGGCCCGAGAAGCACTCTCCGGCCAACATGCCCAACTGCAGCAACAGCTCCCAAAGCGAAGGAGCCAGGACACAAAGACCTAGCTGGCCTGAAGGGCCCCCAGGGGGGCACCAAGCAGCCCCTCTCAATTTGGGTCTGGTGGGTTTCGTTGGGCATGGATACCTGAGAGGTACCTGCAAGGTTGCAGTTCGCGGCCCGAGAAGCACTCTCCGGCCAACATGCCCAACTGCAGCAACAGCTCCCAAAGCGAAGGAGCCAGGACCCAAAGACCTAGCTGGCCTGAAGGGCCCCCAGGGGGCCCCCAAGCAGCCCCTCTCCATTTGGGTCTGGGGGCTTTTGTTGGGCCGGGAACCTGGGAGATTCCTGCAAGGTTGCAGTTCGCGGCCCGAGAAGCACTCTCCGGCCAACATGCCCAACTGCAGCAACAGCTCCCAAAGCGAAGGAGCCAGGACCCAAAGACCTAGCTGGCCTGAAGGGCCCCCAGGGGGCCCCCAAGCTACCCCTCTCAATTTGGGTCTGGGGGCTTTCGTTGGGCATGGAACCTGGGAGATTCCTGCAAGATTGCAGTTCGCGGCCCGAGAAGCACTCTCCGGCCAACATGCCCAACTGCAGCAACAGCTCCCAAACCGAAGGAGCCAGGAACCAAAGACCTAGCTGGCCTGAAGGGCCCCCAGGGGGCCCCCAAGCAGCCCCTCTCCATTTGGGTCTGGGGGCTTTCGTTGGGCCGGGAACCTGGGAGATTCCTGCAAGGTTGCAGTTCGCGGCCCGAGAAGCACTCTCCGGCCAACATGCCCAACTGCAGCAACAGCTCCCAAACCGAAGGAGCCAGGACCCAAAGACCTAGCTGGCCTGAAGGGCCCCCAGGGGGGCCCCAAGCAGCCCCTCTCAATTTGGGTCTGGGGGCTTTCGTTGGGCCGGGAACCTGGGAGAATCCTGCAAGGTTGCAGTTCGCGGCCCGAGAAGCACTCTCCGGCCAACATGCCCAACTGCAGCAACAGCTCCCAAAGCGAAGGAGCCAGGACCCAAAGACCTAGCTGGCCTGAAGGGCCCCCAGGGAGCCCCCAAGCAGCCCCTCTCCATTTGGGTCTGGGGGCTTTCGTTGGGCCGGGAACCTGGGAGATTCCTGCAAGGTTGCAGTTCGCGGCCCGAGAAGCACTCTCCGGCCAACATGCCCAACTGCAGCAACAGCTCCCAAAGCGAAGGAGCCAGGACACAAAGAACTAGCTGGCCTGAAGGGCGCCCAGGGGGCCCCCAAGCAGCCCCTCTCAATTTGGGTCTGGGGGCTTTCGTTGGGCATGGATACCTGAGAGGTACCTGCAAGGTTACAATTCGCGGCCCGAGAAGCACTCTCCGGCCAACATGCTCTACTGCAGCAACAGCTCCCAATCCGAAGGAGCCAGGACCCAAAGACCTAGCTGGCCTGAAGGGCCCCCAGGGGGCCACCAAGCAGCCCCTCTCCATTTGGGTCTGGGGGCTTTCGTTGGGCCGGGAACCTGGGAGATTCCTGCAAGGTTGCAGTTCGCGGCCCGAGAAGCACTCTCCGGCCAACATGCCCAACTGCAGCAACAGCTCCCAAAGCGAAGGAGCCAGGACCCAAAGACCTAGCTGGCCTGAAGGGCCCCCATGGGGCCCCCAAGGACCTCCTCTCCATTTGGGTCTGGGGGCTTTAGTTGGGCCGGGAACCTGGGAGGTACCAGCAAGGTTGCAGTTCGCGGCCGGAGAAGCACTCTCCGGCCAACATGCCCAACTGCAGCAACAGCTCCCAAACCGAAGGAGCCAGGACCCAAAGACCTAGCTGGCCTGAAGGGCCCCCAGGGGGCCCCCAAGCAGCCCCTCTCAATTTGGGTCTGGGGGCTTTCGTTGGGCCGGGAACCTGGGAGATTCCTGCAAGGTTGCAGTTCGCGGACCGAGAAGCACTCTCCGGCCAACATGCCCAACTGCAGCAACAGCTCCCAAAGCGAAGGAGCCAGGACCCAAAGACCTAGCTGGCCTGAAGGGCCCCCAGGGGGCCCCCAAGCAGCCCCTCTCAATTTGGGTCTGGGGGCTTTCTTTAGGATGAGAACCTGGGAGATACCAGCAAGGTTGCAGTTCGCGGCCCGAGAAGCACTCTCCGCCCAACATGCCCAACTGCAGCAACAGCTCCCAAAGCGAAGGAGCCAGGACCCAAAGACCTAGCTGGCCTGAAGGGCCCCCAGGGGGCCCCCAAGCAGCCCCTCTCAATTTGGGTCTGGGGGCTTTCGTTGGGCCGGGAACCTGGGAGATTCCTGCAAGGTTGCAGTTCGCGGCCCGAGAAGCACTCTCCGGCCAACATGCCCAACTGCAGCAACAGCTCCCAAAGCGAAGGAGCCAGGACCCAAAGACCTAGCTGGCCTGAAGGGCCCCCAGGGGGCCCCCAAGCAGCCCCTCTCAATTTGGGTCTGGGGGCTTTCGTTGGGCCGGGAACCTGGGAGATTCCTGCAAGGTTGCAGTTCGCGGCCCGAGAAGCACTCTCCGGCCAACATGCCCAACTGCAGCAACAGCTCCCAAAGCGAAGGAGCCAGGACCCAAAGACCTAGCTGGCCTGAAGGGCCCCCAGGGGGCCCCCAAGGAGCTCCTCTCCATTTGGGTCTGGGGGCTTTAGTTGGGCCGGGAACCAGGGAGGTACCAGCAAGGTTGCAGTTCGCGGCCCGAGAAGCACTCTCCGGCCAACATGCCCAACTGCAGCAACAGCTCCCAAACCGAAGGAGCCAGGAACCAAAGACCTAGCTGGCCTGAAGGGCCCCCAGGGGGCCCCCAAGCAGCCCCTCTCCATTTGGGTCTGGGGGCTTTCGTTGGGCCGGGAACCTGGGAGATTCCTGCAAGGTTGCAGTTCGCGGCCCGAGAAGCACTCTCCGCCCAACATGCCCAACTGCAGCAACAGCTCCCAAACCGAAGGAGCCAGGACCCAAAGACCTAGCTGGCCTGAAGGGCCCCCAGGGGGGCCCCAAGCAGCCCCTCTCAATTTGGGTCTGGGGGCTTTCGTTGGGCCGGGAACCTGGGAGAATCCTGCAAGGTTGCAAGTCGCGGCCCGAGAAGCACTCTCCGGCCAACATGCCCAACTGCAGCAACAGCTCCCAAAGCGAAGGAGCCAGGACCCAAAGACCTAGCTGGCCTGAAGGGCCCCCAGGGAGCCCCCAAGCAGCCCCTCTCCATTTGGGTCTGGGGGCTTTCGTTGGGCCGGGAACCTGGGAGATTCCTGCAAGGTTGCAGTTCGCGGCCCGAGAAGCACTCTCCGGCCAACATGCCCAACTGCAGCAACAGCTCCCAAAGCGAAGGAGCCAGGACACAAAGAACTAGCTGGCCTGAAGGGCCCCCAGGGGGCCCCCAAGCAGCCCCTCTCAATTTGGGTCTGGGGGCTTTCGTTGGGCATGGATACCTGAGAGGTACCTGCAAGGTTACAGTTCGCGGCCCGAGAAGCACTCTCCGGCCAACATGCTCTACTGCAGCAACAGCTCCCAAACCGAAGGAGCCAGGACCCAAAGACCTAGCTGGCCTGAAGGGCCCCCAGGGGGCCACCAAGCAGCCCCTCTCCATTTGGGTCTGGGGGCTTTCGTTGGGCCGGGAACCTGGGAGATTCCTGCAAGGTTGCAGTTCGCGGCCCGAGAAGCACTCTCCGGCCAACATGCCCAACTGCAGCAACAGCTCCCAAAGCGAAGGAGCCAGGACACAAAGACCTAGCTGGCCTGAAGGGCCCCCATGGGGCCCCCAAGGACCTCCTCTCCATTTGGGTCTGGGGGCTTTAGTTGGGCCGGGAACCTGGGAGGTACCAGCAAGGTTGCAGTTCGCGGCCGGAGAAGCACTCTCCGGCCAACATGCCCAACTGCAGCAACAGCTCCCAAACCGAAGGAGCCAGGACCCAAAGACCTAGCTGGCCTGAAGGGCCCCCAGGGGGCCCCCAAGCAGCCCCTCTCAATTTGGGTCTGGGGGCTTTCGTTGGGCCGGGAACCTGGGAGATTCCTGCAAGGTTGCAGTTCGCGGACCGAGAAGCACTCTCCGGCCAACATGCCCAACTGCAGCAACAGCTCCCAAAGCGAAGGAGCCAGGACCCAAAGACCTAGCTGGCCTGAAGGGCCCCCAGGGGGCCCCCAAGCAGCCCCTCTCAATTTGGGTCTGGGGGCTTTCTTTAGGCTGAGAACCTGGGAGATACCAGCAAGGTTGCAGTTCGCGGCCCGAGAAGCACTCTCCGCCCAACATGCCCAACTGCAGCAACAGCTCCCAAAGCGAAGGAGCCAGGACCCAAAGACCTAGCTGGCCTGAAGGGCCCCCAGGGGGCCCCCAAGCAGCCCCTCTCAATTTGGGTCTGGGGTCTTTCGTTGGGCCGGGAACCTGGGAGATTCCTGCAAGGTTGCAGTTCGCGGCCCGAGAAGCACTCTCCGCCCAACATGCCCAACTGCAGCAACAGCTCCCAAAGCGAAGGAGCCAGGACCCAAAGACCTAGCTGGCCTGAAGGGCCCCCAGGGGGCCCCCAAGCAGCCCCTCTCAATTTGGGTCTGGGGGCTTTCGTTGGGCCGGGAACCTGGGAGATTCCTGCAAGGTTGCAGTTCGCGGCCCGAGAAGCACTCTCCGGCCAACATGCCCAACTGCAGCAACAGCTCCCAAAGCGAAGGAGCCAGGACCCAAAGACCTAGCTGGCCTGAAGGGCCCCCAGGGGGCCCCCAAGGAGCTCCTCTCCATTTGGGTCTGGGGGCTTTAGTTGGGCCGGGAACCAGGGAGGTACCAGCAAGGTTGCAGTTCGCGGCCCGAGAAGCACTCTCCGGCCAACATGCCCAACTGCAGCAACAGCTCCCAAACCGAAGGAGCCAGGACCCAAAGACCTAGCTGGCCTGAAGGGCCCCCAGGGGGCCCCCAAGCAGCCCCTCTCCATTTGGGTCTGGGGGCTTTCGTTGGGCCGGGAACCTGGGAGAATCCTGCAAGGTTTCAGTTCGCGGCCCGAGAAGCACTCTCCGGCCAACATGCCCAACTGCAGCAACAGCTCCCAAAGCGAAGGAGCCAGGACCCAAAGACCTAGCTGGCCTGAAGGGCCCCCAGGGGGCCCCCAAGCAGCCCCTCTCAATTTGGGTCTGGGGGCTTTCGTTGGGCCGGGAACCTGGGAGAATCCTGCAAGGTTGCAGTTCGCGGCCCGAGAAGCACTCTCCGGCCAACATGCCCAACTGCAGCAACAGCTCCCAAAGCGAAGGAGCCAGGACCCAAAGACCTAGCTGGCCTGAAGGGCCCCCAGGGGGCCCCCAAGCACCCCCTCTCCATTTGGGTCTGGGGGCTTTTGTTGGGCCGGGAACCTGGGAGGTACCTGCAAGGTTGCAGTTCGCGGCCCGAGAAGCACTCTCCGCCCAACATGCCAAACGTCAACAACAGCTCCCAAAGCGAAGGAGCCAGGACACAAAGACCTATCTGGCCTGAAGGGCCCCCAGGGGGCCCCCAAGCAGCCCCTCTCCATTTGGGTCTGGGGGCTTTCTTTAGGCTGAGAACCTGGGAGATACCAGCAAGGTTGCAGTTCGCGGCCCGAGAAGCACTCTCCGGCCAACATGCCCAATATCCAGCAACAGCTCCCAAAGCGAAGGAGCCAGGACCCAAAGACCTAGCTGGCCTGAAGGGCCCCCAGGGGGCCCCCAAGCAGCCCCTCTCCATTTGGGTCTGGGGGCTTTCGTTGGGCATGGATACCTGAGAGGTACCTGCAAGTTACAGTTCGCGGCCCGAGAAGCACTCTCCGCCCAATATGCCCAACTGTAGCAACAGCTCCCAAAGCGAAGGAGCCAGGACCCAAAGACCTAGCTGGCCTGAAGGGCCCCCGGGGGCCCCCAAGCAGCCCCTCTCAATTTGGGTCTGGGGGCTTTCGTTGGGCATGGAACCTGGGAGATTCCTGCAAGGTTGCAGTTCGCGGCCCGAGAAGCACTCTCCGGCCAACATGCCCAACTGCAGCAACAGCTCCCAAACCGAAGGAGCCAGGACCCAAAGACCTAGCTGGCCTGAAGGGCCCCCAGGGGGCCCCCAAGCAGCCCCTCTCAATTTGGGTCTGGGGGCTTTCGTTGGGCCGGGAACCTGGGAGATTCCTGCAAGGTTGCAGTTCGCGGACCGAGAAGCACTCTCCGGCCAACATGCCCAACTGCAGCAACAGCTCCCAAAGCGAAGGAGCCAGGACCCAAAGACCTAGCTGGCCTGAAGGGCCCCCAGGGGGCCCCCAAGCAGCCCCTCTCCATTTGGGTCTGGGGGCTTTCGTTGGGCCGGGAACCTGGGAGATTCCTGCAACGTTGCAGTTCGCGGCCCGAGAAGCACTCTCCGGCCAACATGCCCAACTGCAGCAACAGCTCCCAAAGCGAAGGAGCCAGGACACAAAGACCTAGCTGGCCTGAAGGGCCCCCAGGGGGGCACCAAGCAGCCCCTCTCAATTTGGGTCTGGTGGGTTTCGTTGGGCATGGATACCTGAGAGGTACCTGCAAGGTTTCAGTTCGAGGCCCGAGAAGCACTCTCCGGCCAACATGCCCAACTGCAGCAACAGCTCCCAAAGCGAAGGAGCCAGGACCCAAAGACCTAGCTGGCCTGAAGGGCCCCCAGGGGGCCCCCAAGCAGCCCCTCTCCATTTGGGTCTGGGGGCTTTCGTTGGGCCGGGAACCTGGGAGATTCCTGCAAGGTTGAAGTTCGCGGCCCGAGAAGCACTCTCCGGCCAACATGCCCAACTGCAGCAACAGCTCCCAAAGCGAAGGAGCCAGGACCCAAAGACCTAGCTGGCCTGAAGGGCCCCCAGGGGGCCCCCAAGCAGCCCCTCTCAATTTGGGTCTGGGGGCTTTCGTTGGGCATGGAAACTGGGAGATTCCTGCAAGATTGCAGTTCGCGGCCCGAGAAGCACTCTCCGGCCAACATGCCCAACTGCAGCAACAGCTCCCAAACCGAAGGAGCCAGGACCCAAAGACCTAGCTGGCCTGAAGGGCCCCCAGGGCGCCCCCAAGCAGCCCCTCTCCATTTGGGTCTGGGGGCTTTCGTTGGGCCGGGAACCTGGGAGATTCCTGCAAGGTTGCAGTTCGCGGCCCGAGAAGCACTCTCCGGCCAACATGCCCAACTGCAGCAACAGCTCCCAAACCGAAGGAGCCAGGACCCAAAGACCTAGCTGGCCTGAAGGGCCCCCAGGGGGGCCCCAAGCAGCCCCTCTCAATTTGGGTCTGGGGGCTTTCGTTGGGCCGGGAACCTGGGAGAATCCTGCAAGGTTGCAGTTCGCGGCCCGAGAAGCACTCTCCGGCCAACATGCCCAACTGCAGCAACAGCTCCCAAAGCGAAGGAGCCAGGACCCAAAGACCTAGCTGGCCTGAAGGGCCCCCAGGGAGCCCCCAAGCAGCCCCTCTCCATTTGGGTCTGGGGGCTTTCGTTGGGCCGGGAACCTGGGAGAATCCTGCAAGGTTGCAGTTCGCGGCCCGAGAAGCACTCTCCGGCCAACATGCCCAATATCCAGCAACAGCTCCCAAAGCGAAGGAGCCAGGACCCAAAGACCTAGCTGGCCTGAAGGGCCCCCAGAAGGCCACCAAGCAGCCCCTCTCCATTTGGGTCTGGGGGCTTTCGTTGGGCATGTATACCTGAGAGGTACCTGCAAGGTTGCAGTTCGCGGCCCGAGAAGCACTCTCCGGCCAACATGCCCAACTGCAGCAACAGTTCCCAAACCGAAGGAGCCAGGACCCAAAGACCTAGCTGGCCTGAAGGGCCCCCAGGGGGCCCCCAAGCAGCCCCTCTCCATTTGGGTCTGGGGGCTTTCGTTGGGCCGGGAACCTGGGAGATTCCTGCAAGGTTGCAGTTCGCGGCCCGAGAAGCACTCTCCGGCCAACATGCCCAACTGCAGCAACAGCTCCCAAAGCGAAGGAGCCAGGACCCAAAGACCTAGCTGGCCTGAAGGGCCCCCAGGGGGCCCCCAAGCAGCCCCTCTCCATTTGGGTCTGGGGGCTTTCGTTGGGCCGGGAACCTGGGAGAATCCTGCAAGGTTGCAGTTCGCGGCCCGAGAAGCACTCTCCGGCCAACATGCCCAACTGCAGCAACAGCTCCCAAACCGAAGGAGCCAGGACACAAAGACCTATCTGGCCTGAAGGGCCCCCAGGGGGCCACCAAGCAGCCCCTCTCAATTTGGGTCTGGTGGCTTTCGTTGGGCATGGATACCTGAGAGGTACCTGCAAGGTTTCAGTTCGCGGCCCGAGAAGCACTCTCCGGCCAACATGCCCAACTGCAGCAACAGCTCCCAAAGCGAAGGAGCCAGGACCCAAAGACCTAGCTGGCCTGAAGGGCCCCCAGGGGGCCACCAAGCAGCCCCTCTCAATTTGGGTCTGGGGGCTTTCGTTGGGCCGGGAACCTGGGAGAATCCTGCAAGGTTGCAGTTCGAGGCCCGAGAAGCACTCTCCGCCCAACATGCCCAACGTCAACAACAGCTCCCAAACCGAATGAGCCAGGACACAAAGACCTATCTGGCCTGAAGGGCCCCCAGGGGGCCCCCAAGCTACCCCTCTCCATTTGGGTCTGGGGGCTTTCTTTAGGCTGAGGACCTGGGAGATACCAGCAAGGTTGCAGTTCGCGGCCCGAGAAGCACTCTCAGGCCAACATGCCCAATATCCAGCAACAGCTCCCAAAGCGAAGGAGCCAGGACCCAAAGACCTAGCTGGCCTGAAGGGCCCCCAGGGGGCCCCCAAGCAGCCCCTCTCCATTTGGGTCTGGGGGCTTTCGTTGGGCATGTATACCTGAGAGGTACCTGCAAGTTACAGTTCGCGGCCCGAGAAGCACTCTCCGCCCAACATGCCCAACTGCAGCAACAGCTCCCAAAGCGAAGGAGCCAGGACCCAAAGACCTAGCTGGCCTGAAGGGCCCCCGGGGGCCCCCAAGCAGCCCCTCTCAATTTGGGTCTGGGGGCTTTCGTTGGGCATGGAACCTGGGAGAATCCTGCAAGGTTGCAGTTCGCGGCCCGAGAAGCACTCTCCGGCCAACATGCCCAACTGCAGCAACAGCTCCCAAAGCGAAGGAGCCAGGACCCAAAGACCTAGCTGGCCTGAAGGGCCCCCAGGGGGCCCCCAAGCAGCCCCTCTCCATTTGGGTCTGGGGGCTTTCGTTGGGCGGGAACCTGGGAGATTCCTGCAAGGTTGCAGTTCGCGGCCCGAGAAGCACTCTCCGGCCAACATGCCCAACTGCAGCAACAGCTCCCAAACCGAAGGAGCCAGGACCCAAAGACCTAGCTGGCCTGAAGGGCCCCCAGGGGGCCCCCAAGCAGCCCCTCTCCATTTGGGTCTGGGGGCTTTCGTTGGGCCGGGAACCTGGGAGATTCCTGCAAGGTTGCAGTTCGCGGCCCGAGAAGCACTCTCTGGCCAACATGCCCAACTGCAGCAACAGCTCCCAAACCGAAGGAGCCAGGACCCAAAGACCTAGCTGGCCTGAAGGGCCCCCAGGGGGCCCCCAAGCAGCCCCTCTCAATTTGGGTCTGGGGGCTTTCGTTGGGCCGGGAACCTGGGAGAATCCTGCAAGGTTGCAGTTCGCGGCCCGAGAAGCACTCTCCGCCCAACATGCCCAACTGCAGCAACAGCTCCCAAAGCGAAGGAGCCAGGACCCAAAGACCTAGCTGGCCTGAAGGGCCCCCGGGGGCCCCCAAGCAGCCCCTCTCAATTTGGGTCTGGGGGCTTTCGTTGGGCATGGAACCTGGGAGAATCCTGCAAGGTTGCAGTTCGCGGCCCGAGAAGCACTCTCCGCCCAACATGCCCAACTGCAGCAACAGCTCCCAAAGCGAAGGAGCCAGGACCCAAAGACCTAGCTGGCCTGAAGGGCCCCCGGGGGCCCCCAAGCAGCCCCTCTCAATTTGGGTCTGGGGGCTTTCGTTGGGCATGGATACCTGAGAGGTACCAGCAAGGTTACAGTTCGCGGCCTGAGAAGCACTCTCCGTCCAACATTCTCTACTGCAGCAACAGCTCCCAAACCGAAGGAGCCAGGACCCAAAGACCTAGCTGGCCTGAAGGGCCCCCAGGGGGCCCCCAAGCAGCCCCTCTCCATTTGGGTCTGGGGGCTTTCGTTGGGCCGGGAACCTGGGAGATTCCTGCAAGGTTGCAGTTCGAGGCCCGAGAAGCACTCTCCGGCCAACATGCCCAACTGCAGCAACAGCTCCCAAAGCGAAGGAGCCAGGACCCAAAGACCTAGCTGGCCTGAAGGGCCCCCAGGGGGCCCCCAAGCAGCCCCTCTCAATTTGGGTCTGGGGGCTTTCGTTGGGCCGGGAACCTGGGAGAATCCTGCAAGGTTGCAGTTCGCGGCCCGAGAAGCACTCTCCGGCCAACATGCCCAACTGCAGCAACAGCTCCCAAAGCGAAGGAGCCAGGACCCAAAGACCTAGCTGGCCTGAAGGGCCCCCAGGGAGCCCCCAAGCAGCCCCTCTCCATTTGGGTCTGGGGGCTTTCGTTGGGCCGGGAACCTGGGAGAATCCTGCAAGGTTGCAGTTCGCGGCCCGAGAAGCACTCTCCGGCCAACATGCCCAATATCCAGCAACAGCTCCCAAAGCGAAGGAGCCAGGACCCAAAGACCTAGCTGGCCTGAAGGGCCCCCAGAAGGCCACCAAGCAGCCCCTCTCCATTTGGGTCTGGGGGCTTTCGTTGGGCATGTATACCTGAGAGGTACCTGCAAGGTTGCAGTTCGCGGCCCGAGAAGCACTCTCCGGCCAACATGCCCAACTGCAGCAACAGTTCCCAAACCGAAGGAGCCAGGACACAAAGACCTAGCTGGCCTGAAGGGCCCCCAGGGGGCCCCCAAGCAGCCCCTCTCCATTTGGGTCTGGGGGCTTTCGTTGGGCCGGGAACCTGGGAGAATCCTGCAAGGTTGCAGTTCGCGGCCCGAGAAGCACTCTCCGGCCAACATGCCCAACTGCAGCAACAGCTCCCAAACCGAAGGAGCCAGGACACAAAGACCTAGCTGGCCTGAAGGGCCCCCAGGGGGCCACCAAGCAGCCCCTCTCAATTTGGGTCTGGTGGCTTTCGTTGGGCATGGATACCTGAGAGGTACCTGCAAGGTTTCAGTTCGCGGCCCGAGAAGCACTCTCCGGCCAACATGCCCAACTGCAGCAACAGCTCCAAAAGCGAAGGAGCCAGGACCCAAAGACCTAGCTGGCCTGAAGGGCCCCCAGGGGGCCCCCAAGCAGCCCCTCTCAATTTGGGTCTGGGGGCTTTCGTTGGGCCGGGAACCTGGGAGAATCCTGCAAGGTTGCAGTTCGCGGCCCGAGAAGCACTCTCCGGCCAACATGCCCAATATCCAGCAACAGCTCCCAAAGCGAAGGAGCCAGGACCCAAAGACCTAGCTGGCCTGAAGGGCCCCCAGAAGGCCACCAAGCAGCCCCTCTCCATTTGGGTCTGGGGGCTTTCGTTGGGCATGTATACCTGAGAGGTACCTGCAAGGTTGCAGTTCGCGGCCCGAGAAGCACTCTCCGGCCAACATGCCCAACTGCAGCAACAGTTCCCAAACCGAAGGAGCCAGGACACAAAGACCTAGCTGGCCTGAAGGGCCCCCAGGGGGCCCCCAAGCAGCCCCTCTCCATTTGGGTCTGGGGGCTTTCGTTGGGCCGGGAACCTGGGAGATTCCTGCAAGGTTGCAGTTCGCGGCCCGAGAAGCACTCTCCGCCCAACATGCCCAACTGCAGCAACAGCTCCCAAAGCGAAGGAGCCAGGACCCAAAGACCTAGCTGGCCTGAAGGGCCCCCAGGGGGCCCCCAAGCAGCCCCTCTCCATTTGGGTCTGGGGGCTTTCGTTGGGCCGGGAACCTGGGAGAATCCTGCAAGGTTGCAGTTCGCGGCCCGAGAAGCACTCTCCGGCCAACATGCCCAACTGCAGCAACAGCTCCCAAACCGAAGGAGCCAGGACACAAAGACCTAGCTGGCCTGAAGGGCCCCCAGGGGGCCACCAAGCAGCCCCTCTCAATTTGGGTCTGGTGGCTTTCGTTGGGCATGGATACCTGAGAGGTACCTGCAAGGTTTCAGTTCGCGGCCCGAGAAGCACTCTCCGGCCAACATGCCCAACTGCAGCAACAGCTCCCAAAGCGAAGGAGCCAGGACCCAAAGACCTAGCTGGCCTGAAGGGCCCCCAGGGGGCCCCCAAGCAGCCCCTCTCAATTTGGGTCTGGGGGCTTTCGTTGGGCCGGGAACCTGGGAGAATCCTGCAAGGTTGCAGTTCGCGGCCGGAGAAGCACTCTCCGGCCAACATGCCCAACTGCAGCAACAGCTCCCAAAGCGAAGGAGCCAGGACCCAAAGACCTAGCTGGCCTGAAGGGCCCCCAGAAGGCCACCAAGCAGCCCCTCTCCATTTGGGTCTGGGGGCTTTCGTTGGGCATGTATACCTGAGAGGTACCTGCAAGGTTGCAGTTCGCGGCCCGAGAAGCACTCTCCGGCCAACATGCCCAACTGCAGCAACAGTTCCCAAACCGAAGGAGCCAGGACACAAAGACCTAGCTGGCCTGAAGGGCCCCCAGGGGGCCCCCAAGCAGCCCCTCTCCATTTGGGTCTGGGGGCTTTCGTTGGGCCGGGAACCTGGGAGATTCCTGCAAGGTTGCAGTTCGCGGCCCGAGAAGCACTCTCCGCCCAACATGCCCAACTGCAGCAACAGCTCCCAAAGCGAAGGAGCCAGGACCCAAAGACCTAGCTGGCCTGAAGGGCCCCCAGGGGGCCCCCAAGCAGCCCCTCTCCATTTGGGTCTGGGGGCTTTCGTTGGGCCGGGAACCTGGGAGAATCCTGCAAGGTTGCAGTTCGCGGCCCGAGAAGCACTCTCCGGCCAACATGCCCAACTGCAGCAACAGCTCCCAAACCGAAGGAGCCAGGACACAAAGACCTAGCTGGCCTGAAGGGCCCCCAGGGGGCCACCAAGCAGCCCCTCTCAATTTGGGTCTGGTGGCTTTCGTTGGGCATGGATACCTGAGAGGTACCTGCAAGGTTTCAGTTCGCGGCCCGAGAAGCACTCTCCGGCCAACATGCCCAACTGCAGCAACAGCTCCCAAAGCGAAGGAGCCAGGACCCAAAGACCTAGCTGGCCTGAAGGGCCCCCAGGGGGCCCCCAAGCAGCCCCTCTCAATTTGGGTCTGGGGGCTTTCGTTGGGCCGGGAACCTGGGAGAATCCTGCAAGGTTGCAGTTCGCGGCCGGAGAAGCACTCTCCGGCCAACATGCCCAACTGCAGCAACAGCTCCCAAAGCGAAGGAGCCAGGACCCAAAGACCTAGCTGGCCTGAAGGGCCCCCAGGGGGCCCCCAAGCAGCTCCTCTCCATTTGGGTCTGGGGGCTTTTGTTGGGCCGGGAACCTGGGAGATTCCTGCAAGGTTGCAGTTCGAGGCCCGAGAAGCACTCTCCGCCCAACATGCCCAACGTCAACAACAGCTCCCAAACCGAATGAGCCAGGACACAAAGACCTATCTGGCCTGAAGGGCCCCCAGGGGGCCCCCAAGCTACCCCTCTCCATTTGGGTCTGGGGGCTTTCTTTAGGCTGAGGACCTGGGAGATACCAGCAAGGTTGCAGTTCGCGGCCCGAGAAGCACTCTCAGGCCAACATGCCCAATATCCAGCAACAGCTCCCAAAGCGAAGGAGCCAGGACCCAAAGACCTAGCTGGCCTGAAGGGCCCCCAGGGCGCCCCCAAGCAGCCCCTCTCCATTTGGGTCTGGGGGCTTTCGTTGGGCATGTATACCTGAGAGGTACCTGCAAGTTACAGTTCGCGGCCCAAGAAGCACTCTCCGCCCAACATGCCCAACTGCAGCAACAGCTCCCAAAGCGAAGGAGCCAGGACCCAAAGACCTAGCTGGCCTGAAGGGCCCCCGGGGGCCCCCAAGCAGCCCCTCTCAATTTGGGTCTGGGGGCTTTCGTTGGGCATGGAACCTGGGAGAATCCTGCAAGGTTGCAGTTCGCGGCCCGAGAAGCACTCTCCGGCCAACATGCCCAACTGCAGCAACAGCTCCCAAAGCGAAGGAGCCAGGACACAAAGACCTAGCTGGCCTGAAGGGCCCCCAGGGGGCCCCCAAGCAGCCCCTCTCCATTTGGGTCTGGGGGCTTTCGTTGGGCGGGAACCTGGGAGATTCCTGCAAGGTTGCAGTTCGCGGCCCGAGAAGCACTCTCCGGCCAACATGCCCAACTGCAGCAACAGCTCCCAAACCGAAGGAGCCAGGACCCAAAGACCTAGCTGGCCTGAAGGGCCCCCAGGGGGCCCCAAAGCAGCCCCTCTCAATTTGGGTCTGGGGGCTTTCGTTGGGCATGGAACCTGGGAGATTCCTGCAAGGTTGCAGTTCGCGGCCCGAGAAGCACTCTCTGGCCAACATGCCCAACTGCTGCAACAGCTCCCAAACCGAAGGAGCCAGGAACCAAAGACCTAGCTGGCCTGAAGGGCCCCCAGGGGGCCCCCAAGCAGCCCCTCTCAATTTGGGTCTGGGGGCTTTCGTTGGGCCGGGAACCTGGGAGAATCCTGCAAGGTTGCAGTTCGCGGCCCGAGAAGCACTCTCCGGCCAACATGCCCAACTGCAGCAACAGCTCCCAAAGCGAAGGAGCCAGGACCCAAAGACCTAGCTGGCCTGAAGGGCCCCCAGGGGTCCCCCAAGCAGCCCCTCTCAATTTGGGTCTGGGGGCTTTCGTTGGGCCGGGAACCTGGGAGAATCCTGCAAGGTTGCAGTTCGCGGCCCGAGAAGCACTCTCCGGCCAACATGCCCAACTGCAGCAACAGCTCCCAAAGCGAAGGAGCCAGGACCCAAAGACCTAGCTGGCCTGAAGGGCCCCCAGGGGGGCCCCAAGCAGCCCCTCTCAATTTGGGTCTGGGGGCTTTCGTTGGGCCGGGAACCTGGGAGAATCCTGCAAGGTTGCAGTTCGCGGCCCGAGAAGCACTCTCCGGCCAACATGCCCAACTGCAGCAACAGCTCCCAAAGCGAAGGAGCCAGGACCCAAAGAACTAGCTGGCCTGAAGGGCCCCCAGGGGGCTCCCAAGCAGCCCCTCTCCATTTGGGTCTGGGGGCTTTCGTTGGGCCGGGAACCTGGGAGAATCCTGCAAGGTTGCAGTTCGCGGCCCGAGAAGCACTCTCCGGCCAACATGCCCAATATCCAGCAACAGCTCCCAAAGCGAAGGAGCCAGGACCCAAAGACCTAGCTGGCCTGAAGGGCCCCCAGGGGGCCCCCAAGCAGCCCCTCTCCATTTGGGTCTGGGGGCTTTCGTTGGGCCAGGAACCTGGGAGGTACCTGCAACGTTACAGTTCGCGGCCCGAGAAGCACTCTCCGGCCAACATGCCCAACTGCAGCAACAGCTCCCAAAGCGAAGGAGCCAGGACCCAAAGACCTAGCTGGCCTGAAGGGCCCCCAGGGGGCCCCCAAGCAGCCCCTCTCCATTTGGGTCTGGGGGCTTTCGTTGGGCATGTATACCTGAGAGGTACCTGCAAGTTACAGTTCGCGGCCCGAGAAGCACTCTCCGCCCAACATGCCCAACTGCAGCAACAGCTCCCAAAGCGAAGGAGCCAGGACCCAAAGACCTAGCTGGCCTGAAGGGCCCCCAGGGGGCCCCCAAGCAGCCCCTCTCCATTTGGGTCTGGGGGCTTTCGTTGGGCCGGGAACCTTGGAGATTCCTGCAAGGTTGCAGTTCGCGGACCGAGAAGCACTCTCCGGCCAACATGCCCAACTGCAGCAACAGCTCCCAAACCGAAGGAGCCAGGACCCAAAGAGCTAGCTGGCCTGAAGGGCCCCCACGGGGCCCCCAAGCAGCCCCTCTCCATTTGGGTCTGGGGGCTTTCGTTGGGCCGGGAACCTGGGAGAATCCTGCAAGGTTGCAGTTCGCGGCCCGAGAAGCACTCTCCGGCCAACATGCCCAACTGCAGCAACAGCTCCCAAAGCGAAGGAGCCAGGACCCAAAGACCTAGCTGGCCTGAAGGGCCCCCAGGGAGCCCCCAAGCAGCCCCTCTCAATTTGGGTCTGGGGGCTTTCGTTGGGCCGGGAACCTGGGAGAATCCTGCAAGGTTGCAGTTCGCGGCCCGAGAAGCACTCTCCGGCCAACATGCCCAACTGCAGCAACAGCTCCCAAACCGAAGGAGCCAGGACACAAAGAACTAGCTGGCCTGAAGGGCCCCCAGGGGGCCCCCAAGCAGCCCCTCTCAATTTGGGTCTGGGGGCTTTCGTTGGGCATGGATACCTGAGAGGTACCTGCAAGGTTACAGTTCGCGGCCCGAGAAGCACTCTCCGGCCAACATGCTCTACTGCAGCAACAGCTCCCAAACCGAAGGAGCCAGGACACAAAGACCTAGCTGGCCTGAAGGGCCCCCAGGGGGCCCCCAAGCAGCCCCTCTCCATTTGGGTCTGGGGGCTTTCGTTGGGCCGGGAACCTGGGAGAATCCTGCAAGGTTGCAGTTCGCGGCCCGAGAAGCACTCTCCGGCCAACATGCCCAACTGCAGCAACAGCTCCCAAAGCGAAGGAGCCAGGACCCAAAGACCTAGCTGGCCTGAAGGGCCCCCAGGGAGCCCCCAAGCAGCCCCTCTCCATTTGGGTCTGGGGGCTTTCGTTGGGCCGGGAACCTGGGAGAATCCTGCAAGGTTGCAGTTCGCGGCCCGAGAAGCACTCTCCGGCCAACATGCCCAATATCCAGCAACAGCTCCCAAAGCGAAGGAGCCAGGACCCAAAGACTTAGCTGGCCTGAAGGGCCCCCAGAAGGCCACCAAGCAGCCCCTCTCCATTTGGGTCTGGGGGCTTTCGTTGGGCATGTATACCTGAGAGGTACCTGCAAGGTTACAGTTCGCGGCCCGAGAAGCACTCTCCGGCCAACATGCCCAACTGCAGCAACAGCTCCCAAACCGAAGGAGCCAGGACCCAAAGACCTAGCTGGCCTGCAGTGCCCCAGGGGGTCCCCAAGCAGCCCCTCTCCATTTGGGTCTGCGGGCTTTCGTTGGGCCGGGAACCTGGGAGGTACCTGCAAGGTTGCAGTTCGCGGCCCGAGAAGCACTCTCCGGCCAACATGCCCAACTGCAGCAACAGCTCCCAAAGCGAAGGAGCCAGGACCCAAAGACCTAGCTGGCCTGAAGGGCCCCCAGGGGGCCCCCAAGCAGCCCCTCTCCATTTGGGTCTGGGGGCTTTCGTTGGGCCGGGAACCTGGGAGATTCCTGCAAGGTTGCAGTTCGCGGCCCGAGAAGCACTCTCCGGCCAACATGCCCAACGTCAGCAACAGCTCCCAAACCGAATGAGCCAGGACACAAAGACCTAGCTGGCCTGAAGGGCCCCCAGGGGGCCCCCAAGCAGCCCCTCTCCATTTGGGTCTGGGGGCTTTCGTTGTGCCGGGAACCTGGGAGATTCCTGCAAGGTTGCAGTTCGCGGCCCGAGAAGCACTCTCCGGCCAACATGCCCAACTGCAGCAACAGCTCCCAAACCGAAGGAGCCAGGACCCAAAGACCTAGCTGGCCTGAAGGGCCCCCAGGGGGCCCCCAAGCAGCCCCTCTCAATTTGGGTCTGGGGGCTTTCGTTGGGCATGGAACCTGGGAGATTCCTGCAAGTTTGCAGTTCGCGGCCCGAGAAGCACTCTCCGGCCAACATGCCCAACTGCAGCAACAGCTCCCAAACCGAAGGAGCCAGGAACCAAAGACCTAGCTGGCCTGAAGTGCCCCCAGGGGGCCCCCAAGCAGCCCCTCTCAATTTGGGTCTGGGGGCTTTCGTTGGGCCGGGAACCTGGGAGGTACCTGCAAGGTTGCAGTTCGCGGCCCGAGAAGCACTCTCCGGCCAACATGCCCAACTGCAGCAACAGCTCCCAAACCGAAGGAGCCAGGAACCAAAGACCTAGCTGGCCTGAAGGGCCCCCAGGGGGCCCCCAAGCAGCCCCTCTCCATTTGGGTCTGGGGGCTTTCGTTGGGCCGGGAACCTGGGAGATTTTTGCAAGGTTGCAGTTCGCGGCCCGAGAAGCACTCTCCGGCCAACATGCCCAACTGCAGCAACAGCTCCCAAAGCGAAGGAGCCAGGACCCAAAGACCTAGCTGGCCTGAAGGGCCCCCAGGGAGCCCCCAAGCAGCCCCTCTCCATTTGGGTCTGGGGGCTTTCGTTGGGCCGGGAACCTGGGAGAATCCTGCAAGGTTGCAGTTCGAGGCCCGAGAAGCACTCTCCGGCCAACATGCCCAACTGCAGCAACAGCTCCCAAAGCGAAGGAGCCAGGACACAAAGAACTAGCTGGCCTGAAGGGCCCCCAGGGGGCCCCCAAGCAGCCCCTCTCAATTTGGGTCTGGGGGCTTTCGTTGGGCATGGATACCTGAGAGGTACCTGCAAGGTTACAGTTCGCGGCCCGAGAAGCACTCTCCGGCCAACATGCTCTACTGCAGCAACAGCTCCCAAAGCGAAGGAGCCAGGACCCAAAGACCTAGCTGGCCTGAAGGGCCCCCAGGGGGCCCCCAAGCAGCCCCTCTCCATTTGGGTCTGGGGGCTTTCGTTGGGCCGGGAACCTGGGAGAATCCTGCAAGGTTGCAGTTCGCGGCCCGAGAAGCACTCTCCGGCCAACATGCCCAACTGCAGCAACAGCTCCCAAAGCGAAGGAGCCAGGACCCAAAGACCTAGCTGGCCTGAAGGGCCCCCAGGGAGCCCCCAAGCAGCCCCTCTCCATTTGGGTCTGGGGGCTTTCGTTGGGCCGGGAACCTGGGAGGTACCTGCAAGGTTGCAGTTCGCGGCCCGAGAAGCACTCTCCGGCCAACATGCCCAATATCCAGCAACAGCTCCCAAAGCGAAGGAGCCAGGACCCAAAGACCTAGCTGGCCTGAAGGGCCCCCAGAAGGCCACCAAGCAGCCCCTCTCCATTTGGGTCTGGGGGCTTTCGTTGGGCATGTATACCTGAGAGGTACCTGCAAGGTTACAGTTCGCGGCCCGAGAAGCACTCTCCGGCCAACATGCCCAACTGCAGCAACAGCTCCCAAACCGAAGGAGCCAGGACCCAAAGACCTAGCTGGCCTGAAGTGCCCCCAGGGGGTCCCCAAGCAGCCCCTCTCAATTTGGGTCTGGGGGCTTTCGTTGGGCCGGGAACCTGGGAGGTACCTGCAAGGTTGCAGTTCGCGGCCCGAGAAGCACTCTCCGGCCAACATGCCCAACTACAGCAACAGCTCCCAAAGCGAAGGAGCCAGGACCCAAAGACCTAGCTGGCCTGAAGTGCCCCCAGAGGGCCACCAAGCAGCCCCTCTCAATTTGGGTCTGGGGGCTTTCGTTGGGCATGTATACCTGGGAGGTACCTGCAAGGTTACAGTTCGCGGCCCGAGAAGCACTCTCCGGCCAACATGCCAAACTGCAGCAACAGCTCCCAAACCGAAGGAGCCAGGACCCAAAGACCTAGCTGGCCTGAAGGGCCCCCAGGGGTCCCCCAAGCAGCCCCTCTCCATTTGGGTCTGGGGGCTTTCGTTGGGCATGGATACCTGAGATGTAACTGCAAGGTTACAGTTCGCGGCCCGAGAAGCACTCTCCGGCCAACATGCTCAACTGCAGCAACAGCTCCCAAACCGAAGGAGCCAGGACCCAAAGACCTAGGTGGCCTGAAGGGCCCCCAGGGGGCCCCCAAGCAGCCCCTCTCAATTTGGGTCTGGGGGCTTTCGTTGGGCCGGGAACCTGGGAGATTCCTGCAAGGTTGCAGTTCGCGGCCCGAGAAGCACTCTCCGGCCAACATGCCCAACTGCAGCAACAGCTCCCAAAGCGAAGGAGCCAGGACCCAAAGACCTAGCTGGCCTGAAGGGCCCCCAGGGGGCCCCCAAGCAGCCCCTCTCCATTTGGGTCTGGGGGTTTTCGTTGGGCCGGGAACCTGGGAGGTACCTGCAAGGTTGCAGTTCGCGGCCCGAGAAGCACTCTCCGGCCAACATGCCCAACTGCAGCAACAGCTCCCAAAGCGAAGGAGCCAGGACCCAAAGACCTAGCTGGCCTGAAGGGCCCCCAGGGGGCCCCCAAGCAGCCCCTCTCCATTTGGGTCTGGGGGCTTTCGTTGGGCATGGATACCTGAGAGGTACCTGCAAGGTTACAGTTCGCGGCCCGAGAAGCACTCTCCGGCCAACATGCTCTACTGCAGCAACAGCTCCCAAAGCGAAGGAGCCAGGACCCAAAGACCTAGCTGGCCTGAAGGGCCCCCAGGGGGCCCCCAAGCAGCCCCTCTCCATTTGGGTCTGGGGGCTTTCGTTGGGCATGGAACCTGGGAGAATCCTGCAAGGTTGCAGTTCGCGGCCCGAGAAGCACTCTCCGGCCAACATGCCCAACTGCAGCAACAGCTCCCAAAGCGAAGGAGCCAGGACACAAAGAACTAGCTGGCCTGAAGGGCCCCCAGGGGGCCCCCAAGCAGCCCCTCTCAATTTGGGTCTGGGGGCTTTCGTTGGGCCGGGAACCTGGGAGAATCCTGCAAGGTTGCAGTTCGCGGCCCGAGAAGCACTCTCCGGCCAACATGCCCAATATCCAGCAACAGCTCCCAAAGCGAAGGAGCCAGGACCCAAAGACCTAGCTGGCCTGAAGGGCCCCCAGAGGGCCACCAAGCAGCCCCTCTCAATTTGGGTCTGGGGGCTTTCGTTGGGCATGTATACCTGAGAGGTACCTGCAAGGTTACAGTTCGCGGCCCGAGAAGCACTCTCCGGCCAACATGCCAAACTGCAGCAACAGCTCCCAAACCGAAGGAGCCAGGACCCAAAGACCTAGCTGGCCTGAAGGGCCCCCAGGGGTCCCCCAAGCAGCCCCTCTCCATTTGGGTCTGGGGGCTTTCGTTGGGCATGGATACCTGAGATGTACCTGCAAGGTTACAGTTCGCGGCCCGAGAAGCACTCTCCGGCCAACATGCTCAACTGCAGCAACAGCTCCCAAACCGAAGGAGCCAGGACCCAAAGACCTAGGTGGCCTGAAGGGCCCCCAGGGGGCCCCCAAGCAGCCCCTCTCCATTTGGGTCTGGGGGCTTTCGTTGGGCCGGGAACCTGGGAGATTCCTGCAAGGTTGCAGTTCGCGGCCCGAGAAGCACTCTCCGGCCAACATGCCCAACTGCAGCAACAGCTCCCAAACCGAAGGAGCCAGGACCCAAAGACCTAGCTGGCCTGAAGGGCCCCCAGGGGGCCCCCAAGCAGCCCCTCTCCATTTGGGTCTGGGGGCTTTCGTTGGGCCGGGAACCTGGGAGATTCCTGCAAGGTTGCAGTTCGAGGCCCGAGAAGCACTCTCCGGCCAACATGCCCAACGTCAACAACAGCTCCCAAACCGAATGAGCCAGGACACAAAGACCTAGCTGGCCTGAAGGGCCCCCAGAAGGCCCCCAAGCAGCCCCTCTCAATTTGGGTCTGGGGGCTTTCGTTGGGCCGGGAACCTGAGAGGTACCTGCAAGGTTACAGTTCGCGACCGGAGAAGCACTCTCCGGCCAACATGCCCAACTGTAACAACAGCTCCCAAACCGAAGGAGCCAGGACCCAAAGACCTAGCTGGCCTGAAGGGCCCCCAGGGGGCCCCCAAGCAGCCCCTCTCCATTTGGGTCTGGGGGCTTTCGTTGGGCCGGGAACCTGGGAGAATCCTGCAAGGTTGCAGTTCGCGGCCCGAGAAGCACTCTCCGGCCAACATGCCCAACTGCAGCAACAGCTCCCAAAGCGAAGGAGCCAGGACCCAAAGACCTAGCTGGCATGAAGGGCCCCCAGGGGGCCCCCAAGCAGCCCCTCTCCATTTGGGTCTGGGGGCTTTTGTTGGGCCGGGAACCTGGGAGATTCCTGCAAGGTTGCAGTTCGCGGCCCGAGAAGCACTCTCCGGCCAACATGCCCAACTGCAGCAACAGCTCCCAAACCGAAGGAGCCAGGACACAAAGACCTATCTGGCCTGAAGGGCCCCCAGGGGGCCCCCAAGCAGCCCCTCTCAATTTGGGTCTGGGGGCTTTCGTTGGGCATGTATACCTGAGAGGTACCTGCAAGGTTACAGTTCGCGGCTGGAGAAGCACTCTCCGCCCAACATGCCCAACTGCAGCAACAGCTCCCAAACCGAAGGAGCCAGGACACAAAGACCTAGCTGGCCTGAAGTGCCCCCAGGGGGTCCCCAAGCAGCCCCTCTCCATTTGGGTCTGGGGGCTTTCGTTGGGCCAGGAACCTGGGAGGTACCTGCAAGGTTGCAGTTCGCGGCCCGAGAAGCACTCTCCGGCCAACATGCCCAACTGCAGCAACAGCTCCCAAACCGAAGGAGCCAGGACACAAAGACCTAGCTGGCCTGAAGGGCCCCCAGGGGGCCCCCAAGCAGCCCCTCTCCATTTGGGTCTGGGGGCTTTAGTTGGGCCGGGAACCTGGGAGATTCCTGCAAGGTTGCAGTTCGAGGCCCGAGAAGCACTCTCCGGCCAACATGCCCAACGTCAACAACAGCTCCCAAAGCGAAGGAGCCAGGTCCCAAAGACCTAGCTGGCCTGAAGGGCCCCCAGGGGGCCCCCAAGCAGCCCCTCTCCATTTGGGTCTGGGGGCTTTCGTTGGGCCGGGAACCTGGGAGAATCCTGCAAGGTTGCAGTTCGCGGCCCGAGAAGCACTCTCCGGCCAACATGCCCAACTGCAGCAACAGCTCCCAAACCGAAGGAGCCAGGACCCAAAGACCTAGCTGGCCTGAAGGGCCCCCAGGGGGCCCCCAAGCAGCCCCTCTCCATTTGGGTCTGGGGGCTTTCGTTGGGCATGGATACCTGAGATGTACCTGCAAGATTACAGTCCGCGGCCCGAGAAGCACTCTCCGGCCAACATGCCCAACTGCAGCAACAGCTCCCAAACCGAAGGAGCCAGGACCCAAAGACCTAGGTGGCCTGAAGGGCCCCCAGGGGGCCCCCAAGCAGCCCCTCTCAATTTGGGTCTGGGGGCTTTCGTTGGGCCGGGAACCTGGGAGATTCCTGCAAGGTTGCAGTTCGCGGCCCGAGAAGCACTCTCCGGCCAACATGCCCAACTGCAGCAACAGCTCCCAAAGCGAAGGAGCCAGGACCCAAAGACCTAGCTGGCCTGAAGGGCCCCCAGGGGGCCCCCAAGCAGCCCCTCTCCATTTGGGTCTGGGGGCTTTCGTTGGGCCGGGAACCTGGGAGAATCCTGCAAGGTTGCAGTTCGCGGCCCGAGAAGCACTTTCCGGCCAACATGCCCAACTGCAGCAACAGCTCCCAAAGCGAAGGAGCCAGGACCCAAAGACCTAGCTGGCCTGAAGGGCCCCCAGGGGGCCCCCAAGCAGCCCCTCTCCATTTGGGTCTGGGGGCTTTCGTTGGGCCGGGAACCTGGGAGAATCCTGCAAGGTTGCAGTTCGCAACACGAGAAGCACTCTCCGGCCAACATGCCCAACTGCAGCAACAGCTCCCAAACCGAAGGAGACAGGACCCAAAGACCTAGCTGGCCTGAAGGGCCCCCAGGGGTCCCCCAAGCAGCCCCTCTCCATTTGGGTCTGGGGGCTTTTGTTGGGCCGGGAACCTGGGAGATTCCTGCAAGGTTGCAGTTCGAGGCCCGAGAAGCACTCTCCGGCCAACATGCCCAACGTCAACAACAGCTCCCAAACCGAATGAGCCAGGACACAAAGACCTATCTGGCCTGAAGGGCCCCCAGGGGGCCCCCAAGTAGCCCCTCTCAATTTGGGTCTGGGGGCTTTCGTTGGGCATGTATACCTGAGAGGTACCTGCAAGGTTACAGTTCGCGGCCCGAGAAGCACTCTCCGGCCAACATGCCCAACTGCAGCAACAGCTCCCAAAGCGAAGGAGCCAGGACCCAAAGACCTAGTTGGCCTGAAGGGCCCCCAGGGAGCCCCCAAGCAGCCCCTCTCCATTTGGGTCTGGGGGCTTTCGTTGGGCATGGATACCTGAGATGTACCTGCAAGGTTACTGTTCGCGGCCCGAGAAGCACTCTCCGGCCAACATGCCCAACTGCAGCAACAGCTCCCAAACCGAAGGAGCCAGGACCCAAAGACCTAGCTGGCCTGAAGTGCCCCCAGGGGGTCCCCAAGCAGCCCCTCTCCATTTGGGTCTGGGGGCTTTCGTTGGGCCGGGAACCTGGGAGGTACCTGCAAGGTTGCAGTTCGCGGCCCGAGAAGCACTCTCCGCCCAACATGCCCAACTGCAGCAACAGCTCCCAAAGCGAAGGAGCCAGGACCCAAAGACCTAGCTGGCCTGAAGTGCCCCCAGAGGGCCACCAAGCAGCCCCTCTCAATTTGGGTCTGGGGGCTTTCGTTGGGCATGTATACCTGAGAGGTACCTGCAAGGTTACAGTTCGCGGCCCGAGAAGCACTCTCCGGCCAACATGCCAAACTGCAGCAACAGCTCCCAAACCGAAGGAGCCAGGACCCAAAGACCTAGCTGGCCTGAAGGGCCCCCAGGGGGCCCCCAAGCAGCCCCTCTCCATTTGGGTCTGGGGGCTTTCGTTGGGCATGGATACCTGAGATGTACCTGCAAGGTTACAGTTCGCGGCCCGAGAAGCACTCTCCGGCCAACATGCTCAACTGCAGCAACAGCTCCCAAACCGAAGGAGCCAGGACCCAAAGACCTAGGTGGCCTGAAGGGCCCCCAGGGGGCCCCCAAGCAGCCCCTCTCCATTTGGGTCTGGGGGCTTTCGTTGGGCCGGGAACCTGGGAGATTCCTGCAAGGTTGCAGTTCGCGGCCCGAGAAGCACTCTCCGGCCAACATGCCCAACTGCAGCAACAGCTCCCAAACCGAAGGAGCCAGGACCCAAAGACCTAGCTGGCCTGAAGGGCCCCCAGGGGGCCCCCAAGCAGCCCCTCTCCATTTGGGTCTGGGGGCTTTCGTTGGGCCGGGAACCTGGGAGATTCCTGCAAGGTTGCAGTTCGAGGCCCGAGAAGCACTCTCCGGCCAACATGCCCAACGTCAACAACAGCTCCCAAACCGAATGAGCCAGGACACAAAGACCTAGCTGGCCTGAAGGGCCCCCAGAAGGCCCCCAAGCAGCCCCTCTCAATTTGGGTCTGGGGGCTTTCGTTGGGCATGTATACCTGAGAGGTACCTGCAAGGTTACAGTTCGCGGCCGGAGAAGCACTCTCCGGCCAACATGCCCAACTGTAGCAACAGCTCCCAAACCGAAGGAGCCAGGACCCAAAGACCTAGCTGGCCTGAAGGGCCCCCAGGGGGCCCCCAAGCAGCCCCTCTCCATTTGGGTCTGGGGGCTTTCGTTGGGCCGGGAACCTGGGAGAATCCTGCAAGGTTGCAGTTCGCGGCCCGAGAAGCACTCTCCGGCCAACATGCCCAACTGCAGCAACAGCTCCCAAAGCGAAGGAGCCAGGACCCAAAGACCTAGCTGGCATGAAGGGCCCCCAGGGGGCCCCCAAGCAGCCCCTCTCCATTTGGGTCTGGGGGCTTTTGTTGGGCCGGGAACCTGGGAGATTCCTGCAAGGTTGCAGTTCGCGGCCCGAGAAGCACTCTCCGGCCAACATGCCCAACTGCAGCAACAGCTCCCAAACCGAAGGAGCCAGGACACAAAGACCTATCTGGCCTGAAGGGCCCCCAGGGGGCCCCCAAGCAGCCCCTCTAAATTTGGGTCTGGGGGCTTTCGTTGGGCATGTATACCTGAGAGGTACCTGCAAGGTTACAGTTCGCGGCTGGAGAAGCACTCTCCGCCCAACATGCCCAACTGCAGCAACAGCTCCCAAACCGAAGGAGCCAGGACACAAAGACCTAGCTGGCCTGAAGTGCCCCCAGGGGGTCCCCAAGCAGCCCCTCTCCATTTGGGTCTGGGGGCTTTCGTTGGGCCAGGAACCTGGGAGGTACCTGCAAGGTTGCAGTTCGCGGCCCGAGAAGCACTCTCAGGCCAACATGCCCAACTGCAGCAACAGCTCCCAAACCGAAGGAGCCAGGACACAAAGACCTAGCTGGCCTGAAGGGCCCCCAGGGGGCCCCCAAGCAGCCCCTCTCCATTTGGGTCTGGGGGCTTTAGTTGGGCCGGGAACCTGGGAGATTCCTGCAAGGTTGCAGTTCGAGGCCCGAGAAGCACTCTCCGGCCAACATGCCCAACGTCAACAACAGCTCCCAAAGCGAAGGAGCCAGGTCCCAAAGACCTAGGTGGCCTGAAGGGCCCCCAGGGGGCCCCCAAGCAGCCCCTCTCCATTTGGGTCTGGGGGCTTTCGTTGGGCCGGGAACCTGGGAGAATCCTGCAAGGTTGCAGTTCGCGGCCCGAGAAGCACTCTCCGGCCAACATGCCCAACTGCAGCAACAGCTCCCAAAGCGAAGGAGCCAGGACCCAAAGACCTAGCTGGCCTGAAGGGCCCCCAGGGGGCCCCCAAGCAGCCCCTCTCCATTTGGGTCTGGGGGCTTTCGTTGGGCCGGGAACCTGGGAGAATCCTGCAAGGTTGCAGTTCGCGGCCCGAGAAGCACTTTCCGGCCAACATGCCCAACTGCAGCAACAGCTCCCAAACCGAAGGAGCCAGGACCCAAAGACCTAGCTGGCCTGAAGGGCCCCCAGGGGGCCCCCAAGCAGCCCCTCTCCATTTGGGTCTGGGGGCTTTCGTTGGGCCGGGAACCTGGGAGAATCCTGCAAGGTTGCAGTTCGCAACACGAGAAGCACTCTCCGGCCAACATGCCCAACTGCAGCAACAGCTCCCAAACCGAAGGAGACAGGACCCAAAGACCTAGCTGGCCTGAAGGGCCCCCAGGGGTCCCCCAAGCAGCCCCTCTCCATTTGGGTCTGGGGGCTTTTGTTGGGCCGGGAACCTGGGAGATTCCTGCAAGGTTGCAGTTCGAGGCCCGAGAAGCACTCTCCGGCCAACATGCCCAACGTCAACAACAGCTCCCAAACCGAATGAGCCAGGACACAAAGACCTATCTGGCCTGAAGGGCCCCCAGGGGGCCCCCAAGTAGCCCCTCTCAATTTGGGTCTGGGGGCTTTCGTTGGGCATGTATACCTGAGAGGTACCTGCAAGGTTACAGTTCGCGGCCCGAGAAGCACTCTCCGGCCAACATGCCCAACTGCAGCAACAGCTCCCAAAGCGAAGGAGCCAGGACCCAAAGACCTAGTTGGCCTGAAGGGCCCCCAGGGAGCCCCCAAGCAGCCCCTCTCCATTTGGGTCTGGGGGCTTTCGTTGGGCCGGGAACCTGGGAGATTCCTGCAAGGTTGCAGTTCGCGGCCCGAGAAGCACTCTCCGGCCAACATGCCCAACTGCAGCAACAGCTCCCAAAGCGAAGGAGCCAGGACACAAAGAACTAGCTGGCCTGAAGGGCCCCCAGGGGGCCCCCAAGCAGCCCCTCTCAATTTGGGTCTGGGGGCTTTCGTTGGGCATGGATACCTGAGAGGTACCTGCAAGGTTACAGTTCGCGGCCCGAGAAGCACTCTCCGGCCAACATGCCCAACTGCAGCAACAGCTCCCAAACCGAAGGAGCCAGGACCCAAAGACCTAGCTGGCCTGAAGGGCCCCCAGGGGGGCCCCAAGCAGCCCCTCTCAATTTGGGTCTGGGGGCTTTCGTTGGGCCGGGAACCTGGGAGAATCCTGCAAGGTTGCAGTTCGCGGCCCGAGAAGCACTCTCCGCCCAACATGCCCAATATCCAGCAACAGCTCCCAAAGCGAAGGAGCCAGGACCCAAAGACCTAGCTGGCCTGAAGGGCCCCCAGAAGGCCACCAAGCAGCCCCTCTCCATTTGGGTCTGGGGGCTTTCGTTGGGCATGTATACCTGAGAGGTACCTGCAAGGTTACAGTTCGCGGCCCGAGAAGCACTCTCCGGCCAACATGCCCAACTGCAGCAACAGCTCCCAAAGCGAAGGAGCCAGGACCCAAAGACCTAGCTGGCCTGAAGTGCCCCCAGGGGGTCCCCAAGCAGCCCCTCTCCATTTGGGTCTGGGGGCTTTTGTTGGGCCAGGAACCTGTGAGGTACCTGCAAGGTTGCAGTTCGCGGCCCGAGAAGCACTCTCCGGCCAACATGCCCAACTGCAGCAACAGCTCCCAAAGCGAAGGAGCCAGGACCCAAAGACCTAGCTGGCCTGAAGTGCCCCCAGGGGGCCCCCAAGCAGCCCCTCTCCATTTGGGTCTGGGGGCTTTCGTTGGGCATGTATACCTGAGAGGTACCTGCAAGGTTGCAGTTCGCGGCCCGAGAAGCACTCTCCGGCCAACATGCACAACTGCAGCAACAGCTCCCAAAGCGAAGGAGCCAGGACCCAAAGACCTAGCTGGCCTGAAGGGCCCCCAGGGGACCCCCAAGCAGCCCCTCTCAATTTGGGTCTGGGGGCTTTCGTTGGGCCGGGAACCTGGGAGATTCCTGCAAGGTTGCAGTTCGCGGCCCGAGAAGCACTCTCCGGCCAACATGCCCAACTGCAGCAACAGCTCCCAAAGCGAAGGAGCCAGGACCCAAAGACCTAGCTGGCCTGAAGTGCCCCCAGGGGGCCACCAAGCAGCCCCTCTCAATTTGGGTCTGGGGGCTTTCGTTGGGCATGGATACCTGAGAGGTACCTGCAAGGTTACAGTTCGCGGCCCGAGAAGCACTCTCCGGCCAACATGCCCAACTGCAGCAACAGCTCCCAAAGCGAAGGAGCCAGGACCCAAAGACCTAGCTGGCCTGAAGTGCCCCCAGGGGGCCCCCAAGCAGCCCCTCTCCATTTGGGTCTGGGGACTTTCTTTAGGCTGAAAACCTGGGAGATTCCTGCAAGGTTGCAGTTCGTGGCCCGAGAAGCACTCTCCGGCCAACATGCCCAACTGCAGCAACAGCTCCCAAACCGAAGGAGCCAGGACCCAAAGACCTAGCTGGCCTGAAGGGCCCCCAGGGGGGCCCCAAGCAGCCCCTCTCAATTTGGGTCTGGGGGCTTTCGTTGGGCCGGGAACCTGGGAGAATCCTGCAAGGTTGCAGTTCGCGGCCCGAGAAGCACTCTCCGGCCAACATGCCCAACTGCAGCAACAGCTCCCAAAGCGAAGGAGCCAGGACCCAAAGACCTAGCTGGCCTGAAGGGCCCCCAGGGGGCCCCCAAGCAGCCCCTCTCCATTTGGGTCTGGGGGCTTTCGTTGGGCCGGGAACCTGGGAGAATCCTGCAAGGTTGCAGTTCGCGGCCCGAGAAGCACTCTCCGCCCAACATGCCCAACTGCAGCAACAGCTCCCAAACCGAAGGAGCCAGGACCCAAAGAGCTAGCTGGCCTGAAGGGCCCCCAGGGGGCCCCCAAGCAGCCCCTCTCCATTTGGGTCTGGGGGCTTTCGTTGGGCCGGGAACCTGGGAGATTCCTGCAAGGTTGCAGTTCGCGGCCCGAGAAGCACTCTCCGGCCAACATGCCCAACTGCAGCAACAGCTCCCAAAGCGAAGGAGCCAGGACCCAAAGACCTAGCTGGCCTGAAGGGCCCCCAGGGGGCCCCCAAGCAGCCCCTCTCCATTTGGGTCTGGGGGCTTTCGTTGGGCCGGGAACCTGGGAGGTACCTGCAAGGTTGCAGTTCGCGGCCCGAGAAGCACTCTCCGGCCAACATGCCCAACTGCAGCAACAGCTCCCAAAGCGAAGGAGCCAGGACCCAAAGACCTAGCTGGCCTGAAGGGCCCCCAGGGGGCCCCCAAGCAGCCCCTCTCCATTTGGGTCTGGGGGCTTTTGTTGGGCCGGGAACCTGGGAGATTCCTGCAAGGTTGCAGTTCGCGGCCCGAGAAGCACTCTCCGGCCAACATGCCCAACTGCAGCAACAGCTCCCAAACCGAAGGAGCCAGGACCCAAAGACCTAGCTGGCCTGAAGGGCCCCCAGGGGGGCCCCAAGCAGCCCCTCTCAATTTGGGTCTGGGGGCTTTCGTTGGGCCGGGAACCTGGGAGAATCCTGCAAGGTTGCAGTTCGCGGCCCGAGAAGCACTCTCCGGCCAACATGCCCAATATCCAGCAACAGCTCCCAAAGCGAAGGAGCCAGGACCCAAAGACCTAGCTGGCCTGAAGGGCCCCCAGAAGGCCACCAAGCAGCCCCTCTCCATTTGGGTCTGGGGGCTTTCGTTGGGCATGTATACCTGAGAGGTACCTGCAAGGTTACAGTTCGCGGCTCGAGAAGCACTCTCCGGCCAACATGCCCAACTGCAGCAACAGCTCCCAAAGCGAAGGAGCCAGGACCCAAAGACCTAGCTGGCCTGAAGTGCCCCCAGGGGGTCCCCAAGCAGCCCCTCTCCATTTGGGTCTGGGGGCTTTCGTTGGGCCAGGAACCTGGGAGGTACCTGCAAGGTTACAGTTCGCGGCCCGAGAAGCACTCTCCGGCCAACATGCCCAACTGCAGCAACAGCTCCCAAAGCGAAGGAGCCAGGACCCAAAGACCTAGCTGGCCTGAAGTGCCCCCAGGGGGCCACCAAGCAGCCCCTCTCCATTTGGGTCTGGGGGCTTTCGTTGGGCCGGGAACCTGGGAGATTCCTGCAAGGTTGCAGTTCGCGGCCCGAGAAGCACTCTCCGGCCAACATGCCCAACTGCAGCAACAGCTCCCAAAGCGAAGGAGCCAGGACCCAAAGACCTAGCTGGCCTGAAGGGCCCCCAGGGGGGCCCCAAGCAGCCCCTCTCAATTTGGGTCTGGGGGCTTTCGTTGGGCCGGGAACCTGGGAGAATCCTGCAAGGTTGCAGTTCGCGGCCCGAGAAGCACTCTCCGGCCAACATGCCCAACTGCAGCAACAGCTCCCAAAGCGAAGGAGCCAGGACCCAAAGACCTAGCTGGTCTGAAGGGCCCCCAGGGGGCCCCCAAGCAGCCCCTCTCCATTTGGGTCTGGGGGCTTTCGTTGGGCATGGAACCTGGGAGAATCCTGCAAGGTTGCAGTTCGCGGCCCGAGAAGCACTCTCCGGCCAACATGCCCAACTGCAGCAACAGCTCCCAAACCGAAGGAGCCAGGACCCAAAGACCTAGCTGGCCTGAAGGGCCCCCAGGGGGGCCCCAAGCAGCCCCTCTCAATTTGGGTCTGGGGGCTTTCGTTGGGCCGGGAACCTGGGAGAATCCTGCAAGGTTGCAGTTCGCGGCCCGAGAAGCACTCTCCGGCCAACATGCCCAATATCCAGCAACAGCTCCCAAAGCGAAGGAGCCAGGACCCAAAGACCTAGCTGGCCTGAAGGGCCCCCAGAAGGCCACCAAGCAGCCCCTCTCCATTTGGGTCTGGGGGCTTTCGTTGGGCATGTATACCTGAGAGGTACCTGCAAGGTTACAGTTCGCGGCCCGAGAAGCACTCTCCGGCCAACATGCCCAACTGCAGCAACAGCTCCCAAAGCGAAGGAGCCAGGACCCAAAGACCTAGCTGGCCTGAAGTGCCCCCAGGGGGTCCCCAAGCAGCCCCTCTCCATTTGGGTCTGGGGGCTTTCGTTGGGCCAGGAACCTGGGAGGTACCTGCAAGGTTACAGTTCGCGGCCCGAGAAGCACTCTCCGGCCAACATGCCCAACTGCAGCAACAGCTCCCAAAGCGAAGGAGCCAGGACCCAAAGACCTAGCTGGCCTGAAGTGCCCCCAGGGGGCCACCAAGCAGCCCCTCTCAATTTGGGTCTGGGGGCTTTCGTTGGGCCGGGAACCTGGGAGATTCCTGCAAGGTTGCAGTTCGCGGCCCGAGAAGCACTCTCCGGCCAACATGCCCAACTGCAGCAACAGCTCCCAAAGCGAAGGAGCCAGGACCCAAAGACCTAGCTGGCCTGAAGGGCCCCCAGGGGGGCCCCAAGCAGCCCCTCTCAATTTGGGTCTGGGGGCTTTCGTTGGGCCGGGAACCTGGGAGAATCCTGCAAGGTTGCAGTTCGCGGCCCGAGAAGCACTCTCCGGCCAACATGCCCAACTGCAGCAACAGCTCCCAAAGCGAAGGAGCCAGGACCCAAAGACCTAGCTGGCCTGAAGGGCCCCCAGGGGGCCCCCAAGCAGCCCCTCTCCATTTGGGTCTGGGGGCTTTCGTTGGGCATGGAACCTGGGAGAATCCTGCAAGGTTGCAGTTCGCGGCCCGAGAAGCACTCTCCGGCCAACATGCCCAACTGCAGCAACAGCTCCCAAAGCGAAGGAGCCAGGACCCAAAGAGCTAGCTGGCCTGAAGGGCCCCCAGGGGGCCCCCAAGCAGCCCCTCTCCATTTGGGTCTGGGGGCTTTCGTTGGGCATGGATACCTGAGATGTACCTGCAAGATTACAGTTCGCGGCCCGAGAAGCACTCTCCGGCCAACATGCTCAACTGCAGCAACAGCTCCCAAAGCGAAGGAGCCAGGACCCAAAGACCTAGCTGGCCTGAAGTGCCCCCAGGGGGTCCCCAAGCAGCCCCTCTCCATTTGGGTCTGGGGGCTTTCGTTGGGCCGGGAACCTGGGAGTTACCTGCAAGGTTGCAGTTCGCGGCCCGAGAAGCACTCTCGGGCCAACATGCCCAACTGCAGCAACAGCTCCCAAACCGAAGGAGCCAGGACCCAAAGACCTAGCTGGCCTGAAGGGCCCCCAGGGGGGCCCCAAGCAGCCCCTCTCAATTTGGGTCTGGGGGCTTTCGTTGGGCCGGGAACCTGGGAGAATCCTGCAAGGTTGCAGTTCGCGGCCCGAGAAGCACTCTCCGGCCAACATGCCCAATATCCAGCAACAGCTCCCAAAGCGAAGGAGCCAGGACCCAAAGACCTAGCTGGCCTGAAGGGCCCCCAGAAGGCCACCAAGCAGCCCCTCTCCATTTGGGTCTGGGGGCTTTCGTTGGGCATGTATACCTGAGAGGTACCTGCAAGGTTACAGTTCGCGGCCCGAGAAGCACTCTCCGGCCAACATGCCCAACTGCAGCAACAGCTCCCAAAGCGAAGGAGCCAGGACCCAAAGACCTAGCTGGCCTGAAGTGCCCCCAGGGGGTCCCCAAGCAGCCCCTCTCCATTTGGGTCTGGGGGCTTTCGTTGGGCCAGGAACCTGGGAGGTACCTGCAAGGTTACAGTTCGCGGCCCGAGAAGCACTCTCCGGCCAACATGCCCAACTGCAGCAACAGCTCCCAAAGCGAAGGAGCCAGGACCCAAAGACCTAGCTGGCCTGAAGTGCCCCCAGGGGGCCACCAAGCAGCCCCTCTCAATTTGGGTCTGGGGGCTTTCGTTGGGCCGGGAACCTGGGAGATTCCTGCAAGGTTGCAGTTCGCGGCCCGAGAAGCACTCTCCGGCCAACATGCCCAACTGCAGCAACAGCTCCCAAAGCGAAGGAGCCAGGACCCAAAGACCTAGCTGGCCTGAAGGGCCCCCAGGGGGGCCCCAAGCAGCCCCTCTCAATTTGGGTCTGGGGGCTTTCGTTGGGCCGGGAACCTGGGAGAATCCTGCAAGGTTGCAGTTCGCGGCCCGAGAAGCACTCTCCGGCCAACATGCCCAACTGCAGCAACAGCTCCCAAAGCGAAGGAGCCAGGACCCAAAGACCTAGCTGGCCTGAAGGGCCCCCAGGGGGCCCCCAAGCAGCCCCTCTCCATTTGGGTCTGGGGGCTTTCGTTGGGCATGGAACCTGGGAGAATCCTGCAAGGTTGCAGTTCGCGGCCCGAGAAGCACTCTCCGGCCAACATGCCCAACTGCAGCAACAGCTCCCAAAGCGAAGGAGCCAGGACCCAAAGAGCTAGCTGGCCTGAAGGGCCCCCAGGGGGCCCCCAAGCAGCCCCTCTCCATTTGGGTCTGGGGGCTTTCGTTGGGCATGGATACCTGAGATGTACCTGCAAGATTACAGTTCGCGGCCCGAGAAGCACTCTCCGGCCAACATGCTCAACTGCAGCAACAGCTCCCAAACCGAAGGAGCCAGGACCCAAAGACCTAGCTGGCCTGAAGTGCCCCCAGGGGGTCCCCAAGCAGCCCCTCTCCATTTGGGTCTGGGGGCTTTCGTTGGGCCGGGAACCTGGGAGTTACCTGCAAGGTTGCAGTTCGCGGCCCGAGAAGCACTCTCGGGCCAACATGCCCAACTGCAGCAACAGCTCCCAAAGTGAAGGAGCCAGGACCCAAAGACCTAGCTGGCCTGAAGTGCCCCCAGAGGGCCACCAAGCAGCCCCTCTCAATTTGGGTCTGGGGGCTTTCGTTGGGCCGGGAACCTGGGAGAATCCTGCAAGGTTGCAGTTCGCGGCCCGAGAAGCACTCTCCGGCCAACATGCCCAACTGCAGCAACAGCTCCCAAAGCGAAGGAGCCAGGACCCAAAGACCTAGCTGGCCTGAAGGGCCCCCAGGGAGCCCCCAAGCAGCCCCTCTCCATTTGGGTCTGGGGGCTTTCGTTGGGCCGGGAACCTGGGAGAATCCTGCAAGGTTGCAGTTCGCGGCCCGAGAAGCACTCTCCGGCCAACATGCCCAATATCCAGCAACAGCTCCCAAAGCGAAGGAGCCAGGACCCAAAGACCTAGCTGGCCTGAAGGGCCCCCAGAAGGCCACCAAGCAGCCCCTCTCCATTTGGGTCTGGGGGCTTTCGTTGGGCATGTATACCTGAGAGGTACCTGCAAGGTTACAGTTCGCGCCCCGAGAAGCACTCTCCGGCCAACATGCCCAACTGCAGCAACAGCTCCCAAAGCGAAGGAGCCAGGACCCAAAGACCTAGCTGGCCTGAAGTGCCCCCAGGGGGTCCCCAAGCAGCCCCTCTCCATTTGGGTCTGGGGGCTTTCGTTGGGCCAGGAACCTGGGAGGTACCTGCAAGGTTACAGTTCGCGGCCCGAGAAGCACTCTCCGGCCAACATGCCCAACTGCAGCAACAGCTCCCAAAGCGAAGGAGCCAGGACCCAAAGACCTAGCTGGCCTGAAGTGCCCCCAGGGGGCCACAAAGCAGCCCCTCTCAATTTGGGTCTGGGGGCTTTCGTTGGGCATGTATACCTGAGAGGTACCTGCAAGGTTACAGTTCGCGGCCCGAGAAGCACTCTCCGGCCAACATGCCCAACTGCAGCAACAGCTCCCAAACCGAAGGAGCCAGGACACAAAGACCTAGCTGGCCTGAAGGGCCCCCAGGGGGCCCCCAAGCAGCCCCTCTCCATTTGGGTCTGGGGGCTTTCGTTGGGCCGGGAACCTGGGAGAATCCTGCAAGGTTGCAGTTCGCGGCCCGAGAAGCACTCTCCGCCCATCATGCCCAACTGCAGCAACAGCTCCCAAACCGAAGGAGCCAGGACCCAAAGAGCTAGCTGGCCTGAAGGGCCCCCAGGGGGCCCCCAAGCAGCCCCTCTCCATTTGGGTCTGGGGGCTTTCGTTGGGCCGGGAACCTGGGAGATTCCTGCAAGGTTGCAGTTCGAGGCCCGAGAAGCACTCTCCGGCCAACATGCCCAACTGCAGCAACAGCTCCCAAAGCGAAGGAGCCAGGACCCAAAGACCTAGCTGGCCTGAAGGGCCCCCAGGGGGCCCCCAAGCAGCCCCTCTCCATTTGGGTCTGGGGGCTTTCGTTGGGCCGGGAACCTGGGAGGTACCTGCAAGGTTGCAGTTCGCGGCCCGAGAAGCACTCTCCGGCCAACATGCCCAACTGCAGCAACAGCTCCCAAAGCGAAGGAGCCAGGACCCAAAGACCTAGCTGGCCTGAAGGGCCCCCAGGGGGCCCCCAAGCAGCCCCTCTCCATTTGGGTCTGGGGGCTTTTGTTGGGCCGGGAACCTGGGAGATTCCTGCAAGGTTGCAGTTCGAGGCCCGAGAAGCACTCTCCGGCCAACATGCCCAACGTCAACAACAGCTCCCAAACCGAATGAGCCAGGACACAAAGACCTAGCTGGCCTGAAGGGCCCCCAGGGGGCCACCAAGCAGCCCCTCTCCATTTGGGTCTGGGGGCTTTCGCTGGGCATGTATACCTGAGAGGTACCTGCAAGGTTGCAGTTCGCGGCCCGAGAAGCCCTCTCCGGCCAACATGCCAAACTGCAGCAACAGCTCCCAAACCGAAGGAGCCAGGACCCAAAGACCTAGCTGACCTGAAGGGCCCCCAGGGGTCCCCCAAGCAGCCCCTCTCCATTTGGGTCTGGGGGCTTTCGTTGGGCATGGATACCTGAGATGTACCTGCAAGATTACAGTTCGCGGCCCGAGAAGCACTCTCCGGCCAACATGCTCAACTGCAGCAACAGCTCCCAAACCGAAGGAGCCAGGACCCAAAGACCTAGCTGGCCTGAAGTGCCCCCAGGGGCTCCCCAAGCAGCCCCTCTCCATTTGGGTCTGGGGGCTTTCGTTGGGCCAGGAACCTGGGAGGTACCTGCAAGGTTGCAGTTCGCGGCCCGAGAAGCACTCTCCGGCCAACATGCCCAACTGCAGCAACAGCTACCAAAGCGAAGGAGCCAGGACCCAAAGACCTAGCTGGCCTGAAGTGCCCCCAGGGGGCCACCAAGCAGCCCCTCTCAATTTGGGTCTGGGGGCTTTCGTTGGGCATGTATACCTGAGAGGTACCTGCAAGGTTACAGTTCGCGGCCCGAGAAGCACTCTCCGGCCAACATGCCCAACTGCAGCAACAGCTCCCAAAGCGAAGGAGCCAGGACCCAAAGACCTAGCTGGCCTGAAGGGCCCCCAGGGGTCCCCCAAGCAGCCCCTCTCCATTTGGGTCTGGGGGCTTTCGTTGGGCATGGATACCTGAGATGTACCTGCAAGATTACAGTTCGCGGCCCGAGAAGCACTCTCCGGCCAACATGCCCAACTGCAGCAACAGCTCCCAAACCGAAGGAGCCAGGACCCAAAGACCTAGGTGGCCTGAAGGGCCCCCAGGGGGCCCCCAAGCAGCCCCTCTCAATTTGGGTCTGGGGGCTTTCGTTGGGCCGGGAACCTGGGAGATTCCTGCAAGGTTGCAGTTCGCGGCCCGAGAAGCACTCTCCGGCCAACATGCCCAACTGCAGCAACAGCTCCCAAACCGAAGGAGCCAGGACCCAAAGACCTAGCTGGCCTGAAGGGCCCCCAGGGGGCCCCCAAGCAGCCCCTCTCCATTTGGGTCTGGGGGCTTTCGTTGGGCCGGGAACCTGGGAGATTCCTGCAAGGTTGCAGTTCGCGGCCCGAGAAGCACTCTCCGGCCAACATGCCCAACTGCAGCAACAGCTCCCAAAGCGAAGGAGCCAGGACACAAAGACCTAGCTGGCCTGAAGGGCCCCCAGGGGGCCCCCAAGGAGCTCATCTCCATTTGGGTCTGGGGGCTTTAGTTGGGCCGGGAACCAGGGAGGTACCTGCAAGGTTGCAGTTCGCGGCCGGAGAAGCACTCTCCGGCCAACATGCCCAACTGCAGCAACAGCTCCCAAACCGAAGGAGCCAGGACCCAAAGACCTAGCTGGCCTGAAGTGCCCCCAGGGGGCCCCCAAGCAGCCCCTCTCCATTTGGGTCTGGGGGCTTTCTTTAGGCTGAAAACCTGGGAGATTCCTGCAAGGTTGCAGTTCGCGGCCCGAGAAGCACTCTCCGGCCAACATGCCCTACGTCAACAACAGCTCCCAAACCGAAGGAGCCAGGACCCAAAGACCTAGCTGGCCTGAAGGGCCCCCAGGGGGTCCCCAAGCAGCCCCTCTCCATTTGGGTCTGGGGGTTTTCGTTGGGCCGGGAAATTGGGAGGTACCTGCAAGGTTGCAGTTCGCGGCCCGAGAAGCACTCTCCGGCCAACATGCCCAACTGCAGCAACAGCTCCCAAACCGAAGGAGCCAGGACCCAAAGACCTAGCTGGCCTGAAGGGCCCCCAGGGAGCCCCCAAGCAGCCCCTCTCCATTTGGGTCTGGGGGCTTTCGTTGGGCCGGGAACCTGGGAGAATCCTGCAAGGTTGCAGTTCGCGGCCCGAGAAGCACTTTCCGGCCAACATGCCCAACTGCAGCAACAGCTCCCAAACCGAAGGAGCCAGGACCCAAAGACCTAGCTGGCCTGAAGGGCCCCCAGGGGGCCCCCAAGCAGCCCCTCTCCATTTGGGTCTGGGGGCTTTCGTTGGGCCGGGAACCTGGGAGAATCCTGCAAGGTTGCAGTTCGCGGCCCGAGAAGCACTCTCCGGCCAACATGCCCAACTGCAGCAACAGCTCCCAAAGCGAAGGAGCCAGGACCCAAAGACCTAGCTGGCCTGAAGGGCCCCTAGGGGGCCCCCAAGCAGCCCCTCTCCATTTGGGTCTGGGGGCTTTTGTTGGGCCGGGAACCTGGGAGATTCCTGCAAGGTTGCAGTTCGAGGCCCGAGAAGCACTCTCCGGCCAACATGCCCAACTGCAGCAACAGCTCCCAAACCGAATGAGCCAGGACACAAAGACCTATCTGGCCTGAAGGGCCCCCAGGGGGCCCCCAAGCAGCCCCTCTCCATTTGGGTCTGGGGGCTTTCGTTGGGCATGTATACCTGAGAGGTACCTGCAAGTTTACAGTTCGCGGCCCGAGAAGCACTCTCCGGCCAAAATGCCCAACTGCAGCAACAGCTCCCAAAGCGAAGGAGCCAGGACCCAAAGACCTAGCTGGCCTGAAGTGCCCCCAGGGGGTCCCCAAGCAGCCCCTCTCCATTTGGGTCTGGGGGCTTTCGTTGGGCCAGGAACCTGGGAGAATCCTGCAAGGTTGCAGTTCGCGGCCCGAGAAGCACTCTCCGGCCAACATGCCCAACTGCAGCAACAGCTCCCAAAGCGAAGGAGCCAGGACCCAAAGACCTAGCTGGCCTGAAGGGCCCCCAGGTGGCCCCCAAGCAGCCCCTCTCCATTTGGGTCTGGGGGCTTTTGTTGGGCCGGGAACCTGGGAGATTCCTGCAAGGTTGCAGTTCGAGGCCCGAGAAGCACTCTCCGGCCAACATGCCCATCGTCAACAACAGCTCCCAAACCGAAGGAGCCAGGACCCAAAGACCTAGCTGGCCTGAAGGGCCCCCAGGGGGCCCCCAAGCAGCCCCTCTCAATTTGTGTCTGGGGGCTTTCGTTGGGCCGGGAACCTGGGAGATTCCTGCAAGGTTGCAGTTCGAGGCCCGAGAAGCACTCTCCGGCCAACATGCCCAACTGCAGCAACAGCTCCCAAAGCGAAGGAGCCAGGACCCAAAGACCTAGCTGGCCTGAAGTGCCCCCAGGGGGCCACCAAGCAGCCCCTCTCAATTTGGGTCTGGGGGCTTTCTTTAGGCTGAGAACCTGGGAGATTCCTGCAAGGTTGCAGTTCGCGGCCCGAGAAGCACTCTCCGGCCAACATGCCCAACTGCAGCAACAGCTCCCAAACCGAAGGAGCCAGGACCCAAAGACCTAGCTGGCCTGAAGGGCCCCCAGGGGGCCCCCAAGCAGCCCCTCTCCATTTGGGTCTGGGGGCTTTCGTTGGGCCGGGAACCTGGGAGAATCCTGCAAGGTTACAGTTCGCGGCCCGAGAAGCACTCTCCGGCCAACATGCCCAACTGCAGCAACAGCTCCCAAAGCGAAGGAGCCAGGACCCAAAGAGCTAGCTGGCCTGAAGGGCCCCCAGGGGGCCCCCAAGCAGCCCCTCTCCATTTGGGTCTGGGGGCTTTTGTTGGGCCGGGAACCTGGGAGATTCCTTCAAGGTTGCAGTTCGCGGCCCGAGAAGCACTCTCCGCCCAACATGCCCAACTGCAGCAACAGCTCCCAAACCGAAGGAGCCAGGACCCAAAGACCTAGCTGGCCTGAAGGGCCCCCAGGGGGGCCCCAAGCAGCCCCTCTCAATTTGGGTCTGGGGGCTTTCGTTGGGCCGGGAACCTGGGAGAATCCTGCAAGGTTGCAGTTCGCGGCCCGAGAAGCACTCTCCGGCCAACATGCCCAACTGCAGCAACAGCTCCCAAACCGAAGGAGCCAGGACCCAAAGACCTAGCTGGCCTGAAGGGCCCCCAGGGGGCCCCCAAGCAGCCCCTCTCCATTTGGGTCTGGGGGCTTTCGTTGGGCCGGGAACCTGGGAGGTACCTGCAAGGTTGCAGTTCGCGGCCCGAGAAGCACTCTCCGGCCAACATGCCCAACTGCAGCAACAGCTCCCAAAGCGAAGGAGCCAGGACCCAAAGAGCTAGCTGGCCTGAAGGGCCCCCAGGGGGCCCCCAAGCAGCCCCTCTCCATTTGGGTCTGGGGGCTTTTGTTGGGCCGGGAACCTGGGAGATTCCTGCAAGGTTGCAGTTCGAGGCCCGAGAAGCACTCTCCGGCCAACATGCCCAACGTCAACAACAGCTCCCAAACCGAATGAGCCAGGACACAAAGACCTAGCTGGCCTGAAGGGCCCCCAGGGGGCCACCAAGCAGCCCCTCTCCATTTGGGTCTGGGGGCTTTCGCTGGGCATGTATACCTGAGAGGTACCTGCAAGGTTGCAGTTCGCGGCCCGAGAAGCCCTCTCCGGCCAACATGCCAAACTGCAGCAACAGCTCCCAAACCGAAGGAGCCAGGACCCAAAGACCTAGCTGACCTGAAGGGCCCCCAGGGGTCCCCCAAGCAGCCCCTCTCCATTTGGGTCTGGGGGCTTTCGTTGGGCATGGATACCTGAGATGTACCTGCAAGATTACAGTTCGCGGCCCGAGAAGCACTCTCCGGCCAACATGCTCAACTGCAGCAACAGCTCCCAAACCGAAGGAGCCAGGACCCAAAGACCTAGCTGGCCTGAAGTGCCCCCAGGGGCTCCCCAAGCAGCCCCTCTCCATTTGGGTCTGGGGGCTTTCGTTGGGCCAGGAACCTGGGAGGTACCTGCAAGGTTGCAGTTCGCGGCCCGAGAAGCACTCTCCGGCCAACATGCCCAACTGCAGCAACAGCTACCAAAGCGAAGGAGCCAGGACCCAAAGACCTAGCTGGCCTGAAGTGCCCCCAGGGGGCCACCAAGCAGCCCCTCTCCATTTGGGTCTGGGGGCTTTCGTTGGGCATGTATACCTGAGAGGTACCTGCAAGGTTACAGTTCGCGGCCCGAGAAGCACTCTCCGGCCAACATGCCCAACTGCAGCAACAGCTCCCAAAGCGAAGGAGCCAGGACCCAAAGACCTAGCTGGCCTGAAGGGCCCCCAGGGGTCCCCCAAGCAGCCCCTCTCCATTTGGGTCTGGGGGCTTTCGTTGGGCATGGATACCTGAGATGTACCTGCAAGATTACAGTTCGCGGCCCGAGAAGCACTCTCCGGCCAACATGCCCAACTGCAGCAACAGCTCCCAAACCGAAGGAGCCAGGACCCAAAGACCTAGGTGGCCTGAAGGGCCCCCAGGGGGCCCCCAAGCAGCCCCTCTCAATTTGGGTCTGGGGGCTTTCGTTGGGCCGGGAACCTGGGAGATTCCTGCAAGGTTGCAGTTCGCGGCCCGAGAAGCACTCTCCGGCCAACATGCCCAACTGCAGCAACAGCTCCCAAACCGAAGGAGCCAGGACCCAAAGACCTAGCTGGCCTGAAGGGCCCCCAGGGGGCCCCCAAGCAGCCCCTCTCCATTTGGGTCTGGGGGCTTTCGTTGGGCCGGGAACCTGGGAGATTCCTGCAAGGTTGCAGTTCGCGGCCCGAGAAGCACTCTCCGGCCAACATGCCCAACTGCAGCAACAGCTCCCAAAGCGAAGGAGCCAGGACCCAAAGACCTAGCTGGCCTGAAGGGCCCCCAGGGGGCCCCCAAGGAGCTCATCTCCATTTGGGTCTGGGGGCTTTAGTTGGGCCGGGAACCAGGGAGGTACCTGCAAGGTTGCAGTTCGCGGCCGGAGAAGCACTCTCCGGCCAACATGCCCAACTGCAGCAACAGCTCCCAAACCGAAGGAGCCAGGACCCAAAGACCTAGCTGGCCTGAAGTGCCCCCAGGGGGCCCCCAAGCAGCCCCTCTCCATTTGGGTCTGGGGGCTTTCTTTAGGCTGAAAACCTGGGAGATTCCTGCAAGGTTGCAGTTCGCGGCCCGAGAAGCACTCTCCGGCCAACATGCCCTACGTCAACAACAGCTCCCAAACCGAAGGAGCCAGGACCCAAAGACCTAGCTGGCCTGAAGGGCCCCCAGGGGGTCCCCAAGCAGCCCCTCTCCATTTGGGTCTGGGGGTTTTCGTTGGGCCGGGAACCTGGGAGGTACCTGCAAGGTTGCAGTTCGCGGCCCGAGAAGCACTCTCCGGCCAACATGCCCAACTGCAGCAACAGCTCCCAAACCGAAGGAGCCAGGACCCAAAGACCTAGCTGGCCTGAAGGGCCCCCAGGGAGCCCCCAAGCAGCCCCTCTCCATTTGGGTCTGGGGGCTTTCGTTGGGCCGGGAACCTGGGAGAATCCTGCAAGGTTGCAGTTCGCGGCCTGAGAAGCACTTTCCGGCCAACATGCCCAACTGCAGCAACAGCTCCCAAACCGAAGGAGCCAGGACCCAAAGACCTAGCTGGCCTGAAGGGCCCCCAGGGGGCCCCCAAGCAGCCCCTCTCCATTTGGGTCTGGGGGCTTTCGTTGGGCCGGGAACCTGGGAGAATCCTGCAAGGTTGCAGTTCGCGGCCCGAGAAGCACTCTCCGGCCAACATGCCCAACTGCAGCAACAGCTCCCAAAGCGAAGGAGCCAGGACCCAAAGACCTAGCTGGCCTGAAGGGCCCCTAGGGGGCCCCCAAGCAGCCCCTCTCCATTTGGGTCTGGGGGCTTTTGTTGGGCCGGGAACCTGGGAGATTCCTGCAAGGTTGCAGTTCGAGGCCCGAGAAGCACTCTCCGGCCAACATGCCCAACGTCAACAACAGCTCCCAAACCGAATGAGCCAGGACACAAAGACCTATCTGGCCTGAAGGGCCCCCAGGGGGCCCCCAAGCAGCCCCTCTCCATTTGGGTCTGGGGGCTTTCGTTGGGCATGTATACCTGAGAGGTACCTGCAAGTTTACAGTTCGCGGCCCGAGAAGCACTCTCCGGCCAAAATGCCCAACTGCAGCAACAGCTCCCAAAGCGAAGGAGCCAGGACCCAAAGACCTAGCTGGCCTGAAGTGCCCCCAGGGGGTCCCCAAGCAGCCCCTCTCCATTTGGGTCTGGGGGCTTTCGTTGGGCCAGGAACCTGGGAGAATCCTGCAAGGTTGCAGTTCGCGGCCCGAGAAGCACTCTCCGGCCAACATGCCCAACTGCAGCAACAGCTCCCAAAGCGAAGGAGCCAGGACCCAAAGACCTAGCTGGCCTGAAGGGCCCCCAGGGGGCCCCCAAGCAGCCCCTCTCCATTTGGGTCTGGGGGCTTTTGTTGGGCCGGGAACCTGGGAGATTCCTGCAAGGTTGCAGTTCGAGGCCCGAGAAGCACTCTCCGGCCAACATGCCCATCGTCAACAACAGCTCCCAAACCGAAGGAGCCAGGACCCAAAGACCTAGCTGGCCTGAAGGGCCCCCAGGGGGCCCCCAAGCAGCCCCTCTCAATTTGTGTCTGGGGGCTTTCGTTGGGCCGGGAACCTGGGAGATTCCTGCAAGGTTGCAGTTCGAGGCCCGAGAAGCACTCTCCGGCCAACATGCCCAACTGCAGCAACAGCTCCCAAAGCGAAGGAGCCAGGACCCAAAGACCTAGCTGGCCTGAAGTGCCCCCAGGGGGCCACCAAGCAGCCCCTCTCAATTTGGGTCTGGGGGCTTTCTTTAGGCTGAGAACCTGGGAGATTCCTGCAAGGTTGCAGTTCGCGGCCCGAGAAGCACTCTCCGGCCAACATGCCCAACTGCAGCAACAGCTCCCAAACCGAAGGAGCCAGGACCCAAAGACCTAGCTGGCCTGAAGGGCCCCCAGGGGGCCCCCAAGCAGCCCCTCTCCATTTGGGTCTGGGGGCTTTCGTTGGGCCGGGAACCTGGGAGAATCCTGCAAGGTTACAGTTCGCGGCCCGAGAAGCACTCTCCGGCCAACATGCCCAACTGCAGCAACAGCTCCCAAAGCGAAGGAGCCAGGACCCAAAGAGCTAGCTGGCCTGAAGGGCCCCCAGGGGGCCCCCAAGCAGCCCCTCTCCATTTGGGTCTGGGGGCTTTTGTTGGGCCGGGAACCTGGGAGATTCCTTCAAGGTTGCAGTTCGCGGCCCGAGAAGCACTCTCCGCCCAACATGCCCAACTGCAGCAACAGCTCCCAAACCGAAGGAGCCAGGACCCAAAGACCTAGCTGGCCTGAAGGGCCCCCAGGGGGGCCCCAAGCAGCCCCTCTCAATTTGGGTCTGGGGGCTTTCGTTGGGCCGGGAACCTGGGAGAATCCTGCAAGGTTGCAGTTCGCGGCCCGAGAAGCACTCTCCGGCCAACATGCCCAACTGCAGCAACAGCTCCCAAACCGAAGGAGCCAGGACCCAAAGACCTAGCTGGCCTGAAGGGCCCCCAGGGGGCCCCCAAGCAGCCCCTCTCCATTTGGGTCTGGGGGCTTTCGTTGGGCCGGGAACCTGGGAGAATCCTGCAAGGTTACAGTTCGCGGCCCGAGAAGCACTCTCCGGCCAACATGCCCAACTGCAGCAACAGCTCCCAAAGCGAAGGAGCCAGGACCCAAAGAGCTAGCTGGCCTGAAGGGCCCCCAGGGGGCCCCCAAGCAGCCCCTCTCCATTTGGGTCTGGGGGCTTTTGTTGGGCCGGGAACCTGGGAGATTCCTTCAAGGTTGCAGTTCGCGGCCCGAGAAGCACTCTCCGCCCAACATGCCCAACTGCAGCAACAGCTCCCAAAGCGAAGGAGCCAGGACCCAAAGACCTAGCTGGCCTGAAGGGCCCCCAGGGGGCCCCCAAGCAGCCCCTCTCCATTTGGGTCTGGGGGCTTTCGTTGGGCCGGGAACCTGGGAGGTACATGCAAGGTTGCAGTTCGCGGCCCGAGAACCACTCTCCGGCCAACATGCCCAACTGCAGCAACAGCTCCCAAACCGAAGGAGCCAGGACCCAAAGACCTAGCTGGCCTGAAGGGCCCCCAGGGGGCCCCCAAGCAGCCCCTCTCCATTTGGGTCTGGGGGCTTTTGTTGGGCCTGGAACCTGGGAGATTCCTGCAAGGTTGCAGTTCGAGGCCCGAGAAGCACTCTCCGGCCAACATGCCCAACGTGAACAACAGCTCCCAAAGCGAAGGAGCCAGGACCCAAAGACCTAGCTGGCCTGAAGGGCCCCCAGGGGGCCACCAAGCAGCCCCTCTCCATTTGGGTCTGGGGGCTTTCGTTGGGCATGTATACCTGAGAGGTACCTGCAAGGTTGCAGTTCGCGGCCCGAGAAGCCCTCTCCGGCCAACATGCCAAACTGCAGCAACAGCTCCCAAACCGAAGGAGCCAGGACCCAAAGACCTAGCTGGCCTGAAGGGCCCCCAGGGGTCCCCCAAGCAGCCCCTCTCCATTTGGGTCTGGGGGCTTTCGTTGGGCATGGATACCTGAGATGTACCTGCAAGATTACAGTTCGCGGCCCGAGAAGCACTCTCCGGCCAACATGCCCAACTGCAGCAACAGCTCCCAAAGCGAAGGAGCCAGGACCCAAAGACCTAGGTGGCCTGAAGGGCCCCCAGGGGGCCCCCAAGCAGCCCCTCTCAATTTGGGTCTGGGGGCTTTCGTTGGGCCGAGAACCTGGGAGATTCCTGCAAGGTTGCAGTTCGCAGCCCGAGAAGCACTCTCCGGCCAACATGCCCAACTGCAGCAACAGCTCCCAAACCGAATGAGCCAGGACACAAAGACCTAGCTGGCCTGAAGGGCCCCCAAGGGGCCCCCAAGCAGCCCCTCTCAATTTGGGTCTGGGGGCTTTCGTTGGGCATGTATACCTGAGAGGTACCTGCAAGGTTACAGTTCGCGGCCGGAGAAGCACTCTCCGGCCAACATGCCCAACTGCAGCAACAGCTCCCAAAGCGAAGGAGCCAGGACCCAAAGACCTAGCTGGCCTGAAGGGCCCCCAGGGGGTCCCCAAGCAGCCCCTCTCCATTTGGGTCTGGGGTTTTTCGTTGGGCCAGGAACCTGGGAGGTACCTGCAAGGTTGCAGTTCGCGGCCCGAGAAGCACTCTCCGGCCAACATGCCCAACTGCAGCAACAGCTCCCAAAGCGAAGGAGCCAGGACCCAAAGACCTAGCTGGCCTGAAGGGCCCCCAGGGGGGCCCCAAGCAGCCCCTCTCAATTTGGGTCTGGGGGCTTTCGTTGGGCCGGGAACCTGGGAGAATCCTGCAAGGTTGCAGTTCGCGGCCCGAGAAGCACTCTCCGGCCAACATGCCCAACTGCAGCAACAGCTCCCAAACCGAAGGAGCCAGGACCCAAAGACCTAGCTGGCCTGAAGGGCCCCCAGGGGGCCCCCAAGCAGCCCCTCTCCATTTGGGTCTGGGGGCTTTCGTTGGGCATGGATACCTGAGATGTACCTGCAAGATTACAGTTCGCGGCCCGAGAAGCACTCTCCGGCCAACATGCTCAACTGCAGCAACAGCTCCCAAACCGAAGGAGCCAGGACCCAAAGACCTAGCTGGCCTGAAGGGCCCCCAGGGGGCCCCCAAGCAGCCCCTCTCCATTTGGGTCTGGGGGCTTTCGTTGGGCCGGGAACCTGGGAGATTCCTGCAAGGTTGCAGTTCGCGGCCCGAGAAGCACTCTCCGGCCAACATGCCCAACTGCAGCAACAGCTCCCAAAGCGAAGGAGCCAGGACCCAAAGACCTAGCTGGCCTGAAGGGCCCCCAGGGGGCCCCCAAGCAGCCCCTCTCCATTTGGGTCTGGGGGCTTTCGTTGGGCCGGGAACCTGGGAGATTCCTGCAAGGTTGCAGTTCGCGGCCCGAGAAGCACTCTCCGGCCAACATGCCCAACTGCAGCAACAGCTCCCAAACCGAAGGAGCCAGGACCCAAAGACCTAGCTGGCCTGAAGGGCCCCCAGGGGGCCCCCAAGGAGCTCATCTCCATTTGGGTCTGGGGGCTTTAGTTGGGCCGGGAACCTGGGAGGTACCTGCAAGGTTGCAGTTCGCGGCCGGAGAAGCACTCTCCGGCCAACATGCCCAACTGCAGCAACAGCTCCCAAACCGAAGGAGCCAGGACCCAAAGACCTAGCTGGCCTGAAGGGCCCCCAGGGGGCCCCCAAGCAGCCCCTCTCCATTTGGGTCTGGGGGCTTTTGTTGGGCCGGGAACCTGGAAGATTCCTGCAAGGTTGCAGTTCGCGGCCCGAGAAGCACTCTCCGGCCAACATGCCCAACGTCAACAACAGCTCCCAAAGCGAAGGAGCCAGGATACAAAGACCTATCTGGCCTGAAGGGCCCCCAGGGGGCCCCCAAGTAGCCCCTCTCCATTTGGGTCTGGGGGCTTTTGTTGGGCATGTATACCTGAGAGGTACCTGCAAGTTTACAGTTCGCGGCCCGAGAAGCACTCTCCGGCCAACATGCCCAACTGCAGCAACAGCTCCCAAAGCGAAGGAGCCAGGACCCAAAGACCTAGCTGGCCTGAAGTGCCCCCAGGGGGCCCCCAAGCAGCCCCTCTCCATTTGGGTCTGGGGGCTTTCGTTGGGCCAGGAACCTGGGAGGTACCTGCAAGGTTGCAGTTCGCGGCCCGAGAAGCACTCTCCGGCCAACATGCCCAACTGCAGCAACAGCTCCCAAACCGAAGGAGCCAGGACCCAAAGACCTAGCTGGCCTGAAGGGCCCCCAGGGGGCCCCCAAGCAGCCCCTCTCCATTTGGGTCTGGGGGCTTTTGTTGGGCCGGGAACCTGGGAGATTCCTGCAAGGTTGCAGTTCGAGGCCCGAGAAGCACTCTCCGGCCAACATGCCCAACGTCAACAACAGCTCCCAAACCGAAGGAGCCAGGACCCAAAGACCTAGCTGGCCTGAAGGGCCCCCAGGGGGCCCCCAAGCAGCCCCTCTCAATTTGGGTCTGGGGGCTTTCGTTGGGCCGGGAACCTGGCAGATTCCTGCAAGGTTGCAGTTCGCGGCCCGAGAAGCACTCTCCGGCCAACATGCCCAACTGCAGCAACAGCTCCCAAAGCGAAGGAGCCAGGACCCAAAGACCTAGCTGGCCTGAAGTGCCCCCAGGGGGCCCCCAAGCAGCCCCTCTCCATTTGGGTCTGGGGGCTTTCTTTAGGCTGAGAACCTGGGAGATTCCTGCAAGGTTGCAGTTCGCGGCCCGAGAAACACTCTCCGGCCAACATGCCCAACTGCAGCAACAGCTCCCAAACCGAAGGAGCCAGGACCCAAAGACCTAGCTGGCCTGAAGGGCCCCCAGGGGGGCCCCAAGCAGCCCCTCTCAATTTGGGTCTGGGGGCTTTCGTTGGGCCGGGAACCTGGGAGAATCCTGCAAGGTTGCAGTTCGCGGCCGGAGAAGCACTCTCCGGCCAACATGCCCAACTGCAGCAACAGCTCCCAAAGCGAAGGAGCCAGGACACAAAGACCTAGCTGGCCTGAAGGGCCCCCAGGGGGCCCCCAAGCAGCCCCTCTCCATTTGGGTCTGGGGGCTTTCGTTGGGCCGGGAACCTGGGAGAATCCTGCAAGGTTGCAGTTCGCGGCCCGAGACGCACTCTCCGGCCAACATGCCCAACTGCAGCAACAGCTCCCAAAGCGAAGGAGCCAGGACCCAAAGAGCTAGCTGGCCTGAAGGGCCCCCAGGGGGCCCCCAAGCAGCCCCTCTCCATTTGGGTCTGGGGGCTTTCGTTGGGCCGGGAACCTGGGAGATTCCTTCAAGGTTGCAGTTCGCGGCCCGAGAAGCACTCTCCGCCCAACATGCCCAACTGCAGCAACAGCTCCCAAAGCGAAGGAGCCAGGACCCAAAGACCTAGCTGGCCTGAAGGGCCCCCAGGGGGCCCCCAAGCAGCCCCTCTCCATTTGGGTCTGGGGGCTTTCGTTGGGCCGGGAACCTGGGAGGTACATGCAAGGTTGCAGTTCGCGGCCCGAGAAGCACTCTCCGGCCAACATGCCCAACTGCAGCAACAGCTCCCAAACCGAAGGAGCCAGGACCCAAAGACCTAGCTGGCCTGAAGGGCCCCCAGGGGGCCCCCAAGCAGCCCCTCTCCATTTGGGTCTGGGGGCTTTTGTTGGGCCGGGAACCTGGGAGATTCCTGCAAGGTTGCAGTTCGAGGCCCGAGAAGCACTCTCCGGCCAACATGCACAACGTCAACAACAGCTCCCAAACCGAATGAGCCAGGACACAAAGACCTAGCTGGCCTGAAGGGCCCCCAGGGGGCCACCAAGCAGCCCCTCTCCATTTGGGTCTGGGGGCTTTCGTTGGGCATGTATACCTGAGAGGTACCTGCAAGGTTGCAGTTCGCGGCCCGAGAAGCACTCTCCGGCCAACATGCCCAACTGCAGCAACAGCTCCCAAACCGAAGGAGCCAGGACCCAAAGACCTAGCTGGCCTGAAGGGCCCCCAGGGGGCCCCCAAGCAGCCCCTCTCCATTTGGGTCTGGGGGCTTTCGTTGGGCATGGATACCTGAGATGTACCTGCAAGATTACAGTTCGCGGCCCGAGAAGCACTCTCCGGCCAACATGCTCAACTGCAGCAACAGCTCCCAAACCGAAGGAGCCAGGACCCAAAGACCTAGGTGGCCTGAAGGGCCCCCAGGGGGCCCCCAAGCAGCCCCTCTCAATTTGGGTCTGGGGGCTTTCGTTGGGCCGAGAACCTGGGAGATTCCTGGAAGGTTGCAGTTCGCGGCCCAAGAAGCACTCTCCGGCCAACATGCCCAACTGCAGCAACAGCTCCCAAACCGAAGGAGCCAGGACCCAAAGACCTAGCTGGCCTGAAGGGCCCCCAGGGGGCCCTCAAGCAGCCCCTCTCAATTTGGGTCTGGGGGCTTTCGTTGGGCATGTATACCTGAGAGGTACTTGCAAGGTTACAGTTCGCGGCCGGAGAAGCACTCTCCGGCCAACATGCCCAACTGCAGCAACAGCTCCCAAACCGAAGGAGCCAGGACCCAAAGACCTAGCTGGCCTGAAGGGCCCCCAGGGGGTCCCCAAGCAGCCCCTCTCCATTTGGGTCTGGGGGTTTTCGTTAGGCCGGGAACCTGGGAGGTACCTGCAAGGTTGCAGTTCGCGGCCCGAGAAGCACTCTCCGGCCAACATGCACAACTGCAGCAACAGCTCCCAAAGCGAAGGAGCCAGGACCCAAAGACCTAGCTGGCCTGAAGGGCCCCCAGGGGGGCCCCAAGCAGCCCCTCTCAATTTGGGTCTGGGGGCTTTCGTTGGGCCGGGAACCTGGGAGAATCCTGCAAGGTTGCAGTTCGCGGCCCGAGAAGCACTCTCCGGCCAACATGCCCAACTGCAGCAACAGCTCCCAAAGCGAAGGAGCCAGGACCCAAAGACCTAGCTGGCCTGAAGGGCCCCCAGGGGGCCCCCAAGCAGCCCCTCTCCATTTGGGTCTGGGGGCTTTCGTTGGGCCAGGAACCTGGGAGGTACCTGCAAGGTTGCAGTTCGCGGCCCGAGAAGCACTCTCCGGCCAACATGCCCAACTGCAGCAACAGCTCCCAAACCGAAGGAGCCAGGACCCAAAGACCTAGCTGGCCTGAAGGGCCCCCAGGGGGCCCCCAAGCAGCCCCTCTCCATTTGGGTCTGGGGGCTTTTGTTGGGCCGGGAACCTGGGAGATTCCTGCAAGGTTGCAGTTCCCGGCCCGAGAAGCACTCTCCGGCCAACATGCCCAACGTCAACAACAGCTCCCAAACCGAAGGAGCCAGGACCCAAAGACCTAGCTGGCCTGAAGGGCCCCCAGGGGGCCCCCAAGCAGCCCCTCTCCATTTGGGTCTGGGGGCTTTCGTTGGGCCGGGAACCTGGGAGATTCCTGCAAGGTTGCAGTTCGCGGCCCGAGAAGCACTCTCCGGCCAACATGCCCAACTGCAGCAACAGCTCCCAAAGCGAAGGAGCCAGGACCCAAAGACCTAGCTGGCCTGAAGGGCCCCCAGGGGGCCCCCAAGCAGCCCCTCTCCATTTGGGTCTGGGGGCTTTCGTTGGGCCGGGAACCTGGGAGAATCCTGCAAGGTTGCAGTTCGCGGCCCGAGAAACACTCTCCGGCCAACATGCCCAACTGCAGCAACAGCTCCCAAAGCGAAGGAGCCAGGACCCAAAGAGCTAGCTGGCCTGAAGTGCCCCCAGGGGGCCCCCAAGCAGCCCCTCTCCATTTGGGTCTGGGGGTTTTCGTTGGGCCGGGAACCTGGGAGATTCCTTCAAGGTTGCAGTTCGCGGCCCGAGAAGCACTCTCCGCCCAACATGCCCAACTGCAGCAACAGCTCCCAAAGCGAAGGAGCCAGGACCCAAAGACCTAGCTGGCCTGAAGGGCCCCCAGGGGGCCCCCAAGCAGCCCCTCTCCATTTGGGTCGGGGGGCTTTCGTTGGGCCGGGAACCTGGGAGGTACCTGCAAGGTTGCAGTTCGCGGCCGGAGAAGCACTCTCCGGCCAACATGCCCAACTGCAGCAACAGCTCCCAAAGCGAAGGAGCCAGGACACAAAGACCTAGCTGGCCTGAAGGGCCCCCAGGGGGTCCCCAAGCAGCCCCTCTCCATTTGGGTCTGGGGGCTTTTGTTGGGCCGGGAACCTGGGAGATTCCTGCAAGGTTGCAGTTCGAGGCCCGAGAAGCACTCTCCGGCCAACATGCCCAACGTCAACAACAGCTCCCAAACCGAATGAGCCAGGACCCAAAGACCTAGCTGGCCTGAAGGGCCCCCAGAAGGCCACCAAGCAGCCCCTCTCCATTTGGGTCTGGGGGCTTTCGTTGGGCATGTATACCTGAGAGGTACCTGCAAGTTACAGTTCGCGGCCCGAAAAGCACTCTCCGGCCAACATGCCCAACTGCAGCAACAGCTCCCAAACCGAAGGAGCCAGGACCCAAAGACCTAGCTGGTCTGAAGGGCCCCCAGGGGGCCCCCAAGCAGCCCCTCTCCATTTGGGTCTGGGGGTTTTCGTTGGGCCGGGAACCTGGGAGGTACCTGCAAGGTTGCAGTTCGCGGCCCGAGAAGCACTCTCCGGCCAACATGCCCAACTGCAGCAACAGCTCCCAAAGCGAAGGAGCCAGGACCCAAAGACCTAGCTGGCCTGAAGGGCCCCCAGGGGGCCCCCAAGCAGCCCCTCTCAATTTGGGTCTGGGGGCTTTCGTTGGGCCGGGAACCTGGGAGAATCCTGCAAGGTTGCAGTTCGCGGCCCGAGAAGCACTCTCCGGCCAACATGCCCAACTGCAGCAACAGCTCCCAAACCGAAGGAGCCAGGACCCAAAGACCTAGCTGGCCTGAAGGGCCCCCAGGGGGCCCCCAAGCAGCCCCTCTCCATTTGGGTCTGGGGGCTTTCGTTGGGCATGGATACCTGAGAGGTACCTGCAAGGTTAGAGTTCGCGGCCCGAGAAGCACTCTCCGGCCAACATGCCCAACTGCAGCAACAGCTCCCAAAGCGAAGGAGCCAGGACCCAAAGACCTAGCTGGCCTGAAGGGCCCCCAGGGGGCCCCCAAGCAGCCCCTCTCAATTTGGGTCTGGGGGCTTTCGTTGGGCCGGGAACCTGGGAGATTCCTGCAAGGTTGCAGTTCGCGGCCCGAGAAGCACTCTCCGGCCAACATGCCCAACTGCAGCAACAGCTCCCAAAGCGAAGGAGCCAGGACCCAAAGACCTAGCTGGCCTGAAGGGCCCCCAGGGGGCCCCCAAGCAGCCCCTCTCCATTTGGGTCTGGGGGCTTTCGTTGGGCCGGGAACCTGGGAGAATCCTGCAAGGTTGCAGTTCGCGGCCCGAGAAGCACTCTCCGGCCAACATGCCCAACTGCAGCAACAGCTCCCAAACCGAAGGAGCCAGGACCCAAAGACCTAGCTGGCCTGAAGGGCCCCCAGGGGGGCCCCAAGCAGCCCCTCTCAATTTGGGTCTGGGGGCTTTCGTTGGGCCGGGAACCTGGGAGAATCCTGCAAGGTTGCAGTTCGAGGCCCGAGAAGCACTCTCCGGCCAACATGCCCAACTGCAGCAACAGCTCCCAAAGCGAAGGAGCCAGGACCCAAAGACCTAGCTGGCCTGAAGGGCCCCCAGGGAGCCCCCAAGCAGCCCCTCTCCATTTGGGTCTGGGGGCTTTTGTTGGGCCGGGAACCTGGGAGAATCCTGCAAGGTTGCAGTTCGCGGCCCGAGAAGCACTCTCCGGTCAACATGCCCAATATCCAGCAACAGCTCCCAAAGCGAAGGAGCCAGGACCCAAAGACCTAGCTGGCCTGAAGGGCCCCCAGAAGGCCACCAAGCAGCCCCTCTCCATTTGGGTCTGGGGGCTTTCGTTGGGCATGTATACCTGAGAGGTACCTGCAAGGTTACAGTCCGCGTCCCGAGAAGCACTCTCCGGCCAACATGCCCAACTGCAGCAACAGCTCCCAAAGTGAAGGAGCCAGGACCCAAAGACCTAGCTGGCCTGAAGGGCCCCCAGAAGGCCACCAAGCAGCCCCTCTCCATTTGGGTCTGGGGGCTTTCGTTGGGCATGTATACCTGAGAGGTACCTGCAAGTTACAGTTCGCGGCCCGAAAAGCACTCTCCGGCCAACATGCCCAACTGCAGCAACAGCTCCCAAACCGAAGGAGCCAGGACCCAAAGACCTAGCTGGTCTGAAGGGCCCCCAGGGGGCCCCCAAGCAGCCCCTCTCCATTTGGGTCTGGGGGCTTTTGTTGGGCCGGGAACCTGGGAGATTCCTGCAAGGTTGCAGTTCGAGGCCCGAGAAGCACTCTCCGGCCAACATGCCCAACGTCAACAACAGCTCCCAAACCGAATGAGCCAGGACACAAAGACCTATCTGGCCTGAAGGGCCCCCAGGGGGCCCCCAAGTAGCCCCTCTCAATTTCGGTCTGGGGGCTTTCGTTGGGCATGTATACCTGAGAGGTACCTGCAAGGTTACAGTTCGCGGCCCGAGAAGCACTCTCCGGCCAACATGCCCAACTGCAGCAACAGCTCCCAAAGCGAAGGAGCCAGGACCCAAAGACCTAGCTGGCCTGAAGGGCCCCCAGGGGGCCCCCAAGCAGCCCCTCTCCATTTGGGTCTGGGGGCTTTCGTTGGGCCAGGAACCTGGGAGGTACCTGCAAGGTTGCAGTTCGCGGCCCGAGAAGCACTCTCCGGCCAACATGCCCAACTGCAGCAACAGCTCCCAAACCGAAGGAGCCAGGACCCAAAGAGCTAGCTGGCCTGAAGGGCCCCCAGGGGGCCCCCAAGCAGCCCCTCTCCATTTGGGTCTGGGGGCTTTTGTTGGGCCGGGAACCTGGGAGATTCCTGCAAGGTTGCAGTTCGAGGCCCGAGAAGCACTCTCCGGCCAACATGCCCAACGTCAACAACAGCTCCCAAACCGAAGGAGCCAGGACCCAAAGACCTAGCTGGCCTGAAGGGCCCCCAGGGGGCCCCCAAGCAGCCCCTCTCAATTTGGGTCTGGGGGCTTTCGTTGGGCCGGGAACCTGGGAGATTCCTGCAAGGTTGCAGTTCGCGGCCCGAGAAGCACTCTCCGGCCAACATGCCCAACTGCAGCAACAGCTCCCAAAGCGAAGGAGCCAGGACCCAAAGACCTAGCTGGCCTGAAGTGCCCCCAGGGGGCCCCCAAGCAGCCCCTCTCCATTTGGGTCTGGGGGCTTTCTTTAGGCTGAGAACCTGGGAGATACCAGCAAGGTTGCAGTTCGCGGCCCGAGAAGCACTCTCCGGCCAACATGCCCAACTGCAGCAACAGCTCCCAAAGCGAAGGAGCCAGGACCCAAAGACCTAGCTGGCCTGAAGGGCCCCCAGGGGGGCCCCAAGCAGCCCCTCTCCATTTGGGTCTGGGGGCTTTCGTTGGGCCGGGAACCTGGGAGAATCCTGCAAGGTTGCAGTTCGAGGCCCGAGAAGCACTCTCCGGCCAACATGCCCAACTGCAGCAACAGCTCCCAAACCGAAGGAGCCAGGACCCAAAGACCTAGCTGGCCTGAAGGGCCCCCAGGGGGTCCCCAAGCAGCCCCTCTCAATTTGGGTCTGGGGGCTTTCGTTGGGCCGGGAACCTGGGAGAATCCTGCAAGGTTGCAGTTCGAGGCCCGAGAAGCACTCTCCGGCCAACATGCCCAACGTCAACAACAGCTCCCAAACCGAATGAGCCAGGACACAAAGACCTAGCTGGCCTGAAGGGCCCCCAGGGGGCCCCCAAGCAGCCCCTCTCCATTTGGGTCTGGGGGCTTTCGTTGGGCATGTATACCTGAGAGGTACCTGCAAGGTTGCAGTTCGCGGCCCGAGAAGCACTCTCCTGCCAACATGCCAAACTGCAGCAACAGCTCCCAAAGCGAAGGAGCCAGGACCCAAAGACCTAGCTGGCCTGAAGGGCCCCCAGGGGTCCCCCAAGCAGCCCCTCTCCATTTGGGTCTGGGGGCTTTCGTTGGACATGGATACCTGAGATGTACCTGCAAGATTACAGTTCGCGGCCCGAGAAGCACTCTCCGGCCAACATGCTCAACTGCAGCAACAGCTCCCAAACCGAAGGAGCCAGGACCCAAAGACCTAGCTGGCCTGAAGGGCCCCCAGGGGGCCCCCAAGGAGCTCATCTCCATTTGGGTCTGGGGGCTTTAGTTGGGCCGGGAACCTGGGAGGTACCTGCAAGGTTGCAGTTCGCGGCCGGAGAAGCACTCTCCGGCCAACATGCTGAACTGCAGCAACAGCTCCCAAACCGAAGGAGCCAGGACCCAAAGACCTAGCTGGCCTGAAGGGTCCCCAGGGGGCCCCCAAGCAGCCCCTCTCCATTTGGGTCTGGGGGCTTTTGTTGGGCCGGGAACCTGGGAGATTCCTGCAAGGTTGCAGTTCGAGGCCCGAGAAGCACTCTCCGCCCAACATGCCGAACGTCAACAACAGCTCCCAAACCGAATGAGCCAGGACCCAAAGACCTAGCTGGCCTGAAGGGCCCCCAGGGGGCCCCCAAGCAGCCCCTCTCAATTTGGGTCTGGGGGCTTTCGTTGGGCATGTATACCTGAGAGGTACCTGCAAGGTTACAGTTCGCGGCCGGAGAAGCACTCTCCGGCCAACATGCCCAACTGCAGCAACAGCTCCCAAACCGAAGGAGCCAGGACCCAAAGACCTAGCTGGCCTGAAGGGCCCCCAGGGGGTCCCCAAGCAGCCCCTCTCCATTTGGGTCTGGGGGTTTTCGTTGGGCCGGGAACCTGGGACGTACCTGCAAGGTTGCAGTTCGCGGCCCGAGAAGCACTCTCCGGCCAACATGCCCAACTGCAGCAACAGCTCCCAAAGCGAAGGAGCCAGGACCCAAAGAGCTAGCTGGCCTGAAGGGCCCCCAGGGGGCCCCCAAGCAGCCCCTCTCCATTTGGGTCTGGGGGCTTTCGTTGGGCCGGGAACCTGGGAGATTCCTTCAAGGTTGCAGTTCGCGGCCCGAGAAGCACTCTCCGGCCAACATGCCCAACTGCAGCAACAGCTCCCAAAGCGAAGGAGCCAGGACCCAAAGACCTAGCTGGCCTGAAGGGCCCCCAGGGGGCCCCCAAGCAGCCCCTCTCCATTTGGGTCTGGGGGCTTTTGTTGGGCCGGGAACCTGGGAGATTCCTGCAAGGTTGCAGTTCGAGGCCCGAGAAGCACTCTCCGGCCAACATGCCCAACGTCAACAACAGCTCCCAAACCGAATGAGCCAGGACACAAAGACCTAGCTGGCCTGAAGGGCCCCCAGGGGGCCCCCAAGCAGCCCCTCTCCATTTGGGTCTGGGGGCTTTCGTTGGGCATGTATACCTGAGAGGTACCTGCAAGGTTGCAGTTCGCGGCCCGAGAAGCACTCTCCTGCCAACATGCCAAACTGCCGCAACAGCTCCCAAAGCGAAGGAGCCAGGACCCAAAGACCTAGCTGGCCTGAAGGGCCCCCAGGGGTCCCCCAAGCAGCCCCTCTCCATTTGGGTCTGGGGGCTTTCGTTGGGCATGGATACCTGAGATGTACCTGCAAGATTACAGTTCGCGGCCCGAGAAGCACTCTCCGGCCAACATGCTCAACTGCAGCAACAGCTCCCAAACCGAAGGAGCCAGGACCCAAAGACCTAGCTGGCCTGAAGGGCCCCCAGGGGGCCCCCAAGCAGCCCCTCTCAATTTGGGTCTGGGGGCTTTCGTTGGGCCGGGAACCTGGGAGATTCCTGCAAGGTTGCAGTTCGCGGCCCGAGAAGCACTCTCCGGCCAACATGCCCAACTGCAGCAACAGCTCCCAAAGCGAAGGAGCCAGGACCCAAAGACCTAGCTGGCCTGAAGGGCCCCCAGGGGGCCCCCAAGCAGCCCCTCTCCATTTGGGTCTGGGGGCTTTCGTTGGGCCGGGAACCTGGGAGATTCCTGCAAGGTTGCAGTTCGCGGCCCGAGAAGCACTCTCCGGCCAACATGCCCAACTGCAGCAACAGCTCCCAAAACGAAGGAGCCAGGACCGAAAGACCTAGCTGGCCTGAAGGGCCCCCAGGGGGCCCCCAAGGAGCTCATCTCCATTTGGGTCTGGGGGCTTTAGTTGGGCCGGGAACCTGGGAGGTACCTGCAAGGTTGCAGTTCGCGGCCGGAGAAGCACTCTCCGGCCAACATGCTGAACTGCAGCAACAGCTCCCAAACCGAAGGAGCCAGGACCCAAAGACCTAGCTGGCCTGAAGGGGCCCCAGGGGGCCCCCAAGCAGCCCCTCTCCATTTGGGTCTGGGGGCTTTTGTTGGGCCGGGAATCTGGGAGATTCCTGCAAGGTTGCAGTTCGAGGCCCGAGAAGCACTCTCCGGCCAACATGCCCAACGTCAACAACAGCTCCCAAACCGAATGAGCCAGGACACAAAGACCTAGCTGGCCTGAAGGGCCCCCAGGGGGCCCCCAAGCAGCCCCTCTCAATTTGGGTCTGGGGGCTTTCGTTGGGCATGTATACCTGAGAGGTACCTGCAAGGTTACAGTTCGCGGCCGGAGAAGCACTCTCCGGCCAACATGCCCAACTGCAGCAACAGCTCCCAAACCGAAGGAGCCAGGACCCAAAGACCTAGCTGGCCTGAAGGGCCCCCAGGGGGTCCCCAAGCAGCCCCTCTCCATTTGGGTCTGGGGGTTTTCGTTGGGCCGGGAACCTGCGAGGTACCTGCAAGGTTGCAGTTCGCGGCCCGAGAAGCACTCTCCGGCCAACATGCCCAACTGCAGCAACAGCTCCCAAACCGAAGGAGCCAGGACCCAAAGACCTAGCTGGCCTGAAGGGCCCCCAGGGTGGCCCCAAGCAGCCCCTCTCAATTTGGGTCTGGGGGCTTTCGTTGGGCCGGGAACCTGGGAGAATCCTGCAAGGTTGCAGTTCGCGGCCCGAGAAGCACTCTCCGGCCAACATGCCCAACTGCAGCAACAGCTCCCAAACCGAAGGAGCCAGGACCCAAAGACCTAGCTGGCCTGAAGGGCCCCCAGGGGGCCCCCAAGCAGCCCCTCTCCATTTGGGTCTGGGGGCTTTCGTTGGGCCGGGAACCTGGGAGAATCCTGCAAGGTTGCAGTTCGCGGCCCGAGAAGCACTCTCCGGCCAACATGCCCAACTGCAGCAACAGCTCCCAAACCGAAGGAGCCAGGACCCAAAGACCTAGCTGGCCTGAAGGGCCCCCAGGGGGCCCCCAAACAGCCCCTCTCCATTTGGGTCTGGGGGCTTTTGTTGGGCCGGGAACCTGGGAGATTCCTGCAAGGTTGCAGTTCGCGGCCCGAGAAGCACTCTCCGCCCAACATGCCCAACGTCAACAAGAGCTCCCAAACCGAATGAGCCAGGACACAAAGACCTAGCTGGCCTGAAGGGCCCCCAGGGGGCCCCCAAGCAGCCCCTCTCAATTTGGGTCTGGGGGCTTTCGTTGGCCATGTATACCTGAGAGGTATCTGCAAGGTTGCAGTTCGCGGCCGGAGAAGCACTCTCCGGCCAACATGCCCAACTGCAGCAAGAGCTCCCAAACCGAAGGAGCCAGGACCCAAAGACCTAGCTGGCCTGAAGGGCCCCCAGGGGGCCCCCAAGCAGCCCCTCTCCATTTGGGTCTGGGGGCTTTCGTTGGGCCGGGAACCTGGGAGAATCCTGCAAGGTTGCAGTTCGCGGCCCGAGAAGCACTCTCCGGCCAACATGCCCAACTGCAGCAACAGCTCCCAAACCGAAGGAGCCAGGACCCAAAGACCTAGCTGGCCTGAAGGGCCCCCAGGGGGCCCCCAAGCAGCCCCTCTCCATTTGGGTCTGGGGGCTTTCGTTGGGCCGGGAACCTGGGAGAATCCTGCAAGGTTGCAGTTCGCGGCCCAAGAAGCACTCTCCGGCCAACATGCCCAACTGCAGCAACAGCTCCCAAAGCGAAGGAGCCAGGACCCAAAGACCTAGCTGGCCTGAAGGGCCCCCAGGGGGCCCCCAAGCAGCCCCTCTCCATTTGGGTCTGGGGGCTTTCGTTGGGCCGGGAACCTGGGAGGTACCTGCAAGGTTGCAGTTCGCGGCCCGAGAAGCACTCTCCGGCCAACATGCCCAACTGCAGCAACAGCTCCCAAACCGAAGGAGCCAGGACCCAAAGACCTAGCTGGCCTGAAGGGCCCCCAGGGGGCCCCCAAGGAGCTCATCTCCATTTGGGTCTGGGGGCTTTAGTTGGGCCGGGAACCTGGGAGGTACATGCAAGGTTGCAGTTCGCGGCCGGAGAAGCACTCTCCGGCCAACATGCCCAACTGCAGCAACAGCTCCCAAAGCGAAGGAGCCAGGACCCAAAGACCTAGCTGGCCTGAAGGGCCCCCAGGGGGCCCCCAAGCAGCCCCTCTCCATTTGGGTCTGGGGGCTTTTGTTGGGCCGGGAACCTGGGAGATTCCTGCAAGGTTGCAGTTCGAGGCCCGAGAAGCACTCTCCGGCCAACATGCCCAACGTCAACAACAGCTCCCAAACCGAATGAGCCAGGACACAAAGACCTAGCTGGCCTGAAGGGCCCCCAGGGGGCCCCCAAGCAGCCCCTCTCAATTTGGGTCTGGGGGCTTTCGTTGGGCATGTATACCTGAGAGGTACCTGCAAGGTTACAGTTCGCGGCCGGAGAAGCACTCTCCGGCCAACATGCCCAACTGCAGCAACAGCTCCCAAAGCGAAGGAGCCAGGACCCAAAGACCTAGCTGGCCTGAAGGGCCCCCAGGGGGTCTCCAAGCAGCCCCTCTCCATTTGGGTCTGGGGGTTTTCGTTGGGCCGGGAACCTGGGAGGTACCTGCAAGGTTGCAGTTCGCGGCCCGAGAAGCACTCTCCGGCCAACATGCCCAACTGCAGCAACAGCTCCCAAACCGAAGGAGCCAGGACCCAAAGACCTAGCTGGCCTGAAGGGCCCCCAGGGGGTCCCCAAGCAGCCCCTCTCCATTTGGGTCTGGGGGCTTTTGTTGGGCCGGGAACCTGGGAGATTCCTGCAAGGTTGCAGTTCGATGCCCGAGAAGCACTCTCCGGCCAACATGCCCAACGTCAACAACAGCTCCCAAACCGAATGAGACAGGACACAAAGACCTATCTGGCCTGAAGGGCCCCCAGGGGGCCCCCAAGTAGCCCCTCTCCATTTGGGTCTGGGGGCTTTCGTTGGGCATGTATACCTGAGAGGTACCTGCAAGGTTACAGTTCGCGGCCCGAGAAGCACTCTCCGGCCAACATGCCCAACTGCAGCAACAGCTCCCAAACCGAAGGAGCCAGGACCCAAAGACCTAGCTGGCCTGAAGGGCCCCCAGGGGGTCCCCAAGCAGCCCCTCTCCATTTGGGTCTGGGGGCTTTCGTTGGGCCAGGAACCTGGGAGGTACCTGCAAGGTTGCAGTTCGCGGCCCGAGAAGCACTCTCCGGCCAACATGCCCAACTGCAGCAACAGCTCCCAAACCGAAGGAGCCAGGACCCAAAGACCTAGCTGGCCTGAAGGGCCCCCAGGGGGCCCCCAAGCAGCCCCTCTCCATTTGGGTCTGGGGGCTTTTGTTGGGCCGGGAACCTGGGAGATTCCTGCAAGGTTGCAGTTCGCGGCCCGAGAAGCACTCTCCGGCCAACATGCCCAACGTCAACAACAGCTCCCAAAGCGAAGGAGCCAGGACCCAAAGACCTAGCTGGCCTGAAGGGCCCCCAGGGGGCCCCCAAGCAGCCCCTCTCAATTTGGGTCTGGGGGCTTTCGTTGGGCCGGGAACCTGGGAGATTCCTGCAAGGTTGCAGTTCGCGGCCCGAGAAGCACTCTCCGGCCAACATGCCCAACTGCAGCAACAGCTCCCAAAGCGAAGGAGCCAGGACCCAAAGACCTAGCTGGCCTGAAGTGCCCCGAGGGGGCCCCCAAGCAGCCCCTCTCCATTTGGGTCTGGGGGCTTTCTTTAGGCTGAGAACCTGGGAGATACCAGCAAGGTTGCAGTTCGTGGCCCGAGAAGCACTCTCCGGCCAACATGCCCAACTGCAGCAACAGCTCCCAAACCGAAGGAGCCAGGACACAAAGACCTAGCTGGCCTGAAGGGCCCCCAGGGGGGCCCCAAGCAGCCCCTCTCAATTTGGGTCTGGGGGCTTTCGTTGGGCCGGGAACCTGGGAGAATCCTGCAAGGTTGCAATTCGAGGCCCGAGAAGCACTCTCCGGCCAACATGCCCAACTGCAGCAACAGCTCCCAAACCGAAGGAGCCAGGACCCAAAGACCTAGATGACCTGAAGGGCCCCCAGGGGGCCCCCAAGCAGCCCCTCTCCATTTGGGTCTGGGGGCTTTCGTTGGGCCGGGAACCTGGGAGAATCCTGCAAGGTTGCAGTTCGCGGCCCGAGAAGCACTCTCCGGCCAACATGCCCAACTGCAGCAACAGCTCCCAAAGCGAAGGAGCCAGGACCCAAAGAGCTAGCTGGCCTGAAGGGCCCCCAGGGGGCCCCCAAGCAGCCCCTCTCCATTTGGGTCTGGGGGCTTTCGTTGGGCCGGGAACCTGGGAGATTCCTTCAAGGTTGCAGTTCGCGGCCCGAGAAGCACTCTCCGGCCAACATGCCCAACTGCAGCAACAGCTCCCAAACCGAAGGAGCCAGGACCCAAAGACCTAGCTGGCCTGAAGGGCCCCCATGGGGCCCCCAAGCAGCCCCTCTCCATTTGGGTCTGGAGGCTTTCGTTGGGCCGGGAACCTGGGAGGTACCTGCAAGGTTGCAGTTCGCGGCCCGAGAAGCACTCTCCGGCCAACATGCCCAACTGCAGCAACAGCTCCCAAAGCGAAGGAGCCAGGACCCAAAGACCTAGCTGGCCTGAAGGGCCCCCAGGGGGCCCCCAAGCAGCCCCTCTCCATTTGGGTCTGGGGGCTTTTGTTGGGCCGGGAACCTGGGAGATTCCTGCAAGGTTGCAGTTCGAGGCCCGAGAAGCACTCTCCGGCCAACATGCCCAACTGCGTCAACAACAGCTCCCAAACCGAATGAGCCAGGACACAAAGACCTAGCTGGCCTGAAGGGCCCCCAGGGGGCCCCCAAGCAGCCCCTCTCCATTTGGGTCTGGGGGCTTTCGTTGGGCATGTATACCTGAGAGGTACCTGCAAGGTTACAGTTCGCGGCCCGAGAAGCACTCTCCTGCCAACATGCCCAACTGCAGCAACAGCTCCCAAAGCGAAGGAGCCAGGACCCAAAGACCTAGCTGGCCTGAAGGGCCCCCAGGGGTCCCCCAAGCAGCCCCTCTCCATTTGGGTCTGGGGGCTTTCGTTGGGCATGGATACCTGAGATGTACCTGTAAGATTACAGTTCGCGGCCCGAGAAGCACTCTCCGGCCAACATGCTCAACTGCAGCAACAGCTCCCAAACCGAAGGAGCCAGGACCCAAAGACCTAGCTGGCCTGAAGGGCCCCCAGGGGGCCCCCAAGCAGCCCCTCTCCATTTGGGTCTGGGGGCTTTCGTTGGGCCGGGAACCTGGGAGATTCCTGCAAGGTTGCAGTTCGCGGCCCGAGAAGCACTCTCCGGCCAACATGCCCAACTGCAGCAACAGCTCCCAAAGCGAAGGAGCCAGGACCCAAAGACCTAGCTGGCCTGAAGGGCCCCCAGGGGGCCCCCAAGCAGCCCCTCTCCATTTGGGTCGGGGGGCTTTCGTTGGGCCGGGAACCTGGGAGATTCCTGCAAGGTTGCAGTTCGCGGCCCGAGAAGCACTCTCCGGCCAACATGCCCAACTGCAGCAACAGCTCCCAAACCGAAGGAGCCAGGACCCAAAGACCTAGCTGGCCTGAAGGGCCCCCAGGGGGCCCCCAAGCAGCCCCTCTCCATTTGGGTCTGGGGGCTTTAGTTGGGCCGGGAACCTGGGAGATTCCTGCAAGGTTGCAGTTCGAGGCCCGAGAAGCACTCTCCGGCCAACATGCCCAACGTCAACAACAGCTCCCAAACCGAATGAGCCAGGACACAAAGACCTAGCTGGCCTGAAGGGCCCCCAGGGGGCCCCCAAGCAGCCCCTCTCAATTTGGGTCTGGGGGCTTTCGTTGGGCATGTATACCTGAGAGGTACCTGCAAGGTTACAGTTCGCGGCCGGAGAAGCACTCTCCGGCCAACATGCCCAACTGCAGCAACAGCTCCCAAAGCGAAGGAGCCAGGACCCAAAGACCTAGCTGGCCTGAAGGGCCCCCAGGGGGCCCCCAAGCAGCCCCTCTCCATTTGGGTCTGGGGGCTTTTGTTGGGCCGGGAACCTGGGAGATTCCTGCAAGGTTGCAGTTCAAGGCCCGAGAAGCACTCTCCGGCCAACATGCCCAACGTCAACAACAGCTCCCAAACCGAATGAGCCAGGACACAAAGACCTAGCTGGCCTGAAGGGCCCCCAGGGGGCCCCCAAGCAGCCCCTCTCAATTTGGGTCTGGGGGCTTTCGTTGGGCATGTATACCTGAGAGGTACCTGCAAGGTTACAGTTCGAGGCCCGAGAAGCACTCTCCGGCCAACATGCCCAACGTCAAAAACAGCTCCCAAACCGAATGAGCCAGGACCCAAAGACCTAGCTGGCCTGAAGGGCCCCCAGGGGGCCCCCAAGCAGCCCCTCTCCATTTGGGTCTGGGGGCTTTCGTTGGGCCGGGAACCTCGGAGAATGCTGCAAGGTTGCAGTTCGCGGCCCGAGAAACACTCTCCGGCCAACATGCCCAACTGCAGCAACAGCTCCCAAAGCGAAGGAGCCAGGACCCAAAGACCTAGCTGGCCTGAAGTGCCCCCAGGGGGCCCCCAAGCAGCCCCTCTCAATTTGGGTCTGGGGGCTTTCGTTGGGCCGGGAACCTGGGAGATTCCTGCAAGGTTGCAGTTCGCGGCCCGAGAAGCACTCTCCGGCCAACATGCCCAACTGCAGCAACAGCTCCCAAACCGAAGGAGCCAGGACCCAAAGACCTAGCTGGCCTGAAGGGCCCCCAGGGGGCCCCCAAGCAGCCCCTCTCCATTTGGGTCTGGGGGCTTTCTTTAGGCTGAGAACCTGGGAGATACCAGCAAGGTTGCAGTTCGCGGCCCGAGAAGCACTCTCCGGCCAACATGCCCAACTGCAGCAACAGCTCCCAAAGCGAAGGAGCCAGGACCCAAAGACCTAGCTGGCCTGAAGGGCCCCCAGGGGGGCCCCAAGCAGCCCCTCTCAATTTGGGTCTGGGGGCTTTCGTTGGGCCGGGAACCTGGAAGAATCCTGCAAGGTTGCAGTTCGCGGCCCGAGAAGCACTCTCCGGCCAACATGCCCAACTGCAGCAACAGCTCCCAAACCGAAGGAGCCAGGACACAAAGACCTAGCTGGCCTGAAGGGCCCCCAGGGGGCCCCCAAGCAGCCCCTCTCCATTTGGGTCTTGGGGCTTTCGTTGGGCCGGGAACCTGGGAGAATCCTGCAAGGTTGCAGTTCGCGGCCCGAGAAGCGCTCTCCGGCCAACATGCCCAACTGCAGCAACAGCTCCCAAAGCGAAGGAGCCAGGACCCAAAGAGCTAGCTGGCCTGAAGGACCCCCAGGGGGCCCCCAAGCAGCCCCTCTCCATTTGGGTCTGGGGGCTTTCGTTGGGCCGGGAACCTGTGAGAATCCTGCAAGGTTGCAGTTCGCGGCCCGAGAAGCACTCTCCGCCCAACATGCCCAACTGCAGCAACAGCTCCCAAAGCGAAGGAGCCAGGACCCAAAGACCTAGCTGGCCTGAAGGGCCCCCAGGGGGCCCCCAAGCAGCCCCTCTCCATTTGGGTCTGGGGGCTTTCGTTGGGCCGGGAACCTGGGAGGTACCTGCAAGGTTGCAGTTCGCGGCCCGAGAAGCACTCTCCGGCCAACATGCCCAACTGCAGCAACAGCTCCCAAAGCGAAGGAGCCAGGACCCAAAGACCTAGCTGGCCTGAAGGGCCCCCAGGGGGCCCCCAAGCAGCCCCTCTCCATTTGGGTCTGGGGGCTTTTGTTGGGCCGGGAACCTGGGAGATTCCTGCAAGGTTGCAGTTCGAGGCCCGAGAAGCACTCTCCGGCCAACATGCCCAACGTCAACAACAGCTCCCAAACCGAATGAGCCAGGACACAAAGACCTAGCTGGCCTGAAGGGCCCCCAGGGGGCCCCCAAGCAGCCCCTCGCCATTTGGGTCTGGGGGCTTTCTTTGGGCTGAGAACCTGGGAGATACCAGCAAGGTTGCAGTTCGCGGCCCGAGAAGCACTCTCCGGCCAACATGCCCAATATCCAGCAACAGCTCCCAAAGCGAAGGAGCCAGGACCCAAAGACCTAGCTGGCCTGAAGTGCCCCCAGAAGGCCACCAAGCAGCCCCTCTCCATTTGGGTCTGGGGGCTTTCGTTGGGCATGTATACCTGAGAGGTACCTGCAAGTTACAGTTCGCGGCCCGAAAAGCACTCTCCGGCCAACATGCCCAACTGCAGCAACAGCTCCCAAACCGAAGGAGCCAGGACCCAAAGACCTAGCTGGCCTGAAGGGCCCCCAGGGGGCCCCCAAGCAGCCCCTCTCCATTTGGGTCTGGGGGTTTTCGTTGGGCCGGGAACCTGGGAGGTACCTGCAAGGTTGCAGTTCGCGGCCCGAGAAGCACTCTCCGGCCAACATGCCCAACTGCAGCAACAGCTCCCAAAGCGAAGGAGCCAGGACACAAAGACCTAGCTGGCCTGAAGGGCCCCCAGGGGGCCCCCAAGCAGCCCCTCTCCATTTGGGTCTGGGGGCTTTCGTTGGGCCGGGAACCTGGGAGAATCCTGCAAGGTTGCAGTTCGCGGCCCGAGAAGCACTCTCCGCCCAACATGCCCAACTGCAGCAACAGCTCCCAAAGCGAAGGAGCCAGGACCCAAAGACCTAGCTGGCCTGAAGGGCCCCCAGGGGGCCCCCAAGCAGCCCCTCTCCATTTGGGTCTGGGGGCTTTCGTTGGGCCGGGAACCTGGGAGGTACCTGCAAGGTTGCAGTTCGCGGCCCGAGAAGCACTCTCCGGCCAACATGCCCAACTGCAGCAACAGCTCCCAAAGCGAAGGAGCCAGGACCCAAAGACCTAGCTGGCCTGAAGGGCCCCCAGGGGGCCCCCAAGCAGCCCCTCTCCATTTGGGTCTGGGGGCTTTTGTTGGGCCGGGAACCTGGGAGATTCCTGCAAGGTTGCAGTTCGAGGCCCGAGAAGCACTCTCCGGCCAACATGCCCAACGTCAACAACAGCTCCCAAACCGAATGAGCCAGGACACAAAGACCTAGCTGGCCTGAAGGGCCCCCAGGGGGCCCCCAAGCAGCCCCTCGCCATTTGGGTCTGGGGGCTTTCTTTGGGCTGAGAACCTGGGAGATACCAGCAAGGTTGCAGTTCGCGGCCCGAGAAGCACTCTCCGGCCAACATGCCCAATATCCAGCAACAGCTCCCAAAGCGAAGGAGCCAGGACCCAAAGACCTAGCTGGCCTGAAGTGCCCCCAGAAGGCCACCAAGCAGCCCCTCTCCATTTGGGTCTGGGGGCTTTCGTTGGGCATGTATACCTGAGAGGTACCTGCAAGTTACAGTTCGCGGCCCGAAAAGCACTCTCCGGCCAACATGCCCAACTGCAGCAACAGCTCCCAAACCGAAGGAGCCAGGACCCAAAGACCTAGCTGGCCTGAAGGGCCCCCAGGGGGCCCCCAAGCAGCCCCTCTCCATTTGGGTCTGGGGGTTTTCGTTGGGCCGGGAACCTGGGAGGTACCTGCAAGGTTGCAGTTCGCGGCCCGAGAAGCACTCTCCGGCCAACATGCCCAACTGCAGCAACAGCTCCCAAAGCGAAGGAGCCAGGACCCAAAGAGCTAGCTGGCCTGAAGGGCCCCCAGGGGGCCCCCAAGCAGCCCCTCTCCATTTGGGTCTGGGGGCTTTCGTTGGGCCGGGAACCTGGGAGAATCCTGCAAGGTTGCAGTTCGCGGCCCGAGAAGCACTCTCCGCCCAACATGCCCAACTGCAGCAACAGCTCCCAAAGCGAAGGAGCCAGGACCCAAAGACCTAGCTGGCCTGAAGGGCCCCCAGGGGGCCCCCAAGCAGCCCCTCTCCATTTGGGTCTGGGGGCTTTCGTTGGGCCGGGAACCTGGGAGATTCCTGCAAGGTTGCAGTTCGCGGCCCGAGAAGCACTCTCCGGCCAACATGCCCAACTGCAGCAACAGCTCCCAAAGCGAAGGAGCCAGGACCCAAAGACCTAGCTGGCCTGAAGGGCCCCCAGGGGGCCCCCAAGCAGCCCCTCTCCATTTGGGTCTGGGGGCTTTCGTTGGGCCGGGAACCTGGGAGATTCCTGCAAGGTTGCAGTTCGCGGCCCGAGAAGCACTCTCCGGCCAACATGCCCAACTGCAGCAACAGCTCCCAAAGCGAAGGAGCCAGGACCCAAAGACCTAGCTGGCCTGAAGTGCCCCGAGGGGGCCCCCAAGCAGCCCCTCTCCATTTGGGTCTGGGGGCTTTCTTTAGGCTGAGAACCTGGGAGATACCAGCAAGGTTGCAGTTCGTGGCCCGAGAAGCACTCTCCGGCCAACATGCCCAACTGCAGCAACAGCTCCCAAAGCGAAGGAGCCAGGACCCAAAGACCTAGCTGGCCTGAAGGGCCCCCAGGGGGGCCCCAAGCAGCCCCTCTCAATTTGGGTCTGGGGGCTTTCGTTGGGCCGGGAACCTGGGAGAATCCTGCAAGGTTGCAATTCGAGGCCCGAGAAGCACTCTCCGGCCAACATGCCCAACTGCAGCAACAGCTCCCAAACCGAAGGAGCCAGGACCCAAAGACCTAGCTGACCTGAAGGGCCCCCAGGGGGCCCCCAAGCAGCCCCTCTCCATTTGGGTCTGGGGGCTTTCGTTGGGCCGGGAACCTGGGAGGTACCTGCAAGGTTGCAGTTCGCGGCCCGAGAAGCACTCTCCGGCCAACATGCCCAACTGCAGCAACAGCTCCCAAAGCGAAGGAGCCAGGACCCAAAGAGCTAGCTGGCCTGAAGGGCCCCCAGGGGGCCCCCAAGCAGCCCCTCTCCATTTGGGTCTGGGGGCTTTCGTTGGGCCGGGAACCTGGGAGATTCCTTCAAGGTTGCAGTTCGCGGCCCGAGAAGCACTCTCCGGCCAACATGCACAACTGCAGCAACAGCTCCCAAACCGAAGGAGCCAGGACCCAAAGACCTAGCTGGCCTGAAGGGCCCCCAGGGGGCCCCCAAGCAGCCCCTCTCCATTTGGGTCTGGGGGCTTTCGTTGGGCCGGGAACCTGGGAGGTACCTGCAAGGTTGCAGTTCGCGGCCCGAGAAGCACTCTCCGGCCAACATGCCCAACTGCAGCAACAGCTCCCAAACCGAAGGAGCCAGGACACAAAGACCTAGCTGGCCTGAAGGGCCCCCAGGGGGCCCCCAAGCAGCCCCTCTCCATTTGGGTCTGGGGGCTTTTGTTGGGCCGGGAACCTGGGAGATTCCTGCAAGGTAGCAGTTCGAGGCCCGAGAAGCACTCTCCGGCCAACATGCCCAACGTCAACAACAGCTCCCAAACCGAATGAGCCAGGACACAAAGACCTAGCTGGCCTGAAGGGCCCCCAGGGGGCCCCCAAGCAGCCCCTCTCCATTTGGGTCTGGGGGCTTTCGTTGGGCATGTATACCTGAGAGGTACCTGCAAGGTTGCAGTTCGCGGCCCGAGAAGCACTCTCCTGCCAACATGCCCAACTGCAGCAACAGCTCCCAAAGCGAAGGAGCCAGGACCCAAAGACCTAGCTGGCCTGAAGGGCCCCCAGGGGTCCCCCAAGCAGCCCCTCTCCATTTGGGTCTGGGGGCTTTCGTTGGGCATGTATACCTGAGATGTACCTGTAAGATTACAGTTCGCGGCCCGAGAAGCACTCTCCGGCCAACATGCTCAACTGCAGCAACAGCTCCCAAACCGAAGGAGCCAGGACCCAAAGACCTAGCTGGCCTGAAGGGCCCCCAGGGGGCCCCCAAGCAGCCCCTCTCCATTTGGGTCTGGGGGCTTTCGTTGGGCCGGGAACCTGGGAGATTCCTGCAAGGTTGCAGTTCGCGGCCCGAGAAGCACTCTCCGGCCAACATGCCCAACTGCAGCAACAGCTCCCAAACCGAAGGAGCCAGGACCCAAAGACCTAGCTGGCCTGAAGGGCCCCCAGGGGGCCCCCAAGCAGCCCCTCTCCATTTGGGTCTGGGGGCTTTTGTTGGGCCGGGAACCTGGGAGATTCCTGCAAGGTTGCAGTTCGCGGCCCGAGAAGCACTCTCCGGCCAACATGCCCAACTGCAGCAACAGCTCCCAAACCGAAGGAGCCAGGACCCAAAGACCTAGCTGGCCTGAAGGGCCCCCAGGGGGCCCCCAAGGAGCTCATCTCCATTTGGGTCTGGGGGCTTTAGTTGACCGGGAACCTGGGAGGTACCTGCAAGGTTGCAGTTCGCGGCCGGAGAAGCACTCTCCGGCCAACATGCCCAACTGCAGCAACAGCTCCCAAAGCGAAGGAGCCAGGACCCAAAGACCTAGCTGGCCTGAAGGGCCCCCAGGGGGCCCCCAAGCAGCCCCTCTCCATTTGGGTCTGGGGGCTTTAGTTGGGCCGGGAACCTGGGAGATTCCTGCAAGGTTGCAGTTCGAGGCCCGAGAAGCACTCTCCGGCCAACATGCCCAACGTCAACAACAGCTCCCAAACCGAATGAGCCAGGACACAAAGACCTAGCTGGCCTGAAGGGCCCCCAGGGGGCCCCCAAGCAGCCCCTCTCAATTTGGGTCTGGGGGCTTTCGTTGGGCATGTATACCTGAGAGGTACCTGCAAGGTTACAGTTCGCGGCCGGAGAAGCACTCTCCGGCCAACATGCCCAACTGCAGCAACAGCTCCCAAACCGAAGGAGCCAGGACCCAAAGACCTAGCTGGCCTGAAGGGCCCCCAGGGGGCCCCCAAGCAGCCCCTCTCCATTTGGGTCTGGGGGCTTTCGTTGGGAGGGGAACCTGGGAGAATCCTGCAAGGTTGCAGTTCGCGGCCCGAGAAGCACTCTCCGGCCAACATGCCCAACTGCAGCAACAGCTCCCAAACCGAAGGAGCCAGGACCCAAAGACCTAGCTGGCCTGAAGGGCCCCCAGGGGGCCCCCAAGCAGCCCCTCTCCATTTGGGTCTGGGGGCTTTTGTTGGGCCGGGAACCTGGGAGATTCCTGCAAGGTTGCAGTTCGAGGCCCGAGAAGCACTCTCCGGCCAACATGCCCAACGTCAAAAACAGCTCCCAAACCGAATGAGCCAGGACCCAAAGACCTAGCTGGCCTGAAGGGCCCCCAGGGGGCCCCCAAGCAGCCCCTCTCAATTTGGGTCTGGGGGCTTTCGTTGGGCCGGGAACCTCGGAGAATGCTGCAAGGTTGCAGTTCGCGGCCCGAGAAACACTCTCCGGCCAACATGCCCAACTGCAGCAACAGCTCCCAAAGCGAAGGAGCCAGGACCCAAAGACCTAGCTGGCCTGAAGTGCCCCCAGGGGGCCCCCAAGCAGCCCCTCTCAATTTGGGTCTGGGGGCTTTCGTTGGGCCGGGAACCTGGGAGATTCCTGCAAGGTTGCAGTTCGCGGCCCGAGAAGCACTCTCCGGCCAACATGCCCAACTGCAGCAACAGCTCCCAAAGCGAAGGAGCCAGGACCCAAAGACCTAGCTGGCCTGAAGGGCCCCCAGGGGGCGCCCAAGCAGCCCCTCTCCATTTTGGTCTGGGGGCTTTCTTTAGGCTGAGAACCTGGGAGATACCAGCAAGGTTGCAGTTCGCGGCCCGAGAAGCACTCTCCGGCCAACATGCCCAACTGCAGCAACAGCTCCCAAAGCGAAGGAGCCAGGACCCAAAGACCTAGCTGGCCTGAAGGGCCCCCAGGGGGGCCCCAAGCAGCCCCTCTCAATTTGGGTCTGGGGGCTTTCGTTGGGCCGGGAACCTGGAAGAATCCTGCAAGGTTGCAGTTCGCGGCCCGAGAAGCACTCTCCGGCCAACATGCCCAACTGCAGCAACAGCTCCCAAACCGAAGGAGCCAGGACACAAAGACCTAGCTGGCCTGAAGGGCCCCCAGGGGGCCCCCAAGCAGCCCCTCTCCATTTGGGTCTTGGGGCTTTCGTTGGGCCGGGAACCTGGGAGAATCCTGCAAGGTTGCAGTTCGCGGCCCGAGAAGCGCTCTCCGGCCAACATGCCCAACTGCAGCAACAGCTCCCAAAGCGAAGGAGCCAGGACCCAAAGAGCTAGCTGGCCTGAAGGACCCCCAGGGGGCCCCCAAGCAGCCCCTCTCCATTTGGGTCTGGGGGCTTTCGTTGGGCCGGGAACCTGGGAGAATCCTGCAAGGTTGCAGTTCGCGGCCCGAGAAGCACTCTCCGCCCAACATGCCCAACTGCAGCAACAGCTCCCAAAGCGAAGGAGCCAGGACCCAAAGACCTAGCTGGCCTGAAGGGTCCCCAGGGGGCCCCCAAGCAGCCCCTCTCCATTTGGGTCTGGGGGCTTTCGTTGGGCCGGGAACCTGGGAGGTACCTGCAAGGTTGCAGTTCGCGGCCCGAGAAGCACTCTCCGGCCAACATGCCCAACTGCAGCAACAGCTCCCAAAGCGAAGGAGCCAGGACCCAAAGACCTAGCTGGCCTGAAGGGCCCCCAGGGGGCCCCCAAGCAGCCCCTCTCCATTTGGGTCTGGGGGCTTTTGTTGGGCCGGGAACCTGGGAGATTCCTGCAAGGTTGCAGTTCGAGGCCCGAGAAGCACTCTCCGGCCAACATGCCCAACGTCAACAACAGCTCCCAAACCGAATGAGCCAGGACACAAAGACCTAGCTGGCCTGAAGGGCCCCCAGGGGGCCCCCAAGCAGCCCCTCGCCATTTGGGTCTGGGGGCTTTCTTTGGGCTGAGAACCTGGGAGATACCAGCAAGGTTGCAGTTCGCGGCCCGAGAAGCACTCTCCGGCCAACATGCCCAATATCCAGCAACAGCTCCCAAAGCGAAGGAGCCAGGACCCAAAGACCTAGCTGGCCTGAAGTGCCCCCAGAAGGCCACCAAGCAGCCCCTCTCCATTTGGGTCTGGGGGCTTTCGTTGGGCATGTATACCTGAGAGGTACCTGCAAGTTACAGTTCGCGGCCCGAAAAGCACTCTCCGGCCAACATGCCCAACTGCAGCAACAGCTCCCAAACCGAAGGAGCCAGGACCCAAAGACCTAGCTGGCCTGAAGGGCCCCCAGGGGGCCCCCAAGCAGCCCCTCTCCATTTGGGTCTGGGGGCTTTCGTTGGGCCGGGAACCTGGGAGGTACCTGCAAGGTTGCAGTTCGCGGCCCGAGAAGCACTCTCCGGCCAACATGCCCAACTGCAGCAACAGCTCCCAAAGCGAAGGAGCCAGGACACAAAGACCTAGCTGGCCTGAAGGGCCCCCAGGGGGCCCCCAAGCAGCCCCTCTCCATTTGGGTCTGGGGGCTTTCGTTGGGCCGGGAACCTGGGAGAATCCTGCAAGGTTGCAGTTCGCGGCCCGAGAAGCACTCTCCGCCCAACATGCCCAACTGCAGCAACAGCTCCCAAAGCGAAGGAGCCAGGACCCAAAGACCTAGCTGGCCTGAAGGGCCCCCAGGGGGCCCCCAAGCAGCCCCTCTCCATTTGGGTCTGGGGGCTTTCGTTGGGCCGGGAACCTGGGAGAATCCTGCAAGGTTGCAGTTCGCGGCCCGAGAAGCACTCTCCGGCCAACATGCCCAACTGCAGCAACAGCTCCCAAACCGAAGGAGCCAGGACCCAAAGACCTAGCTGGCCTGAAGGGCCCCCAGGGGGCCCCCAAGCAGCCCCTCTCCATTTGGGTCTGGGGGCTTTTGTTGGGCCGGGAACCTGGGAGATTCCTGCAAGGTTGCAGTTCGCGGCCCGAGAAGCACTCTCCGGCCAACATGCCCAACTGCAGCAACAGCTCCCAAAGCGAAGGAGCCAGGACCCAAAGACCTAGCTGGCCTGAAGTGCCCCCAGGGGGCCCCCAAGCAGCCCCTCTCCATTTGGGTCTGGGGGCTTTCTTTAGGCTGAGAACCTGGGAGATACCAGCAAGGTTGCAGTTCGTGGCCCGAGAAGCACTCTCCGGCCAACATGCCCAACTGCAGCAACAGCTCCCAAACCGAATGAGCCAGGACACAAAGACCTAGCTGGCCTGAAGGGCCCCCAGGGGGCCCCCAAGCAGCCCCTCTCCATTTGGGTCTGGGGGCTTTCGTTGGGCATGTATACCTGAGAGGTACCTGCAAGGTTACAGTTCGCGGCCCGAGAAGCACTCTCCTGCCAACATGCCCAACTGCAGCAACAGCTCCCAAAGCGAAGGAGCCAGGACCCAAAGACCTAGCTGGCCTGAAGGGCCCCCAGGGGTCCCCCAAGCAGCCCCTCTCCATTTGGGTCTGGGGGCTTTCGTTGGGCATGGATACCTGAGATGTACCTGTAAGATTACAGTTCGCGGCCCGAGAAGCACTCTCCGGCCAACATGCTCAACTGCAGCAACAGCTCCCAAACCGAAGGAGCCAGGACCCAAAGACCTAGCTGGCCTGAAGGGCCCCCAGGGGGCCCCCAAGCAGCCCCTCTCAATTTGGGTCTGGGGGCTTTCGTTGGGCCGGGAACCTGGGAGATTCCTGCAAGGTTGCAGTTCGCGGCCCGAGAAGCACTCTCCGGCCAACATGCCCAACTGCAGCAACAGCTCCCAAACCGAAGGAGCCAGGACCCAAAGACCTAGCTGGCCTGAAGGGCCCCCAGGGGGCCCCCAAGCAGCCCCTCTCCATTTGGGTCGGGGGGCTTTCGTTGGGCCGGGAACCTGGGAGATTCCTGCAAGGTTGCAGTTCGCGGCCCGAGAAGCACTCTCCGGCCAACATGCCCAACGTCAACAGCTCCCAAACCGAATGAGCCAGGACACAAAGACCTAGCTGGCCTGAAGGGCCCCCAGGGGGCCCCCAAGCAGCCCCTCTCAATTTGGGTCTGGGGGCTTTCGTTGGGCATGGATACCTGAGAGGTACCTGCAAGGTTACAGTTCGCGGCCGGAGAAGCACTCTCCGGCCAACATGCCCAACTGCAGCAACAGCTCCCAAAGCGAAGGAGCCAGGACCCAAAGACCTAGCTGGCCTGAAGGGCCCCCAGGGGGCCCCCAAGCAGCCCCTCTCCATTTGGGTCTGGGGGCTTTCGTTGGGCCGGGAACCTGGGAGATTCCTGCAAGGTTGCAGTTCGAGGCCCGAGAAGCACTCTCCGGCCAACATGCCCAACGTCAACAACAGCTCCCAAACCGAATGAGCCAGGACACAAAGACCTAGCTGGCCTGAAGGGCCCCCAGGGGGCCCCCAAGCAGCCCCTCTCAATTTGGGTCTGGGGGCTTTCGTTGGGCATGTATACCTGAGAGGTACCTGCAAGGTTACAGTTCCCGGCCGGAGAAGCACTCTCCGGCCAACATGCCCAACTGCAGCAACAGCTCCCAAACCGAAGGAGCCAGGACCCAAAGACCTAGCTGGCCTGAAGGGCCCCCAGGGGGCCCCCAAGCAGCCCCTCTCCATTTGGGTCTGGGGGCTTTCGTTGGGAGGGGAACCTGGGAGAATCCTGCAAGGTTGCAGTTCGCGGCCCGAGAAGCACTCTCCGGCCAACATGCCCAACTGCAGCAACAGCTCCCAAACCGAAGGAGCCAGGACCCAAAGACCTAGCTGGCCTGAAGGGCCCCCAGGGGGCCCCCAAGCAGCCCCTCTCAATTTGGGTCTGGGGGCTTTCGTTGGGCCGGGAACCTCGGAGAATGCTGCAAGGTTGCAGTTCGCGGCCCGAGAAACACTCTCCGGCCAACATGCCCAACTGCAGCAACAGCTCCCAAAGCGAAGGAGCCAGGACCCAAAGACCTAGCTGGCCTGAAGTGCCCCCAGGGGGCCCCCAAGCAGCCCCTCTCAATTTGGGTCTGGGGGCTTTAGTTGGGCCGGGAACCTGGGAGATTCCTGCAAGGTTGCAGTTCGCGGCCCGAGAAGCACTCTCCGGCCAACATGCCCAACTGCAGCAACAGCTCCCAAAGCGAAGGAGCCAGGACCCAAAGACCTAGCTGGCCTGAAGGGCCCCCAGGGGGCGCCCAAGCAGCCCCTCTCCATTTTGGTCTGGGGGCTTTCTTTAGGCTGAGAACCTGGGAGATACCAGCAAGGTTGCAGTTCGCGGCCCGAGAAGCACTCTCCGGCCAACATGCCCAACTGCAGCAACAGCTCCCAAAGCGAAGGAGCCAGGACCCAAAGACCTAGCTGGCCTGAAGGGCCCCCAGGGGGGCCCCAAGCAGCCCCTCTCAATTTGGGTCTGGGGGCTTTTGTTGGGCCGGGAACCTGGGAGATTCCTGCAAGGTTGCAGTTCGCGGCCCGAGAAGCACTCTCCGGCCAACATGCCCAACGTCAAAAACAGCTCCCAAACCGAATGAGCCAGGACCCAAAGACCTAGCTGGCCTGAAGGGCCCCCAGGGGGCCCCCAAGCAGCCCCTCTCAATTTGGGTCTGGGGGCTTTCGTTGGGCCGGGAACCTCGGAGAATGCTGCAAGGTTGCAGTTCGCGGCCCGAGAAACACTCTCCGGCCAACATGCCCAACTGCAGCAACAGCTCCCAAAGCGAAGGAGCCAGGACCCAAAGACCTAGCTGGCCTGAAGTGCCCCCAGGGGGCCCCCAAGCTGCCCCTCTCAATTTGGGTCTGGGGGCTTTCGTTGGGCCGGGAACCTGGGAGATTCCTGCAAGGTTGCAGTTCGCGGCCCGAGAAGCACTCTCCGGCCAACATGCCCAACTGCAGCAACAGCTCCCAAAGCGAAGGAGCCAGGACCCAAAGACCTAGCTGGCCTGAAGGGCCCCCAGGGGGCGCCCAAGCAGCCCCTCTCCATTTTGGTCTGGGGGCTTTCTTTAGGCTGAGAACCTGGGAGATACCAGCAAGGTTGCAGTTCGCGGCCCGAGAAGCACTCTCCGGCCAACATGCCCAACTGCAGCAACAGCTCCCAAAGCGAAGGAGCCAGGACCCAAAGACCTAGCTGGCCTGAAGGGCCCCCAGGGGGGCCCCAAGCAGCCCCTCTCAATTTGGGTCTGGGGGCTTTCGTTGGGCCGGGAACCTGGAAGAATCCTGCAAGGTTGCAGTTCGCGGCCCGAGAAGCACTCTCCGGCCAACATGCCCAACTGCAGCAACAGCTCCCAAACCGAAGGAGCCAGGACACAAAGACCTAGCTGGCATGAAGGGCCCCCAGGGGGCCCCCAAGCAGCCCCTCTCCATTTGGGTCTTGGGGCTTTCGTTGGGCCGGGAACCTGGGAGAATCCTGCAAGGTTGCAGTTCGCGGCCCGAGAAGCGCTCTCCGGCCAACATGCCCAACTGCAGCAACAGCTCCCAAACCGAAGGAGCCAGGACCCAAAGACCTAGCTGGCCTGAAGGACCCCCAGGGGGCCCCCAAGCAGCCCCTCTCCATTTGGGTCTGGGGGCTTTCGTTGGGCCGGGAACCTGGGAGAATCCTGCAAGGTTGCAGTTCGCGGCCCGAGAAGCACTCTCCGCCCAACATGCCCAACTGCAGCAACAGCTCCCAAAGCGAAGGAGCCAGGACCCAAAGACCTAGCTGGCCTGAAGGGCCCCCAGGGGGCCCCCAAGCAGCCCCTCTCCATTTGGGTCTGGGGGCTTTCGTTGGGCCGGGAACCTGGGAGGTACCTGCAAGGTTGCAGTTCGCGGCCCGAGAAGCACTCTCCGGCCAACATGCCCAACTGCAGCAACAGCTCCCAAAGCGAAGGAGCCAGGACCCAAAGACCTAGCTGGCCTGAAGGGCCCCCAGGGGGCCCCCAAGCAGCCCCTCTCCATTTGGGTCTGGGGGTTTTCGTTGGGCCGGGAACCTGGGAGGTACCTGCAAGGTTGCAGTTCGCGGCCCGAGAAGCACTCTCCGGCCAACATGCCCAACTGCAGCAACAGCTCCCAAAGCGAAGGAGCCAGGACACAAAGAGCTAGCTGGCCTGAAGGGCCCCCAGGGGGCCCCCAAGCAGCCCCTCTCCATTTGGGTCTGGGGGCTTTCGTTGGGCCGGGAACCTGGGAGAATCCTGCAAGGTTGCAGTTCGCGGCCCGAGAAGCACTCTCCGCCCAACATGCCCAACTGCAGCAACAGCTCCCAAAGCGAAGGAGCCAGGACCCAAAGACCTAGCTGGCCTGAAGGGCCCCCAGGGGGCCCCCAAGCAGCCCCTCTCCATTTGGGTCTGGGGGCTTTCGTTGGGCCGGGAACCTGGGAGAATCCTGCAAGGTTGCAGTTCGCGGCCCGAGAAGCACTCTCCGGCCAACATGCCCAACTGCAGCAACAGCTCCCAAACCGAAGGAGCCAGGACCCAAAGACCTAGCTGGCCTGAAGGGCCCCCAGGGGGCCCCCAAGCAGCCCCTCTCCATTTGGGTCTGGGGGCTTTTGTTGGGCCGGGAACCTGGGAGATTCCTGCAAGGTTGCAGTTCGCGGCCCGAGAAGCACTCTCCGGCCAACATGCCCAACTGCAGCAACAGCTCCCAAACCGAATGAGCCAGGACCCAAAGACCTAGCTGGCCTGAAGGGCCCCCAGGGGGCCCCCAAGCAGCCCCTCTCCATTTGGGTCTGGGGGCTTTCGTTGGGCATGGAACCTGGGAGGTACCTGCAAGGTTGCAGTTCGCGGCCGGAGAAGCACTCTCCGGCCAACATGCCCAACTGCAGCAACAGCTCCCAAAGCGAAGGAGCCAGGACCCAAAGACCTAGCTGGCCTGAAGGGCCCCCATGGGGCCCCCAAGCAGCCCCTCTCCATTTGGGTCTGGGGGCTTTCGTTGGGCCGGGAACCTGGGAGATTCATGCAAGGTTGCAGTTCGCGGCCCGAGAAGCACTCTCCGGCCAACATGCACAACTGCAGCAACAGCTCCCAAACCGAAGGAGCCAGGACCCAAAGACCTAGCTGGCCTGAAGGGCCCCCAGGGGTCCCCCAAGCAGCCCCTCTCCATTTGGGTCTGGGGGCTTTTGTTGGGCCGGGAACCTGGGAGATTCCTGCAAGGTTGCAGTTCGCGGCCCGAGAAGCACTCTCCGGCCAACATGATCAACTGCAGCAACAGCTCCCAAACCGAATGAGCCAGGACACAAAGACCTAGCTGGCCTGAAGGGCCCCCAGGGGGCCCCCAAGCAGCCCCTCTCCATTTGGGTCTGGGGGCTTTCGTTGGGCCGGGAACCTGGGAGGTACCTGCAAGGTTGCAGTTCGCGGCCGGAGAAGCACTCTCCGGCCAACATGCCCAACTGCAGCAACAGCTCCCAAAGCGAAGGAGCCAGGACCCAAAGACCTAGCTGGCCTGAAGGGCCCCCAGGGGGCCCCCAAGCAGCCCCTCTCCATTTGGGTCTGGGGGCTTTCGTTGGGCCCGGAACCTGGGAGATTCATGCAAGGTTGCAGTTCGCGGCCTGAGAAGCACTCTCCGGCCAACATGCCCAACTGCAGCAATAGCTCCCAAAGCGAAGGAGCCAGGACCCAAAGACCTAGCTGGCCTGAAGGGCCCCCAGGGGGCCCCCAAGCAGCCCCTCTCCATTTGGGTCTGGGGGCTTTCGTTGGGCATGGATACCTGAGAGGTACCTGCAAGGTTACAGTTCGCGGCCCGAGAAGCACTCTCCGGCCAACATGCCCAACTGCAGCAACAGCTCCCAAAGCGAAGGAGCCAGGACCCAAAGACCTAGCTGGCCTGAAGGGCCCCCAGGGGGCCCCCAAGCAGCCCCTCTCCATTTGGGTCTGGGGGCTTTCGTTGGGCCGGGAACCTGGGAGATTCATGCAAGGTTGCAGTTCGCGGCCCGAGAAGCACTCTCCGGCCAACATGCCCAACTGCAGCAACAGCTCCCAAACCGAAGGAGCCAGGACCCAAAGACCTAGCTGGCCTGAAGGGCCCCCAGGGGGCCCCCAAGCAGCCCCTCTCTATTTGGGTCTGGGGTCTTTCGTTGGGCATGGAACCTGGGAGATTCATGCAAGGTTGCAGTTCGCAGCCCGAGAAGCACTCTCCGGCCAACATGCCCAACTGCAGCAACAGCTCCCAAACCGAATGAGCCAGGACACAAAGACCTAGCTGGCCTGAAGGGCCCCCAGGGGGGCCCCAAGCAGCCCCTCTCAATTTGGGTCTGGGGGCTTTCGTTGGGCATGGATACCTGAGAGGTACCTGCAAGGTTGCAGTTCGCGGCCCGAGAAGCACTCTCCGGCCAACATGCTCAACTGCAGCAACAGCTCCCAAACCGAAGGAGCCAGGACCCAAAGACCTAGCTGGCCTGAAGGGCCCCCAGGGGGCCCCCAAGCAGCCCCTCTCCATTTGGGTCTGGGGGCTTTTGTTGGGCCGGGAACCTGGGAGATTCCTGCAAGGTTGCAGTTCGAGGCCCGAGAAGCACTCTCCGGCCAACATGCCCAACTGCAGCAACAGCTCCCAAACCGAATGAGCCAGGACCCAAAGACCTAGCTGGCCTGAAGGGCCCCCAGGGGGCCCCCAAGCAGCCCCTCTCAATTTGGGTCTGGGGGCTTTCGTTGGGCCGGGAACCTGGGAGATTCCTTCAAGGTTGCAGTTCGCGGCCCGAGAAGCACTCTCCGCCCAACATGCCCAACTGCAGCAACAGCTCCCAAACCGAAGGAGCCAGGACCCAAAGACCTAGCTGGCCTGAAGGGCCCCCAGGGGGCCCCCAAGCAGCCCCTCTCAATTTGGGTCTGGGGGCTTTCGTTGGGCCGGGAACCTGGGAGATTCCTGCAAGGTTGCAGTTCGCGGCCCGAGAAGCACTCTCCGGCCAACATGCCCAACTGCAGCAACAGCTCCCAAAGTGAAGGAGCCAGGACCCAAAGACATAGCTGGCCTGAAGTGCCCCCAGGGGGCCCCCAAGCAGCCCCTCTCCATTTGGGTCTGGGGGCTTTCTTTAGGCTGAGAACCTGGGAGAATCCTGCAAGGTTGCAGTTCGCGGCCCGAGAAGCACTCTCCGGCCAACATGCTCAACTGCAGCAACAGCTCCCAAACCGAAGGAGCCAGGACCCAAAGACCTAGCTGGCCTGAAGGGCCCCCAGGGGGCCCCCAAGGAGATCCTCTCCATTTGGGTCTGGGAGCTTTAGTTGGGCCGGGAACCTGGGAGGTACCAGCAAGGTTGCAGTTCGCGGCCGGAGAAGCACTCTCCGGCCAACATGCCCAACTGCAGCAACAGCTCCCAAAGCGAAGGAGCCAGGACCCAAAGACCTAGCTGGCCTGAAGGGCCCCCAGGGGGCCCCCAAGCAGCCCCTCTCCATTTGGGTCTGGGGGCTTTTGTTGGGCCGGGAACCTGGGAGATACCAGCAAGGTTGCAGTTCGAGGCCCGAGAAGCACTCTCCGGCCAACATGCCCAACTGCAGCAACAGCTCCCAAACCGAATGAGCCAGGACACAAAGACCTAGCTGGCCTGAAGGGCCCCCAGGGGGCCCCCAAGCAGCCCCTCTCAATTTGGGTCTGGGGGCTTTCGTTGGGCCGGGAACCTGGGAGATTCCTTCAAGTTTGCAGTTCGCGGCCCGAGAAGCACTCTCCGGCCAACATGCCCAACTGCAGCAACAGCTCCCAAACCGAAGGAGCCAGGACACAAAGACCTAGCTGGCCTGAAGGGCCCCCAGGGGGCCCCCAAGCAGCCCCTCTCAATTTGGGTCTGGGGGCTTTCGTTGGGCCGGGAACCTGGGAGATTCATGCAAGGTTGCAGTTCGCGGCCCGAGAAGCACTCTCCGGCCAACATGCCCAACTGCAGCAACAGCTCCCAAACCGAAGGAGCCAGGACCCAAAGACCTAGCTGGCCTGAAGGGCCCCCAGGGGGCCCCCAAGCAGCCCCTCTCAATTTGGGTCTGGGGGCTTTCGTTGGGCCGGGAACCTGGGAGATTCCTGCAAGGTTGCAGATCGCGGCCCGAGAAGCACTCTCCGGCCAACATGCCCAACTGCAGCAACAGCTCCCAAAGTGAAGGAGCCAGGACCCAAAGACCTAGCTGGCCTGAAGTGCCCCCAGGGGGCCCCCAAGCAGCCCCTCTCCATTTGGGTCTGGGGGCTTTCTTTAGGCTGAGAACCTGGGAGAATCCTGCAAGGTTGCAGTTCGCGGCCCGAGAAGCACTCTCCGGCCAACATGCCCAACTGCAGCAACAGCTCCCAAACCGAAGGAGCCAGGACCCAAAGACCTAGCTGGCCTGAAGGGCCCCCAGGGGGCCCCCAAGCAGCCCCTCTCAATTTGGGTCTGGGGGCTTTCGTTGGGCCGGGAACCTGGGAGATTCCTGCAAGGTTGCAGTTCGCGGCCCGAGAAGCACTCTCCGGCCAACATGCCCAACTGCAGCAACAGCTCCCAAACCGAAGGAGCCAGGACCCAAAGACCTAGCTGGCCTGAAGGGCCCCCAGGGGGCCCCCAAGCAGCCCCTCTCAATTTGGGTCTGGGGCTTTCGTTGGGCCGGGAACCTGGGAGATTCCTGCAAGGTTGCAGATCGCGGCCCGAGAAGCACTCTCCGGCCAACATGCCCAACTGCAGCAACAGCTCCCAAAGTGAAGGAGCCAGGACCCAAAGACCTAGCTGGCCTGAAGTGCCCCCAGGGGGCCCCCAAGCAGCCCCTCTCCATTTGGGTCTGGGGGCTTTCTTTAGGCTGAGAACCTGGGAGAATCCTGCAAGGTTGCAGTTCGCGGCCCGAGAAGCACTCTCCGGCCAACATGCCCAACTGCAGCAACAGCTCCCAAACCGAAGGAGCCAGGACCCAAAGACCTAGCTGGCCTGAAGGGCCCCCAGGGGGCCCCCAAGCAGCCCCTCTCAATTTGGGTCTGGGGGCTTTCGTTGGGCCGGGAACCTGGGAGATTCCTGCAAGGTTGCAGTTCGCGGCCCGAGAAGCACTCTCCGGCCAACATGCCCAACTGCAGCAACAGCTCCCAAACCGAAGGAGCCAGGACCCAAAGACCTAGCTGGCCTGAAGGGCCCCCAGGGGGCCCCCAAGCAGCCCCTCTCCATTTGGGTCTGGGGGCTTTCGTTGGGCCGGGAACCTGGGAGGTACCTGCAAGGTTGCTGTTCGCGGCCCGAGAAGCACTCTCCGGCCAACATGCCCAACTGCAGCAACAGCTCCCAAAGCGAAGGAGCCAGGACCCAAAGAGCTAGCTGGCCTGAAGGGCCCCCAGGGGGCCCCCAAGCAGCCCCTCTCAATTTGGGTCTGGGGGCTTTCGTTGGGCATGGATACCTGAGAGGTACCTGCAAGGTTACAGTTCGCGGCCGGAGAAGCACTCTCCGGCCAACATGCCCAACTGCAGCAACAGCTCCCAAACCGAAGGAGCCAGGACCCAAAGACCTAGCTGGCCTGAAGGGCCCCCAGGGGGCCCCCAAGCAGCCCCTCTCAATTTGGGTCTGGGGGCTTTCGTTGGGCCGGGAACCTGGGAGTTACCTGCAAGGTTGCAGTTCGCGGCCCGAGAAGCACTCTCCGGCCAACATGCCCAACTGCAGCAACAGCTCCCAAACCGAAGGAGCCAGGACACAAAGACCTAGCTGGCCTGAAGGGCCCCCAGGGGGCCCCCAAGCAGCCCCTCTCAATTTGGGTCTGGGGGCTTTCGTTGGGCCTGGAACCTGGGAGATTCCTGCAAGGTTGCAGTTCGCGGCCCGAGAAGCACTCTCCGGCCAACATGCCCAACTGCAGCAACAGCTCCCAAACCGAAGGAGCCAGGACCCAAAGACCTAGCTGGCCTGAAGGGCCCCCAGGGGGCCCCCAAGCAGCCCCTCTCCATTTGGGTCTGGGGGCTTTCGTTGGGCCGGGAACCTGGGAGAATCCTGCAAGGTTGCAGTTCGCGGCCCGAGAAGCACTCTCCGCCCAACATGCCCAACTGCAGCAACAGCTCCCAAAGCGAAGGAGCCAGGACCCAAAGACCTAGCTGGCCTGAAGTGCCCCCAGGGGGCACCCAAGCAGCCCCTCTCAATTTGGGTCTGGGGGCTTTCGTTGGGCCGGGAACCTGGGAGGTACCTGCAAGGTTGCAGTTCGCGGCCCGAGAAGCACTCTCCGGCCAACATGCCCAACTGCAGCAACAGCTCCCAAACCGAAGGAGCCAGGACCCAAAGACCTAGCTGGCCTGAAGGGCCCCCAGGGGGGCCCCAAGCAGCCCCTCTCAATTTGGGTCTGGGGGCTTTCGTTGGGCATGGATACCTGAGAGGTACCTGCAAGGTTGCAGTTCGCGGCCCGAGAAGCACTCTCCGGCCAACATGCTCAACTGCAGCAACAGCTCCCAAACCGAAGGAGCCAGGACCCAAAGACCTAGCTGGCCTGAAGGGCCCCCAGGGGGCCCCCAAGCAGCCCCTCTCCATTTGGGTCTGGGGGCTTTTGTTGGGCCGGGAACCTGGGAGATTCCTGCAAGGTTGCAGTTCGAGGCCCGAGAAGCACTCTCCGGCCAACATGCCGAACTGCAGCAACAGCTCCCAAACCGAATGAGCCAGGACACAAAGACCTAGCTGGCCTGAAGGGCCCCCAGGGGGCCCCCAAGCAGCCCCTCTCAATTTGGGTCTGGGGGCTTTCGTTGGGCCGGGAACCTGGGAGATTCCTTCAAGGTTGCAGTTCGCGGCCCGAGAAGCACTCTCCGCCCAACATGCCCAACTGCAGCAACAGCTCCCAAACCGAAGGAGCCAGGACCCAAAGACCTAGCTGGCCTGAAGGGCCCCCAGGGGGCCCCCAAGCAGCCCCTCTCAATTTGGGTCTGGGGGCTTTCGTTGGGCCGGGAACCTGGGAGATTCCTGCAAGGTTGCAGTTCGCGGCCCGAGAAGCACTCTCCGGCCAACATGCCCAACTGCAGCAACAGCTCCCAAACCGAAGGAGCCAGGACCCAAAGACATAGCTGGCCTGAAGTGCCCCCAGGGGGCCCCCAAGCAGCCCCTCTCCATTTGGGTCTGGGGGCTTTCTTTAGGCTGAGAACCTGGGAGAATCCTGCAAGGTTGCAGTTCGCGGCCCGAGAAGCACTCTCCGGCCAACATGCTCAACTGCAGCAACAGCTCCCAAACCGAAGGAGCCAGGACCCAAAGACCTAGCTGGCCTGAAGGGCCCCCAGGGGGCCCCCAAGGAGATCCTCTCCATTTGGGTCTGGGAGCTTTAGTTGGGCCGGGAACCTGGGAGGTACCAGCAAGGTTGCAGTTCGCGGCCGGAGAAGCACTCTCCGGCCAACATGCCCAACTGCAGCAACAGCTCCCAAAGCGAAGGAGCCAGGACCCAAAGACCTAGCTGGCCTGAAGGGCCCCCAGGGGGCCCCCAAGCAGCCCCTCTCCATTTGGGTCTGGGGGCTTTTGTTGGGCCGGGAACCTGGGAGATACCAGCAAGGTTGCAGTTCGAGGCCCGAGAAGCACTCTCCGGCCAACATGCCCAACTGCAGCAACAGCTCCCAAACCGAATGAGCCAGGACACAAAGACCTAGCTGGCCTGAAGGGCCCCCAGGGGGCCCCCAAGCAGCCCCTCTCAATTTGGGTCTGGGGGCTTTCGTTGGGCCGGGAACCTGGGAGATTCCTTCAAGGTTGCAGTTCGCGGCCCGAGAAGCACTCTCCGGCCAACATGCCCAACTGCAGCAACAGCTCCCAAACCGAAGGAGCCAGGACACAAAGACCTAGCTGGCCTGAAGGGCCCCCAGGGGGCCCCCAAGCAGCCCCTCTCAATTTGGGTCTGGGGGCTTTCGTTGGGCCGGGAACCTGGGAGATTCATGCAAGGTTGCAGTTCGCGGCCCGAGAAGCACTCTCCGGCCAACATGCCCAACTGCAGCAACAGCTCCCAAACCGAAGGAGCCAGGACCCAAAGACCTAGCTGGCCTGAAGGGCCCCCAGGGGGCCCCCAAGCAGCCCCTCTCAATTTGGGTCTGGGGGCTTTCGTTGGGCCGGGAACCTGGGAGATTCCTGCAAGGTTGCAGATCGCGGCCCGAGAAGCACTCTCCGGCCAACATGCCCAACTGCAGCAACAGCTCCCAAAGTGAAGGAGCCAGGACCCAAAGACCTAGCTGGCCTGAAGTGCCCCCAGGGGGCCCCCAAGCAGCCCCTCTCCATTTGGGTCTGGGGGCTTTCTTTAGGCTGAGAACCTGGGAGAATCCTGCAAGGTTGCAGTTCGCGGCCCGAGAAGCACTCTCCGGCCAACATGCCCAACTGCAGCAACAGCTCCCAAACCGAAGGAGCCAGGACCCAAAGACCTAGCTGGCCTGAAGGGCCCCCAGGGGGCCCCCAAGCAGCCCCTCTCAATTTGGGTCTGGGGGCTTTCGTTGGGCCGGGAACCTGGGAGATTCCTGCAAGGTTGCAGTTCGCGGCCCGAGAAGCACTCTCCGGCCAACATGCCCAACTGCAGCAACAGCTCCCAAACCGAAGGAGCCAGGACCCAAAGACCTAGCTGGCCTGAAGGGCCCCCAGGGGGCCCCCAAGCAGCCCCTCTCCATTTGGGTCTGGGGGCTTTCGTTGGGCCGGGAACCTGGGAGGTACCTGCAAGGTTGCAGTTCGCGGCCCGAGAAGCACTCTCCGGCCAACATGCCCAACTGCAGCAACAGCTCCCAAAGCGAAGGAGCCAGGACCCAAAGAGCTAGCTGGCCTGAAGGGCCCCCAGGGGGCCCCCAAGCAGCCCCTCTCAATTTGGGTCTGGGGGCTTTCGTTGGGCATGGATACCTGAGAGGTACCTGCAAGGTTACAGTTCGCGGCCGGAGAAGCACTCTCCGGCCAACATGCCCAACTGCAGCAACAGCTCCCAAACCGAAGGAGCCAGGACCCAAAGACCTAGCTGGCCTGAAGGGCCCCCAGGGGGCCCCCAAGCAGCCCCTCTCAATTTGGGTCTGGGGGCTTTCGTTGGGCCGGGAACCTGGGAGTTACCTGCAAGGTTGCAGTTCGCGGCCCGAGAAGCACTCTCCGTCCAACATGCCCAACTGCAGCAACAGCTCCCAAACCGAAGGAGCCAGGACACAAAGACCTAGCTGGCCTGAAGGGCCCCCAGGGGGCCCCCAAGCAGCCCCTCTCAATTTGGGTCTGGGGGCTTTCGTTGGGCCTGGAACCTGGGAGATTCCTGCAAGGTTGCAGTTCGCGGCCCGAGAAGCACTCTCCGGCCAACATGCCCAACTGCAGCAACAGCTCCCAAACCGAAGGAGCCAGGACCCAAAGACCTAGCTGGCCTGAAGGGCCCCCAGGGGGCCCCCAAGCAGCCCCTCTCCATTTGGGTCTGGGGGCTTTCGTTGGGCCGGGAACCTGGGAGAATCCTGCAAGGTTGCAGTTCGCGGCCCGAGAAGCACTCTCCGCCCAACATGCCCAACTGCAGCAACAGCTCCCAAAGCGAAGGAGCCAGGACCCAAAGACCTAGCTGGCCTGAAGTGCCCCCAGGGGGCCCCCAAGCAGCCCCTCTCAATTTGGGTCTGGGGGCTTTCGTTGGGCCGGGAACCTGGGAGGTACCTGCAAGGTTGCAGTTCGCGGCCCGAGAAGCACTCTCCGGCCAACATGCCCAACTGCAGCAACAGCTCCCAAACAGAAGGAGCCAGGACCCAAAGACCTAGCTGGCCTGAAGGGCCCCCAGGGGGCCCCCAAGCAGCCCCTCTCCATTTGGGTCTGGGGGCTTTCGTTGGGCATGGATACCTGAGAGGTACCTGCAAGGTTACAGTTCGCGGCCCGAGAAGCACTCTCCGGCCAACATGCCCAACTGCAGCAACAGCTCCCAAACCGAAGGAGCCAGGACCCAAAGACCTAGCTGGCCTGAAGGGTCCCCAGGGGGCCCCCAAGCAGCCCCTCTCAATTTGGGTCTGGGGGCTTTCGTTGGGCATGGAACCTGGGAGATTCATGCAAGGTTGCAGTTCGCGGCCCGAGAAGCACTCTCCGGCCAACATGCCCAACTGCAGCAACAGCTCCCAAACCGAAGGAGCCAGGACCCAAAGACCTAGCTGGCCTGAAGGGCCCCCAGGGGGCCCCCAAGCAGCCCCTCTCAATTTGGGTCTGGGGGCTTTCGTTGGGCCGGGAACCTGGGAGATTACTGCAAGGTTACAGTTCGCGGCCCGAGAAGCACTCTCCGGCCAACATGCCCAACTGCAGCAACAGCTCCCAAAGTGAAGGAGCCAGGACCCAAAGACCTAGCTGGCCTGAAGTGCCCCCAGGGGGCCCCCAAGCAGCCCCTCTCCATTTGGGTCTGGGGGCTTTCTTTAGGCTGAGCACCTGGGAGAATCCTGCAAGGTTGCAGTTCGCGGCCCGAGAAGCACTCTCCGGCCAACATGCCCAACTGCAGCAACAGCTCCCAAACCGAAGGAGCCAGGACACAAAGACCTAGCTGGCCTGAAGGGCCCCCAGGGGGCCCCCAAGCAGCCCCTCTCAATTTGGGTCTGGGGGCTTTCGTTGGGCCGGGAACCTGGGAGATTCCTGCAAGGTTGCAGTTCGCGGCCCGAGAAGCACTCTCCGGCCAACATGCCCAACTGCAGCAACAGCTCCCAAACCGAAGGAGCCAGGACCCAAAGACCTAGCTGGCCTGAAGGGCCCCCAGGGGGCCCCCAAGCAGCCCCTCTCAATTTGGGTCTGGGGGCTTTCGTTGGGCCGGGAACCTGGGAGAATCCTGCAAGGTTGCAGTTCGCGGCCCGAGAAGCACTCTCCGGCCAACATGCCCAACTGCAGCAACAGCTCCCAAACCGAAGGAGCCAGGACCCAAAGACCTAGCTGGCCTGAAGGGCCCCCAGGGGGCCCCCAAGCAGCCCCTCTCAATTTGGGTCTGGGGGCTTTCGTTGGGCCGGGAACCTGGGAGAATCCTGCAAGGTTGCAGTTCGCGGCCCGAGAAGCACTCTCCGGCCAACATGCCCAACTGCAGCAACAGCTCCCAAACCGAAGGAGCCAGGACCCAAAGACCTAGCTGGCCTGAAGGGCCCCCAGGGGGCCCCCAAGCAGCACCTCTCAATTTGGGTCTGGGGGCTTTCGTTGGGCCGGGAACCTGGGAGAATCCTGCAAGGTTGCAGTTCGCGGCCCGAGAAGCACTCTCCGGCCAACATGCCCAACTGCAGCAACAGCTCCCAAAGCGAATGAGCCAGGACCCAAAGACCTAGCTGGCCTGAAGGGCCCCCAGGGGGCCCCCAAGCAGCCCCTCTCCATTTGGGTCTGGGGGCTTTTGTTGGGCCGGGAACCTGGGAGATTCCTGCAAGGTTGCAGTTCGAGGCCCGAGAAGCACTCTCCGGCCAACATGCCCAACTGCAGCAACAGCTCCCAAACCGAAGGAGCCAGGACACAAAGACCTAGCTGGCCTGAAGGGCCCCCAGGGGGCCCCCAAGTAGCCCCTCTCCATTTGGGTCTGGGGGCTTTCTTTAGGCTGAGAACCTGGGAGATACCAGCAAGGTTGCAGTTCGCGGCCCGAGAAGCACTCTCCGGCCAACATGCCAAATATCCAGCAACAGCTCCCAAAGCGAAGGAGCCAGGACCCAAAGACCTAGCTGGCCTGAAGGGCCCCCAGAAGGCCACCAAGCAGCCCCTCTCCATTTGGGTCTGGGGGCTTTCTTTGGGCATGTATACCTGAGAGGTACCTGCAAGTTACAGTTCGCGGCCCGAGAAGCACTCTCCGGCCAACATGCCCAACTGCAGCAACAGCTCCCAAACCGAAGGAGCCAGGACACAAAGACCTAGCTGGCCTGAAGGGCCCCCAGGGGGCCCCCAAGCAGCCCCTCTCCATTTGGGTCTGGGGGCTTTCGTTGGGCATGGAACCTGGGAGAATCCTGCAAGGTTGCAGTTCGCGGCCCGAGAAGCACTCTCCGGCCAACATGCCCAACTGCAGCAACAGCTCCCAAACCGAAGGAGCCAGGACCCAAAGACCTAGCTGGCCTGAAGGGCCCCCAGGGGGCCCCCAAGCAGCCCCTCTCCATTTGGGTCTGGGGGCTTTCTTTAGGCTGAGAACCTGGGAGATACCAGCAAGGTTGCAGTTCGCGGCCCGAGAAGCACTCTCCGGCCAACATGCCCAATATCCAGCAACAGCTCCCAAAGCGAAGGAGCCAGGACCCAAAGACCTAGCTGGCCTGAAGGGCCCCCAGAAGGCCACCAAGCAGCCCCTCTCCATTTGGGTCTGGGGGCTTTCTTTGGGCATGTATACCTGAGAGGTACCTGCAAGTTACAGTTAGCGGCCCGAGAAGCACTCTCCGGCCAACATGCCCAACTGCAGCAACAGCTCCCAAAGCGAAGGAGCCAGGACCCAAAGACCTATCTGGCCTGAAGGGCCCCCAGGGGGCCCCCAAGCAGCCCCTCTCAATTTGGGTCTGGGGGTTTTCGTTGGGCCGGGAACCTGGGAGGTACCTGCAAGGTTGCAGTTCGCGGCCCGAGAAGCACTCTCCGGCCAACATGCCCAACTGCAGCAACAGCTCCCAAACCGAAGGAGCCAGGACACAAAGACCTAGCTGGCCTGAAGGGCCCCCAGGGGGCCCCCAAGCAGCCCCTCTCAATTTGGGTCTGGGGGCTTTCGTTGGGCCGGGAACCTGGGAGAATCCTGCAAGGTTGCAGTTCGCGGCCCGAGAAGCACTCTCCGGCCAACATGCCCAACTGCAGCAACAGCTCCCAAAGCGAAGGAGCCAGGACCCAAAGACCTAGCTGGCCTGAAGGGGCCCCAGGGGGCCCCCAAGCAGCACCTCTCAATTTGGGTCTGGGGGCTTTCGTTGGGCCGGGAACCTGGGAGGTACCTGCAAGGTTGCAGTTCGCGGCCCGAGAAGCACTCTCCGGCCAACATGCCCAACTGCAGCAACAGCTCCCAAAGCGAAGGAGCCAGGACCCAAAGACCTAGCTGGCCTGAAGGGCCCCCAGGGGGCCCCCAAGCAGCCCCTCTCCATTTGGGTCTGGGGGCTTTCGTTGGGCCGGGAACCTGGGAGATTCCTGCAAGGTTGCAGTTCGAGGCCCGAGAAGCACTCTCCGGCCAACATGCCCAACTGCAGCAACAGCTCCCAAACCGAATGAGCCAGGACCCAAAGACCTAGCTGGCCGGAAGGGCCCCCAGGGGGCCCCCAAGTAGCCCCTCTCCATTTGGGTCTGGGGGCTTTCTTTAGGCTGAGAACCTGGGAGAATCCTGCAAGGTTGCAGTTCGCGGCCCGAGAAGCACTCTCCGGCCAACATGCCCAATATCCAGCAACAGCTCCCAAAGCGAAGGAGCCAGGACCCAAAGACCTAGCTGGCCTGAAGGGCCCCCAGAAGGCCACCAAGCAGCCCCTCTCCATTTGGGTCTGGGGGCTTTCGTTGGGCATGTATACCTGAGAGGTACCTGCAAGTTACAGTTCGCGGCCCGAGAAGCACTCTCCGCCCAACATGCCCAACTGCAGCAACAGCTCCCAAAGCGAAGGAGCCAGGACCCAAAGACCTAGCTGGCCTGAAGGGCCCCCAGGGGGCCCCCAAGCAGCCCCTCTCCATTTGGGTCTGGGGGTTTTCGTTGGGCCGGGAACCTGGGAGGTACCTGCAAGGTTGCAGTTCGCGGCCCGAGAAGCACTCTCCGGCCAACATGCCCAACTGCAGCAACAGCTCCCAAACCGAAGGAGCCAGGACCCAAAGACCTAGCTGGCCTGAAGGGCCCCCAGTGGGGCCCCCAAGCAGCCCCTCTCAATTTGGGTCTGGGGGCTTTCGTTGGGCATGGAACCTGGGAGAATCCTGCAAGGTTGCAGTTCGCGGCCCGAGAAGCACTCTCCGGCCAACATGCCCAACTGCAGCAACAGCTCCCAAACCGAAGGAGCCAGGACCCAAAGACCTAGCTGGCCTGAAGGGCCCCCAGGGGGCCCCCAAGCAGCCCCTCTCAATTTGGGTCTGGGGGCTTTCGTTGGGCCGGGAACCTGGGAGGTACCTGCAAGGTTGCAGTTCGCGGCCCGAGAAGCACTCTCCGGCCAACATGCCCAACTGCAGCAACAGCTCCCAAACCGAAGGAGCCAGGACCCAAAGACCTAGCTGGCCTGAAGTGCCCCCAGGGGGCCCCCAAGCAGCCCCTCTCCATTTGGGTCTGGGGGCTTTCTTTAGGCTGAGAACCTGGGAGATACCAGCAAGGTTGCAGTTCGCGGCCCGAGAAGCACTCTCCGGCCAACATGCCCAACTGCAGCAACAGCTCCCAAACCGAAGGAGCCAGGACCCAAAGACCTAGCTGGCCTGAAGGGCCCCCAGGGGGCCCCCAAGCAGCCCCTCTCCATTTGGGTCTGGGGGCTTTCGTTGGGCCGGGAACCTGGGAGATTCCTGCAAGGTTGCAGTTCGCGGCCCGAGAAGCACTCTCCGGCCAACATGCCCAACTGCAGCAACAGCTCCCAAACCGAAGGAGCCAGGACCCAAAGACCTAGCTGGCCTGAAGTGCCCCCAGGGGGCCCCCAAGCAGCCCCTCTCCATTTGGGTCTGGGGGCTTTCTTTAGGCTGAGCACCTGGGAGAATCCTGCAAGGTTGCAGTTCGCGGCCCGAGAAGCACTCTCCGGCCAACATTCCAAACTGCAGCAACAGCTCCCAAAGCGAAGGAGCCAGGACCCAAAGACCTAGCTGGCCTGAAGGGCCCCCAGGGGGCCCCCAAGCAGCCCCTCTCAATTTGGGTCTGGGGGCTTTCGTTGGGCCGGGAACCTGGGAGATTCCTGCAAGGTTGCAGTTCGCGGCCCGAGAAGCACTCTCCGGCCAACATGCCCAACTGCAGCAACAGCTCCCAAACCGAAGGAGCCAGGACCCAAAGACCTAGCTGGCCTGAAGGGCCCCCAGGGGGCCCCCAAGCAGCCCCTCTCAATTTGGGTCTGGGGGCTTTCGTTGGGCCGGGAACCTGGGAGATTCCTTCAAGGTTGCAGTTCGCGCCCCGAGAAGCACTCTCCGGCCAACATGCCCAACTGCAGCAACAGCTCCCAAAGCGAAGGAGCCAGGACCCAAAGACCTAGCTGGCCTGAAGGGGCCCCAGGGGGCCCCCAAGCAGCACCTCTCAATTTGGGTCTGGGGGCTTTCGTTGGGCCGGGAACCTGGGAGGTACCTGCAAGGTTGCAGTTCGCGGCCCGAGAAGCACTCTCCGGCCAACATGCCCAACTGCAGCAACAGCTCCCAAACCGAAGGAGCCAGGACCCAAAGACCTAGCTGGCCTGAAGGGCCCCCAGGGGGACCCCAAGCAGCCCCTCTCCATTTGGGTCTGGGGGCTTTCGTTGGGCCGGGAACCTGGGAGATTCCTGCAAGGTTGCAGTTCGAGGCCCGAGAAGCACTCTCCGGCCAACATGCCCAACTGCAGCAACAGCTCCCAAACCGAATGAGCCAGGACCCAAAGACCTAGCTGGCCGGAAGGGCCCCCAGGGGGCCCCCAAGCAGCCCCTCTCAATTTGGGTCTGGGGGCTTTCTTTAGGCTGAGAACCTGGGAGAATCCTGCAAGGTTGCAGTTCGCGGCCCGAGAAGCACTCTCCGGCCAACATGCCCAATATCCAGCAACAGCTCCCAAAGCGAAGGAGCCAGGACCCAAAGACCTAGCTGGCCTGAAGGGCCCCCAGAAGGCCACCAAGCAGCCCCTCTCCATTTGGGTCTGGGGGCTTTCGTTGGGCATGTATACCTGAGAGGTACCTGCAAGTTACAGTTCGCGGCCCGAGAAGCACTCTCCGGCCAACATGCCCAACTGCAGCAACAGCTCCCAAAGCGAAGGAGCCAGGACCCAAAGACCTAGCTGGCCTGAAGGGTCCCCAGGGGGCCCCCAAGCAGCACCTCTCAATTTGGGTCTGGGGGCTTTCGTTGGGCCGGGAACCTGGGAGGTACCTGCAAGGTTGCAGTTCGCGGCCCGAGAAGCACTCTCCGGCCAACATGCCCAACTGCAGCAACAGCTCCCAAACCGAAGGAGCCAGGACCCAAAGACCTAGCTGGCCTGAAGGGCCCCCAGGGGGCCCCCAAGCAGCCCCTCTCCATTTGGGTCTGGGGGCTTTCGTTGGGCCGGGAACCTGGGAGATTCCTGCAAGGTTGCAGTTCGAGGCCCGAGAAGCACTCTCCGGCCAACATGCCCAACTGCAGCAACAGCTCCCAAACCGAAGGAGCCAGGACCCAAAGACCTAGCTGGCCGGAAGGGCCCCCAGGGGGCCCCCAAGCAGCCCCTCTCAATTTGGGTCTGGGGGCTTTCTTTAGGCTGAGAACCTGGGAGAATCCTGCAAGGTTGCAGTTCGCGGCCCGAGAAGCACTCTCCGGCCAACATGCCCAATATCCAGCAACAGCTCCCAAAGCGAAGGAGCCAGGACCCAAAGACCTAGCTGGCCTGAAGGGCCCCCAGAAGGCCACCAAGCAGCCCCTCTCCATTTGGGTCTGGGGGCTTTCGTTGGGCATGTATACCTGAGAGGTACCTGCAAGTTACAGTTCGCGGCCCGAGAAGCACTCTCCGGCCAACATGCCCAACTGCAGCAACAGCTCCCAAAGCGAAGGAGCCAGGACACAAAGACCTAGCTGGCCTGAAGGGCCCCCAGGGGGCCCCCAAGCAGCCCCTCTCCATTTGGGTCTGGGGGTTTTCGTTGGGCCGGGAACCTGGGAGGTACCTGCAAGGTTGCAGTTCGCGGCCCGAGAAGCACTCTCCGGCCAACATGCCCAACTGCAGCAACAGCTCCCAAACCGAAGGAGCCAGGACCCAAAGACCTAGCTGGCCTGAAGGGCCCCCAGGGGGGCCCCCAAGCAGCCCCTCTCAATTTGGGTCTGGGGGCTTTCGTTGGGCATGGAACCTGGGAGAATCCTGCAAGGTTGCAGTTCGCGGCCCGAGAAGCACTCTCCGGCCAACATGCCCAACTGCAGCAACAGCTCCCAAACCGAAGGAGCCAGGACCCAAAGACCTAGCTGGCCTGAAGGGCCCCCAGGGGGCCCCCAAGCAGCCCCTCTCAATTTGGGTCTGGGGGCTTTCGTTGGGCCGGGAACCTGGGAGGTACCTGCAAGGTTGCAGTTCGCGGCCCGAGAAGCACTCTCCGGCCAACATGCCCAACTGCAGCAACAGCTCCCAAACCGAAAGAGCCAGGACCCAAAGACCTAGCTGGCCTGAAGTGCCCCCAGGGGGCCCCCAAGCAGCCCCTCTCCATTTGGGTCTGGGGGCTTTCTTTAGGCTGAGAACCTGGGAGATACCAGCAAGGTTGCAGTTCGCGGCCCGAGAAGCACTCTCCGGCCAACATGCCCAACTGCAGCAACAGCTCCCAAACCGAAGGAGCCAGGACCCAAAGACCTAGCTGGCCTGAAGGGCCCCCAGGGGGCCCCCAAGCAGCCCCTCTCCATTTGGGTCTGGGGGCTTTCGTTGGGCCGGGAACCTGGGAGAATCCTGCAAGGTTGCAGTTCGCGGCCCGAGAAGCACTCTCCGGCCAACATGCCCAACTGCAGCAACAGCTCCCAAACCGAAGGAGCCAGGACCCAAAGACCTAGCTGGCCTGAAGAGCCCCCAGGGGGCCCCCAAGCAGCCCCTCTCCATTTGGGTCTGGGGGCTTTCTTTAGGCTGAGCACCTGGGAGAATCCTGCAAGGTTGCAGTTCGCGGCCCGAGAAGCACTATCCGGCCAACATTCCAAACTGCAGCAACAGCTCCCAAAGCGAAGGAGCCAGGACCCAAAGACCTAGCTGGCCTGAAGGGCCCCCAGGGGGCCCCCAAGCAGCCCCTCTCAATTTGGGTCTGGGGGCTTTCGTTGGGCCGGGAACCTGGGAGATTCCTGCAAGGTTGCAGTTCGCGGCCCGAGAAGCACTCTCCGGCCAACATGCCCAACTGCAGCAACAGCTCCCAAACCGAAGGAGCCAGGACCCAAAGACCTAGCTGGCCTGAAGGGCCCCCAGGGGGCCCCCAAGCAGCCCCTCTCAATTTGGGTCTGGGGGCTTTCGTTGGGCCGGGAACCTGGGAGGTACCTGCAAGGTTGCAGTTCGCGGCCCGAGAAGCACTCTCCGGCCAACATGCCCAACTGCAGCAACAGCTCCCAAAGCGAAGGAGCCAGGACCCAAAGACCTAGCTGGCCTGAAGGGCCCCCAGGGGGCCCCCAAGCAGCCCCTCTCAATTTGGGTCTGGGGGCTTTCGTTGGGCATGGATACCTGAGAGGTACCTGCAAGGTTACAGTTCGCGGCCCGAGAAGCACTCTCCGGCCAACATGCTCAACTGCAGCAACAGCTCCCAAACCGAAGGAGCCAGGACCCAAAGACCTAGCTGGCCTGAAGGGCCCCCAGGGGGCCCCCAAGCAGCCCCTCTCCATTTGGGTCTGGGGGTTTTCGTTGGGCCGGGAACCTGGGAGATTCCTGCAAGGTTGCAGTACGAGGCCCGAGAAGCACTCTCCGGCCAACATGCCCAACGTCAAAAACAGCTCCCAAACCGAAGGAGCCAGGACCCAAAGACCTAGCTGGCCTGAAGGGCCCCCAGGGGGCCCCCAAGCAGCCCCTCTCAATTTGGGTCTGGGGGCTTTCTTTAGGCTGAGAACCTGGGAGATACCAGCAAGGTTGCAGTTCGCGGCCCGAGAAGCACTCTCCGGCCAACATGCCCAATATCCAGAAACAGCTCCCAAAGCGAAGGAGCCAGGACCCAAAGACCTAGCTGGCCTGAAGGGCCCCCAGAAGGCCACCAAGCAGCCCCTCTCCATTTGGGTCTGGGGGCTTTCGTTGGGCATGTATACCTGAGAGGTACCTGCAAGTTACAGTTCGCGGCCCGAGAAGCACTCTCCGGCCAACATGCCCAACTGCAGCAACAGCTCCCAAAGCGAAGGAGCCAGGACCCAAAGACCTAGCTGGCCTGAAGGGCCCCCAGGGGGCCCCCAAGCAGCCCCTCTCCATTTGGGTCTGGGGGCTTTCGTTGGGCCGGGAACCTGGGAGGTACCTGCAAGGTTGCAGTTCGCGGCCCGAGAAGCACTCTCCGGCCAACATGCCCAACTGCAGCAACAGCTCCCAAACCGAAGGAGCCAGGACACAAAGACCTAGCTGGCCTGAAGGGCCCCCAGGGGGCCCCCAAGCAGCCCCTCTCAATTTGGGTCTGGGGGCTTTCGTTGGGCCGGGAACCTGGGAGGTACCTGCAAGGTTGCAGTTCGCGGCCCGAGAAGCACTCTCCGGCCAACATGCCCAACTGCAGCAACAGCTCCCAAACCGAAGGAGCCAGGACCCAAAGACCTAGCTGGCCTGAAGGGCCCCCAGGGGGCCCCCAAGCAGCCCCTCTCCATTTGGGTCTGGGGGCTTTCGTTGGGCCGGGAACCTGGGAGATTCCTGCAAGGTTGCAGTTCGAGGCCCGAGAAGCACTCTCCGCCCAACATGCCCAACTGCAGCAACAGCTCCCAAACCGAATGAGCCAGGACACAAAGACCTAGCTGGCCGGAAGGGCCCCCAGGGGGCCCCCAAGTAGCCCCTCTCCATTTGGGTCTGGGGGCTTTCTTTAGGCTGAGAACCTGGGAGATTCCTGCAAGGTTGCAGTTCGCGGCCCGAGAAGCACTCTCCGGCCAACATGCCCAATATCCAGCAACAGCTCCCAAAGCGAAGGAGCCAGGACCCAAAGACCTAGCTGGCCTGAAGGGCCCCCAGAAGGCCACCAAGCAGCCCCTCTCCATTTGGGTCTGGGGGCTTTCGTTGGGCATGTATACCTGAGAGGTACCAGCAAGTTACAGTTCGCGGCCCGAGAAGCACTCTCCGCCCAACATGCCCAACTGCAGCAACAGCTCCCAAACCGAAGGAGCCAGGACCCAAAGACCTAGCTGGCCTGAAGGGCCCCCAGGGGGCCCCCAAGCAGCCCCTCTCCATTTGGGTCTGGGGGTTTTCGTTGGGCCGGGAACCTGGGAGGTACCTGCAAGGTTGCAGTTCGCGGCCCGAGAAGCACTCTCCGGCCAACATGCCCAACTGCAGCAACAGCTCCCAAACCGAAGGAGCCAGGACCCAAAGACCTAGCTGGCCTGAAGGGCCCCCAGGGGGGCCCCCAAGCAGCCCCTCTCAATTTGGGTCTGGGGGCTTTCGTTGGGCATGGAACCTGGGAGAATCCTGCAAGGTTGCAGTTCGCGGCCCGAGAAGCACTCTCCGGCCAACATGCCCAACTGCAGCAACAGCTCCCAAACCGAAGGAGCCAGGACCCAAAGACCTAGCTGGCCTGAAGGGCCCCCAGGGGGCCCCCAAGCAGCCCCTCTCCATTTGGGTCTGGGGGCTTTCGTTGGGCCGGGAACCTGGGAGATTCCTGCAAGGTTGCAGTTCGCGGCCCGAGAAGCACTCTCCGGCCAACATGCCCAACTGCAGCAACAGCTCCCAAACCGAAGGAGCCAGGACCCAAAGACCTAGCTGGCCTGAAGTGCCCCCAGGGGGCCCCCAAGCAGCCCCTCTCCATTTGGGTCTGGGGGCTTTCTTTAGGCTGAGCACCTGGGAGAATCCTGCAAGGTTGCAGTTCGCGGCCCGAGAAGCACTCTCCGGCCAACATTCCAAACTGCAGCAACAGCTCCCAAAGCGAAGGAGCCAGGACCCAAAGACCTAGCTGGCCTGAAGGGCCCCCAGGGGGCCACCAAGCAGCCCCTCTCAATTTGGGTCTGGGGGCTTTCGTTGGGCCGGGAACCTGGGAGATTCCTGCAAGGTTGCAGTTCGCGGCCCGAGAAGCACTCTCCGGCCAACATGCCCAACTGCAGCAACAGCTCCCAAAGCGAAGGAGCCAGGACTCAAAGACCTAGCTGGCCTGAAGGGCCCCCAGGGGGCCCCCAAGCAGCCCCTCTCAATTTGGGTCTGGGGGCTTTCGTTGGGCCGGGAACCTGGGAGATTCCTTCAAGGTTGCAGTTCGCGGCCAGAGAAGCACTCTCCGGCCAACATGCACATCGTCAAAAACAGCTCCCAAACCGAAGGAGCCAGGACCCAAAGACCTAGCTGGCCTGAAGGGCCCCCAGGGGGCCCCCAAGCAGCCCCTCTCAATTTGGGTCTGGGGGCTTTCTTTAGGCTGAGAACCTGGGAGATACCTGCAAGGTTGCAGTTTGCGGCCGGAGAAGCACTCTCCGGCCAACATGCCCAATATCCAGCAACAGATCCCAAAGCGAAGGAGCCAGGACCCAAAGACGTAGCTGGCCTGAAGGGCCCCCAGAAGGCCACCAAGCAGCCCCTCTCCATTTGGGTCTGGGGGCTTTCGTTGGGCATGTATACCTGAGAGGTACCTGCAAGTTACAGTTTGCGGCCCGAGAAGCACTCTCCGCCCAACATGCCCAACTGCAGCAACAGCTCCCAAAGCGAAGGAGCCAGGACCCAAAGACCTAGCTGGCCTGAAGGGCCCCCAGGGGGCCCCCAGGCAGCACCTCTCCATTTGGGTCTGGGGGCTTTCGTTGGGCCGGGAACCTGGGAGAATCCTGCAAGGTTGCAGTTCGCGGCCCGAGAAGCACTCTCCGGCCAACTTGCCCAACTGCAGCAACAGCTCCCAAACCGAAGGAGCCAGGACCCAAAGACCTAGCTGGCCTGAAGGGCCCCCAGGGGGGCCCCAAGCAGCCCCTCTCAATTTGGGTCTGGGGGCTTTCGTTGGGCCGGGAACCTGGGAGAATCCTGCAAGGTTGCAGTTCGCGGCCCGAGAAGCACTCTCCGGCCAACTTGCCCAACTGCAGCAACAGCTCCCAAACCGAAGGAGCCAGGACCCAAAGACCTAGCTGGCCTGAAGGGCCCCCAGGGGGCCCCCAAGCAGCCCCTCTCAATTTGGGTCTGGGGGCTTTCGTTGGGCCGGGAACCTGGGAGGTACCTGCAAGGTTGCAGTTCGCGGCCCGAGAAGCACTCTCCGGCCAACATGCCCAACTGCAGCAACAGCTCCCAAACCGAAAGAGCCAGGACCCAAAGACCTAGCTGGCCTGAAGTGCCCCCAGGGGGCCCCCAAGCAGCCCCTCTCCATTTGGGTCTGGGGGCTTTCTTTAGGCTGAGAACCTGGGAGATACCAGCAAGGTTGCAGTTCGCGGCCCGAGAAGCACTCTCCGGCCAACATGCCCAACTGCAGCAACAGCTCCCAAAGCGAAGGAGCCAGGACCCAAAGACCTAGCTGGCCTGAAGGGCCCCCAGGGGGCCCCCAAGCAGCCCCTCTCCATTTGGGTCTGGGGGCTTTCGTTGGGCCGGGAACCTGGGAGAATCCTGCAAGGTTGCAGTTCGCGGCCCGAGAAGCACTCTCCGGCCAACATGCCCAACTGCAGCAACAGCTCCCAAACCGAAGGAGCCAGGACCCAAAGACCTAGCTGGCCTGAAGAGCCCCCAGGGGGCCCCCAAGCAGCCCCTCTCCATTTGGGTCTGGGGGCTTTCTTTAGGCTGAGCACCTGGGAGAATCCTGCAAGGTTGCAGTTCGCGGCCCGAGAAGCACTATCCGGCCAACATTCCAAACTGCAGCAACAGCTCCCAAAGCGAAGGAGCCAGGACCCAAAGACCTAGCTGGCCTGAAGGGCCCCCAGGGGGCCCCCAAGCAGCCCCTCTCAATTTGGGTCTGGGGGCTTTCGTTGGGCCGGGAACCTGGGAGATTCCTGCAAGGTTGCAGTTCGCGGCCCGAGAAGCACTCTCCGGCCAACATGCCCAACTGCAGCAACAGCTCCCAAACCGAAGGAGCCAGGACCCAAAGACCTAGCTGGCCTGAAGGGCCCCCAGGGGGCCCCCAAGCAGCCCCTCTCAATTTGGGTCTGGGGGCTTTCGTTGGGCCGGGAACCTGGGAGGTACCTGCAAGGTTGCAGTTCGCGGCCCGAGAAGCACTCTCCGGCCAACATGCCCAACTGCAGCAACAGCTCCCAAAGCGAAGGAGCCAGGACCCAAAGACCTAGCTGGCCTGAAGGGCCCCCAGGGGGCCCCCAAGCAGCCCCTCTCAATTTGGGTCTGGGGGCTTTCGTTGGGCATGGATACCTGAGAGGTACCTGCAAGGTTACAGTTCGCGGCCCGAGAAGCACTCTCCGGCCAACATGCTCAACTGCAGCAACAGCTCCCAAACCGAAGGAGCCAGGACCCAAAGACCTAGCTGGCCTGAAGGGCCCCCAGGGGGCCCCCAAGCAGCCCCTCTCCATTTGGGTCTGGGGGTTTTCGTTGGGCCGGGAACCTGGGAGATTCCTGCAAGGTTGCAGTACGAGGCCCGAGAAGCACTCTCCGGCCAACATGCCCAACGTCAAAAACAGCTCCCAAACCGAAGGAGCCAGGACCCAAAGACCTAGCTGGCCTGAAGGGCCCCCAGGGGGCCCCCAAGCAGCCCCTCTCAATTTGGGTCTGGGGGCTTTCTTTAGGCTGAGAACCTGGGAGATACCAGCAAGGTTGCAGTTCGCGGCCCGAGAAGCACTCTCCGGCCAACATGCCCAATATCCAGAAACAGCTCCCAAAGCGAAGGAGCCAGGACCCAAAGACCTAGCTGGCCTGAAGGGCCCCCAGAAGGCCACCAAGCAGCCCCTCTCCATTTGGGTCTGGGGGCTTTCGTTGGGCATGTATACCTGAGAGGTACCTGCAAGTTACAGTTCGCGGCCCGAGAAGCACTCTCCGGCCAACATGCCCAACTGCAGCAACAGCTCCCAAAGCGAAGGAGCCAGGACCCAAAGACCTAGCTGGCCTGAAGGGCCCCCAGGGGGCCCCCAAGCAGCACCTCTCAATTTGGGTCTGGGGGCTTTCGTTGGGCCGGGAACCTGGGAGAATCCTGCAAGGTTGCAGTTCGCGGCCCGAGAAGCACTCTCCGGCCAACATGCCCAACTGCAGCAACAGCTCCCAAACCGAAGGAGCCAGGACCCAAAGACCTAGCTGGCCTGAAGGGCCCCCAGGGGGGCCCCAAGCAGCCCCTCTCAATTTGGGTCTGGGGGCTTTCGTTGGGCCGGGAACCTGGTAGAATCCTGCAAGGTTGCAGTTCGCGGCCCGAGAAGCACTCTCCGGCCAACTTGCCCAACTGCAGCAACAGCTCCCAAACCGAAGGAGCCAGGACCCAAAGACCTAGCTGGCCTGAAGGGCCCCCAGGGGGCCCGCAAGCAGCCCCTCTCAATTTGGGTCTGGGGGCTTTCGTTGGGCCGGGAACCTGGGAGATTCCTGCAAGGTTGCAGTTCGCGGCCCGAGAAGCACTCTCCGGCCAACATGCCCAACTGCAGCAACAGCTCCCAAACCGAAGGAGCCAGGACCCAAAGACCTAGCTGGCCTGAAGGGCCCCCAGGGGCCCCCAAGCAGCCCCTCTCCATTTGGGTCTGGGGGCTTTCGTTGGGCATGGAACCTGGGAGATTCCTGAAAGGTTGCAGTTCGCGGCCCGAGAAGCACTCTCCGGCCAACATGCCCAACTGCAGCAACAGCTCCCAAACCGAAGGAGCCAGGACCCAAAGACCTAGCTGGCCTGAAGGGGCCCCAGGGGGCCCCCAAGCAGCACCTCTCAATTTGGGTCTGGGGGCTTTCGTTGGGCCGGGAACCTGGGAGGTACCTGCAAGGTTGCAGTTCGCGGCCCGAGAAGCACTCTCCGGCCAACATGCCCAACTGCAGCAACAGCTCCCAAACCGAAGGAGCCAGGACCCAAAGACCTAGCTGGCCTGAAGGGCCCCCAGGGGGCCCCCAAGCAGCCCCTCTCCATTTGGGTCTGGGGGCTTTCGTTGGGCCGGGAACCTGGGAGATTCCTGCAAGGTTGCAGTTCGAGGCCCGAGAAGCACTCTCCGCCCAACATGCCCAACTGCAGCAACAGCTCCCAAACCGAATGAGCCAGGACACAAAGACCTAGCTGGCCGGAAGGGCCCCCAGGGGGCCCCCAAGTAGCCCCTCTCCATTTGGGTCTGGGGGCTTTCTTTAGGCTGAGAACCTGGGAGATTCCTGCAAGGTTGCAGTTCGCGGCCCGAGAAGCACTCTCCGGCCAACATGCCCAATATCCAGCAACAGCTCCCAAAGCGAAGGAGCCAGGACCCAAAGACCTAGCTGGCCTGAAGGGCCCCCAGAAGGCCACCAAGCAGCCCCTCTCCATTTGGGTCTGGGGGCTTTCGTTGGGCATGTATACCTGAGAGGTACCAGCAAGTTACAGTTCGCGGCCCGAGAAGCACTCTCCGCCCAACATGCCCAACTGCAGCAACAGCTCCCAAACCGAAGGAGCCAGGACCCAAAGACCTAGCTGGCCTGAAGGGCCCCCAGGGGGCCCCCAAGCAGCCCCTCTCCATTTGGGTCTGGGGGTTTTCGTTGGGCCGGGAACCTGGGAGGTACCTGCAAGGTTGCAGTTCGCGGCCCGAGAAGCACTCTCCGGCCAACATGCCCAACTGCAGCAACAGCTCCCAAACCGAAGGAGCCAGGACCCAAAGACCTAGCTGGCCTGAAGGGCCCCCAGGGGGGCCCCCAAGCAGCCCCTCTCAATTTGGGTCTGGGGGCTTTCGTTGGGCATGGAACCTGGGAGAATCCTGCAAGGTTGCAGTTCGCGGCCCGAGAAGCACTCTCCGGCCAACATGCCCAACTGCAGCAACAGCTCCCAAACCGAAGGAGCCAGGACCCAAAGACCTAGCTGGCCTGAAGGGCCCCCAGGGGGCCCCCAAGCAGCCCCTCTCCATTTGGGTCTGGGGGCTTTCGTTGGGCCGGGAACCTGGGAGATTCCTGCAAGGTTGCAGTTCGCGGCCCGAGAAGCACTCTCCGGCCAACATGCCCAACTGCAGCAACAGCTCCCAAACCGAAGGAGCCAGGACCCAAAGACCTAGCTGGCCTGAAGGGCCCCCAGGGGGCCCCCAAGCAGCCCCTCTCCATTTGGGTCTGGGGGCTTTCTTTAGGCTGAGCACCTGGGAGATTCCTGCAAGGTTGCAGTTCGCGGCCCGAGAAGCACTCTCCGGCCAACATTCCAAACTGCAGCAACAGCTCCCAAAGCGAAGGAGCCAGGACCCAAAGACCTAGCTGGCCTGAAGGGCCCCCAGGGGGCCCCCAAGCAGCCCCTCTCAATTTGGGTCTGGGGGCTTTCGTTGGGCCGGGAACCTGGGAGATTCCTGCAAGGTTGCAGTTCGCGGCCCGAGAAGCACTCTCCGGCCAACATGCCCAACTGCAGCAACAGCTCCCAAAGCGAAGGAGCCAGGACTCAAAGACCTAGCTGGCCTGAAGGGCCCCCAGGGGGCCCCCAAGCAGCCCCTCTCAATTTGGGTCTGGGGGCTTTCGTTGGGCCGGGAACCTGGGAGATTCCTTCAAGGTTGCAGTTCGCGGCCAGAGAAGCACTCTCCGGCCAACATGCACATCGTCAAAAACAGCTCCCAAACCGAAGGAGCCAGGACCCAAAGACCTAGCTGGCCTGAAGGGCCCCCAGGGGGCCCCCAAGCAGCCCCTCTCAATTTGGGTCTGGGGGCTTTCTTTAGGCTGAGAACCTGGGAGATACCTGCAAGGTTGCAGTTTGCGGCCGGAGAAGCACTCTCCGGCCAACATGCCCAATATCCAGCAACAGATCCCAAAGCGAAGGAGCCAGGACCCAAAGACGTAGCTGGCCTGAAGGGCCCCCAGAAGGCCACCAAGCAGCCCCTCTCCATTTGGGTCTGGGGGCTTTCGTTGGGCATGTATACCTGAGAGGTACCTGCAAGTTACAGTTTGCGGCCCGAGAAGCACTCTCCGCCCAACATGCCCAACTGCAGCAACAGCTCCCAAAGCGAAGGAGCCAGGACCCAAAGACCTAGCTGGCCTGAAGGGCCCCCAGGGGGCCCCCAGGCAGCACCTCTCAATTTGGGTCTGGGGGCTTTCGTTGGGCCGGGAACCTGGGAGAATCCTGCAAGGTTGCAGTTCGCGGCCCGAGAAGCACTCTCCGGCCAACTTGCCCAACTGCAGCAACAGCTCCCAAACCGAAGGAGCCAGGACCCAAAGACCTAGCTGGCCTGAAGGGCCCCCAGGGGGGCCCCAAGCAGCCCCTCTCAATTTGGGTCTGGGGGCTTTCGTTGGGCCTGGAACCTGGGAGAATCCTGCAAGGTTGCAGTTCGCGGCCCGAGAAGCACTCTCCGGCCAACTTGCCCAACTGCAGCAACAGCTCCCAAACCGAAGGAGCCAGGACCCAAAGACCTAGCTGGCCTGAAGGGCCCCCAGGGGCCCCCAAGCAGCCCCTCTCAATTTGGGTCTGGGGGCTTTCGTTGGGCATGGAACCTGGGAGATTCCTGCAAGGTTGCAGTTCGCGGCCCGAGAAGCACTCTCCGCCCAACATGCCCAACTGCAGCAACAGCTCCCAAACCGAAGGAGCCAGGACCCAAAGACCTAGCTGGCCTGAAGGGCCCCCAGGGGGCCCCCAACGAGCTCCTCTCCATTTGGGTCTGGGGGCTTTAGTTGGGCCGGGAACCTGGGAGGTACCTGCAAGGTTGCAGTTCGTGGCCGGAGAAGCACTCTCCGGCCAACATGCCCAACTGCAGCAACAGCTCCCAAACCGAAGGAGCCAGGACCCAAAGACCTAGCTGCCCTGAAGGGCCTCCAGGGGGCCCCCAAGCAGCCCCTCTCCATTTGGGTCTGGGGGCTTTTGTTGGGCCGGGAACCTGGGAGATTCCTGCAAGGTTGCAGTTCGCGGCCCGAGAAGCACTCTCCGGCCAACATGCCCAATATCCAGCAACAGCTCCCAAAGCGAAGGAGCCAGGACCCAAAGACCTAGCTGGCCTGAAGGGCCCCCAGAAGGCCACCAAGCAGCCCCTCTCCATTTGGGTCTGGGGGCTTTCGTTGGGCATGTATACCTGAGAGGTACCTGCAAGTTACAGTTCGCGGCCCGAGAAGCACTCTCCGGCCAACATGCCCAACTGCAGCAACAGCTCCCAAAGCGAAGGAGCCAGGACCCAAAGACCTAGCTGGCCTGAAGGGCCCCCAGGGGGCCCCCAAGCAGCCCCTCTCCATTTGGGTCTGGGGGTTTTCGTTGGGCCGGGAACCTGGGAGGTACCTGCAAGGTTGCAGTTCGCGGCCCGAGAAGCACTCTCCGGCCAACATGCCCAACTGCAGCAACAGCTCCCAAACCGAAGGAGCCAGGACCCAAAGACCTAGCTGGCCTGAAGGGCCCCCAGGGGGCCCCCAAGCAGCCCCTCTCAATTTGGGTCTGGGGGATTTCTTTGGGCCGGGAACCTGGGAGAATCCTGCAAGGTTGCAGTTCGCGGCCCGAGAAGCACTCTCCGGCCAACATGCCCAACTGCAGCAACAGCTCCCAAACCGAAGGAGCCAGGACCCAAAGACCTAGCTGGCCTGAAGGGGGCCCAGGTGGCCCCCAAGCAGCACCTCTCAATTTGGGTCTGGGGGCTTTCGTTGGGCTGGGAACCTGGGAGGTACCTGCAAGGTTGCAGTTCGCGGCCCGAGAAGCACTCTCCGGCCAACATGCCCAACTGCAGCAACAGCTCCCAAACCGAAGGAGCCAGGACCCAAAGACCTAGCTGGCCTGAAGGGCCCCCAGGGGGCCCCCAAGCAGCCCCTCTCCATTTGGGTCTGGGGGCTTTCGTTGGGCCGGGAACCTGGGAGATTCCTGCAAGGTTGCAGTTCGCGGCCCGAGAAGCACTCTCCGGCCAACATGGCCAACTGCAGCAACAGCTCCCAAACCGAATGAGCCAGGACACAAAGACCTAGCTGGCCGGAAGGGCCCCCAGGGGGCCCCCAAGTAGCCCCTCTCCATTTGGGTCTGGGGGCTTTCTTTAGGCTGAGAACCTGGGAGATACCAGCAAGGTTGCAGTTCGCGGCCCGAGAAGCACTCTCCGGCCAACATGCCCAACTGCAGCAACAGCTCCCAAAGCGAAGGAGCCAGGACCCAAAGACCTAGCTGGCCTGAAGGGCCCCCAGGGGGCCCCCAAGCAGCCCCTCTCCATTTGGGTCTGGGGGTTTTCGTTGGGCCGGGAACCTGGGAGGTACCTGCAAGGTTGCAGTTCGCGGCCCGAGAAGCACTCTCCGGCCAACATGCCCAACTGCAGCAACAGCTCCCAAAGCGAATGAGCCAGGACCCAAAGACCTAGCTGGCCTGAAGGGCCCCCAGGGGGCCCCCAAGCAGCCCCTCTCCATTTGGGTCTGGGGGCTTTCGTTGGGCCGGGAACCTGGGAGATTCCTGCAAGGTTGCAGTTCGCGGCCCGAGAAGCACTCTCCGGCCAACATGCCCAACTGCAGCAACAGCTCCCAAACCGAAGGAGCCAGGACCCAAAGACCTAGCTGGCCTGAAGTGCCCCCAGGGGGCCCCCAAGTAGCCCCTCTCCATTTGGGTCTGGGGGCTTTCTTTAGGCTGAGAACCTGGGAGATACCAGCAAGGTTGCAGTTCGCGGCCCGAGAAGCACTCTCCGGCCAACATGCCCAATATCCAGCAACAGCTCCCAAAGCGAAGGAGCCAGGACCCAAAGACCTAGCTGGCCTGAAGGGCCCCCAGAAGGCCACCAAGCAGCCCCTCTCCATTTGGGTCTGGGGGCTTTCGTTGGGCATGTATACCTGAGAGGTACCTGCAAGTTACAGTTCGCGGCCCGAGAAGCACTCTCCGGCCAACATGCCCAACTGCAGCAACAGCTCCCAAAGCGAAGGAGCCAGGACCCAAAGACCTAGCTGGCCTGAAGGGCCCCCAGGGGGCCCCCAAGCAGCCCCTCTCCATTTGGGTCTGGGGGTTTTCGTTGGGCCCGGAACCTGGGAGGTACCTGCAAGGTTGCAGTTCGCGGCCCGAGAAGCACTCTCCGGCCAACATGCCCAACTGCAGCAACAGCTCCCAAAGCGAAGGAGCCAGGACCCAAAGACCTAGCTGGCCTGAAGGGCCCCCATGGGGCCCCCAAGCAGCCCCTCTCAATTTGGGTCTGGGGGCTTTCGTTGGGCCGGGAACCTGGGAGAATCCTGCAAGGTTGCAGTTCGCGGCCCGAGAAGCACTCTCCGGCCAACATGCCCAACTGCAGCAACAGCTCCCAAACCGAAGGAGCCAGGACCCAAAGACCTAGCTGGCCTGAAGGGGCCCCAGGGGGCCCCAAAGCAGCACCTCTCAATTTGGGTCTGGGGGCTTTCGTTGGGCCGGGAACCTGGGAGGTACCTGCAAGGTTGCAGTTCGCGGCCCGAGAAGCACTCTCCGGCCAACATGCCCAAGTGCAGCAACAGCTCCCAAACCGAAGGAGCCAGGACCCAAAGACCTAGCTGGCCTGAAGGGCCCCCAGGGGGGCCCCAAGCAGCCCCTCTCAATTTGGGTCTGGGGGCTTTCGTTGGGCCGGGAACCTGGGAGGTACCTGCAAGTTACAGTTCGCGGCCCGAGAAGCACTCTCCGGCCAACATGCCCAACTGCAGCAACAGCTCCCAAAGCGAAGGAGCCAGGACCCAAAGACCTAGCTGGCCTGAAGGGCCCCCAGGGGGCCCCCAAGCAGCCCCTCTCCATTTGGGTCTGGGGGTTTTCGTTGGGCCGGGAACCTGGGAGGTACCTGCAAGGTTGCAGTTCGCGGCCCGAGAAGCACTCTCCGGCCAACATGCCCAACTGCAGCAACAGCTCCCAAACCGAAGGAGCCAGGACCCAAAGACCTAGCTGGCCTGAAGTGCCCCCAGGGGGCCACCAAGCAGCCCCTCTCCATTTGGGTCTGGGGGCTTTCTTTAGGCTGAGAACCTGGGAGATACCAGCGAGGTTGCAGTTCGCGGCCCGAGAAGCATTCTCTGGCCAACATGCCCAACTGCAGCAACAGCTCCCAAAGCGAATGAGCCAGGACACAAAGACCTAGCTGGCCTGAAGGGCCCCCAGGGGGCCCCCAAGCAGCCCCTCTCCATTTGGGTCTGGGGGCTTTCGTTGGGCCGGGAACCTGGGAGATTCCTGCAAGGTTGCAGTTCGCGGCCCGAGAAGCACTCTCCGGCCAACATGCCCAACTGCAGCAACAGCTCCCAAAGTGAAGGAGCCAGGACCCAAAGACCTAGCTGGCCTGAAGTGCCCCCAGGGGGCCCCCAAGCAGCCCCTCTCCATTTGGGTCTGGGGGCTTTCGTTGGGCATGGAACCTGGGAGATTCCTGCAAGGTTGCAGTTCGCGGCCCGAGAAGCACTCTCCGGCCAACATGCCCAACTGCAGCAACAGCTCCCAAACCGAAGGAGCCAGGACCCAAAGACCTAGCTGGCCTGAAGGGCCCCCATGGGGCCCCCAACGAGCTTCTCTCCATTTGGGTCTGGGGGCTTTAGTTGGGCCGGGAACCTGGGAGGTACCTGCAAGGTTGCAGTTCGCGGCCCGAGAAGCACTCTCCGGCCAACATGCCCAACTGCAGCAACAGCTCCCAAACCGAATGAGCCAGGACCCAAAGACCTAGCTGCCCTGAAGGGCCTCCAGGGGGCCCCCAAGCAGCCCCTCTCCATTTGGGTCTGGGGGCTTTTGTTGGGCTGGGAACCTGGGAGATTCCTGCAAGGTTGCAGTTCGAGGCCCGAGAAGCACTCTCCGGCCAACATGCCCAACTGCAGCAACAGCTCCCAAACCGAATGAGCCAGGACACAAAGACCTAGCTGGCCTGAAGGGCCCCCAGGGGGCCCCCAAGGAGCCCCTCTCCATTTGGGTCTGGGGGCTTTCTTTAGGCTGAGAACCTGGGAGATACCAGCAAGGTTGCAGTTCGCGGCCCGAGAAGCACTCTCCGGCCAACATGCCCAATATCCAGCAACAGATCCCAAAGCGAAGGAGCCAGGACCCAAAGACCTAGCTGGCCTGAAGGGCCCCCAGAAGGCCACCAAGCAGCCCCTCTCCATTTGGGTCTGGGGGCTTTCTTTGGGCCTGTATACCTGAGAGGTACCTGCAAGTTACAGTTCGCGGCCCGAGAAGCACTCTCCCGCCAACATGCCCAACTGCAGCAACAGCTCCCAAAGCGAAGGAGCCAGGACCCAAAGACCTAGCTGGCCTGAAGGGCCCCCAGGGGGCCCCCAAGCAGCCCCTCTCCAGTTGGGTCTGGGGGTTTTCGTTGGGCCGGGAACCTGGGAGGTACCTGCAAGGTTGCAGTTCGCGGCCCGAGAAGCACTCTCCGGCCAACATGCCCAACTGCAGCAACAGCTCCCAAAGCGAAGGAGCCAGGACCCAAAGACCTAGCTGGCCTGAAGGGCCCCCAGGGGGCCCCCAAGCAGCCCCTCTCAATTTGGGTCTGGGGGCTTTCGTTGGGCCGGGAACCTGGGAGAATCCTGCAAGGTTGCAGTTCGCGGCCCGAGAAGCACTCTCCGGCCAACATGCCCAACTGCAGCAACAGCTCCCAAACCGAAGGAGCCAGGACCCAAAGACCTAGCTGGCCTGAAGGGGCCCCAGGGGGCCCCCAAGCAGCACCTCTCAATTTGGGTCTGGGGGCTTTCGTTGGGCCGGGAACCTGGGAGGTACCTGCAAGGTTGCAGTTCGCGGCCCGAGAAGCACTCTCCGGCCAACATGCCCAAGTGCAGCAACAGCTCCCAAAACGAAGGAGCCAGGACCCAAAGACCTAGCTGGCCTGAAGGGCCCCCAGGGGGCCCCCAAGCAGCCCCTCTCCATTTGGGTCTGGGGGCTTTCGTTGGGCCGGGAACCTGGGAGATTCCTTCAAGGTTGCAGTTCGAGGCCCGAGAAGCACTCTCCGGCCAACATGCCCAACTGCAGCAACAGCTCCCAAACCGAATGAGCCAGGACACAAAGACCTAGCTGGCCGGAAGGGCCCCCAGGGGGCCCCCAAGTAGCCCCTCTTCATTTGGGTCTGGGGGCTTTCTTTAGGCTGAGAACCTGGGAGATACCAGCAAGGTTGCAGTTCGCGGCCCGAGAAGCACTCTCCGGCCAACATGCCCAATATCCAGCAACACCTCCCAAAGCGAAGGAGCCAGGACCCAAAGACCTAGCTGGCCTGAAGGGCCCCCAGGGGGGCCCCAAGCAGCCCCTCTCAATTTGGGTCTGGGGGCTTTCGTTGGGCCGGGAACCTGGGAGGTACCTGCAAGTTACAGTTCGCGGCCCGAGAAGCACTCTCCGGCCAACATGCCCAACTGCAGCAACAGCTCCCAAAGCGAAGGAGCCAGGACCCAAAGACCTAGCTGGCCTGAAGGGCCCCCAGGGGGCCCCCAAGCAGCCCCTCTCCATTTGGGTCTGGGGGTTTTCGTTGGGCCGGGAACCTGGGAGGTACCTGCAAGGTTGCAGTTCGCGGCCCGAGAAGCACTCTCCGGCCAACATGCCCAACTGCAGCAACAGCTCCCAAAGCGAATGAGCCAGGACCCAAAGACCTAGCTGGCCTGAAGGGCCCCCAGGGGGCCCCCAAGCAGCCCCTCTCAATTTGGGTCTGGGGGCTTTCGTTGGGCCGGGAACCTGGGAGATTCCTGCAAGGTTGCAGTTCGCGGCCCGAGAAGCACTCTCCGGCCAACATGCCCAACTGCAGCAACAGCTCCCAAACCGAAGGAGCCAGGACCCAAAGACCTAGCTGGCCTGAAGTGCCCCCAGGGGGCCCCCAAGTAGCCCCTCTCCATTTGGGTCTGGGGGCTTTCTTTAGGCTGAGAACCTGGGAGATACCAGCAAGGTTGCAGTTCGCGGCCCGAGAAGCACTCTCCGGCCAACATGCCCAATATCCAGCAACAGCTCCCAAAGCGAAGGAGCCAGGACCCAAAGACCTAGCTGGCCTGAAGGGCCCCCAGAAGGCCACCAAGCAGCCCCTCTCCATTTGGGTCTGGGGGCTTTCGTTGGGCATGTATACCTGAGAGGTACCTGCAAGTTACAGTTCGCGGCCCGAGAAGCACTCTCCGGCCAACATGCCCAACTGCAGCAACAGCTCCCAAAGCGAAGGAGCCAGGACCCAAAGACCTAGCTGGCCTGAAGGGCCCCCAGGGGGCCACCAAGCAGCCCCTCTCCATTTGGGTCTGGGGGTTTTCGTTGGGCCGGGAACCTGGGAGGTACCTGCAAGGTTGCAGTTCGCGGCCCGAGAAGCACTCTCCGGCCAACGTGCCCAACTGCAGCAACAGCTCCCAAACCGAAGGAGCCAGGACCCAAAGACCTAGCTGGCCTGAAGGGCCCCCATGGGGCCCCCAAGCAGCCCCTCTCAATTTGGGTCTGGGGGCTTTCGTTGGGCCGGGAACCTGGGAGAATCCTGCAAGGTTGCAGTTCGCGGCCCGAGAAGCACTCTCCGGCCAACATGCCCAAGTGCAGCAACAGCTCCCAAACCGAAGGAGCCAGGACCCAAAGACCTAGCTGGCCTGAAGGGGCCCCAGGGGGCCCCCAAGCAGCACCTCTCAATTTGGGTCTGGGGGCTTTCGTTGGGCCGGGAACCTGGGAGGTACCTGCAAGGTTGCAGTTCGCGGCCCGAGAAGCACTCTCCGGCCAACATGCCCAAGTGCAGCAACAGCTCCCAAACCGAAGGAGCCAGGACCCAAAGACCTAGCTGGCCTGAAGGGCCCCCAGGGGGGCCCCAAGCAGCCCCTCTCAATTTGGGTCTGGGGGCTTTCGTTGGGCCGGGAACCTGGGAGGTACCTGCAAGTTACAGTTCGCGGCCCGAGAAGCACTCTCCGGCCAACATGCCCAACTGCAGCAACAGCTCCCAAAGCGAAGGAGCCAGGACCCAAAGACCTAGCTGGCCTGAAGGGCCCCCAGGGGGCCCCCAAGCAGCCCCTCTCCATTTGGGTCTGGGGGTTTTCGTTGGGCCGGGAACCTGGGAGGTACCTGCAAGGTTGCAGTTCGCGGCCCGAGAAGCACTCTCCGGCCAACATGCCCAACTGCAGCAACAGCTCCCAAACCGAAGGAGCCAGGACCCAAAGACGTAGCTGGCCTGAAGGGCCCCCAGGGAGGCCCCCAAGCAGCCCCTCTCAATTTGGGTCTGGGGGCTTTCGTTGGGCATGGAACCTGGGAGAATCCTGCAAGGTTGCAGTTCGCGGCCCGAGAAGCACTCTCCGGCCAACATGCCCAACTGCAGCAACAGCTCCCAAACCGAAGGAGCCAGGACCCAAAGACCTAGCTGGCCTGAAGGGCCCCCAGGGGGCCCCCAAGCAGCCCCTCTCCATTTGGGTCTGGGGGCTTTCGTTGGGCCGGGAACCTGGGAGGTACCTGCAAGGTTGCAGTTCGCGGCCCGAGAAGCACTCTCCGGCCAACATGCCCAACTGCAGCAACAGCTCCCAAACCGAAGGAGCCAGGACCCAAAGACCTAGCTGGCCTGAAGTGCCCCCAGGGGGCCACCAAGCAGCCCCTCTCCATTTGGGTCTGGGGGCTTTCTTTAGGCTGAGAACCTGGGAGATACCAGCGAGGTTGCAGTTCGCGGCCCGAGAAGCATTCTCCGGCCAACATGCCCAACTGCAGCAACAGCTCCCAAAGCGAATGAGCCAGGACACAAAGACCTAGCTGGCCTGAAGGGCCCCCAGGGGGCCCCCAAGCAGCCCCTCTCCATTTGGGTCTGGGGGCTTTCGTTGGGCCGGGAACCTGGGAGATTCCTGCAAGGTTGCAGTTCGCGGCCCGAGAAGCACTCTCCGGCCAACATGCCCAACTGCAGCAACAGCTCCCAAAGTGAAGGAGCCAGGACCCAAAGACCTAGCTGGCCTGAAGTGCCCCCAGGGGGCCCCCAAGCAGCCCCTCTCCATTTGGGTCTGGGGGCTTTCGTTGGGCATGGAACCTGGGAGATTCCTGCAAGGTTGCAGTTCGCGGCCCGAGAAGCACTCTCCGGCCAACATGCCCAACTGCAGCAACAGCTCCCAAAGCGAAGGAGCCAGGACCCAAAGACCTAGCTGGCCTGAAGGGCCCCCATGGGGCCCCCAACGAGCTTCTCTCCATTTGGGTCTGGGGGCTTTAGTTGGGCCGGGAACCTGGGAGGTACCTGCAAGGTTGCAGTTCGCGGCCCGAGAAGCACTCTCCGGCCAACATGCCCAACTGCAGCAACAGCTCCCAAACCGAATGAGCCAGGACCCAAAGACCTAGCTGCCCTGAAGGGCCTCCAGGGGGCCCCCAAGCAGCCCCTCTCCATTTGGGTCTGGGGGCTTTTGTTGGGCTGGGAACCTGGGAGATTCCTGCAAGGTTGCAGTTCGAGGCCCGAGAAGCACTCTCCGGCCAACATGCCCAACTGCAGCAAGAGCTCCCAAACCGAATGAGCCAGGACACAAAGACCTAGCTGGCCTGAAGGGCCCCCAGGGGGCCCCCAAGGAGCCCCTCTTTATTTGGGTCTGGGGGCTTTCTTTAGGCTGAGAACCTGGGAGATACCAGCAAGGTTGCAGTTCGCGGCCCGAGAAGCACTCTCCGGCCAACATGCCCAATATCCAGCAACAGCTCCCAAAGCGAAGGAGCCAGGACCCAAAGACCTAGCTGGCCTGAAGGGCCCCCAGAAGGCCACCAAGCAGCCCCTCTCCATTTGGGTCTGGGGGCTTTCTTTGGGCATGTATACCTGAGAGGTACCTGCAAGTTACAGTTCGCAGCCCGAGAAGCACTCTCCGGCCAACATGCCCAACTGCAGCAACAGCTCCCAAAGCGAAGGAGCCAGGACCCAAAGACCTAGCTGGCCTGAAGGGCCCCCAGGGGGCCCCCAAGCAGCCCCTCTCCATTTGGGTCTGGGGGTTTTCGTTGGGCCGGGAACCTGGGAGGTACCTGCAAGGTTGCAGTTCGCGGCCCGAGAAGCACTCTCCGGCCAACATGCCCAACTGCAGCAACAGCTCCCAAAGCGAAGGAGCCAGGACCCAAAGACCTAGCTGGCCTGAAGGGCCCCCAGGGGGCCCCCAAGCAGCCCCTCTCAATTTGGGTCTGGGGGCTTTCGTTGGGCCGGGAACCTGGGAGAATCCTGCAAGGTTGCAGTTCGCGGCCCGAGAAGCACTCTCCGGCCAACATGCCCAACTGCAGCAACAGCTCCCAAACCGAAGGAGCCAGGACCCAAAGACCTAGCTGGCCTGAAGGGGCCCCAGGGGGCCCCCAAGCAGCACCTCTCAATTTGGGTCTGGGGGCTTTCGTTGGGCCGGGAACCTGGGAGGTACCTGCAAGGTTGCAGTTCGCGGCCCGAGAAGCACTCTCCGGCCAACATGCCCAAGTGCAGCAACAGCTCCCAAAACGAAGGAGCCAGGACCCAAAGACCTAGCTGGCCTGAAGGGCCCCCAGGGGGCCCCCAAGCAGCCCCTCTCCATTTGGGTCTGGGGGCTTTCGTTGGGCCGGGAACCTGGGAGATTCCTGCAAGGTTGCAGTTCGAGGCCCGAGAAGCACTCTCCGGCCAACATGCCCAACTGCAGCAACAGCTCCCAAACCGAATGAGCCAGGACACAAAGACCTAGCTGGCCGGAAGGGCCCCCAGGGGGCCCCCAAGTAGCCCCTCTCCATTTGGGTCTGGGGGCTTTCTTTAGGCTGAGAACCTGGGAGATTCCTGCAAGGTTGCAGTTCGCGGCCCGAGAAGCACTCTCCGGCCAACATGCCCAATATCCAGCAACACCTCCCAAAGCGAAGGAGCCAGGACCCAAAGACCTAGCTGGCCTGAAGGGCCCCCAGAAGGCCACCAAGCAGCCCCTCTCCATTTGGGTCTGGGGGCTTTCGTTGGGCATGTATACCTGAGAGGTACCTGCAAGTTACAGTTCGCGGCCCGAGAAGCACTCTCCGCCCAACATGCCCAACTGCAGCAACAGCTCCCAAAGCGAAGGAGCCAGGACCCAAAGACCTAGCTGGCCTGAAGTGCCCCCAGGGGGCCCCCAAGCAGCCCCTCTCCATTTGGGTCTGGGGGTTTTTGTTGGGCCGGGAACCTGGGAGGTACCTGCAAGGTTGCAGTTCGCGGCCCGAGAAGCACTCTCCGGCCAACATGCCCAACTGCAGCAACAGCTCCCAAACCGAAGGAGCCAGGACCCAAAGACCTATCTGGCCTGAAGGGCCCCCAGGGGGGCCCCCAAGCAGCCCCTCTCAATTTGGGTCTGGGGGGTTTCGTTGGGCATGGAACCTGGGATAATCCTGCAAGGTTGCAGTTCGCGGCCCGAGAAGCACTCTCCGGCCAACATGCCCAACTGCAGCAACAGCTCCCAAAGCGAAGGAGCCAGGACCCAAAGACCTAGCTGGCCTGAAGTGCCCCCAGGGGGCCCCCAAGCAGCCCCTCTCCATTTGGGTCTGGGGGCTTTCTTTAGGCTGAGAACCTGGGAGATACCAGCAAGGTTGCAGTTCGCGGCCCGAGAAGCACTCTCCGGCCAACATGCCCAACTGCAGCAACAGCTCCCAAACCGAAGGAGCCAGGACCCAAAGACCTAGCTGGCCTGAAGGGGCCCCAGGGGGGCCCCAAGCAGCCCCTCTCAATTTGGGTCTGGGTGCTTTCGTTGGGCCGGGAACCTGGGAGGTACCTGCAAGGTTGCAGTTCGCGGCCCGAGAAGCACTCTCCGGCCAACATGCCCAACTGCAGCAACAGCTCCCAAAGCGAAGGAGCCAGGCCACAAAGACCTAGCTGGCCTGAAGGGCCCCCAGGGGGCCCCCAAGCAGCCCCTCTCCATTTGGGTCTGGGGGCTTTCGTTGGGCCGGGAACCTGGGAGAATCCTGCAAGGTTGCAGTTCGCGGCCCGAGAAGCACTCTCCGGCCAACATGCCCAACTGCAGCAACAGCTCCCAAACCGAAGGAGCCAGGACACAAAGACCTAGCTGGCCTGAAGGGCCCCCAGGGGGCCCCCAAGCAGCCCCTCTCAATTTGGGTCTGGGGGCTTTCGTTGGGCCGGGAACCTGGGAGAATCCTGCAAGGTTGCAGTTCGCGGCCCGAGAAGCACTCTCCGGCCAACATGCCCAACTGCAGCAACAGCTCCCAAACCGAAGGAGCCAGGACCCAAAGACCTAGCTGGCCTGAAGGGCACCCATGGGGCCCCCAAGCAGCCCCTCTCCATTTGGGTCTGGGGGCTTTTGTTGGGCCGGGAACCTGGGAGATTCCTGCAAGGTTGCAGTTCCCGGCCGGAGAAGCACTCTCCGGCCAACATGCCCAACTGCAGCAACAGCTCCCAAACCGAATGAGCCAGGACACAAAGACCTAGCTGGCCTGAAGGGCCCCCAGGGGGCCCCCAAGCAGCCCCTCTCAATTTGGGTCTGGGGGCTTTCGTTGGGCCGGGAATCTGGGAGATTCCTGCAAGGTTGCAGTTCGCGGCCCGAGAAGCACTCTCCGGCCAACATGCCCAACTGCAGCAACAGCTCCCAAAGCGAAGGAGCCAGGACCCAAAGACCTAGCTGGCCTGAAGGGCCCCCAGGGGGCCCCCAAGCAGCCCCTCTCCATTTGGGTCTGGGGGCTTTCGTTGGGCCGGGAACCTGGGAGGTACATGCAAGGTTGCAGTTCGCGGCCCGAGAAGCACTCTCCGGCCAACATGCCCAACTGCAGCAACAGCTCCCAAAGCGAAGGAGCCAGGACCCAAAGAGCTAGCTGGCCTGAAGGGCCCCCAGGGGGCCCCCAAGCAGCCCCTCTCCATTTGGGTCTGGGTGCTTTCGTTGGGCCGGGAACCTGGGAGATTCCTTCAAGGTTGCAGTTCGCGGCCCGAGAAGCACTCTCCGGCCAACATGCCCAACTGCAGCAACAGCTCCCAAAGCGAAGGAGCCAGGACCCAAAGACCTAGCTGGCCTGAAGGGCCCCCAGGGGGCCCCCAAGCAGCCCCTCTCCATTTGGGTCTGGGGGCTTTCGTTGGGCCGGGAACCTGGGAGGTACCTGCAAGGTTGCAGTTCGCGGCCCGAGAAGCACTCTCCGGCCAACATGCCCAACTGCAGCAACAGCTCCCAAAGCGAAGGAGCCAGGACCCAAAGACCTAGCTGGCCTGAAGGGCCCCCAGGGGGCCCCCAAGCAGCCCCTCTCAATTTGGGTCTGGGGGCTTTCGTTGGGCCGGGAACCTGGGAGGTACCTGCAAGGTTGCAGTTCGCGGCCCGAGAAGCACTCTCCGGCCAACATGCCCAACTGCAGCAACAGCTCCCAAAGCGAAGGAGCCAGGACCCAAAGACCTAGCTGGCCTGAAGGGCCCCCAGGGGGCCACCAAGCAGCCCCTCTCCATTTGGGTCTGGGGGCTTTCGTTGGGCATGGATACCTGAGAGGTACCTGCAAGGTTACAGTTCGCGGCCCGAGAAGCACTCTCCGGCCAACATGCCCAACTGCAGCAACAGCTCCCAAAGTGAAGGAGCCAGGACCCAAAGACCTAGCTGGCCTGAAGGGCCCCGAGGGGGCCCCCAAGCAGCCCCTCTCCATTTGGGTCTGGGGGCTTTCGTTGGGCCGGGAACCTGAGAGGTACCTGCAAGGTTGCAGTTCGCGGCCCGAGAAGCACTCTCCGGCCAACATGCCCAACTGCAGCAACAGCTCCCAAAGCGAAGGAGCCAGGACCCAAAGACCTAGCTGGCCTGAAGGGCCCCCAGGGGGCCCCCAAGCAGCCCCTCTCAATTTGGGTCTGGGGGCTTTCGTTGGGCATGGATACCTGAGAGGTACCTGCAAGGTTACAGTTCGCGGCCCGAGAAGCACTCTCCGGCCAACATGCCCAACTGCAGCAACAGCTCCCAAACCGAAGGAGCCAGGACCCAAAGACCTAGCTGGCCTGAAGGGCCCCCAGGGGGCCCCCAAGCAGCCCCTCTCCATTTGGGTCTGGGGGCTTTTGTTGGGCCGGGAACCTGGGAGATTCATGCAAGGTTGCAGTTCGCGGCCCGAGAAGCACTCTCCGGCCAACATGCCCAACGTCAACAACAGCTCCCAAACCGAAGGAGCCAGGACCCAAAGAGCTAGCTGGCCTGAAGGGCCCCCAGGGGGGCCCCAAGCAGCCCCTCTCCATTTGGGTCTGGGGGCTTTCGTTGGGCCGGGAACCTGGGAGATTCCTGCAAGGTTGCAGTTCGCGGCCCGAGAAGCACTCTCCGGCCAACATGCCCAACTGCAGCAACAGCTCCCAAACCGAAGGAGCCAGGACCCAAAGACCTAGCTGGCCTGAAGGGCCCCCAGGGGGCCCCCAAGCAGCCCCTCTCCATTTGGGTCTGGGGGCTTTCTTTAGGCTGAGAACCTGGAAGAATCCTGCAAGAATGCAGTTCGCGGCCCGAGAAGCACTCTCCGGCCAACATGCCCAACTGCAGCAACAGCTCCAAAAGCGAAGGAGCCAGGACCCAAAGACCTAGCTGGCCTGAAGGGCCCCCAGAGGGCCCCCAAGCAGCCCCTCTCAATTTTGGTCTGGGGGCTTTCGTTGGGCCGGGAACCTGGGAGGTACCTGCAAGGTTGCAGTTCGCGGCCCGAGAAGCACTCTCCGGCCAACATGGCCAACTGCAGCAACAGCTCCCAAAGCGAAGGAGCCAGGACCCAAAGACCTAGCTGGCCTGAAGGGCCCCCAGAAGGCCACCAAGCAGCCCCTCTCAATTTGGGTCTGGGGGCTTTCGTTGGGCATGGATACCTGAGAGGTACCTGCAAGATTACAGTTCGCGGCCCGAGAAGCACTCTCCGGCCAACATGCCCAACTGCAGCAACAGCTCCCAAACCGAAGGAGCCAGGACCCAAAGACCTAGCTGGCCTGAAGGGCCCCCAGGGGGCCCCCAAGCAGCCCCTCTCCATTTGGGTCTGGGGGCTTTCGTTGGGCCGGGAACCTGGGAGATTCCTGCAAGGTTGCAGATCGCGGCCCGAGAAGCACTCTCCGGCCAACATGCCCAACTGCAGCAACAGCTCCCAAAGCGAAGGAGCCAGGACCCAAAGACCTAGCTGGCCTGAAGGGCCCCCAGGGGGCCCCCAAGCAGCCCCTCTCAATTTGGGTCTGGGGGCTTTCGTTGGGCCGGGAACCTGGGAGAATCCTGCAAGGTTGCAGTTCGCGGCCCGAGAAGCACTCTCCGGCCAACATGCCCAACTGCAGCAACAGCTCCCAAACCGAAGGAGCCAGGACCCAAAGAGCTAGCTGGCCTGAAGGGCCCCCAGGGGGCCCCCAAGCAGCCCCTCTCCATTTGGGTCTGGGGGCTTTCTTTAGGCTGAGAACCTGGGAGAATCCTGCAAGAATGCAGTTCGCGGCCCGAGAAGCACTCTCCGGCCAACATGCCCAACGTCAACAACAGCTCCCAAACCGAAGGAGCCAGGACACAAAGACCTAGCTGGCCTGAAGGGCCCCCAGGGGGCCCCCAAGCAGCCCCTCTCCATTTGGGTCTGGGGGCTTTTGTTGGGCCGGGAACCTGGGAGATACCAGCAAGGTTGCAGTTCGCGGCCCGAGAAGCACTCTCCGGCCAACATGCCCAATATCCAGCAACAGCTCCCAAAGCGAAGGAGCCAGGACCCAAAGACCTAGCTGGCCTGAAGGGCCCCCAGAAGGCCACCAAGCAGCCCCTCTCCATTTGGGTCTGGGGGCTTTCGTTGGGCATGTATACCTGAGAGGTACCTGCAAGTTACAGTTCGCGGCCCGAAAAGCACTCTCCGGCCAACATGCCCAACTGCAGCAACAGCTCCCAAACCGAAGGAGCCAGGACCCAAAGACCTAGCTGGCCTGAAGGGCCCCCAGGGGGGCCCCAAGCAGCCCCTCTCAATTTGGGTCTGGGGGCTTTCGTTGGGCCGGGAACCTGGGAGAATCCTGCAAGGTTGCAGTTCGCGGCCCGAGAAGCACTCTCCGGCCAACTTGCCCAACTGCAGCAACAGCTCCCAAACCGAATGAGCCAGGACACAAAGACCTAGCTGGCCTGAAGGGCCCCCAGGGGGCCCCCAAGCAGCCCCTCTCAATTTGGGTCTGGGGGCTTTCGTTGGGCCAGGAACCTGGGAGATTCCTTCAAGGTAGCAGTTCGCGGCCCGAGAAGCACTCTCCGGCCAACATGCCCAACTGCAGCAACAGCTCCCAAAGCGAAGGAGCCAGGACCCAAAGACCTAGCTGGCCTGAAGGGCCCCCAGGGGGCCCCCAAGCAGCCCCTCTCAATTTGGGTCTGGGGGCTTTCGTTGGGCCGGGAACCTGGGAGGTACCTGCAAGGTTGCAGTTCGCGGCCCGAGAAGCACTCTCCGGCCAACATGCCCAACTGCAGCAACAGCTCCCAAAGCGAAGGAGCCAGGACCCAAAGACCTAGCTGGCCTGAAGGGCCCCCAGGGGGCCCCCAAGCAGCCCCTCTCAATTTGGGTCTGGGGGCTTTCGTTGGGCCGGGAACCTGGGAGAATCCTGCAAGGTTGCAGTTCGCGGCCCGAGAAGCACTCTCCGGCCAACATGCCCAACTGCAGCAACAGCTCCCAAACCGAAGGAGCCAGGACCCAAAGAGCTAGCTGGCCTGAAGGGCCCCCAGGGGGCCCCCAAGCAGCCCCTCTCCATTTGGGTCTGGGGGCTTTCGTTGGGCCGGGAACCTGGGAGAATCCTGCAAGGTTGCAGTTCGCGGCCCGAGAAGCACTCTCCGGCCAACGTGCCCAACTGCAGCAACAGCTCCCAAAGCGAAGGAGCCAGGACCCAAAGAGCTAGCTGGCCTGAAGGGCCCCCAGGGGGCCCCCAAGCAGCCCCTCTCAATTTGGGTCTGGGGGCTTTCGTTGGGCCGGGAACCTGGGAGATTCCTTCAAGGTTGCAGTTCGCGGCCCGAGAAGCACTCTCCGCCCAACATGCCCAACTGCAGCAACAGCTCCCAAAGCGAAGGAGCCAGGACCCAAAGACCTAGCTGGCCTGAAGGGCCCCCAGGGGGCCCCCAAGCAGCCCCTCTCAATTTGGGTCTGGGGGCTTTCGTTGGGCCGGGAACCTGGTAGGTACCTGCAAGGTTGCAGTTCGCGGCCCGAGAAGCACTCTCCGGCCAACATGCCCAACTGCAGCAACAGCTCCCAAACCGAAGGAGCCAGGCCACAAAGACCTAGCTGGCCTGAAGGGCCCCCAGGGGGCCCCCAAGCAGCCCCTCTCCATTTGGGTCTGGGGGCTTTCGTTGGGCCGGGAACCTGGGAGAATCCTGCAAGGTTGCAGTTCGCGGCCCGAGAAGCACTCTCCGGCCAACATGCCCAACTGCAGCAACAGCTCCCAAACCGAAGGAGCCAGGACACAAAGACCTAGCTGGCCTGAAGGGCCCCCAGGGGGCCCCCAAGCAGCCCCTCTCAATTTGGGTCTGGGGGCTTTCGTTGGGCCGGGAACCTGGGAGAATCCTGCAAGGTTGCAGTTCGCGGCCCGAGAAGCACTCTCCGGCCAACATGCCCAACTGCAGCAACAGCTCCCAAAGCGAAGGAGCCAGGACCCAAAGACCTAGCTGGCCTGAAGGGCACCCATGGGGCCCCCAAGCAGCCCCTCTCCATTTGGGTCTGGGGGCTTTTGTTGGGCCGGGAACCTGGGAGATTCCTGCAAGGTTGCAGTTCCCGGCCGGAGAAGCACTCTCCGGCCAACATGCCCAACTGCAGCAACAGCTCCCAAACCGAATGAGCCAGGACACAAAGACCTAGCTGGCCTGAAGGGCCCCCAGGGGGCCCCCAAGCAGCCCCTCTCAATTTGGGACTGGGGGCTTTCGTTGGGCCGGAAATCTGGGAGATTCCTGCAAGGTTGCAGTTCGCGGCCCGAGAAGCACTCTCCGGCCAACATGCCCAACTGCAGCAACAGCTCCCAAAGCGAAGGAGCCAGGACCCAAAGACCTAGCTGGCCTGAAGGGCCCCCAGGGGGCCCCCAAGCAGCCCCTCTCCATTTGGGTCTGGGGGCTTTCGTTGGGCCGGGAACCTGGGAGGTACCTGCAAGGTTGCAGTTCGCGGCCCGAGAAGCACTCTCCGGCCAACATGCCCAACTGCAGCAACAGCTCCCAAAGCGAAGGAGCCAGGACCCAAAGAGCTAGCTGGCCTGAAGGGCCCCCAGGGGGCCCCCAAGCAGCCCCTCTCCATTTGGGTCTGGGTGCTTTCGTTGGGCCGGGAACCTGGGAGATTCCTTCAAGGTTGCAGTTCGCGGCCCGAGAAGCACTCTCCGGCCAACATGCCCAACTGCAGCAACAGCTCCCAAAGCGAAGGAGCCAGGACCCAAAGACCTAGCTGGCCTGAAGGGCCCCCAGGGGGCCCCCAAGCAGCCCCTCTCCATTTGGGTCTGGGGGCTTTCGTTGGGCCGGGAACCTGGGAGTTACCTGCAAGGTTGCAGTTCGCGGCCCGAGAAGCACTCTCCGGCCAACATGCCCAACTGCAGCAACAGCTCCCAAAGCGAAGGAGCCAGGACCCAAAGACCTAGCTGGCCTGAAGGGCCCCCAGGGGGCCCCCAAGCAGCCCCTCTCAATTTGGGTCTGGGGGCTTTCGTTGGGCCGGGAACCTGGGAGGTACCTGCAAGGTTGCAGTTCGCGGCCCGAGAAGCACTCTCCGGCCAACATGCCCAACTGCAGCAACAGCTCCCAAAGCGAAGGAGCCAGGACCCAAAGACCTAGCTGGCCTGAAGGGCCCCCAGGGGGCCACCAAGCAGCCCCTCTCCATTTGGGTCTGGGGGCTTTCGTTGGGCATGGATACCTGAGAGGTACCTGCAAGGTTACAGTTCGCGGCCCGAGAAGCACTCTCCGGCCAACATGCCCAACTGCAGCAACAGCTCCCAAAGCGAAGGAGCCAGGACCCAAAGACCTAGCTGGCCTGAAGGGCCCCCAGGGGGCCCCCAAGCAGCCCCTCTCAATTTGGGTCTGGGGGCTTTCGTTGGGCCGGGAACCTGGGAGGTACCTGCAAGGTTGCAGTTCGCGGCCCGAGAAGCACTCTCCGGCCAACATGCCCAACTGCAGCAACAGCTCCCAAAGCGAAGGAGCCAGGACCCAAAGACCTAGCTGGCCTGAAGGGCCCCCAGGGGGCCCCCAAGCAGCCCCTCTCAATTTGGGTCTGGGGGCTTTCGTTGGGCATGGATACCTGAGAGGTACCTGCAAGGTTACAGTTCGCGGCCCGAGAAGCACTCTCCGGCCAACATGCCCAACTGCAGCAACAGCTCCCAAACCGAAGGAGCCAGGACCCAAAGACCTAGCTGGCCTGAAGGGCCCCCAGGGGGCCCCCAAGCAGCCCCTCTCCATTTGGGTCTGGGGGCTTTTGTTGGGCCGGGAACCTGGGAGATTCATGCAAGGTTGCAGTTCGCGGCCCGAGAAGCACTCTCCGGCCAACATGCCCAACGTCAACAACAGCTCCCAAACCGAAGGAGCCAGGACCCAAAGAGCTAGCTGGCCTGAAGGGCCCCCAGGGGGGCCCCAAGCAGCCCCTCTCCATTTGGGTCTGGGGGCTTTCGTTGGGCCGGGAACCTGGGAGATTCCTGCAAGGTTGCAGTTCGCGGCCCGAGAAGCACTCTCCGGCCAACATGCCCAACTGCAGCAACAGCTCCCAAACCGAAGGAGCCAGGACCCAAAGACCTAGCTGGCCTGAAGGGCCCCCAGGGGGCCCCCAAGCAGCCCCTCTCCATTTGGGTCTGGGGGCTTTCTTTAGGCTGAGAACCTGGAAGAATCCTGCAAGAATGCAGTTCGAGGCCCGAGAAGCACTCTCCGGCCAACATGCCCAACTGCAGCAACAGCTCCAAAAGCGAAGGAGCCAGGACCCAAAGACCTAGCTGGCCTGAAGGGCCCCCAGAGGGCCCCCAAGCAGCCCCTCTCAATTTTGGTCTGGGGGCTTTCGTTGGGCCGGGAACCTGGGAGGTACCTGCAAGGTTGCAGTTCGCGGCCCGAGAAGCACTCTCCGGCCAACATGGCCAACTGCAGCAACAGCTCCCAAAGCGAAGGAGCCAGGACCCAAAGACCTAGCTGGCCTGAAGGGCCCCCAGAAGGCCACCAAGCAGCCCCTCTCCATTTGGGTCTGGGGGCTTTCGTTGGGCATGGATACCTGAGAGGTACCTGCAAGTTACAGTTCGCGGCCCGAGAAGCACTCTCCGGCCAACATGCCCAACTGCAGCAACAGCTCCCAAACCGAAGGAGCCAGGACCCAAAGACCTAGCTGGCCTGAAGGGCCCCCAGGGGGCCCCCAAGCAGCCCCTCTCCATTTGGGTCTGGGGGCTTTCGTTGGGCCGGGAACCTGGGAGATTCCTGCAAGGTTGCAGTTCGCGGCCCGAGAAGCACTCTCCGGCCAACATGCCCAACTGCAGCAACAGCTCCCAAACCGAAGGAGCCAGGACCCAAAGACCTAGCTGGCCTGAAGGGCCCCCAGGGGGCCCCCAAGCAGCCCCTCTCAATTTGGGTCTGGGGGCTTTCGTTGGGCCGGGAACCTGGGAGAATCCTGCAAGGTTGCAGTTCGCGGCCCGAGAAGCACTCTCCGGCCAACATGCCCAACTGCAGCAACAGCTCCCAAACCGAAGGAGCCAGGACCCAAAGAGCTAGCTGGCCTGAAGGGCCCCCAGGGGGCCCCCAAGCAGCCCCTCTCCATTTGGGTCTGGGGGCTTTCTTTAGGCTGAGAACCTGGGAGAATCCTGCAAGAATGCAGTTCGCGGCCCGAGAAGCACTCTCCGGCCAACATGCCCAACGTCAACAACAGCTCCCAAACCGAAGGAGCCAGGACACAAAGACCTAGCTGGCCTGAAGGGCCCCCAGGGGGCCCCCAAGCAGCCCCTCTCCATTTGGGTCTGGGGGCTTTCGTTGGGCCGGGAACCTGGGAGGTACCTGCAAGGTTGCAGTTCGCGGCCCGAGAAGCACTCTCCGGCCAACATGCCCAACTGCAGCAACAGCTCCCAAAACGAAGGAGCCAGGACCCAAAGACCTAGCTGGCCTGAAGGGCCCCCAGAAGGCCACCAAGCAGCCCCTCTCCATTTGGGTCTGGGGGCTTTCGTTGGGCATGTATACCTGAGAGGTACCTGCAAGTTACAGTTCGCGGCCCGAAAAGCACTCTCCGGCCAACATGCCCAACTGCAGCAACAGCTCCCAAACCGAAGGAGCCAGGACCCAAAGACCTAGCTGGCCTGAAGGGCCCCCAGGGGGGCCCCAAGCAGCCCCTCTCAATTTGGGTCTGGGGGCTTTCGTTGGGCCGGGAACCTGGGAGAATCCTGCAAGGTTGCAGTTCGCGGCCCGAGAAGCACTCTCCGGCCAACTTGCCCAACTGCAGCAACAGCTCCCAAACCGAATGAGCCAGGACACAAAGACCTAGCTGGCCTGAAGGGCCCCCAGGGGGCCCCCAAGCAGCCCCTCTCAATTTGGGTCTGGGGGCTTTCGTTGGGCCAGGAACCTGGGAGATTCCTTCAAGGTTGCAGTTCGCGGCCCGAGAAGCACTCTCCGGCCAACATGCCCAACTGCAGCAACAGCTCCCAAACCGAAGGAGCCAGGACCCAAAGACCTAGCTGGCCTGAAGGGCCCCCAGGGGGCCCCCAAGCAGCCCCTCTCAATTTGGGTCTGGGGGCTTTCGTTGGGCCGGGAACCTGGGAGTTACCTGCAAGGTTGCAGTTCGCGGCCCGAGAAGCACTCTCCGGCCAACATGCCCAACTGCAGCAACAGCTCCCAAAGCGAAGGAGCCAGGACCCAAAGACCTAGCTGGCCTGAAGGGCCCCCAGGGGGCCACCAAGCAGCCCCTCTCAATTTGGGTCTGGGGGCTTTCGTTGGGCCGGGAACCTGGGAGAATCCTGCAAGGTTGCAGTTCGCGGCCCGAGAAGCACTCTCCGGCCAACATGCCCAACTGCAGCAACAGCTCCCAAACCGAAGGAGCCAGGACCCAAAGACCTAGCTGGCCTGAAGGGCCCCCAGGGGGCCCCCAAGCAGCCCCTCTCCATTTGGGTCTGGGGGCTTTCGTTGGGCCGGGAACCTGGGAGAATCCTGCAAGGTTGCAGTTCGCGGCCCGAGAAGCACTCTCCGGCCAACGTGCCCAACTGCAGCAACAGCTCCCAAAGCGAAGGAGCCAGGACCCAAAGAGCTAGCTGGCCTGAAGGGCCCCCAGGGGGCCCCCAAGCAGCCCCTCTCCATTTGGGTCTGGGGGCTTTCGTTGGGCCGGGAACCTGGGAGATTCCTTCAAGGTTGCAGTTCGCGGCCCGAGAAGCACTCTCCGCCCAACATGCCCAACTGCAGCAACAGCTCCCAAAGCGAAGGAGCCAGGACCCAAAGACCTAGCTGGCCTGAAGGGCCCCCAGGGGGTCCCCAAGCAGCCCCTCTCCATATGGGTCTGGGGGCTTTCGTTGGGCCGGGAACCTGGGAGGTACCTGCAAGGTTGCAGTTCGCGGCCCGAGAAGCACTCTCCGGCCAACATGCCCAACTGCAGCAACAGCTCCCAAAGCGAAGGAGCCAGGACACAAAGACCTAGCTGGCCTGAAGGGCCCCCAGGGGGCCCCCAAGCAGCCCCTCTCCATTTGGGTCTGGGGGCTTTTGTTGGGCCGGGAACCTGGGAGATTCCTGCAAGGTTGCAGTTCGAGGCCCGAGAAGCACTCTCCGGCCAACATGCCCAACGTCAACAACAGCTCCCAAACCGAAGGAGCCAGGACCCAAAGACCTAGCTGGCCTGAAGGGCCCCCAGGGGGCCCCCAAGCAGCCCCTCTCCATTTGGGTCTGGGGGCTTTCTTTAGGCTGAGAACCTGGGAGATACCAGCAAGTTTGCAGTTCGCGGCCCGAGAAGCACTCTCCGGCCAACATGCCCAATATCCAGCAACAGCTCCCAAAGCGAAGGAGCCAGGACCCAAAGACCTAGCTGGCCTGAAGGGCCCCCAGAAGGCCACCAAGCAGCCCCTCTCCATTTGGGTCTGGGGTCTTTCGTTGGGCATGTATACCTGAGAGGTACCTGCAAGTTACAGTTCGCGGCCCGAGAAGCACTCTCCGGCCAACATGCCCAACTGCAGCAACAGCTCCCAAAGCGAAGGAGCCAGGACCCAAAGACCTAGCTGGACTGAAGGGCCCCCAGGGGGCCCCCAAGCAGCCCCTCTCCATTTGGGTCTGGGGGCTTTCGTTGGGCCGGGAACCTGGGAGATTCCTTCAAGGTTGCAGTTCGCGGCCCGAGAAGCACTCTCCGGCCAACATGCCCAAGTGCAGCAACAGCTCCCAAACCGAAGGAGCCAGGACCCAAAGACCTAGCTGGCCTGAAGGGCCCCCAGGGGGCCCCCAAGCAGCCCCTCTCAATTTGGGTCTGGGGGCTTTCGTTGGGCCGGGAACCTGGGAGATTCCTGCAAGGTTGCAGTTCGCGGACCGAGAAGCACTCTCCGGCCAACATGCCCAACTGCAGCAACAGCTCCCAAAGCGAAGGAGCCAGGACCCAAAGACCTAGCTGGCCTGAAGGGCCCCCAGGGGGCCCCCAAGCAGCCCCTCTCCATTTGGGTCTGGGGGCTTTCTTTAGGCTGAGAACCTGGGAGAATCCTGCAAGAATGCAGTTCGCGGCCCGAGAAGCACTCTCCGGCCAACATGCCCAACTGCAGCAACAGCTCCCAAACCGAAGGAGCCAGGACCCAAAGACCTAGCTGGCCTGAAGGGCCCCCAGGGGGCCCCCAAGCAGCCCCTCTCAATTTGGGTCTGGGGGCTTTCGTTGGGCCGGGAACCTGGGAGGTACCTGCAAGGTTGCAGTTCGCGGCCCGAGAAGCACTCTCCGGCCAACATGCCCAACTGCAGCAACAGCTCCCAAAGCGAAGGAGCCAGGACCCAAAGACCTAGCTGGCCTGAAGGGCCCCCAGGGGGCCCCCAAGCAGCCCCTCTCAATTTGGGTCTGGGGGCTTTCGTTGGGCCGGGAACCTGGGAGATTCCTGCAAGGTTGCAGTTCGCGGCCCGAGAAGCACTCTCCGGCCAACATGCCCAACTGCAGCAACAGCTCCCAAAGCGAAGGAGCCAGGACCCAAAGACCTAGCTGGCCTGAAGGGCCACCAGGGGGCCCCCAAGCAGCCCCTCTCCATTTGGGTCTGGGGGCTTTTGTTGGGCCGGGAACCTGGGAGATTCCTGCAAGGTTGCAGTTCGCGGCCCGAGAAGCACTCTCCGGCTAACATGCCCAACGTCAACAACAGCTCCCAAACCGAAGGAGCCAGGACACAAAGACCTAGCTGGCCTGAAGGGCCCCCAGGGGGCCCCCAAGCAGCCCCTCTCCATTTGGGTCTGGGGGCTTTCTTTAGGCTGAGAACCTGGGAGATACCAGCAAGGTTGCAGTTCGCGGCCCGAGAAGCACTCTCCGGCCAACATGCCCAATATCCAGCAACAGCTCCCAAACCGAAGGAGCCAGGACCCAAAGACCTAGCTGGCCTGAAGGGCCCCCAGGGGGCCACCAAGCAGCCCCTCTCCATTTGAGTCTGGGGGCTTTCGTTGGGCATGTATACCTGAGAGGTACCTGCAAGTTACAGTTCGCGGCCCGAGAAGCACTCTCCGGCCAACATGCCCAACTGCAGCAACAGCTCCCAAACCGAAGGAGCCAGGACCCAAAGACCTAGCTGGCCTGAAGGGCCCCCAGGGGGCCCCCAAGCAGCCCCTCTCCATTTGGGTCTGGGGGCTTTCGTTGGGCCGGGAACCTGGGAGATTCCTTCAAGGTTGCAGTTCGCGGCCCGAGAAGCACTCTCCGGCCAACATGCCCAACTGCAGCAACAGCTCCCAAACCGAAGGAGCCAGGACCCAAAGACCTAGCTGGCCTGAAGGGCCCCCAGGGTGGCCCCCAAGCAGCCCCTCTCAATTTGGGTCTGGGGGCTTTCGTTGGGCCGGGAACCTGGGAGATTCCTGCAAGGTTGCAGTTCGCGGACCGAGAAGCACTCTCCGGCCAACATGCCCAACTGCAGCAACAGCTCCCAAAGCGAAGGAGCCAGGACCCAAAGACCTAGCTGGCCTGAAGGGCCCCCAGGGGGCCCCCAAGCAGCCCCTCTCCATTTGGGTCTGGGGGCTTTCTTTAGGCTGAGAACCTGGGAGAATCCTGCAAGAATGCAGTTCGCGGCCCGAGAAGCACTCTCCGGCCAACATGCCCAACTGCAGCAACAGCTCCCAAAGCGAAGGAGCCAGGACCCAAAGACCTAGCTGGCCTGAAGGGCCCCCAGGGGGCCCCCAAGCAGCCCCTCTCAATTTGGGTCTGGGGGCTTTCGTTGGGCCGGGAACCTGGGAGGTACCTGCAAGGTTGCAGTTCGCGGCCCGAGAAGCACTCTCCGGCCAACATGCCCAACTGCAGCAACAGCTCCCAAAGCGAAGGAGCCAGGACCCAAAGAGCTAGCTGGCCTGAAGGGCCCCCAGGGGGCCCCCAAGCAGCCCCTCTCCATTTGGGTCTGGGGGCTTTCGTTGGGCCGGGAACCTGGGAGATTCCTTCAAGGTTGCAGTTCGCGCCCCGAGAAGCACTCTCCGCCCAACATGCCCAACTGCAGCAACAGCTCCCAAAGCGAAGGAGCCAGGACCCAAAGAGCTAGCTGGCCTGAATGGCCCCCAGGGGGCCCCCAAGCAGCCCCTCTCCATTTGGGTCTGGGGGCTTTCGTTGGGCCGGGAACCTGGGAGGTACCTGTAAGGTTGCAGTTCGCGGCCCGAGAAGCACTCTCCGGCCAACATGCCCAACTGCAGCAACAGCTCCCAAAGCGAAGGAGCCAGGACCCAAAGACCTAGCTGGCCTGAAGGGCCCCCAGGGGGCCCCCAAGCAGCCCCTCTCCATTTGGGTCTGGGGGCTTTTGTTGGGCCGGGAACCTGGGAGATACCAGCAAGGTTGCAGTTCGAGGCCCGAGAAGCACTCTCCGGCCAACATGCCCAACGTCAACAACAGCTCCCAAAGCGAAGGAGCCAGGACCCAAAGACCTAGCTGGCCTGAAGGGCCCCCAGGGGGCCCCCAAGCAGCCCCTCTCCATTTGGGTCTGGGGGCTTTCTTTATGCTGAGAACATGGAGATACCAGCAAGGTTGCAGTTCGCGGCCCGAGAAGCACTCTCCGGCCAACATGCCCAATATCCAGCAACAGCTCCCAAAGCGAAGGAGCCAGGACCCAAAGACCTAGCTGGCCTGAAGGGCCCCCAGAAGGCCACCAAGCAGCCCCTCTCCATTTGGGTCTGGGGGCTTTCTTTAGGCTGAGAACCTGGGAGAATCCTGCAAGGTTGCAGTTCGCGGCCCGAGAAGCACTCTCCGGCCAACATGCCCAACTGCAGCAACAGCTCCCAAAGCGAAGGAGCCAGGACCCAAAGACCTAGCTGGCCTGAAGGGCCCCCAGGGGGCCCCCAAGCAGCCCCTCTCAATTTGGGTCTGGGGGCTTTCGTTGGGCCGGGAACCTGGGAGGTACCTGCAAGGTTGCAGTTCGCGGCCCGAGAAGCACTCTCCGGCCAACATGCCCAACTGCAGCAACAGCTCCCAAAGCGAAGGATCCAGGACACAAAGACCTAGCTGGCCTGAAGGGCCCCCAGGGGGTCCCCAAGCAGCCCCTCTCAATTTGGGTCTGGGGGCTTTTGTTGGGCCGGGAACCTGGGAGATTCCTGCAAGGTTGCAGTTCGCGGCCCGAGAAGCACTCTCCGGCCAACATGCCCAACTGCAGCAACAGCTCCCAAACCGAATGAGCCAGGACCCAAAGACCTAGCTGGCCTGAAGGGCCCCCAGGGGGCCCCCAAGCAGCCCCTCTCAATTTGGGTCTGGGGGCTTTCGTTGGGCCGGGAACCTGGGAGATTCCTTCAAGGTTGCAGTTCGCGGCCCGAGAAGCACTCTCCGCCCAACATGCCCAACTGCAGCAACAGCTCCCAAACCGAAGGAGCCAGGACCCAAAGACCTAGCTGGCCTGAAGGGCCCCCAGGGGGCCCCCAAGCAGCCCCTCTCCATTTGGGTCTGGGGGCTTTCGTTGGGCCGGGAACCTGGGAGGTACCTGCAAGGTTGCAGTTCGCGGCCCGAGAAGCACTCTCCGGCCAACATGCTGAACTGCAGCAACAGCTCCCAAAGCGAAGGAGCCAGGACCCAAAGACCTAGCTGGCCTGAAGGGCCCCCAGGGGGCCACCAAGCAGCCCCTCTCAATTTGGGTCTGGGGGCTTTCGTTGGGCATGGATACCTGAGAGGTACCTGCAAGGTTACAGTTCGCGGCACGAGAAGCACTCTCCGGCCAACATGCCCAACTGCAGCAACAGCTCCCAAACCGAAGGAGCCAGGACCCAAAGACCTAGCTGGCCTGAAGGGCCCCCAGGGGGCCCCCAAGCAGCCCCTCTCCATTTGGGTCTGGGGGCTTTCGTTGGGCCGGGAACCTGGGAGATTCATGCAAGGTTGCAGTTCGCGGCCCGAGAAGCACTCTCCGGCCAACATGCCCAACTGCAGCAACAGCTCCCAAACCGAAGGAGCCAGGACCCAAAGACCTAGCTGGCCTGAAGGGCCCCCAGGGCGCCCCCAAGCAGCCCCTCTCCATTTGGGTCTGGGGGCTTTCGTTGGGCCGGGAACCTGGGAGATTCCTGCAAGGTTGCAGTTCGCGGCCCGAGAAGCACTCTCCGGCCAACATGGCCAACTGCAGCAACAGCTCCCAAAGCGAAGGAGCCAGGACCCAAAGACCTAGCTGGCCTGAAGGGCCCCCAGTGGGCCCCCAAGCAGCCCCTCTCCATTTGGGTCTGGGGGCTTTCTTTAGGCTGAGAACCTGGGAGAATCCTGCAAGAATGCAGTTCGCGGCCCGAGAAGCACTCTCCGGCCAACATGCCCAACTGCAGCAACAGCTCCCAAAGCGAAGGAGCCAGGACCCAAAGACCTAGCTGGCCTGAAGGGTCCCCAGGGGGCCCCCAAGCAGCCCCTCTCCATTTGGGTCTGGGGGCTTTCGTTGGGCCGGGAACCTGGGAGAATCCTGCAAGGTTGCAGTTCGCGGCCCGAGAAGCACTCTCCGGCCAACATGCCCAACTGCAGCAACAGCTCCCAAAGCGAAGGAGCCAGGACCCAAAGAGCTAGCTGGCCTGAAGGGCCCCCAGGGGGCCCCCAAGCAGCCCCTCTCAATTTGGGTCTGGGGGCTTTCGTTGGGCCGGGAACCTGGGAGATTCCTTCAAGGTTGCAGTTCGCGGCCCGAGAAGCACTCTCCGCCCAACATGCCCAACTGCAGCAACAACTCCCAAAGCGAAGGAGCCAGGACCCAAAGACCTAGCTGGCCTGAAGGGCCCCCAGGGGGCCCCCAAGCAGCCCCTCTCCATTTGGGTCTGGGGGCTTTTGTTGGGCCGGGAACCTGGAGATACCAGCAAGGTTGCAGTTCGAGGCCCGAGAAGCACTCTCCGGCCAACATGCCCAACGTCAACAACAGCTCCCAAACCGAAGGAGCCAGGACACAAAGACCTAGCTGGCCTGAAGGGCCCCCAGGGGGCCCCCAAGCAGCCCCTCTCCATTTGGGTCTGGGGGCTTTCTTTATGCTGAGAACCTGGGAGAATCCTGCAACGTTGCAGTTCGCGGCCCGAGAAGCACTCTCCGGCCAACATGCCCAATATCCAGCAACAGCTCCCAAAGCGAAGGAGCCAGGACCCAAAGACCTAGCTGGCCTGAAGGGCCCCCAGAAGGCCACCAAGCAGCCCCTCTCCATTTGGGTCTGGGGGCTTTCGTTGGGCCGGGAACCTGGGAGGTACCTGCAAGGTTGCAGTTCGCGGCCCGAGAAGCACTCTCCGGCCAACATGCCCAACTGCAGCAACAGCTCCCAAACCGAAGGAGCCAGGACCCAAAGACCTATCTGGCCTGAAGGGCCCCCAGGGGGCCCCCAAGCAGCCCCTCTCAATTTGGGTCTGGGGGCTTTCGTTGGGCCGGGAACCTGGGAGATTCCTTCAAGGTTGCAGTTCGCGGCCCGAGAAGCACTCTCCGGCCAACATGCCCAACTGCAGCAACAGCTCCCAAACCGAAGGAGCCAGGACCCAAAGACCTAGCTGGCCTGAAGGGCCCCCAGGGGGCCACCAAGCAGCCCCTCTCCATTTGGGTCTGGGGGCTTTCGTTGGGCATGGATACCTGAGAGGTACCTGCAAGGTTACAGTTCGCGGCCCGAGAAGCACTCTCCGGACAACATGCCCAACTGCAGCAACAGCTCCCAAACCGAAGGAGCCAGGACCCAAAGACCTAGCTGGCCTGAAGGGCCCCGAGGGGGCCCCCAAGCAGCCCCTCTCCATTTGGGTCTGGGGGCTTTCGTTGGGCCGGGAACCTGGGAGATTCATGCAAGGTTGCAGTTCGCGGCCCGAGAAGCACTCTCCGGCCAACATGCCCAACTGCAGCAACAGCTCCCAAAGCGAAGGAGCCAGGACCCAAAGACCTAGCTGGCCTGAAGGGCCCCCAGGGGGCCCCCAAGCAGCCCCTCTCCATTTGGGTCTGGGGGCTTTCGTTGGGCATGGAACCTGGGAGATTCCTGCAAGGTTGCAGTTCGCGGCCCGAGAAGCTCTCTCCGGCCAACATGCCCAACTGCAGCAACAGCTCCAAAACCGAAGGAGCCAGGACACAAAGACCTAGCTGGCCTGAAGGGCCCCCAGGGGGCCCCCAAGCAGCCCCTCTCAATTTGGGTCTGGGGGCTTTCGTTGGGCCGGGAACCTGGGAGAATCCTGCAAGGTTGCAGTTCGCGGCCCGAGAAGCACTCTCCGGCCAACATGCTCAACTGCAGCAACAGCTCCCAAACCGAAGGAGCCAGGACCCAAAGACCTAGCTGGCCTGAAGGGCCCCCATGGGGCCCCCAAGCAGCCCCTCTCCATTTGGGTCTGGGGGCTTTAGTTGGGCCGGGAACCTGGGAGATTCCTGCAAGGTTGCAGTTCGCGGCCCGAGAAGCACTCTCCGGCCAACATGCCCAACTGCAGCAACAGCTCCCAAAGCGAAGGAGCCAGGACCCAAAGACCTAGCTGGCCTGAAGGGCCCCCAGGGGGCCCCCAAGCAGCCCCTCTCCATTTGGGTCTGGGGGCTTTTGTTGGGCCGGGAACCTGGGAGATTCCTGCAAGGTTGCAGTTCGAGGCCCGAGAAGCACTCTCCGGCCAACATGCCGAACTGCAGCAACAGCTCCCAAACCGAATGAGCCAGGACACAAAGACCTAGCTGGCCTGAAGGGCCCCCAGGGGGCCCCCAAGCAGCCCCTCTCAATTTGGGTCTGGGGGCTTTCGTTGGGCCGGGAACCTGGGAGGTACCTGCAAGGTTGCAGTTCGCGGCCCGAGAAGCACTCTCCGGCCAACATGCCCAACTGCAGCAACAGCTCCCAAAGCGAAGGAGCCAGGACCCAAAGACCTAGCTGGCCTGAAGGGCCCCCAGGGGGGCCCCAAGCAGCCCCTCTCCATTTGGGTCTGGGGGCTTTCGTTGGGCATGGATACCTGAGAGGTACCTGCAAGGTTACAGTTCGCGGCCCGAGAAGCACTCTCAGGCCAACATGCTCAACTGCAGCAACAGCTCCCAAACCGAAGGAGCCAGGACCCAAAGACCTAGCTGGCCTGAAGGGCCCCCAGGGGGCCCCCAAGCAGCCCCTCTCAATTTGGGTCTGGGGGCTTTCGTTGGGCCGGGAACCTGGGAGTTACCTGCAAGGTTGCAGTTCGCGGCCCGAGAAGCACTCTCCGGCCAACATGCCCAACTGCAGCAACAGCTCCCAAAGCGAAGGAGCCAGGACCCAAAGACCTAGCTGGCCTGAAGGGCCCCCAGGGGGCCCCCAAGCAGCCCCTCTCCATTTGGGTCTGGGGGCTTTCGTTGGGCATGGAACCTGGGAGATTCCTGCAAGGTTGCAGTTCGCGGCCCGAGAAGCACTCTCCGGCCAACATGCCCAACTGCAGCAACAGCTCCCAAAGCGAAGGAGCCAGGACCCAAAGACCTAGCTGGCCTGAAGGGCCCCCAGGGGGCCCCCAAGCAGCCCCTCTCAATTTGGGTCTGGGGGCTTTCGTTGGGCCGGGAACCTGGGAGATTCATGCAAGGTTGCAGTTCGCGGCCCGAGAAGCACTCTCCGGCCAACATGCCCAACTGCAGCAACAGCTCCCAAACCGAAGGAGCCAGGACCCAAAGAGCTAGCTGGCCTGAAGGGCCCCCAGGGGGCCCCCAAGCAGCCCCTCTCCATTTGGGTCTGGGGGCTTTCGTTGGGCCGGGAACCTGGGAGGTACCTGCAAGGTTGCAGTTCGCGGCCCGAGAAGCACTCTCCGGCCAACATGCCCAACTGCAGCAACAGCTCCCAAAGCGAAGGAGCCAGGACCCAAAGACCTAGCTGGCCTGAAGGGCCCCCAGGGGGCCCCCAAGCAGCCCCTCTCAATTTGGGTCTGGGGGCTTTCGTTGGGCCGGGAACCTGGGAGGTACCTGCAAGGTTGCAGTTCGCGGCCCGAGAAGCACTCTCCGGCCAACATGCCCAACTGCAGCAACAGCTCCCAAAGCGAAGGAGCCAGGACCCAAAGACCTAGCTGGCCTGAAGGGCCCCCAGGGGGCCACCAAGCAGCCCCTCTCCATTTGGGTCTGGGGGCTTTCGTTGGGCATGGATACCTGAGAGGTACCTGCAAGGTTACAGTTCGCGGCCCGAGAAGCACTCTCCGGCCAACATGCCCAACTGCAGCAACAGCTCCCAAAGTGAAGGAGCCAGGACCCAAAGACCTAGCTGGCCTGAAGGGCCCCGAGGGGGCCCCCAAGCAGCCCCTCTCCATTTGGGTCTGGGGGCTTTCGTTGGGCCGGGAACCTGAGAGGTACCTGCAAGGTTGCAGTTCGCGGCCCGAGAAGCACTCTCCGGCCAACATGCCCAACTGCAGCAACAGCTCCCAAAGCGAAGGAGCCAGGACCCAAAGACCTAGCTGGCCTGAAGGGCCCCCAGGGGGCCCCCAAGCAGCCCCTCTCAATTTGGGTCTGGGGGCTTTCGTTGGGCATGGATACCTGAGAGGTACCTGCAAGGTTACAGTTCGCGGCCCGAGAAGCACTCTCCGGCCAACATGCCCAACTGCAGCAACAGCTCCCAAACCGAAGGAGCCAGGACCCAAAGACCTAGCTGGCCTGAAGGGCCCCCAGGGGGCCCCCAAGCAGCCCCTCTCCATTTGGGTCTGGGGGCTTTTGTTGGGCCGGGAACCTGGGAGATTCATGCAAGGTTGCAGTTCGCGGCCCGAGAAGCACTCTCCGGCCAACATGCCCAACGTCAACAACAGCTCCCAAACCGAAGGAGCCAGGACCCAAAGAGCTAGCTGGCCTGAAGGGCCCCCAGGGGGGCCCCAAGCAGCCCCTCTCCATTTGGGTCTGGGGGCTTTCGTTGGGCCGGGAACCTGGGAGATTCCTGCAAGGTTGCAGTTCGCGGCCCGAGAAGCACTCTCCGGCCAACATGCCCAACTGCAGCAACAGCTCCCAAACCGAAGGAGCCAGGACCCAAAGACCTAGCTGGCCTGAAGGGCCCCCAGGGGGCCCCCAAGCAGCCCCTCTCCATTTGGGTCTGGGGGCTTTCTTTAGGCTGAGAACCTGGAAGAATCCTGCAAGAATGCAGTTCGCGGCCCGAGAAGCACTCTCCGGCCAACATGCCCAACTGCAGCAACAGCTCCCAAAGCGAAGGAGCCAGGACCCAAAGACCTAGCTGGCCTGAAGGGCCCCCAGGGGGCCCCCAAGCAGCCCCTCTCCATTTGGGTCTGGGGGCTTTTGTTGGGCCGGGAACCTGGGAGATTCCTGCAAGGTTGCAGTTCGAGGCCCGAGAAGCACTCTCCGGCCAACATGCCGAACTGCAGCAACAGCTCCCAAACCGAATGAGCCAGGACACAAAGACCTAGCTGGCCTGAAGGGCCCCCAGGGGGCCCCCAAGCAGCCCCTCTCAATTTGGGTCTGGGGGCTTTCGTTGGGCCGGGAACCTGGGAGGTACCTGCAAGGTTGCAGTTCGCGGCCCGAGAAGCACTCTCCGGCCAACATGCCCAACTGCAGCAACAGCTCCCAAAGCGAAGGAGCCAGGACCCAAAGACCTAGCTGGCCTGAAGGGCCCCCAGGGGGGCCCCAAGCAGCCCCTCTCCATTTGGGTCTGGGGGCTTTCGTTGGGCATGGATACCTGAGAGGTACCTGCAAGGTTACAGTTCGCGGCCCGAGAAGCACTCTCAGGCCAACATGCTCAACTGCAGCAACAGCTCCCAAACCGAAGGAGCCAGGACCCAAAGACCTAGCTGGCCTGAAGGGCCCCCAGGGGGCCCCCAAGCAGCCCCTCTCAATTTGGGTCTGGGGGCTTTCGTTGGGCCGGGAACCTGGGAGTTACCTGCAAGGTTGCAGTTCGCGGCCCGAGAAGCACTCTCCGGCCAACATGCCCAACTGCAGCAACAGCTCCCAAAGCGAAGGAGCCAGGACCCAAAGACCTAGCTGGCCTGAAGGGCCCCCAGGGGGCCCCCAAGCAGCCCCTCTCCATTTGGGTCTGGGGGCTTTCGTTGGGCATGGAACCTGGGAGATTCCTGCAAGGTTGCAGTTCGCGGCCCGAGAAGCACTCTCCGGCCAACATGCCCAACTGCAGCAACAGCTCCCAAAGCGAAGGAGCCAGGACCCAAAGACCTAGCTGGCCTGAAGGGCCCCCAGGGGGCCCCCAAGCAGCCCCTCTCAATTTGGGTCTGGGGGCTTTCGTTGGGCCGGGAACCTGGGAGATTCATGCAAGGTTGCAGTTCGCGGCCCGAGAAGCACTCTCCGGCCAACATGCCCAACTGCAGCAACAGCTCCCAAACCGAAGGAGCCAGGACCCAAAGAGCTAGCTGGCCTGAAGGGCCCCCAGGGGGCCCCCAAGCAGCCCCTCTCCATTTGGGTCTGGGGGCTTTCGTTGGGCCGGGAACCTGGGAGGTACCTGCAAGGTTGCAGTTCGCGGCCCGAGAAGCACTCTCCGGCCAACATGCCCAACTGCAGCAACAGCTCCCAAAGCGAAGGAGCCAGGACCCAAAGACCTAGCTGGCCTGAAGGGCCCCCAGGGGGCCCCCAAGCAGCCCCTCTCAATTTGGGTCTGGGGGCTTTCGTTGGGCCGGGAACCTGGGAGGTACCTGCAAGGTTGCAGTTCGCGGCCCGAGAAGCACTCTCCGGCCAACATGCCCAACTGCAGCAACAGCTCCCAAAGCGAAGGAGCCAGGACCCAAAGACCTAGCTGGCCTGAAGGGCCCCCAGGGGGCCACCAAGCAGCCCCTCTCCATTTGGGTCTGGGGGCTTTCGTTGGGCATGGATACCTGAGAGGTACCTGCAAGGTTACAGTTCGCGGCCCGAGAAGCACTCTCCGGCCAACATGCCCAACTGCAGCAACAGCTCCCAAAGTGAAGGAGCCAGGACCCAAAGACCTAGCTGGCCTGAAGGGCCCCGAGGGGGCCCCCAAGCAGCCCCTCTCCATTTGGGTCTGGGGGCTTTCGTTGGGCCGGGAACCTGAGAGGTACCTGCAAGGTTGCAGTTCGCGGCCCGAGAAGCACTCTCCGGCCAACATGCCCAACTGCAGCAACAGCTCCCAAAGCGAAGGAGCCAGGACCCAAAGACCTAGCTGGCCTGAAGGGCCCCCAGGGGGCCCCCAAGCAGCCCCTCTCAATTTGGGTCTGGGGGCTTTCGTTGGGCATGGATACCTGAGAGGTACCTGCAAGGTTACAGTTCGCGGCCCGAGAAGCACTCTCCGGCCAACATGCCCAACGTCAACAACAGCTCCCAAACCGAAGGAGCCAGGACCCAAAGAGCTAGCTGGCCTGAAGGGCCCCCAGGGGGGCCCCAAGCAGCCCCTCTCCATTTGGGTCTGGGGGCTTTCGTTGGGCCGGGAACCTGGGAGATTCCTGCAAGGTTGCAGTTCGCGGCCCGAGAAGCACTCTCCGGCCAACATGCCCAACTGCAGCAACAGCTCCCAAACCGAAGGAGCCAGGACCCAAAGACCTAGCTGGCCTGAAGGGCCCCCAGGGGGCCCCCAAGCAGCCCCTCTCCATTTGGGTCTGGGGGCTTTCTTTAGGCTGAGAACCTGGAAGAATCCTGCAAGAATGCAGTTCGCGGCCCGAGAAGCACTCTCCGGCCAACATGCCCAACTGCAGCAACAGCTCCAAAAGCGAAGGAGCCAGGACCCAAAGACCTAGCTGGCCTGAAGGGCCCCCAGAGGGCCCCCAAGCAGCCCCTCTCAATTTTGGTCTGGGGGCTTTCGTTGGGCCGGGAACCTGGGAGGTACCTGCAAGGTTGCAGTTCGCGGCCCGAGAAGCACTCTCCGGCCAACATGGCCAACTGCAGCAACAGCTCCCAAAGCGAAGGAGCCAGGACCCAAAGACCTAGCTGGCCTGAAGGGCCCCCAGAAGGCCACCAAGCAGCCCCTCTCAATTTGGGTCTGGGGGCTTTCGTTGGGCATGGATACCTGAGAGGTACCTGCAAGATTACAGTTCGCGGCCCGAGAAGCACTCTCCGGCCAACATGCCCAACTGCAGCAACAGCTCCCAAACCGAAGGAGCCAGGACCCAAAGACCTAGCTGGCCTGAAGGGCCCCCAGGGGGCCCCCAAGCAGCCCCTCTCCATTTGGGTCTGGGGGCTTTCGTTGGGCCGGGAACCTGGGAGATTCCTGCAAGGTTGCAGATCGCGGCCCGAGAAGCACTCTCCGGCCAACATGCCCAACTGCAGCAACAGCTCCCAAAGCGAAGGAGCCAGGACCCAAAGACCTAGCTGGCCTGAAGGGCCCCCAGGGGGCCCCCAAGCAGCCCCTCTCAATTTGGGTCTGGGGGCTTTCGTTGGGCCGGGAACCTGGGAGAATCCTGCAAGGTTGCAGTTCGCGGCCCGAGAAGCACTCTCCGGCCAACATGCCCAACTGCAGCAACAGCTCCCAAACCGAAGGAGCCAGGACCCAAAGACCTAGCTGGCCTGAAGGGCCCCCAGGGGGCCCCCAAGCAGCCCCTCTCCATTTGGGTCTGGGGGCTTTCTTTAGGCTGAGAACCTGGGAGAATCCTGCAAGAATGCAGTTCGCGGCCCGAGAAGCACTCTCCGGCCAACATGCCCAACGTCAACAACAGCTCCCAAACCGAAGGAGCCAGGACACAAAGACCTAGCTGGCCTGAAGGGCCCCCAGGGGGCCCCCAAGCAGCCCCTCTCCATTTGGGTCTGGGGGCTTTCGTTGGGCCGGGAACCTGGGAGATACCAGCAAGGTTGCAGTTCGCGGCCCGAGAAGCACTCTCCGGCCAACATGCCCAATATCCAGCAACAGCTCCCAAAGCGAAGGAGCCAGGACCCAAAGACCTAGCTGGCCTGAAGGGCCCCCAGAAGGCCACCAAGCAGCCCCTCTCCATTTGGGTCTGGGGGCTTTCGTTGGGCATGTATACCTGAGAGGTACCTGCAAGTTACAGTTCGCGGCCCGAAAAGCACTCTCCGGCCAACATGCCCAACTGCAGCAACAGCTCCCAAACCGAAGGAGCCAGGACCCAAAGACCTAGCTGGCCTGAAGGGCCCCCAGGGGGGCCCCAAGCAGCCCCTCTCAATTTGGGTCTGGGGGCTTTCGTTGGGCCGGGAACCTGGGAGAATCCTGCAAGGTTGCAGTTCGCGGCCCGAGAAGCACTCTCCGGCCAACTTGCCCAACTGCAGCAACAGCTCCCAAACCGAATGAGCCAGGACACAAAGACCTAGCTGGCCTGAAGGGCCCCCAGGGGGCCCCCAAGCAGCCCCTCTCAATTTGGGTCTGGGGGCTTTCGTTGGGCCAGGAACCTGGGAGATTCCTTCAAGGTAGCAGTTCGCGGCCCGAGAAGCACTCTCCGGCCAACATGCCCAACTGCAGCAACAGCTCCCAAAGCGAAGGAGCCAGGACCCAAAGACCTAGCTGGCCTGAAGGGCCCCCAGGGGGCCCCCAAGCAGCCCCTCTCAATTTGGGTCTGGGGGCTTTCGTTGGGCCGGGAACCTGGGAGGTACCTGCAAGGTTGCAGTTCGCGGCCCGAGAAGCACTCTCCGGCCAACATGCCCAACTGCAGCAACAGCTCCCAAAGCGAAGGAGCCAGGACCCAAAGACCTAGCTGGCCTGAAGGGCCCCCAGGGGGCCCCCAAGCAGCCCCTCTCAATTTGGGTCTGGGGGCTTTCGTTGGGCCGGGAACCTGGGAGAATCCTGCAAGGTTGCAGTTCGCGGCCCGAGAAGCACTCTCCGGCCAACATGCCCAACTGCAGCAACAGCTCCCAAACCGAAGGAGCCAGGACCCAAAGAGCTAGCTGGCCTGAAGGGCCCCCAGGGGGCCCCCAAGCAGCCCCTCTCCATTTGGGTCTGGGGGCTTTCGTTGGGCCGGGAACCTGGGAGAATCCTGCAAGGTTGCAGTTCGCGGCCCGAGAAGCACTCTCCGGCCAACGTGCCCAACTGCAGCAACAGCTCCCAAAGCGAAGGAGCCAGGACCCAAAGAGCTAGCTGGCCTGAAGGGCCCCCAGGGGGCCCCCAAGCAGCCCCTCTCAATTTGGGTCTGGGGGCTTTCGTTGGGCCGGGAACCTGGGAGATTCCTTCAAGGTTGCAGTTCGCGGCCCGAGAAGCACTCTCCGCCCAACATGCCCAACTGCAGCAACAGCTCCCAAAGCGAAGGAGCCAGGACCCAAAGACCTAGCTGGCCTGAAGGGCCCCCAGGGGGCCCCCAAGCAGCCCCTCTCAATTTGGGTCTGGGGGCTTTCGTTGGGCCGGGAACCTGGTAGGTACCTGCAAGGTTGCAGTTCGCGGCCCGAGAAGCACTCTCCGGCCAACATGCCCAACTGCAGCAACAGCTCCCAAACCGAAGGAGCCAGGCCACAAAGACCTAGCTGGCCTGAAGGGCCCCCAGGGGGCCCCCAAGCAGCCCCTCTCCATTTGGGTCTGGGGGCTTTCGTTGGGCCGGGAACCTGGGAGAATCCTGCAAGGTTGCAGTTCGCGGCCCGAGAAGCACTCTCCGGCCAACATGCCCAACTGCAGCAACAGCTCCCAAACCGAAGGAGCCAGGACACAAAGACCTAGCTGGCCTGAAGGGCCCCCAGGGGGCCCCCAAGCAGCCCCTCTCAATTTGGGTCTGGGGGCTTTCGTTGGGCCGGGAACCTGGGAGAATCCTGCAAGGTTGCAGTTCGCGGCCCGAGAAGCACTCTCCGGCCAACATGCCCAACTGCAGCAACAGCTCCCAAAGCGAAGGAGCCAGGACCCAAAGACCTAGCTGGCCTGAAGGGCACCCATGGGGCCCCCAAGCAGCCCCTCTCCATTTGGGTCTGGGGTCTTTTGTTGGGCCGGGAACCTGGGAGATTCCTGCAAGGTTGCAGTTCCCGGCCGGAGAAGCACTCTCCGGCCAACATGCCCAACTGCAGCAACAGCTCCCAAACCGAATGAGCCAGGACACAAAGACCTAGCTGGCCTGAAGGGCCCCCAGGGGGCCCCCAAGCAGCCCCTCTCAATTTGGGTCTGGGGGCTTTCGTTGGGCCGGAAATCTGGGAGATTCCTGCAAGGTTGCAGTTCGCGGCCCGAGAAGCACTCTCCGGCCAACATGCCCAACTGCAGCAACAGCTCCCAAAGCGAAGGAGCCAGGACCCAAAGACCTAGCTGGCCTGAAGGGCCCCCAGGGGGCCCCCAAGCAGCCCCTCTCCATTTGGGTCTGGGGGCTTTCGTTGGGCCGGGAACCTGGGAGGTACCTGCAAGGTTGCAGTTCGCGGCCCGAGAAGCACTCTCCGGCCAACATGCCCAACTGCAGCAACAGCTCCCAAAGCGAAGGAGCCAGGACCCAAAGAGCTAGCTGGCCTGAAGGGCCCCCAGGGGGCCCCCAAGCAGCCCCTCTCCATTTGGGTCTGGGTGCTTTCGTTGGGCCGGGAACCTGGGAGATTCCTTCAAGGTTGCAGTTCGCGGCCCGAGAAGCACTCTCCGGCCAACATGCCCAACTGCAGCAACAGCTCCCAAAGCGAAGGAGCCAGGACCCAAAGACCTAGCTGGCCTGAAGGGCCCCCAGGGGGCCCCCAAGCAGCCCCTCTCCATTTGGGTCTGGGGGCTTTCGTTGGGCCGGGAACCTGGGAGTTACCTGCAAGGTTGCAGTTCGCGGCCCGAGAAGCACTCTCCGGCCAACATGCCCAACTGCAGCAACAGCTCCCAAAGCGAAGGAGCCAGGACCCAAAGACCTAGCTGGCCTGAAGGGCCCCCAGGGGGCCCCCAAGCAGCCCCTCTCAATTTGGGTCTGGGGGCTTTCGTTGGGCCGGGAACCTGGGAGGTACCTGCAAGGTTGCAGTTCGCGGCCCGAGAAGCACTCTCCGGCCAACATGCCCAACTGCAGCAACAGCTCCCAAAGCGAAGGAGCCAGGACCCAAAGACCTAGCTGGCCTGAAGGGCCCCCAGGGGGCCACCAAGCAGCCCCTCTCCATTTGGGTCTGGGGGCTTTCGTTGGGCATGGATACCTGAGAGGTACCTGCAAGGTTACAGTTCGCGGCCCGAGAAGCACTCTCCGGCCAACATGCCCAACTGCAGCAACAGCTCCCAAAGCGAAGGAGCCAGGACCCAAAGACCTAGCTGGCCTGAAGGGCCCCCAGGGGGCCCCCAAGCAGCCCCTCTCAATTTGGGTCTGGGGGCTTTCGTTGGGCATGGATACCTGAGAGGTACCTGCAAGGTTACAGTTCGCGGCCCGAGAAGCACTCTCCGGCCAACATGCCCAACTGCAGCAACAGCTCCCAAACCGAAGGAGCCAGGACCCAAAGACCTAGCTGGCCTGAAGGGCCCCCAGGGGGCCCCCAAGCAGCCCCTCTCCATTTGGGTCTGGGGGCTTTTGTTGGGCCGGGAACCTGGGAGATTCATGCAAGGTTGCAGTTCGCGGCCCGAGAAGCACTCTCCGGCCAACATGCCCAACGTCAACAACAGCTCCCAAACCGAAGGAGCCAGGACCCAAAGAGCTAGCTGGCCTGAAGGGCCCCCAGGGGGGCCCCAAGCAGCCCCTCTCCATTTGGGTCTGGGGGCTTTCGTTGGGCCGGGAACCTGGGAGATTCCTGCAAGGTTGCAGTTCGCGGCCCGAGAAGCACTCTCCGGCCAACATGCCCAACTGCAGCAACAGCTCCCAAAGCGAAGGAGCCAGGACCCAAAGACCTAGCTGGCCTGAAGGGCCCCCAGGGGGCCCCCAAGCAGCCCCTCTCCATTTGGGTCTGGGGGCTTTCTTTAGGCTGAGAACCTGGAAGAATCCTGCAAGAATGCAGTTCGAGGCCCGAGAAGCACTCTCCGGCCAACATGCCCAACTGCAGCAACAGCTCCAAAAGCGAAGGAGCCAGGACCCAAAGACCTAGCTGGCCTGAAGGGCCCCCAGAGGGCCCCCAAGCAGCCCCTCTCAATTTTGGTCTGGGGGCTTTCGTTGGGCCGGGAACCTGGGAGGTACCTGCAAGGTTGCAGTTCGCGGCCCGAGAAGCACTCTCCGGCCAACATGGCCAACTGCAGCAACAGCTCCCAAAGCGAAGGAGCCAGGACCCAAAGACCTAGCTGGCCTGAAGGGCCCCCAGAAGGCCACCAAGCAGCCCCTCTCCATTTGGGTCTGGGGGCTTTCGTTGGGCATGGATACCTGAGAGGTACCTGCAAGTTACAGTTCGCGGCCCGAGAAGCACTCTCCGGCCAACATGCCCAACTGCAGCAACAGCTCCCAAACCGAAGGAGCCAGGACCCAAAGACCTAGCTGGCCTGAAGGGCCCCCAGGGGGCCCCCAAGCAGCCCCTCTCCATTTGGGTCTGGGGGCTTTCGTTGGGCCGGGAACCTGGGAGATTCCTGCAAGGTTGCAGTTCGCGGCCCGAGAAGCACTCTCCGGCCAACATGCCCAACTGCAGCAACAGCTCCCAAAGCGAAGGAGCCAGGACCCAAAGAGCTAGCTGGCCTGAAGGGCCCCCAGGGGGCCCCCAAGCAGCCCCTCTCAATTTGGGTCTGGGGGCTTTCGTTGGGCCGGGAACCTGGGAGAATCCTGCAAGGTTGCAGTTCGCGGCCCGAGAAGCACTCTCCGGCCAACATGCCCAACTGCAGCAACAGCTCCCAAACCGAAGGAGCCAGGACCCAAAGAGCTAGCTGGCCTGAAGGGCCCCCAGGGGGCCCCCAAGCAGCCCCTCTCCATTTGGGTCTGGGGGCTTTCTTTAGGCTGAGAACCTGGGAGAATCCTGCAAGAATGCAGTTCGCGGCCCGAGAAGCACTCTCCGGCCAACATGCACAACGTCAACAACAGCTCCCAAACCGAAGGAGCCAGGACACAAAGACCTAGCTGGCCTGAAGGGTCCCCAGGGGGCCCCCAAGCAGCCCCTCTCCATTTGGGTCTGGGGGCTTTCGTTGGGCCGGGAACCTGGGAGGTACCTGCAAGGTTGCAGTTCGCGGCCCGAGAAGCACTCTCCGGCCAACATGCCCAACTGCAGCAACAGCTCCCAAAACGAAGGAGCCAGGACCCAAAGACCTAGCTGGCCTGAAGGGCCCCCAGAAGGCCACCAAGCAGCCCCTCTCCATTTGGGTCTGGGGGCTTTCGTTGGGCATGTATACCTGAGAGGTACCTGCAAGTTACAGTTCGCGGCCCGAAAAGCACTCTCCGGCCAACATGCCCAACTGCAGCAACAGCTCCCAAACCGAAGGAGCCAGGACCCAAAGACCTAGCTGGCCTGAAGGGCCCCCAGGGGGGCCCCAAGCAGCCCCTCTCAATTTGGGTCTGGGGGCTTTCGTTGGGCCGGGAACCTGGGAGAATCCTGCAAGGTTGCAGTTCGCGGCCCGAGAAGCACTCTCCGGCCAACTTGCCCAACTGCAGCAACAGCTCCCAAACCGAATGAGCCAGGACACAAAGACCTAGCTGGCCTGAAGGGCCCCCAGGGGGCCCCCAAGCAGCCCCTCTCAATTTGGGTCTGGGGGCTTTCGTTGGGCCAGGAACCTGGGAGATTCCTTCAAGGTTGCAGTTCGCGGCCCGAGAAGCACTCTCCGGCCAACATGCCCAACTGCAGCAACAGCTCCCAAACCGAAGGAGCCAGGACCCAAAGACCTAGCTGGCCTGAAGGGCCCCCAGGGGGCCCCCAAGCAGCCCCTCTCAATTTGGGTCTGGGGGCTTTCGTTGGGCCGGGAACCTGGGAGTTACCTGCAAGGTTGCAGTTCGCGGCCCGAGAAGCACTCTCCGGCCAACATGCCCAACTGCAGCAACAGCTCCCAAAGCGAAGGAGCCAGGACCCAAAGACCTAGCTGGCCTGAAGGGCCCCCAGGGGGCCACCAAGCAGCCCCTCTCAATTTGGGTCTGGGGGCTTTCGTTGGGCCGGGAACCTGGGAGAATCCTGCAAGGTTGCAGTTCGCGGCCCGAGAAGCACTCTCCGGCCAACATGCCCAACTGCAGCAACAGCTCCCAAACCGAAGGAGCCAGGACCCAAAGACCTAGCTGGCCTGAAGGGCCCCCAGGGGGCCCCCAAGCAGCCCCTCTCCATTTGGGTCTGGGGGCTTTCGTTGGGCCGGGAACCTGGGAGAATCCTGCAAGGTTGCAGTTCGCGGCCCGAGAAGCACTCTCCGGCCAACGTGCCCAACTGCAGCAACAGCTCCCAAAGCGAAGGAGCCAGGACCCAAAGAGCTAGCTGGCCTGAAGGGCCCCCAGGGGGCCCCCAAGCAGCCCCTCTCCATTTGGGTCTGGGGGCTTTCGTTGGGCCGGGAACCTGGGAGATTCCTTCAAGGTTGCAGTTCGCGGCCCGAGAAGCACTCTCCGCCCAACATGCCCAACTGCAGCAACAGCTCCCAAAGCGAAGGAGCCAGGACCCAAAGACCTAGCTGGCCTGAAGGGCCCCCAGGGGGTCCCCAAGCAGCCCCTCTCCATATGGGTCTGGGGGCTTTCGTTGGGCCGGGAACCTGGGAGGTACCTGCAAGGTTGCAGTTCGCGGCCCGAGAAGCACTCTCCGGCCAACATGCCCAACTGCAGCAACAGCTCCCAAAGCGAAGGAGCCAGGACACAAAGACCTAGCTGGCCTGAAGGGCCCCCAGGGGGCCCCCAAGCAGCCCCTCTCCATTTGGGTCTGGGGGCTTTTGTTGGGCCGGGAACCTGGGAGATTCCTGCAAGGTTGCAGTTCGAGGCCCGAGAAGCACTCTCCGGCCAACATGCCCAACGTCAACAACAGCTCCCAAACCGAAGGAGCCAGGACCCAAAGACCTAGCTGGCCTGAAGGGCCCCCAGGGGGCCCCCAAGCAGCCCCTCTCCATTTGGGTCTGGGGGCTTTCTTTAGGCTGAGAACCTGGGAGATACCAGCAAGTTTGCAGTTCGCGGCCCGAGAAGCACTCTCCGGCCAACATGCCCAATATCCAGCAACAGCTCCCAAAGCGAAGGAGCCAGGACCCAAAGACCTAGCTGGCCTGAAGGGCCCCCAGAAGGCCACCAAGCAGCCCCTCTCCATTTGGGTCTGGGGTCTTTCGTTGGGCATGTATACCTGAGAGGTACCTGCAAGTTACAGTTCGCGGCCCGAGAAGCACTCTCCGGCCAACATGCCCAACTGCAGCAACAGCTCCCAAAGCGAAGGAGCCAGGACCCAAAGACCTAGCTGGACTGAAGGGCCCCCAGGGGGCCCCCAAGCAGCCCCTCTCCATTTGGGTCTGGGGGCTTTCGTTGGGCCGGGAACCTGGGAGATTCCTTCAAGGTTGCAGTTCGCGGCCCGAGAAGCACTCTCCGGCCAACATGCCCAAGTGCAGCAACAGCTCCCAAACCGAAGGAGCCAGGACCCAAAGACCTAGCTGGCCTGAAGGGCCCCCAGGGGGCCCCCAAGCAGCCCCTCTCAATTTGGGTCTGGGGGCTTTCGTTGGGCCGGGAACCTGGGAGATTCCTGCAAGGTTGCAGTTCGCGGCCCGAGAAGCACTCTCCGGCCAACATGCCCAACTGCAGCAACAGCTCCCAAAGCGAAGGAGCCAGGACCCAAAGACCTAGCTGGCCTGAAGGGCCCCCAGGGGGCCCCCAAGCAGCCCCTCTCCATTTGGGTCTGGGGGCTTTCTTTAGGCTGAGAACCTGGGAGAATCCTGCAAGAATGCAGTTCGCGGCCCGAGAAGCACTCTCCGGCCAACATGCCCAACTGCAGCAACAGCTCCCAAACCGAAGGAGCCAGGACCCAAAGACCTAGCTGGCCTGAAGGGCCCCCAGGGGGCCCCCAAGCAGCCCCTCTCAATTTGGGTCTGGGGGCTTTCGTTGGGCCGGGAACCTGGGAGGTACCTGCAAGGTTGCAGTTCGCGGCCCGAGAAGCACTCTCCGGCCAACATGCCCAACTGCAGCAACAGCTCCCAAAGCGAAGGAGCCAGGACCCAAAGACCTAGCTGGCCTGAAGGGCCCCCAGGGGGCCCCCAAGCAGCCCCTCTCAATTTGGGTCTGGGGGCTTTCGTTGGGCCGGGAACCTGGGAGATTCCTGCAAGGTTGCAGTTCGCGGCCCGAGAAGCACTCTCCGGCCAACATGCCCAACTGCAGCAACAGCTCCCAAAGCGAAGGAGCCAGGACCCAAAGACCTAGCTGGCCTGAAGGGCCACCAGGGGGCCCCCAAGCAGCCCCTCTCCATTTGGGTCTGGGGGCTTTTGTTGGGCCGGGAACCTGGGAGATTCCTGCAAGGTTGCAGTTCGAGGCCCGAGAAGCACTCTCCGGCTAACATGCCCAACGTCAACAACAGCTCCCAAACCGAAGGAGCCAGGACACAAAGACCTAGCTGGCCTGAAGGGCCCCCAGGGGGCCCCCAAGCAGCCCCTCTCCATTTGGGTCTGGGGGCTTTCTTTAGGCTGAGAACCTGGGAGATACCAGCAAGGTTGCAGTTCGCGGCCCGAGAAGCACTCTCCGGCCAACATGCCCAATATCCAGCAACAGCTCCCAAACCGAAGGAGCCAGGACCCAAAGACCTAGCTGGCCTGAAGGGCCCCCAGGGGGCCACCAAGCAGCCCCTCTCCATTTGAGTCTGGGGGCTTTCGTTGGGCAAGTATACCTGAGAGGTACCTGCAAGTTACAGTTCGCGGCCCGAGAAGCACTCTCCGGCCAACATGCCCAACTGCAGCAACAGCTCCCAAACCGAAGGAGCCAGGACCCAAAGACCTAGCTGGCCTGAAGGGCCCCCAGGGGGCCCCCAAGCAGCCCCTCTCCATTTGGGTCTGGGGGCTTTCGTTGGGCCGGGAACCTGGGAGATTCCTTCAAGGTTGCAGTTCGCGGCCCGAGAAGCACTCTCCGGCCAACATGCCCAACTGCAGCAACAGCTCCCAAACCGAAGGAGCCAGGACCCAAAGACCTAGCTGGCCTGAAGGGCCCCCAGGGTGGCCCCCAAGCAGCCCCTCTCAATTTGGGTCTGGGGGCTTTCGTTGGGCCGGGAACCTGGGAGATTCCTGCAAGGTTGCAGTTCGCGGACCGAGAAGCACTCTCCGGCCAACATGCCCAACTGCAGCAACAGCTCCCAAAGCGAAGGAGCCAGGACCCAAAGACCTAGCTGGCCTGAAGGGCCCCCAGGGGGCCCCCAAGCAGCCCCTCTCCATTTGGGTCTGGGGGCTTTCTTTAGGCTGAGAACCTGGGAGAATCCTGCAAGAATGCAGTTCGCGGCCCGAGAAGCACTCTCCGGCCAACATGCCCAACTGCAGCAACAGCTCCCAAAGCGAAGGAGCCAGGACCCAAAGACCTAGCTGGCCTGAAGGGCCCCCAGGGGGCCCCCAAGCAGCCCCTCTCAATTTGGGTCTGGGGGCTTTCGTTGGGCCGGGAACCTGGGAGGTACCTGCAAGGTTGCAGTTCGCGGCCCGAGAAGCACTCTCCGGCCAACATGCCCAACTGCAGCAACAGCTCCCAAACCGAAGGAGCCAGGACCCAAAGAGCTAGCTGGCCTGAAGGGCCCCCAGGGGGCCCCCAAGCAGCCCCTCTCCATTTGGGTCTGGGGGCTTTCGTTGGGCCGGGAACCTGGGAGATTCCTTCAAGGTTGCAGTTCGCGGACCGAGAAGCACTCTCCGGCCAACATGCCCAACTGCAGCAACAGCTCCCAAAGCGAAGGAGCCAGGACCCAAAGAGCTAGCTGGCCTGAATGGCCCCCAGGGGGCCCCCAAGCAGCCCCTCTCCATTTGGGTCTGGGGGCTTTCGTTGGGCCGGGAACCTGGGAGGTACCTGTAAGGTTGCAGTTCGCGGCCCGAGAAGCACTCTCCGGCCAACATGCCCAACTGCAGCAACAGCTCCCAAAGCGAAGGAGCCAGGACCCAAAGACCTAGCTGGCCTGAAGGGCCCCCAGGGGGCCCCCAAGCAGCCCCTCTCCATTTGGGTCTGGGGGCTTTTGTTGGGCCGGGAACCTGGGAGATACCAGCAAGGTTGCAGTTCGAGGCCCGAGAAGCACTCTCCGGCCAACATGCCCAACGTCAACAACAGCTCCCAAAGCGAAGGAGCCAGGACCCAAAGACCTAGCTGGCCTGAAGGGCCCCCAGGGGGCCCCCAAGCAGCCCCTCTCCATTTGGGTCTGGGGGCTTTCTTTATGCTGAGAACATGGAGATACCAGCAAGGTTGCAGTTCGCGGCCCGAGAAGCACTCTCCGGCCAACATGCCCAATATCCAGCAACAGCTCCCAAAGCGAAGGAGCCAGGACCCAAAGACCTAGCTGGCCTGAAGGGCCCCCAGAAGGCCACCAAGCAGCCCCTCTCCATTTGGGTCTGGGGGCTTTCTTTAGGCTGAGAACCTGGGAGAATCCTGCAAGGTTGCAGTTCGCGGCCCGAGAAGCACTCTCCGGCCAACATGCCCAACTGCAGCAACAGCTCCCAAAGCGAAGGAGCCAGGACCCAAAGACCTAGCTGGCCTGAAGGGCCCCCAGGGGGCCCCCAAGCAGCCCCTCTCAATTTGGGTCTGGGGGCTTTCGTTGGGCCGGGAACCTGGGAGGTACCTGCAAGGTTGCAGTTCGCGGCCCGAGAAGCACTCTCCGGCCAACATGCCCAACTGCAGCAACAGCTCCCAAAGCGAAGGATCCAGGACACAAAGACCTAGCTGGCCTGAAGGGCCCCCAGGGGGTCCCCAAGCAGCCCCTCTCAATTTGGGTCTGGGGGCTTTTGTTGGGCCGGGAACCTGGGAGATTCCTGCAAGGTTGCAGTTCGCGGCCCGAGAAGCACTCTCCGGCCAACATGCCCAACTGCAGCAACAGCTCCCAAACCGAATGAGCCAGGACCCAAAGACCTAGCTGGCCTGAAGGGCCCCCAGGGGGCCCCCAAGCAGCCCCTCTCAATTTGGGTCTGGGGGCTTTCGTTGGGCCGGGAACCTGGGAGATTCCTTCAAGGTTGCAGTTCGCGGCCCGAGAAGCACTCTCCGCCCAACATGCCCAACTGCAGCAACAGCTCCCAAAGCGAAGGAGCCAGGACCCAAAGACCTAGCTGGCCTGAAGGGCCCCCAGGGGGCCCCCAAGCAGCCCCTCTCCATTTGGGTCTGGGGGCTTTCGTTGGGCCGGGAACCTGGGAGGTACCTGCAAGGTTGCAGTTCGCGGCCCGAGAAGCACTCTCCGGCCAACATGCTGAACTGCAGCAACAGCTCCCAAAGCGAAGGAGCCAGGACCCAAAGACCTAGCTGGCCTGAAGGGCCCCCAGGGGGCCACCAAGCAGCCCCTCTCAATTTGGGTCTGGGGGCTTTCGTTGGGCATGGATACCTGAGAGGTACCTGCAAGGTTACAGTTCGCGGCACGAGAAGCACTCTCCGGCCAACATGCCCAACTGCAGCAACAGCTCCCAAACCGAAGGAGCCAGGACCCAAAGAGCTAGCTGGCCTGAAGGGCCCCCAGGGGGCCCCCAAGCAGCCCCTCTCCATTTGGGTCTGGGGGCTTTCGTTGGGCCGGGAACCTGGGAGATTCATGCAAGGTTGCAGTTCGCGGCCCGAGAAGCACTCTCCGGCCAACATGCCCAACTGCAGCAACAGCTCCCAAACCGAAGGAGCCAGGACCCAAAGACCTAGCTGGCCTGAAGGGCCCCCAGGGCGCCCCCAAGCAGCCCCTCTCCATTTGGGTCTGGGGGCTTTCGTTGGGCCGGGAACCTGGGAGATTCCTGCAAGGTTGCAGTTCGCGGCCCGAGAAGCACTCTCCGGCCAACATGGCCAACTGCAGCAACAGCTCCCAAAGCGAAGGAGCCAGGACCCAAAGACCTAGCTGGCCTGAAGGGCCCCCAGTGGGCCCCCAAGCAGCCCCTCTCCATTTGGGTCTGGGGGCTTTCTTTAGGCTGAGAACCTGGGAGAATCCTGCAAGAATGCAGTTCGCGGCCCGAGAAGCACTCTCCGGCCAACATGCCCAACTGCAGCAACAGCTCCCAAAGCGAAGGAGCCAGGACCCAAAGACCTAGCTGGCCTGAAGGGTCCCCAGGGGGCCCCCAAGCAGCCCCTCTCCATTTGGGTCTGGGGGCTTTCGTTGGGCCGGGAACCTGGGAGAATCCTGCAAGGTTGCAGTTCGCGGCCCGAGAAGCACTCTCCGGCCAACATGCCCAACTGCAGCAACAGCTCCCAAAGCGAAGGAGCCAGGACCCAAAGAGCTAGCTGGCCTGAAGGGCCCCCAGGGGGCCCCCAAGCAGCCCCTCTCAATTTGGGTCTGGGGGCTTTCGTTGGGCCGGGAACCTGGGAGATTCCTTCAAGGTTGCAGTTCGCGGCCCGAGAAGCACTCTCCGCCCAACATGCCCAACTGCAGCAACAACTCCCAAAGCGAAGGAGCCAGGACCCAAAGACCTAGCTGGCCTGAAGGGCCCCCAGGGGGCCCCCAAGCAGCCCCTCTCCATTTGGGTCTGGGGGCTTTTGTTGGGCCGGGAACCTGGAGATACCAGCAAGGTTGCAGTTCGAGGCCCGAGAAGCACTCTCCGGCCAACATGCCCAACGTCAACAACAGCTCCCAAACCGAAGGAGCCAGGACACAAAGACCTAGCTGGCCTGAAGGGCCCCCAGGGGGCCCCCAAGCAGCCCCTCTCCATTTGGGTCTGGGGGCTTTCTTTATGCTGAGAACCTGGGAGAATCCTGCAACGTTGCAGTTCGCGGCCCGAGAAGCACTCTCCGGCCAACATGCCCAATATCCAGCAACAGCTCCCAAAGCGAAGGAGCCAGGACCCAAAGACCTAGCTGGCCTGAAGGGCCCCCAGAAGGCCACCAAGCAGCCCCTCTCCATTTGGGTCTGGGGGCTTTCGTTGGGCCGGGAACCTGGGAGGTACCTGCAAGGTTGCAGTTCGCGGCCCGAGAAGCACTCTCCGGCCAACATGCCCAACTGCAGCAACAGCTCCCAAAGCGAAGGAGCCAGGACCCAAAGACCTAGCTGGCCTGAAGGGCCCCCAGGGGGCCCCCAAGCAGCCCCTCTCAATTTGGGTCTGGGGGCTTTCGTTGGGCCGGGAACCTGGGAGGTACCTGCAAGGTTGCAGTTCGCGGCCCGAGAAGCACTCTCCGGCCAACATGCCCAACTGCAGCAACAGCTCCCAAAGCGAAGGATCCAGGACACAAAGACCTAGCTGGCCTGAAGGGCCCCCAGGGGGTCCCCAAGCAGCCCCTCTCAATTTGGGTCTGGGGGCTTTTGTTGGGCCGGGAACCTGGGAGATTCCTGCAAGGTTGCAGTTCGCGGCCCGAGAAGCACTCTCCGGCCAACATGCCCAACTGCAGCAACAGCTCCCAAACCGAATGAGCCAGGACCCAAAGACCTAGCTGGCCTGAAGGGCCCCCAGGGGGCCCCCAAGCAGCCCCTCTCAATTTGGGTCTGGGGGCTTTCGTTGGGCCGGGAACCTGGGAGATTCCTTCAAGGTTGCAGTTCGCGGCCCGAGAAGCACTCTCCGCCCAACATGCCCAACTGCAGCAACAGCTCCCAAAGCGAAGGAGCCAGGACCCAAAGACCTAGCTGGCCTGAAGGGCCCCCAGGGGGCCCCCAAGCAGCCCCTCTCCATTTGGGTCTGGGGGCTTTCGTTGGGCCGGGAACCTGGGAGGTACCTGCAAGGTTGCAGTTCGCGGCCCGAGAAGCACTCTCCGGCCAACATGCTGAACTGCAGCAACAGCTCCCAAAGCGAAGGAGCCAGGACCCAAAGACCTAGCTGGCCTGAAGGGCCCCCAGGGGGCCACCAAGCAGCCCCTCTCAATTTGGGTCTGGGGGCTTTCGTTGGGCATGGATACCTGAGAGGTACCTGCAAGGTTACAGTTCGCGGCACGAGAAGCACTCTCCGGCCAACATGCCCAACTGCAGCAACAGCTCCCAAACCGAAGGAGCCAGGACCCAAAGACCTAGCTGGCCTGAAGGGCCCCCAGGGGGCCCCCAAGCAGCCCCTCTCCATTTGGGTCTGGGGGCTTTCGTTGGGCCGGGAACCTGGGAGATTCATGCAAGGTTGCAGTTCGCGGCCCGAGAAGCACTCTCCGGCCAACATGCCCAACTGCAGCAACAGCTCCCAAACCGAAGGAGCCAGGACCCAAAGACCTAGCTGGCCTGAAGGGCCCCCAGGGCGCCCCCAAGCAGCCCCTCTCCATTTGGGTCTGGGGGCTTTCGTTGGGCCGGGAACCTGGGAGATTCCTGCAAGGTTGCAGTTCGCGGCCCGAGAAGCACTCTCCGGCCAACATGGCCAACTGCAGCAACAGCTCCCAAAGCGAAGGAGCCAGGACCCAAAGACCTAGCTGGCCTGAAGGGCCCCCAGTGGGCCCCCAAGCAGCCCCTCTCCATTTGGGTCTGGGGGCTTTCTTTAGGCTGAGAACCTGGGAGAATCCTGCAAGAATGCAGTTCGCGGCCCGAGAAGCACTCTCCGGCCAACATGCCCAACTGCAGCAACAGCTCCCAAAGCGAAGGAGCCAGGACCCAAAGACCTAGCTGGCCTGAAGGGTCCCCAGGGGGCCCCCAAGCAGCCCCTCTCCATTTGGGTCTGGGGGCTTTCGTTGGGCCGGGAACCTGGGAGAATCCTGCAAGGTTGCAGTTCGCGGCCCGAGAAGCACTCTCCGGCCAACATGCCCAACTGCAGCAACAGCTCCCAAAGCGAAGGAGCCAGGACCCAAAGAGCTAGCTGGCCTGAAGGGCCCCCAGGGGGCCCCCAAGCAGCCCCTCTCAATTTGGGTCTGGGGGCTTTCGTTGGGCCGGGAACCTGGGAGATTCCTTCAAGGTTGCAGTTCGCGGCCCGAGAAGCACTCTCCGCCCAACATGCCCAACTGCAGCAACAACTCCCAAAGCGAAGGAGCCAGGACCCAAAGACCTAGCTGGCCTGAAGGGCCCCCAGGGGGCCCCCAAGCAGCCCCTCTCCATTTGGGTCTGGGGGCTTTTGTTGGGCCGGGAACCTGGAGATACCAGCAAGGTTGCAGTTCGAGGCCCGAGAAGCACTCTCCGGCCAACATGCCCAACGTCAACAACAGCTCCCAAACCGAAGGAGCCAGGACACAAAGACCTAGCTGGCCTGAAGGGCCCCCAGGGGGCCCCCAAGCAGCCCCTCTCCATTTGGGTCTGGGGGCTTTCTTTATGCTGAGAACCTGGGAGAATCCTGCAACGTTGCAGTTCGCGGCCCGAGAAGCACTCTCCGGCCAACATGCCCAATATCCAGCAACAGCTCCCAAAGCGAAGGAGCCAGGACCCAAAGACCTAGCTGGCCTGAAGGGCCCCCAGAAGGCCACCAAGCAGCCCCTCTCCATTTGGGTCTGGGGGCTTTCGTTGGGCCGGGAACCTGGGAGGTACCTGCAAGGTTGCAGTTCGCGGCCCGAGAAGCACTCTCCGGCCAACATGCCCAACTGCAGCAACAGCTCCCAAACCGAAGGAGCCAGGACCCAAAGACCTATCTGGCCTGAAGGGCCCCCAGGGGGCCCCCAAGCAGCCCCTCTCAATTTGGGTCTGGGGGCTTTCGTTGGGCCGGGAACCTGGGAGATTCCTTCAAGGTTGCAGTTCGCGGCCCGAGAAGCACTCTCCGGCCAACATGCCCAACTGCAGCAACAGCTCCCAAACCGAAGGAGCCAGGACCCAAAGACCTAGCTGGCCTGAAGGGCCCCCAGGGGGCCACCAAGCAGCCCCTCTCCATTTGGGTCTGGGGGCTTTCGTTGGGCATGGATACCTGAGAGGTACCTGCAAGGTTACAGTTCGCGGCCCGAGAAGCACTCTCCGGACAACATGCCCAACTGCAGCAACAGCTCCCAAACCGAAGGAGCCAGGACCCAAAGACCTAGCTGGCCTGAAGGGCCCCGAGGGGGCCCCCAAGCAGCCCCTCTCCATTTGGGTCTGGGGGCTTTCGTTGGGCCGGGAACCTGGGAGATTCATGCAAGGTTGCAGTTCGCGGCCCGAGAAGCACTCTCCGGCCAACATGCCCAACTGCAGCAACAGCTCCCAAAGCGAAGGAGCCAGGACCCAAAGACCTAGCTGGCCTGAAGGGCCCCCAGGGGGCCCCCAAGCAGCCCCTCTCCATTTGGGTCTGGGGGCTTTCGTTGGGCATGGAACCTGGGAGATTCCTGCAAGGTTGCAGTTCGCGGCCCGAGAAGCTCTCTCCGGCCAACATGCCCAACTGCAGCAACAGCTCCAAAACCGAAGGAGCCAGGACACAAAGACCTAGCTGGCCTGAAGGGCCCCCAGGGGGCCCCCAAGCAGCCCCTCTCAATTTGGGTCTGGGGGCTTTCGTTGGGCCGGGAACCTGGGAGAATCCTGCAAGGTTGCAGTTCGCGGCCCGAGAAGCACTCTCCGGCCAACATGCTCAACTGCAGCAACAGCTCCCAAACCGAAGGAGCCAGGACCCAAAGACCTAGCTGGCCTGAAGGGCCCCCATGGGGCCCCCAAGCAGCCCCTCTCCATTTGGGTCTGGGGGCTTTAGTTGGGCCGGGAACCTGGGAGATTCCTGCAAGGTTGCAGTTCGCGGCCCGAGAAGCACTCTCCGGCCAACATGCCCAACTGCAGCAACAGCTCCCAAAGCGAAGGAGCCAGGACCCAAAGACCTAGCTGGCCTGAAGGGCCCCCAGGGGGCCCCCAAGCAGCCCCTCTCCATTTGGGTCTGGGGGCTTTTGTTGGGCCGGGAACCTGGGAGATTCCTGCAAGGTTGCAGTTCGAGGCCCGAGAAGCACTCTCCGGCCAACATGCCGAACTGCAGCAACAGCTCCCAAACCGAATGAGCCAGGACACAAAGACCTAGCTGGCCTGAAGGGCCCCCAGGGGGCCCCCAAGCAGCCCCTCTCAATTTGGGTCTGGGGGCTTTCGTTGGGCCGGGAACCTGGGAGGTACCTGCAAGGTTGCAGTTCGCGGCCCGAGAAGCACTCTCCGGCCAACATGCCCAACTGCAGCAACAGCTCCCAAAGCGAAGGAGCCAGGACCCAAAGACCTAGCTGGCCTGAAGGGCCCCCAGGGGGGCCCCAAGCAGCCCCTCTCCATTTGGGTCTGGGGGCTTTCGTTGGGCATGGATACCTGAGAGGTACCTGCAAGGTTACAGTTCGCGGCCCGAGAAGCACTCTCAGGCCAACATGCTCAACTGCAGCAACAGCTCCCAAACCGAAGGAGCCAGGACCCAAAGACCTAGCTGGCCTGAAGGGCCCCCAGGGGGCCCCCAAGCAGCCCCTCTCAATTTGGGTCTGGGGGCTTTCGTTGGGCCGGGAACCTGGGAGTTACCTGCAAGGTTGCAGTTCGCGGCCCGAGAAGCACTCTCCGGCCAACATGCCCAACTGCAGCAACAGCTCCCAAAGCGAAGGAGCCAGGACCCAAAGACCTAGCTGGCCTGAAGGGCCCCCAGGGGGCCCCCAAGCAGCCCCTCTCCATTTGGGTCTGGGGGCTTTCGTTGGGCATGGAACCTGGGAGATTCCTGCAAGGTTGCAGTTCGCGGCCCGAGAAGCACTCTCCGGCCAACATGCCCAACTGCAGCAACAGCTCCCAAAGCGAAGGAGCCAGGACCCAAAGACCTAGCTGGCCTGAAGGGCCCCCAGGGGGCCCCCAAGCAGCCCCTCTCAATTTGGGTCTGGGGGCTTTCGTTGGGCCGGGAACCTGGGAGATTCATGCAAGGTTGCAGTTCGCGGCCCGAGAAGCACTCTCCGGCCAACATGCCCAACTGCAGCAACAGCTCCCAAACCGAAGGAGCCAGGACCCAAAGAGCTAGCTGGCCTGAAGGGCCCCCAGGGGGGCCCCAAGCAGCCCCTCTCAATTTGGGTCTGGGGGCTTTCGTTGGGCATGGATACCTGAGAGGTACCTGCAAGGTTACAGTTCGCGGCCCGAGAAGCACTCTCCGGCCAACATGCCCAACTGCAGCAACAGCTCCCAAACCGAATGAGCCAGGACCCAAAGACCTAGCTGGCCTGAAGGGCCCCCAGGGGGCCCCCAAGCAGCCCCTCTCAATTTGGGTCTGGGGGCTTTCGTTGGGCCGGGAACCTGGGAGTTACCTGCAAGGTTGCAGTTCGCGGCCCGAGAAGCACTCTCCGGCCAACATGCCCAACTGCAGCAACAGCTCCCAAAGCGAAGGAGCCAGGACCCAAAGACCTAGCTGGCCTGAAGGGCCCCCAGGGGGCCCCCAAGCAGCCCCTCTCCATTTGGGTCTGGGGGCTTTCGTTGGGCCGGGAACCTGGGAGACTCCTGCAAGGTTGCAGTTCGCGGCCCGAGAAGCACTCTCCGGCCAACATGCCCAACTGCAGCAACAGCTCCCAAAGCGAAGGAGCCAGGACCCAAAGACCTAGCTGGCCTGAAGGGCCCCCAGGGGGCCCCCAAGCAGCCCCTCTCAATTTGGGTCTGGGGGCTTTCGTTGGGCCGGGAACCTGGGAGATTCATGCAAGGTTGCAGTTCGCGGCCCGAGAAGCACTCTCCGGCCAACATGCCCAACTGCAGCAACAGCTCCCAAACCGAAGGAGCCAGGACCCAAAGACCTAGCTGGCCTGAAGGGCCCCCAGGGGGCCCCCAAGCAGCCCCTCTCAATTTGGGTCTGGGGGCTTTCGTTGGGCCGGGAACCTGGGAGATTCCTGCAAGGTTGCAGTTCGCGGCCCGAGAAGCACTTTCCGGCCAACATGCCCAACTGCAGCAACAGCTCCCAAAGTGAAGGAGCCAGGACCCAAAGACCTAGCTGGCCTGAAGTGCCCCCAGGGGGCCCCCAAGCAGCCCCTCTCCATTTGGGTCTGGGGGCTTTCTTTAGGCTGAGAACCTGGGAGAATCCTGCAAGGTTGCAGTTCGCGGCCCGAGAAGCACTCTCCGGCCAACATGCCCAACTGCAGCAACAGCTCCCAAACAGAAGGAGCCAGGACCCAAAGACCTAGCTGGCCTGAAGGGCCCCCAGGGGGCCCCCAAGCAGCCCCTCTCCATTTGGGTCTGGGGGCTTTCGTTGGGCCGGGAACCTGGGAGATTCCTGCAAGGTTGCAGTTCGCGGCCCGAGAAGCACTCTCCGGCCAACATGCACAACTGCAGCAACAGCTCCCAAAGCGAAGGAGCCAGGACCCAAAGACCTAGCTGGCCTGAAGGGCCCCCAGGGGGCCCCCAAGCAGCCCCTCTCCATTTGGGTCTGGGGGCTTTCGTTGGGCCGGGAACCTGGGAGAATCCTGCAAGGTTGCAGTTCGCGGCCCGAGAAGCACTCTCCGGCCAACATGCCCAACTGCAGCAACAGCTCCCAAAGCGAAGGTGCCAGGACCCAAAGACCTAGCTGGCCTGAAGGGCCCCCAGGGGGGCCCCAAGCAGCCCCTCTCCATTTGGGTCTGGGGGCTTTCGTTGGGCATGGATACCTGAGAGGTACCTGCAAGGTTACAGTTCGCGACCCGAGAAGCACTCTCCGGCCAACATGCTCAACTGCAGCAACAGCTCCCAAACCGAAGGAGCCAGGACCCAAAGACCTAGCTGGCCTGAAGGGCCCCCAGGGGGCCCCCAAGCAGCCCCTCTCAATTTGGGTCTGGGGGCTTTCGTTGGGCCGGGAACCTGGGAGTTACCTGCAAGGTTGCAGTTCGCGGCCCGAGAAGCACTCTCCGCCCAACATGCCCAACTGCAGCAACAGCTCCCAAAGCGAAGGAGCCAGGACCCAAAGACCTAGCTGGCCTGAAGGGCCCCCAGGGGGCCCCCAAGCAGCCCCTCTCAATTTGGGTCTGGGGGCTTTCGTTGGGCATGGAACCTGGGAGATTCCTGCAAGGTTGCAGTTCGCGGCCCGAGAAGCACTCTCCGGCCAACATGCCCAACTGCAGCAACAGCTCCCAAAGCGAAGGAGCCAGGACCCAAAGACCTAGCTGGCCTGAAGGGCCCCCAGGGGGCCCCCAAGCAGCCCCTCTCAATTTGGGTCTGGGGGCTTTCGTTGGGCCGGGAACCTGGGAGAATCCTGCAAGGTTGCAGTTCGCGGCCCGAGAAGCACTCTCCGGCCAACATGCCCAACTGCAGCAACAGCTCCCAAACCGAAGGAGCCAGGACCCAAAGACCTAGCTGGCCTGAAGGGGCCCCAGGGGGCCCCCAAGCAGCCCCTCTCCATTTGGGTCTGGGGGCTTTTGTTGGGCCGGGAACCTGGGAGATTCCTGCAAGGTTGCAGTTCGAGGCCCGAGAAGCACTCTCCGGCCAACATGCCCAACGTCAAAAACAGCTCCCAAACCGAATGAGCCAGGACACAAAGACCTAGCTGGCCTGAAGGGCCCCCAGGGGGCCCCCAAGCAGCCCCTCTCCATTTGGGTCTGGGGGCTTTCTTTAGGCTGAGAACCTGGGAGATACCAGCAAGGTTGCAGTTCGCGGCCTTAGAAGCACTCTCCGGCCAACATGCCCAATATCCAGCAACAGCTCCCAAAGCGAAGGAGCCAGGACCCAAAGACCTAGCTGGCCTGAAGGGCCCCCAGAAGGCCACCAAGCAGCCCCTCTCCATTTGGGTCTGGGGGCTTTCGTTGGGCATGGATACCTGAGAGGTACCTGCAAGTTTACAGTTCGCGGCCCGAGAAGCACTCTCCGGCCAACATGCTCAACTGCAGCAACAGCTCCCAAACCGAAGGAGCCAGGACCCAAAGACCTAGCTGGCCTGAAGGGCCCCCAGGGGGCCCCCAAGCAGCCCCTCTCAATTTGGGTCTGGGGGCTTTCGTTGGGCCGGGAACCTGGGAGGTACCTGCAAGGTTGCAGTTCGCGGCCCGAGAAGCACTCTCCGGCCAACATGCCCAACTGCAGCAACAGCTCCCAAAGCGAAGGAGCCAGGACCCAAAGACCTAGCTGGCCTGAAGGGCCCCCAGGGGGCCCCCAAGCAGCCCCTCTCAATTTGGGTCTGGGGGCTTTCGTTGGGCATGGAACCTGGGAGATTCCTTCAAGGTTGCAGTTCGCGGCCCGAGAAGCACTCTCCGGCCAACATGCCCAACTGCAGCAACAGCTCCCAAACCGAAGGAGCCAGGACACAAAGACCTAGCTGGCCTGAAGGGCCCCCAGGGGGGCCCCAAGCAGCCCCTCTAAATTTGGGTCTGGGGGCTTTCGTTGGGCCGGGAACCTGGGAGAATCCTGCAAGGTTGCAGTTCGCGGCCCGAGAAGCACTCTCCGGCCAACATGCCCAACTGCAGCAACAGCTCCCAAAGCGAAGGAGCCAGGACCCAAAGACCTAGCTGGCCTGAAGGGCCCCCAGAAGGCCACCAAGCAGCCCCTCTCAATTTGGGTCTGGGGGCTTTCGTTTGGCCGGGAACCTGGGAGATTCCTGCAAGGTTGCAGTTCGCGGCCCGAGAAGCACTCTCCGGCCAACATGCCCAACTGCAGCAACAGCTCCCAAAGCGAAGGAGCCAGGACCCAAAGACCTAGCTGGCCTGAAGGGCCCCCAGGGGGCCCCCAAGCAGCCCCTCTCAATTTGGGTCTGGGGGCTTTCGTTGGGCCGGGAACCTGGGAGGTACCTGCAAAGTTGCAGTTCGCGGCCCGAGAAGCACTCTCCGGCCAACATGCCCAACTGCAGCAACAGCTCCCAAAGCGAAGGAGCCAGGACCCAAAGACCTAGCTGGCCTGAAGGGCCCCCAGGGGGGCCCCAAGCAGCCCCTCTCCATTTGGGTCTGGGGGCTTTCGTTGGGCATGGATACCTGAGAGGTACCTGCAAGGTTACATTTCGCGGCCCGAGAAGCACTCTCAGGCCAACATGCTCAACTGCAGCAACAGCTCCCAAACCGAAGGAGCCAGGACCCAAAGACCTAGCTGGCCTGAAGGGCCCCCAGGGGGCCCCCAAGCAGCCCCTCTCAATTTGGGTCTGGGGGCTTTCGTTGGGCCGGGAACCTGGGAGTTACCTGCAAGGTTGCAGTTCGCGGCCCGAGAAGCACTCTCCGGCCAACATGCCCAACTGCAGCAACAGCTCCCAAAGCGAAGGAGCCAGGACCCAAAGACCTAGCTGGCCTGAAGGGCCCCCAGGGGGCCCCCAAGCAGCCCCTCTCAATTTGGGTCTGGGGGCTTTCGTTGGGCATGGAACCTGGGAGATTCCTGCAAGGTTGCAGTTCGCGGCCCGAGAAGCACTCTCCGGCCAACATGCCCAACTGCAGCAACAGCTCCCAAACCGAAGGAGCCAGGACCCAAAGACCTAGCTGGCCTGAAGGGCCCCCAGGGGGCCCCCAAGCAGCCCCTCTCAATTTGGGTCTGGGGGCTTTCGTTGGGCCGGGAACCTGGGAGATTCATGCAAGGTTGCAGTTCGCGGCCCGAGAAGCACTCTCCGGCCAACATGCCCAACTGCAGCAACAGCTCCCAAACCGAAGGAGCCAGGACCCAAAGACCTAGCTGGCCTGAAGGGCCCCCAGGGGGGCCCCAAGCAGCCCCTCTCAATTTGGGTCTGGGGGCTTTCGTTGGGCATGGATACCTGAGAGGTACCTGCAAGGGTACAGTTCGCGGCCCGAGAAGCACTCTCCGGCCAACATGCCCAACTGCAGCAACAGCTCCCAAACCGAAGGAGCCAGGACCCAAAGACCTAGCTGGCCTGAAGGGCCCCCAGGGGGCCCCCAAGCAGCCCCTCTCAATTTGGGTCTGGGGGCTTTCGTTGGGCCGGGAACCTGGGAGTTACCTGCAAGGTTGCAGTTCGCGGCCCGAGAAGCACTCTCCGGCCAACATGCCCAACTGCAGCAACAGCTCCCAAAGCGAAGGAGCCAGGACCCAAAGACCTAGCTGGCCTGAAGGGCCCCCAGGGGGCCCCCAAGCAGCCCCTCTCAATTTGGGTCTGGGGGCTTTCGTTGGGCCAGGAACCTGGGAGATTCCTTCAAGGTTGCAGTTCGCGGCCCGAGAAGCACTCTCCGGCCAACATGCCCAACTGCAGCAACAGCTCCCAAAGCGAAGGAGCCAGGACCCAAAGACCTAGCTGGCCTGAAGGGCCCCCAGGGGGCCCCCAAGCAGCCCCTCTCAATTTGGGTCTGGGGGCTTTCGTTGGGCCGGGAACCTGGGAGAATCCTGCAAGGTTGCAGTTCGCGGCCCGAGAAGCACTCTCCGGCCAACATGCCCAACTGCAGCAACAGCTCCCAAAGCGAAGGAGCCAGGACCCAAAGACCTAGCTGGCCTGAAGGGCCCCCAGGGGGCCACCAAGCAGCCCCTCTCAATTTGGGTCTGGGGGCTTTCGTTGGGCCGGGAACCTGGGAGAATCCTGCAAGGTTGCAGTTCGCGGCCCGAGAAGCACTCTCCGGCCAACATGCCCAACTGCAGCAACAGCTCCCAAACCGAAGGAGCCAGGACCCAAAGAGCTAGCTGGCCTGAAGGGCCCCCAGGGGGCCCCCAAGCAGCCCCTCTCCATTTGGGTCTGGGGGCTTTCGTTGGGCCGGGAACCTGGGAGAATCCTGCAAGGTTGCAGTTCGCGGCCCGAGAAGCACTCTCCGGCCAACGTGCCCAACTGCAGCAACAGCTCCCAAAGCGAAGGAGCCAGGACCCAAAGAGCTAGCTGGCCTGAAGGGCCCCCAGGGGGCCCCCAAGCAGCCCCTCTCCATTTGGGTCTGGGGGCTTTCGTTGGGCCGGGAACCTGGGAGATTCCTTCAAGGTTGCAGTTCGCGGCCCGAGAAGCACTCTCCGCCCAACATGCCCAACTGCAGCAACAGCTCCCAAAGCGAAGGAGCCAGGACCCAAAGACCTAGCTGGCCTGAAGGGCCCCCAGGGGGTCCCCAAGCAGCCCCTCTCCATATGGGTCTGGGGGCTTTCGTTGGGCCGGGAACCTGGGAGGTACCTGCAAGGTTGCAGTTCGCGGCCCGAGAAGCACTCTCCGGCCAACATGCCCAACTGCAGCAACAGCTCCCAAAGCGAAGGAGCCAGGACACAAAGACCTAGCTGGCCTGAAGGGCCCCCAGGGGGCCCCCAAGCAGCCCCTCTCCATTTGGGTCTGGGGGCTTTTGTTGGGCCGGGAACCTGGGAGATTCCTGCAAGGTTGCAGTTCGAGGCCCGAGAAGCACTCTCCGGCCAACATGCCCAACGTCAACAACAGCTCCCAAACCGAAGGAGCCAGGACCCAAAGACCTAGCTGGCCTGAAGGGCCCCCAGGGGGCCCCCAAGCAGCCCCTCTCCATTTGGGTCTGGGGGCTTTCTTTAGGCTGAGAATCTGGGAGATACCAGCAAGTTTGCAGTTCGCGGCCCGAGAAGCACTCTCCGGCCAACATGCCCAATATCCAGCAACAGCTCCCAAAGCGAAGGAGCCAGGACCCAAAGACCTAGCTGGCCTGAAGGGCCCCCAGAAGGCCACCAAGCAGCCCCTCTCCATTTGGGTCTGGGGTCTTTCGTTGGGCATGTATACCTGAGAGGTACCTGCAAGTTACATTTCGCGGCCCGAGAAGCACTCTCCGGCCAACATGCCCAACTGCAGCAACAGCTCCCAAAGCGAAGGAGCCAGGACCCAAAGACCTAGCTGGCCTGAAGGGCCCCCAGGGGGCCCCCAAGCAGCCCCTCTCCATTTGGGTCTGGGGGCTTTCGTTGGGCCGGGAACCTGGGAGATTCCTTCAAGGTTGCAGTTCGCGGCCCGAGAAGCACTCTCCGGCCAACATGCCCAAGTGCAGCAACAGCTCCCAAACCGAATGAGCCAGGACCCAAAGACCTAGCTGGCCTGAAGGGCCCCCAGGGGGCCCCCAAGCAGCCCCTCTCAATTTGGGTCTGGGGGCTTTCGTTGGGCCGGGAACCTGGGAGATTCCTGCAAGGTTGCAGTTCGCGGCCCGAGAAGCACTCTCCGGCCAACATGCCCAACTGCAGCAACAGCTCCCAAAGCGAAGGAGCCAGGACCCAAAGACCTAGCTGGCCTGAAGGGCCCCCAGGGGGCCCCCAAGCAGCCCCTCTCCATTTGGGTCTGGGGGCTTTCTTTAGGCTGAGAACCTGGGAGAATCCTGCAAGAATGCAGTTCGCGGCCCGAGAAGCACTCTCCGGCCAACATGCCCAACTGCAGCAACAGCTCCCAAACCGAAGGAGCCAGGACCCAAAGACCTAGCTGGCCTGAAGGGCCCCCAGGGGGCCCCCAAGCAGCCCCTCTCCATTTGGGTCTGGGGGCTTTCGTTGGGCCGGGAACCTGGGAGGTACCTGCAAGGTTGCAGTTCGCGGCCCGAGAAGCACTCTCCGGCCAACATGCCCAACTGCAGCAACAGCTCCCAAAGCGAAGGAGCCAGGACCCAAAGACCTAGCTGGCCTGAAGGGCCCCCAGGGGGCCCCCAAGCAGCCCCTCTCAATTTGGGTCTGGGGGCTTTTGTTGGGCCGGGAACCTGGGAGATTCCTGCAAGGTTGCAGTTCGCGGCCCGAGAAGCACTCTCCGGCCAACATGCCCAACTGCAGCAACAGCTCCCAAACCGAATGAGCAAGGACCCAAAGACCTAGCTGGCCTGAAGGGCCCCCAGGGGGCCCCCAAGCAGCCCCTCTCAATTTGGGTCTGGGGGCTTTCGTTGGGCCGGGAACCTGGGAGATTCCTTCAAGGTTGCAGTTCGCGGCCCGAGAAGCACTCTCCGGCCAACATGCCCAACTGCAGCAACAGCTCCCAAACCGAAGGAGCCAGGACCCAAAGACCTAGCTGGCCTGAAGGGCCCCCAGGGGGCCCCCAAGCAGCCCCTCTCCATTTGGGTCTGGGGGCTTTCGTTGGGCCGGGAACCTGGGAGATTCATGCAAGGTTGCAGTTCGCGGCCCGAGAAGCACTCTCCGGCCAACATGCTGAACTGCAGCAACAGCTCCCAAAGCGAAGGAGCCAGGACCCAAAGACCTAGCTGGCCTGAAGGGCCCCCAGGGGGCCACCAAGCAGCCCCTCTCAATTTGGGTCTGGGGGCTTTCGTTGGGCATGGATACCTGAGAGGTACCTGCAAGGTTACAGTTCGCGGCACGAGAAGCACTCTCCGGCCAACATGCCCAACTGCAGCAACAGCTCCCAAACCGAAGGAGCCAGGACCCAAAGACCTAGCTGGCCTGAAGGGCCCCCAGGGGGCCCCCAAGCAGCCCCTCTCCATTTGGGTCTGGGGGCTTTCGTTGGGCCGGGAACCTGGGAGATTCCTGCAAGGTTGCAGTTCGCGGCCCGAGAAGCACTCTCCGGCCAACATGCCCAACTGCAGCAACAGCTCCCAAACCGAAGGAGCCAGGACCCAAAGACCTAGCTGGCCTGAAGGGCCCCCAGGGGGCCCCCAAGCAGCCCCTCTCCATTTGGGTCTGGGGGCTTTCGTTGGGCCGGGAACCTGGGAGATTCCTGCAAGGTTGCAGTTCGCGGCCCGAGAAGCACTCTCCGGCCAACATGCCCAACTGCAGCAACAGCTCCCAAACCGAAGGAGCCAGGACACAAAGACCTAGCTGGCCTGAAGGGCCCCCAGGGGGCCCCCAAGCAGCCCCTCTCCATTTGGGTCTGGGGGCTTTCTTTAGGCTGAGAACCTGGGAGAATCCTGCAAGAATGCAGTTCGCGGCCCGAGAAGCACTCTCCGGCCAACATGCCCAACTGCAGCAACAGCTCCCAAACCGAAGGAGCCAGGACCCAAAGACCTAGCTGGCCTGAAGGGTCCCCAGGGGGCCCCCAAGCAGCCCCTCTCCATTTGGGTCTGGGGGCTTTCGTTGGGCCGGGAACCTGGGAGAATCCTGCAAGGTTGCAGTTCGCGGCCCGAGAAGCACTCTCCGGCCAACATGCCCAACTGCAGCAACAGCTCCCAAACAGAAGGAGCCAGGACCCAAAGAGCTAGCTGGCCTGAAGGGCCCCCAGGGGGCCCCCAAGCAGCCCCTCTCCATTTGGGTCTGGGGGCTTTCGTTGGGCCGGGAACCTGGGAGATTCCTTCAAGGTTGCAGTTCGCGGACCGAGAAGCACTCTCCGCCCAACATGCCCAACTGCAGCAACAGCTCCCAAAGCGAAGGAGCCAGGACCCAAAGACCTAGCTGGCCTGAAGGGCCCCCAGGGGGCCCCCAAGCAGCCCCTCTCCATTTGGGTCTGGGTGTTTTCGTTGGGCCGGGAACCTGGGAGGTACCTGCAAGTTTGCAGTTCGCGGCCCGAGAAGCACTCTCCGGCCAACATGCCCAACTGCAGCAACAGCTCCCAAAGCGAAGGAGCCAGGACCCAAAGACCTAGCTGGCCTGAAGGGCCACCAGGGGGCCCCCAAGCAGCCCCTCTCCATTTGGGTCTGGGGGCTTTTGTTGGGCCGGGAACCTGGGAGATTCCTGCAAGGTTGCAGTTCGAGGCCCGAGAAGCACTCTCCGGCCAACATGCCCAACGTCAACAACAGCTCCCAAACCGAAGGAGCCAGGACACAAAGACCTAGCTGGCCTGAAGGGCCCCCAGGGGGCCCCCAAGCAGCCCCTCTCCATTTGGGTCTGGGGGCTTTCTTTAGGCTGAGAACCTGGGAGATACCAGCAAGGTTGCAGTTCGCGGCCCGAGAAGCACTCTCCGGCCAACATGCCCAATATCCAGCAACAGCTCCCAAACCGAAGGAGCCAGGACCCAAAGACCTAGCTGGCCTGAAGGGCCCCCAGGGGGCCACCAAGCAGCCCCTCTCCATTTGAGTCTGGGGGCTTTCGTTGGGCATGTATACCTGAGAGGTACCTGCAAGTTACAGTTCGCGGCCCGAGAAGCACTCTCCGGCCAACATGCCCAACTGCAGCAACAGCTCCCAAACCGAAGGAGCCAGGACCCAAAGACCTAGCTGGCCTGAAGGGCCCCCAGGGGGCCCCCAAGCAGCCCCTCTCCATTTGGGTCTGGGGGCTTTCGTTGGGCCGGGAACCTGGGAGATTCCTTCAAGGTTGCAGTTCGCGGCCCGAGAAGCACTCTCCGGCCAACATGCCCAACTGCAGCAACAGCTCCCAAACCGAAGGAGCCAGGACCCAAAGACCTAGCTGGCCTGAAGGGCCCCCAGGGTGGCCCCCAAGCAGCCCCTCTCCATTTGGGTCTGGGGGCTTTCGTTGGGCCGGGAACCTGGGAGATTCCTGCAAGGTTGCAGTTCGCGGACCGAGAAGCACTCTCCGGCCAACATGCCCAACTGCAGCAACAGCTCCCAAAGCGAAGGAGCCAGGACCCAAAGACCTAGCTGGCCTGAAGGGCCCCCAGGGGGCCCCCAAGCAGCCCCTCTCCATTTGGTTCTGGGGGCTTTCTTTAGGCTGAGAACCTGGGAGAATCCTGCAAGAATGCAGTTCGCGGCCCGAGAAGCACTCTCCGGCCAACATGCCCAACTGCAGCAACAGCTCCCAAACCGAAGGAGCCAGGACCCAAAGACCTAGCTGGCCTGAAGGGCCCCCAGGGGGCCCCCAAGCAGCCCCTCTCAATTTGGGTCTGGGGGCTTTCGTTGGGCCGGGAACCTGGGAGGTACCTGCAAGGTTGCAGTTCGCGGCCCGAGAAGCACTCTCCGGCCAACATGCCCAACTGCAGCAACAGCTCCCAAAGCGAAGGAGCCAGGACCCAAAGAGCTAGCTGGCCTGAAGGGCCCCCAGGGGGCCCCCAAGCAGCCCCTCTCCATTTGGGTCTGGGGGCTTTCGTTGGGCCGGGAACCTGGGAGATTCCTTCAAGGTTGCAGTTCGCGGACCGAGAAGCACTCTCCGGCCAACATGCCCAACTGCAGCAACAGCTCCCAAAGCGAAGGAGCCAGGACCCAAAGAGCTAGCTGGCCTGAATGGCCCCCAGGGGGCCCCCAAGCAGCCCCTCTCCATTTGGGTCTGGGGGCTTTCGTTGGGCCGGGAACCTGGGAGAATCCTGCAAGGTTGCAGTTCGCGGCCCGAGAAGCACTCTCCGGCCAACATGCCCAACTGCAGCAACAGCTCCCAAACCGAAGGAGCCAGGACCCAAAGACCTAGCTGGCCTGAAGGGCCACCAGGGGGCCCCCAAGCAGCCCCTCTCCATTTGGGTCTGGGGGCTTTTGTTGGGCCGGGAACCTGGGAGATTCCTGCAAGGTTGCAGTTCGAGGCCCGAGAAGCACTCTCCGGCCAACATGCCCAACGTCAACAACAGCTCCCAAACCGAAGGAGCCAGGACCCAAAGACCTAGCTGGCCTGAAGGGCCCCCAGGGGGCCCCCAAGCAGCCCCTCTCCATTTGGGTCTGGGGGCTTTCTTTAGGCTGAGAACCTGGGAGATACCAGCAAGTTTGCAGTTCGCGGCCCGAGAAGCACTCTCCGGCCAACATGCCCAATATCCAGCAACAGCTCCCAAAGCGAAGGAGCCAGGACCCAAAGACCTAGCTGGCCTGAAGGGCCCCCAGAAGGCCACCAAGCAGCCCCTCTCCATTTGGGTCTGGGGTCTTTCGTTGGGCATGTATACCTGAGAGGTACCTGCAAGTTACATTTCGCGGCCCGAGAAGCACTCTCCGGCCAACATGCCCAACTGCAGCAACAGCTCCCAAAGCGAAGGAGCCAGGACCCAAAGACCTAGCTGGCCTGAAGGGCCCCCAGGGGGCCCCCAAGCAGCCCCTCTCCATTTGGGTCTGGGGGCTTTCGTTGGGCCGGGAACCTGGGAGATTCCTTCAAGGTTGCAGTTCGCGGCCCGAGAAGCACTCTCCAGCCAACATGCCCAAGTGCAGCAACAGCTCCCAAACCGAAGGAGCCAGGACCCAAAGACCTAGCTGGCCTGAAGGGCCCCCAGGGGGCGCCCAAGCAGCCCCTCTCAATTTGGGTCTGGGGGCTTTCGTTGGGCCGGGAACCTGGGAGATTCCTGCAAGGTTGCAGTTCGCGGCCCGAGAAGCACTCTCCGCCCAACATGCCCAACTGCAGCAACAGCTCCCAAAGCGAAGGAGCCAGGACCCAAAGACCTAGCTGGCCTGAAGGGCCCCCAGGGGGCCCCCAAGCAGCCCCTCTCCATTTGGGTCTGGGGGCTTTCTTTAGGCTGAGAACCTGGGAGAATCCTGCAAGAATGCAGTTCGCGGCCCGAGAAGCACTCTCCGGCCAACATGCCCAACTGCAGCAACAGCTCCCAAACCGAAGGAGCCAGGACCCAAAGACCTAGCTGGCCTGAAGGGCCCCCAGGGGGCCCCCAAGCAGCCCCTCTCAATTTGGGTCTGGGGGCTTTCGTTGGGCCGGGAACCTGGGAGGTACCTGCAAGGTTGCAGTTCGCGGCCCGAGAAGCACTCTCCGGCCAACATGCCCAACTGCAGCAACAGCTCCCAAAGCGAAGGAGCCAGGACCCAAAGACCTAGCTGGCCTGAAGGGCCCCCAGGGGGCCCCCAAGCAGCCCCTCTCAATTTGGGTCTGGGGGCTTTTGTTGGGCCGGGAACCTGGGAGATTCCTGCAAGGTTGCAGTTCGCGGCCCGAGAAGCACTCTCCGGCCAACATGCCCAACTGCAGCAACAGCTCCCAAACCGAATGAGCAAGGACCCAAAGACCTAGCTGGCCTGAAGGGCCCCCAGGGGGCCCCCAAGCAGCCCCTCTCAATTTGGGTCTGGGGGCTTTCGTTGGGCCGGGAACCTGGGAGATTCCTTCAAGGTTGCAGTTCGCGGCCCGAGAAGCACTCTCCGCCCAACATGCCCAACTGCAGCAACAGCTCCCAAACCGAAGGAGCCAGGACCCAAAGACCTAGCTGGCCTGAAGGGCCCCCAGGGGGCCCCCAAGCAGCCCCTCTCCATTTGGGTCTGGGGGCTTTCGTTGGGCCGGGAACCTGGGAGATTCATGCAAGGTTGCAGTTCGCGGCCCGAGAAGCACTCTCCGGCCAACATGCTGAACTGCAGCAACAGCTCCCAAAGCGAAGGAGCCAGGACCCAAAGACCTAGCTGGCCTGAAGGGCCCCCAGGGGGCCACCAAGCAGCCCCTCTCAATTTGGGTCTGGGGGCTTTCGTTGGGCATGGATACCTGAGAGGTACCTGCAAGGTTACAGTTCGCGGCACGAGAAGCACTCTCCGGCCAACATGCCCAACTGCAGCAACAGCTCCCAAACCGAAGGAGCCAGGACCCAAAGACCTAGCTGGCCTGAAGGGCCCCCAGGGGGCCCCCAAGCAGCCCCTCTCCATTTGGGTCTGGGGGCTTTCGTTGGGCCGGGAACCTGGGAGATTCCTGCAAGGTTGCAGTTCGCGGCCCGAGAAGCACTCTCCGGCCAACATGCCCAACTGCAGCAACAGCTCCCAAACCGAAGGAGCCAGGACCCAAAGACCTAGCTGGCCTGAAGGGCCCCCAGGGGGCCCCCAAGCAGCCCCTCTCCATTTGGGTCTGGGGGCTTTCGTTGGGCCGGGAACCTGGGAGATTCCTGCAAGGTTGCAGTTCGCGGCCCGAGAAGCACTCTCCGGCCAACATGCCCAACTGCAGCAACAGCTCCCAAACCGAAGGAGCCAGGACACAAAGACCTAGCTGGCCTGAAGGGCCCCCAGGGGGCCCCCAAGCAGCCCCTCTCCATTTGGGTCTGGGGGCTTTCTTTAGGCTGAGAACCTGGGAGAATCCTGCAAGAATGCAGTTCGCGGCCCGAGAAGCACTCTCCGGCCAACATGCCCAACTGCAGCAACAGCTCCCAAACCGAAGGAGCCAGGACCCAAAGACCTAGCTGGCCTGAAGGGTCCCCAGGGGGCCCCCAAGCAGCCCCTCTCCATTTGGGTCTGGGGGCTTTCGTTGGGCCGGGAACCTGGGAGAATCCTGCAAGGTTGCAGTTCGCGGCCCGAGAAGCACTCTCCGGCCAACATGCCCAACTGCAGCAACAGCTCCCAAAGCGAAGGAGCCAGGACCCAAAGAGCTAGCTGGCCTGAAGGGCCCCCAGGGGGCCCCCAAGCAGCCCCTCTCCATTTGGGTCTGGGGGCTTTCGTTGGGCCGGGAACCTGGGAGATTCCTTCAAGGTTGCAGTTCGCGGACCGAGAAGCACTCTCCGCCCAACATGCCCAACTGCAGCAACAGCTCCCAAAGCGAAGGAGCCAGGACCCAAAGACCTAGCTGGCCTGAAGGGCCCCCAGGGGGCCCCCAAGCAGCCCCTCTCCATTTGGGTCTGGGTGTTTTCGTTGGGCCGGGAACCTGGGAGGTACCTGCAAGTTTGCAGTTCGCGGCCCGAGAAGCACTCTCCGGCCAACATGCCCAACTGCAGCAACAGCTCCCAAAGCGAAGGAGCCAGGACCCAAAGACCTAGCTGGCCTGAAGGGCCACCAGGGGGCCCCCAAGCAGCCCCTCTCCATTTGGGTCTGGGGGCTTTTGTTGGGCCGGGAACCTGGGAGATTCCTGCAAGGTTGCAGTTCGAGGCCCGAGAAGCACTCTCCGGCCAACATGCCCAACGTCAACAACAGCTCCCAAACCGAAGGAGCCAGGACACAAAGACCTAGCTGGCCTGAAGGGCCCCCAGGGGGCCCCCAAGCAGCCCCTCTCCATTTGGGTCTGGGGGCTTTCTTTAGGCTGAGAACCTGGGAGATACCAGCAAGGTTGCAGTTCGCGGCCCGAGAAGCACTCTCCGGCCAACATGCCCAATATCCAGCAACAGCTCCCAAACCGAAGGAGCCAGGACCCAAAGACCTAGCTGGCCTGAAGGGCCCCCAGGGGGCCACCAAGCAGCCCCTCTCCATTTGAGTCTGGGGGCTTTCGTTGGGCATGTATACCTGAGAGGTACCTGCAAGTTACAGTTCGCGGCCCGAGAAGCACTCTCCGCCCAACATGCCCAACTGCAGCAACAGCTCCCAAACCGAAGGAGCCAGGACCCAAAGACCTAGCTGGCCTGAAGGGCCCCCAGGGGGCCCCCAAGCAGCCCCTCTCCATTTGGGTCTGGGGGCTTTCGTTGGGCCGGGAACCTGGGAGATTCCTTCAAGGTTGCAGTTCGCGGCCCGAGAAGCACTCTCCGGCCAACATGCCCAACTGCAGCAACAGCTCCCAAACCGAAGGAGCCAGGACCCAAAGACCTAGCTGGCCTGAAGGGCCCCCAGGGTGGCCCCCAAGCAGCCCCTCTCCATTTGGGTCTGGGGGCTTTCGTTGGGCCGGGAACCTGGGAGATTCCTGCAAGGTTGCAGTTCGCGGACCGAGAAGCACTCTCCGGCCAACATGCCCAACTGCAGCAACAGCTCCCAAAGCGAAGGAGCCAGGACCCAAAGACCTAGCTGGCCTGAAGGGCCCCCAGGGGGCCCCCAAGCAGCCCCTCTCCATTTGGGTCTGGGGGCTTTCTTTAGGCTGAGAACCTGGGAGAATCCTGCAAGAATGCAGTTCGCGGCCCGAGAAGCACTCTCCGGCCAACATGCCCAACTGCAGCAACAGCTCCCAAACCGAAGGAGCCAGGACCCAAAGACCTAGCTGGCCTGAAGGGCCCCCAGGGGGCCCCCAAGCAGCCCCTCTCAATTTGGGTCTGGGGGCTTTCGTTGGGCCGGGAACCTGGGAGGTACCTGCAAGGTTGCAGTTCGCGGCCCGAGAAGCACTCTCCGGCCAACATGCCCAACTGCAGCAACAGCTCCCAAAGCGAAGGAGCCAGGACCCAAAGAGCTAGCTGGCCTGAAGGGCCCCCAGGGGGCCCCCAAGCAGCCCCTCTCCATTTGGGTCTGGGGGCTTTCGTTGGGCCGGGAACCTGGGAGATTCCTTCAAGGTTGCAGTTCGCGGACCGAGAAGCACTCTCCGGCCAACATGCCCAACTGCAGCAACAGCTCCCAAAGCGAAGGAGCCAGGACCCAAAGAGCTAGCTGGCCTGAATGGCCCCCAGGGGGCCCCCAAGCAGCCCCTCTCCATTTGGGTCTGGGGGCTTTCGTTGGGCCGGGAACCTGGGAGAATCCTGCAAGGTTGCAGTTCGCGGCCCGAGAAGCACTCTCCGGCCAACATGCCCAACTGCAGCAACAGCTCCCAAAGCGAAGGAGCCAGGACCCAAAGACCTAGCTGGCCTGAAGGGCCCCCAGGGGGCCCCCAAGCAGCCCCTCTCCATTTGGGTCTGGGGGCTTTTGTTGGGCCGGGAACCTGGGAGATACCAGCAAGGTTGCAGTTCGAGGCCCGAGAAGCACTCTCCGGCCAACATGCCCAACGTCAACAACAGCTCCCAAAGTGAAGGAGCCAGGACCCAAAGACCTAGCTGGCCTGAAGGGCCCCCAGGGGGCCCCCAAGCAGCCCCTCTCCATTTGGGTCTGGGGGCTTTCTTTATGCTGAGAACATGGAGATACCAGCAAGGTTGCAGTTCGCGGCCCGAGAAGCACTCTCCGGCCAACATGCCCAACTGCAGCAACAGCTCCCAAACCGAAGGAGCCAGGACCCAAAGACCTAGCTGGCCTGAAGGGCCCCCAGGGGGCCCCCAAGCAGCCCCTCTCCATTTGGGTCTGGGGGCTTTCGTTGGGCCGGGAACCTGGGAGATTCCTTCAAGGTTGCAGTTCGCGGCCCGAGAAGCACTCTCCGGCCAACATGCCCAACTGCAGCAACAGCTCCCAAACCGAAGGAGCCAGGACCCAAAGACCTAGCTGGCCTGAAGGGCCCCCAGGGTGGCCCCCAAGCAGCCCCTCTCCATTTGGGTCTGGGGGCTTTCGTTGGGCCGGGAACCTGGGAGATTCCTGCAAGGTTGCAGTTCGCGGACCGAGAAGCACTCTCCGGCCAACATGCCCAACTGCAGCAACAGCTCCCAAAGCGAAGGAGCCAGGACCCAAAGACCTAGCTGGCCTGAAGGGCCCCCAGGGGGCCCCCAAGCAGCCCCTCTCCATTTGGGTCTGGGGGCTTTCTTTAGGCTGAGAACCTGGGAGAATCCTGCAAGAATGCAGTTCGCGGCCCGAGAAGCACTCTCCGGCCAACATGCCCAACTGCAGCAACAGCTCCCAAACCGAAGGAGCCAGGACCCAAAGACCTATCTGGCCTGAAGGGCCCCCAGGGGGCCCCCAAGCAGCCCCTCTCCATTTGGGTCTGGGGGCTTTCGTTGGGCCGGGAACCTGGGAGATTCCTTCAAGGTTGCAGTTCGCGGCCCGAGAAGCACTCTCCGGCCAACATGCCCAACTGCAGCAACAGCTCCCAAAGCGAAGGAGCCAGGACCCAAAGACCTAGCTGGCCTGAAGGGCCCCCAGGGGGCCCCCAAGCAGCCCCTCTCCATTTGGGTCTGGGGGCTTTCGTTGGGCCGGGAACCTGGGAGATTCCTTCAAGGTTGCAGTTCGCGGACCGAGAAGCACTCTCCGGCCAACATGCCCAACTGCAGCAACAGCTCCCAAAGCGAAGGAGCCAGGACCCAAAGAGCTAGCTGGCCTGAATGGCCCCCAGGGGGCCCCCAAGCAGCCCCTCTCCATTTGGGTCTGGGGGCTTTCGTTGGGCCGGGAACCTGGGAGGTACCTGCAAGGTTGCAGTTCGCGGCCCGAGAAGCACTCTCCGGCCAACATGCCCAACTGCAGCAACAGCTCCCAAAGCGAAGGAGCCAGGACCCAAAGACCTAGCTGGCCTGAAGGGCCCCCAGGGGGCCCCCAAGCAGCCCCTCTCCATTTGGGTCTGGGGGCTTTTGTTGGGCCGGGAACCTGGGAGATACCAGCAAGGTTGCAGTTCGAGGCCCGAGAAGCACTCTCCGGCCAACATGCCCAACGTCAACAACAGCTCCCAAAGCGAAGGAGCCAGGACCCAAAGACCTAGCTGGCCTGAAGGGCCCCCAGGGGGCCCCCAAGCAGCCCCTCTCCATTTGGGTCTGGGGGCTTTCTTTATGCTGAGAACATGGAGATACCAGCAAGGTTGCAGTTCGCGGCCCGAGAAGCACTCTCCGGCCAACATGCCCAATATCCAGCAACAGCTCCCAAAGCGAAGGAGCCAGGACCCAAAGACCTAGCTGGCCTGAAGGGCCCCCAGAAGGCCACCAAGCAGCCCCTCTCCATTTGGGTCTGGGGGCTTTCTTTAGGCTGAGAACCTGGGAGAATCCTGCAAGAGTGCAGTTCGCGGCCCGAGAAGCACTCTCCGGCCAACATGCCCAACTGCAGCAACAGCTCCCAAAGCGAAGGAGCCAGGACCCAAAGACCTAGCTGGCCTGAAGGGCCCCCAGGGGGTCCCCAAGCAGCCCCTCTCAATTTGGGTCTGGGGGCTTTTGTTGGGCCGGGAACCTGGGAGATTCCTGCAAGGTTGCAGTTCGCGGCCCGAGAAGCACTCTCCGGCCAACATGCCCAACTGCAGCAACAGCTCCCAAACGGAATGAGCCAGGACCCAAAGACCTAGCTGGCCTGAAGGGCCCCCAGGGGGCCCCCAAGCAGCCCCTCTCAATTTGGGTCTGGGGGCTTTCGTTGGGCCGGGAACCTGGGAGATTCCTTCAAGGTTGCAGTTCGCGGCCCGAGAAGCACTCTCCGCCCAACATGCCCAACTGCAGCAACAGCTCCCAAACCGAAGGAGCCAGGACCCAAAGACCTAGCTGGCCTGAAGGGCCCCCAGGGGGCCCCCAAGCAGCCCCTCTCCATTTGGGTCTGGGGGCTTTCGTTGGGCCGGGAACCTGGGAGATTCCTGCAAGGTTGCAGTTCGCGGCCCGAGAAGCACTCTCCGGCCAACATGCTGAACTGCAGCAACAGCTCCCAAAGCGAAGGAGCCAGGACCCAAAGACCTAGCTGGCCTGAAGGGCCCCCAGGGGGCCACCAAGCAGCCCCTCTCAATTTGGGTCTGGGGGCTTTCGTTGGGCATGGATACCTGAGAGGTACCTGCAAGGTTACAGTTCGCGGCACGAGAAGCACTCTCCGGCCAACATGCCCAACTGCAGCAACAGCTCCCAAACCGAAGGAGCCAGGACCCAAAGACCTAGCTGGCCTGAAGGGCCCCCAGGGGGCCCCCAAGCAGCCCCTCTCCATTTGGGTCTGGGGGCTTTCGTTGGGCCGGGAACCTGGGAGATTCATGCAAGGTTGCAGTTCGCGGCCCGAGAAGCACTCTCCGGCCAACATGCCCAACTGCAGCAACAGCTCCCAAACCGAAGGAGCCAGGACCCAAAGACCTAGCTGGCCTGAAGGGCCCCCAGGGCGCCCCCAAGCAGCCCCTCTCCATTTGGGTCTGGGGGCTTTCGTTGGGCCGGGAACCTGGGAGATTCCTGCAAGGTTGCAGTTCGCGGCCCGAGAAGCACTCTCCGGCCAACATGGCCAACTGCAGCAACAGCTCCCAAAGCGAAGGAGCCAGGACCCAAAGACCTAGCTGGCCTGAAGGGCCCCCAGTGGGCCCCCAAGCAGCCCCTCTCCATTTGGGTCTGGGGGCTTTCTTTAGGCTGAGAACCTGGGAGAATCCTGCAAGAATGCAGTTCGCGGCCCGAGAAGCACTCTCCGGCCAACATGCCCAACTGCAGCAACAGCTCCCAAACCGAAGGAGCCAGGACCCAAAGACCTAGCTGGCCTGAAGGGTCCCCAGGGGGCCCCCAAGCAGCCCCTCTCCATTTGGGTCTGGGGGCTTTCGTTGGGCCGGGAACCTGGGAGAATCCTGCAAGGTTGCAGTTCGCGGCCCGAGAAGCACTCTCCGGCCAACATGCCCAAATGCAGCAACAGCTCCCAAAGCGAAGGAGCCAGGACCCAAAGACCTAGCTGGCCTGAAGGGCCCCCAGGGGGCCCCCAAGCAGCCCCTCTCAATTTGGGTCTGGGGGCTTTCGTTGGGCCGGGAACCTGGGAGATTCCTTCAAGGTTGCAGTTCGCGGCCCGAGAAGCACTCTCCGCCCAACATGCCCAACTGCAGCAACAGCTCCCAAAGCGAAGGAGCCAGGACCCAAAGACCTAGCTGGCCTGAAGGGCCCCCAGGGGGCCCCCAAGCAGCCCCTCTCCATTTGGGTCTGGGGGCTTTTGTTGGGCCGGGAACCTGGGAGATACCAGCAAGGTTGCAGTTCGAGGCCCGAGAAGCACTCTCCGGCCAACATGCCCAACGTCAACAACAGCTCCCAAACCGAAGGAGCCAGGACACAAAGACCTAGCTGGCCTGAAGGGCCCCCAGGGGGCCCCCAAGCAGCCCCTCTCCATTTGGGTCTGGGGGCTTTCTTTATGCTGAGAACCTGGGAGAATCCTGCAACGTTGCAGTTCGCGGCCCGAGAAGCACTCTCCGGCCAACATGCCCAATATCCAGCAACAGCTCCCAAAGCGAAGGAGCCAGGACCCAAAGACCTAGCTGGCCTGAAGGGCCCCCAGAAGGCCACCAAGCAGCCCCTCTCCATTTGGGTCTGGGGGCTTTCGTTGGGCCGGGAACCTGGGAGGTACCTGCAAGGTTGCAGTTCGCGGCCCGAGAAGCACTCTCCGGCCAACATGCCCAACTGCAGCAACAGCTCCCAAACCGAAGGAGCCAGGACCCAAAGAGCTAGCTGGCCTGAAGGGCCCCCAGGGGGCCCCCAAGCAGCCCCTCTCCATTTGGGTCTGGGGGCTTTCGTTGGGCCGGGAACCTGGGAGATTCCTTCAAGGTTGCAGTTCGCGGCCCGAGAAGCACTCTCCGGCCAACATGCCCAACTGCAGCAACAGCTCCCAAACCGAAGGAGCCAGGACCCAAAGACCTAGCTGGCCTGAAGGGCCCCCAGGGGGCCACCAAGCAGCCCCTCTCCATTTGGGTCTGGGGGCTTTCGTTGGGCATGGATACCTGAGAGGTACCTGCAAGGTTACAGTTCGCGGCCCGAGAAGCACTCTCCGGACAACATGCCCAACTGCAGCAACAGCTCCCAAACCGAAGGAGCCAGGACCCAAAGACCTAGCTGGCCTGAAGGGCCCCGAGGGGGCCCCCAAGCAGCCCCTCTCCATTTGGGTCTGGGGGCTTTCGTTGGGCCGGGAACCTGGGAGATTCATGCAAGGTTGCAGTTCGCGGCCCGAGAAGCACTCTCCGGCCAACATGCCCAACTGCAGCAACAGCTCCCAAAGCGAAGGAGCCAGGACCCAAAGACCTAGCTGGCCTGAAGGGCCCCCAGGGGGCCCCCAAGCAGCCCCTCTCCATTTGGGTCTGGGGGCTTTCGTTGGGCATGGAACCTGGGAGATTCCTGCAAGGTTGCAGTTCGCGGCCCGAGAAGCTCTCTCCGGCCAACATGCCCAACTGCAGCAACAGCTCCAAAACCGAAGGAGCCAGGACACAAAGACCTAGCTGGCCTGAAGGGCCCCCAGGGGGCCCCCAAGCAGCCCCTCTCAATTTGGGTCTGGGGGCTTTCGTTGGGCCGGGAACCTGGGAGAATCCTGCAAGGTTGCAGTTCGCGGCCCGAGAAGCACTCTCCGGCCAACATGCCCAACTGCAGCAACAGCTCCCAAACCGAAGGAGCCAGGACCCAAAGACCTAGCTGGCCTGAAGGGCCCCCAGGGGGCCCCCAAGCAGCCCCTCTCCATTTGGGTCTGGGGGCTTTAGTTGGGCCGGGAACCTGGGAGATTCCTGCAAGGTTGCAGTTCGCGGCCCGAGAAGCACTCTCCGGCCAACATGCCCAACTGCAGCAACAGCTCCCAAACCGAATGAGCCAGGACACAAAGACCTAGCTGGCCTGAAGGGCCCCCAGGGGGCCCCCAAGCAGCCCCTCTCAATTTGGGTCTGGGGGCTTTCGTTGGGCCGGGAACCTGGGAGGTACCTGCAAGGTTGCAGTTCGCGGCCCGAGAAGCACTCTCCGGCCAACATGCCCAACTGCAGCAACAGCTCCCAAAGCGAAGGAGCCAGGACCCAAAGACCTAGCTGGCCTGAAGGGCCCCCAGGGGGGCCCCAAGCAGCCCCTCTCCATTTGGGTCTGGGGGCTTTCGTTGGGCATGGATACCTGAGAGGTACCTGCAAGGTTACAGTTCGCGGCCCGAGAAGCACTCTCAGGCCAACATGCTCAACTGCAGCAACAGCTCCCAAACCGAAGGAGCCAGGACCCAAAGACCTAGCTGGCCTGAAGGGCCCCCAGGGGGCCCCCAAGCAGCCCCTCTCAATTTGGGTCTGGGGGCTTTCGTTGGGCCGGGAACCTGGGAGTTACCTGCAAGGTTGCAGTTCGCGGCCCGAGAAGCACTCTCCGGCCAACATGCCCAACTGCAGCAACAGCTCCCAAAGCGAAGGAGCCAGGACCCAAAGACCTAGCTGGCCTGAAGGGCCCCCAGGGGGCCCCCAAGCAGCCCCTCTCCATTTGGGTCTGGGGGCTTTCGTTGGGCATGGAACCTGGGAGATTCCTGCAAGGTTGCAGTTCGCAGCCCGAGAAGCACTCTCCGGCCAACATGCCCAACTGCAGCAACAGCTCCCAAACCGAAGGAGCCAGGACCCAAAGACCTAGCTGGCCTGAAGGGCCCCCAGGGGGCCCCCAAGCAGCCCCTCTCAATTTGGGTCTGGGGGCTTTCGTTGGGCCGGGAACCTGGGAGATTCATGCAAGGTTGCAGTTCGCGGCCCGAGAAGCACTCTCCGGCCAACATGCCCAACTGCAGCAACAGCTCCCAAACCGAAGGAGCCAGGACCCAAAGACCTAGCTGGCCTGAAGGGCCCCCAGGGGGGCCCCAAGCAGCCCCTCTCAATTTGGGTCTGGGGGCTTTCGTTGGGCATGGATACCTGAGAGGTACCTGCAAGGTTACAGTTCGCGGCCCGAGAAGCACTCTCCGGCCAACATGCCCAACTGCAGCAACAGCTCCCAAACCGAAGGAGCCAGGACCCAAAGACCTAGCTGGCCTGAAGGGCCCCCAGGGGGCCCCCAAGCAGCCCCTCTCAATTTGGGTCTGGGGGCTTTCGTTGGGCCGGGAACCTGGGAGTTACCTGCAAGGTTGCAGTTCGCGGCCCGAGAAGCACTCTCCGGCCAACATGCCCAACTGCAGCAACAGCTCCCAAAGCGAAGGAGCCAGGACCCAAAGACCTAGCTGGCCTGAAGGGCCCCCAGGGGGCCCCCAAGCAGCCCCTCTCCATTTGGGTCTGGGGGCTTTCGTTGGGCCGGGAACCTGGGAGACTCCTGCAAGGTTGCAGTTCGCGGCCCGAGAAGCACTCTCCGGCCAACATGCCCAACTGCAGCAACAGCTCCCAAAGCGAAGGAGCCAGGACCCAAAGACCTAGCTGGCCTGAAGGGCCCCCAGGGGGCCCCCAAGCAGCCCCTCTCAATTTGGGTCTGGGGGCTTTCGTTGGGCCGGGAACCTGGGAGATTCATGCAAGGTTGCAGTTCGCGGCCCGAGAAGCACTCTCCGGCCAACATGCCCAACTGCAGCAACAGCTCCCAAACCGAAGGAGCCAGGACCCAAAGACCTAGCTGGCCTGAAGGGCCCCCAGGGGGCCCCCAAGCAGCCCCTCTCAATTTGGGTCTGGGGGCTTTCGTTGGGCCGGGAACCTGGGAGATTCCTGCAAGGTTGCAGTTCGCGGCCCGAGAAGCACTTTCCGGCCAACATGCCCAACTGCAGCAACAGCTCCCAAAGTGAAGGAGCCAGGACCCAAAGACCTAGCTGGCCTGAAGTGCCCCCAGGGGGCCCCTAAGCAGCCCCTCTCCATTTGGGTCTGGGGGCTTTCTTTAGGCTGAGAACCTGGGAGAATCCTGCAAGGTTGCAGTTCGCGGCCCGAGAAGCACTCTCCGGCCAACATGCCCAACTGCAGCAACAGCTCCCAAACAGAAGGAGCCAGGACCCAAAGACCTAGCTGGCCTGAAGGGCCCCCAGGGGGCCCCCAAGCAGCCCCTCTCAATTTGGGTCTGGGGGCTTTCGTTGGGCCGGGAACCTGGGAGATTCCTGCAAGGTTGCAGTTCGCGGCCCGAGAAGCACTCTCCGGCCAACATGCACAACTGCAGCAACAGCTCCCAAAGCGAAGGAGCCAGGACCCAAAGACCTAGCTGGCCTGAAGGGCCCCCAGGGGGCCCCCAAGCAGCCCCTCTCCATTTGGGTCTGGGGGCTTTCGTTGGGCCGGGAACCTGGGAGAATCCTGCAAGGTTGCAGTTCGCGGCCCGAGAAGCACTCTCCGGCCAACATGCCCAACTGCAGCAACAGCTCCCAAAGCGAAGGAGCCAGGACCCAAAGACCTAGCTGGCCTGAAGGGCCCCCAGGGGGGCCCCAAGCAGCCCCTCTCCATTTGGGTCTGGGGGCTTTCGTTGGGCATGGATACCTGAGAGGTACCTGCAAGGTTACAGTTCGCGGCCCGAGAAGCACTCTCCGGCCAACATGCTCAACTGCAGCAACAGCTCCCAAACCGAAGGAGCCAGGACCCAAAGACCTAGCTGGCCTGAAGGGCCCCCAGGGGGCCCCCAAGCAGCCCCTCTCAATTTGGGTCTGGGGGCTTTCGTTGGGCCGGGAACCTGGGAGAATCCTGCAAGGTTGCAGTTCGCGGCCCGAGAAGCACTCTCCGCCCAACATGCCCAACTGCAGCAACAGCTCCCAAAGCGAAGGAGCCAGGACCCAAAGACCTAGCTGGCCTGAAGGGCCCCCAGGGGGCCCCCAAGCAGCCCCTCTCAATTTGGGTCTGGGGGCTTTCGTTGGGCATGGAACCTGGGAGATTCCTGCAAGGTTGCAGTTCGCGGCCCGAGAAGCACTCTCCGGCCAACATGCCCAACTGCAGCAACAGCTCCCAAAGCGAAGGAGCCAGGACCCAAAGACCTAGCTGGCCTGAAGGGCCCCCAGGGGGCCCCCAAGCAGCCCCTCTCAATTTGGGTCTGGGGGCTTTCGTTGGGCCGGGAACCTGGGAGAATCCTGCAAGGTTGCAGTTCGCGGCCCGAGAAGCACTCTCCGGCCAACATGCCCAACTGCAGCAACAGCTCCCAAACCGAAGGAGCCAGGACCCAAAGACCTAGCTGGCCTGAAGGGGCCCCAGGGGGCCCCCAAGCAGCCCCTCTCCATTTGGGTCTGGGGGCTTTTGTTGGGCCGGGAACCTGGGAGATTCCTGCAAGGTTGCAGTTCGAGGCCCGAGAAGCACTCTCCGGCCAACATGCCCAACGTCAAAAACAGCTCCCAAACCGAATGAGCCAGGACACAAAGACCTAGCTGGCCTGAAGGGCCCCCAGGGGGCCCCCAAGCAGCCCCTCTCCATTTGGGTCTGGGGGCTTTCTTTAGGCTGAGAACCTGGGAGATACCAGCAAGGTTGCAGTTCGCGGCCCGAGAAGCACTCTCCGGCCAACATGCCCAATATCCAGCAACAGCTCCCAAAGCGAAGGAGCCAGGACCCAAAGACCTAGCTGGCCTGAAGGGCCCCCAGAAGGCCACCAAGCAGCCCCTCTCCATTTGGGTCTGGGGGCTTTCGTTGGGCATGGATACCTGAGAGGTACCTGCAAGTTTACAGTTCGCGGCCCGAGAAGCACTCTCCGGCCAACATGCTCAACTGCAGCAACAGCTCCCAAACCGAAGGAGCCAGGACCCAAAGACCTAGCTGGCCTGAAGGGCCCCCAGGGGGCCCCCAAGCAGCCCCTCTCCATTTGGGTCTGGGGGCTTTCGTTGGGCCGGGAACCTGGGAGGTACCTGCAAGGTTGCAGTTCGCGGCCCGAGAAGCACTCTCCGCCCAACATGCCCAACTGCAGCAACAGCTCCCAAAGCGAAGGTGCCAGGACCCAAAGACCTAGCTGGCCTGAAGGGCCCCCAGGGGGCCCCCAAGCAGCCCCTCTCAATTTGGGTCTGGGGGCTTTCGTTGGGCATGGAACCTGGGAGATTCCTTCAAGGTTGCAGTTCGCGGCCCGAGAAGCACTCTCCGGCCAACATGCCCAACTGCAGCAACAGCTCCCAAACCGAAGGAGCCAGGACACAAAGACCTAGCTGGCCTGAAGGGCCCCCAGAAGGCCACCAAGCAGCCCCTCTCCATTTGGGTCTGGGGGCTTTCGTTGGGCATGTATACCTGAGAGGTACCTTCAAGTTACAGTTCGCGGCCCGAGAAGCACTCTCCGGCCAACATGCCCAACTGCAGCAACAGCTCCCAAACCGAAGGAGCCAGGACACAAAGACCTAGCTGGCCTGAAGGGCCCCCAGAAGGCCACCAAGCAGCCCCTCTCAATTTGGGTCTGGGGGCTTTCGTTTGGCCGGGAACCTGGGAGATTCCTGCAAGGTTGCAGTTCGCGGCCCGAGAAGCACTCTCCGGCCAACATGCCCAACTGCAGCAACAGCTCCCAAAGCGAAGGAGCCAGGACCCAAAGACCTAGCTGGCCTGAAGGGCCCCCAGGGGGCCCCCAAGCAGCCCCTCTCAATTTGGGTCTGGGGGCTTTTGTTGGGCCGGGAACCTGGGAGGTACCTGCAAAGTTGCAGTTCGCGGCCCGAGAAGCACTCTCCGGCCAACATGCCCAACTGCAGCAACAGCTCCCAAAGCGAAGGAGCCAGGACCCAAAGACCTAGCTGGCCTGAAGGGCCCCCAGGGGGGCCCCAAGCAGCCCCTCTCCATTTGGGTCTGGGGGCTTTCGTTGGGCATGGATACCTGAGAGGTACCTGCAAGGTTACATTTCGCGGCCCGAGAAGCACTCTCAGGCCAACATGCTCAACTGCAGCAACAGCTCCCAAACCGAAGGAGCCAGGACCCAAAGACCTAGCTGGCCTGAAGGGCCCCCAGGGGGCCCCCAAGCAGCCCCTCTCAATTTGGGTCTGGGGGCTTTCGTTGGGCCGGGAACCTGGGAGTTACCTGCAAGGTTGCAGTTCGCGGCCCGAGAAGCACTCTCCGGCCAACATGCCCAACTGCAGCAACAGCTCCCAAAGCGAAGGAGCCAGGACCCAAAGACCTAGCTGGCCTGAAGGGCCCCCAGGGGGCCACCAAGCAGCCCCTCTCAATTTGGGTCTGGGGGCTTTCGTTGGGCATGGAACCTGGGAGATTCCTGCAAGGTTGCAGTTCGCGGCCCGAGAAGCACTCTCCGGCCAACATGCCCAACTGCAGCAACAGCTCCCAAACCGAAGGAGCCAGGACCCAAAGACCTAGCTGGCCTGAAGGGCCCCCAGGGGGCCCCCAAGCAGCCCCTCTCAATTTGGGTCTGGGGGCTTTCGTTGGGCCGGGAACCTGGGAGATTCATGCAAGGTTGCAGTTCGCGGCCCGAGAAGCACTCTCCGGCCAACATGCCCAACTGCAGCAACAGCTCCCAAACCGAAGGAGCCAGGACCCAAAGACCTAGCTGGCCTGAAGGGCCCCCAGGGGGGCCCCAAGCAGCCCCTCTCAATTTGGGTCTGGGGGCTTTCGTTGGGCATGGATACCTGAGAGGTACCTGCAAGGTTAGAGTTCGCGGCCCGAGAAGCACTCTCCGGCCAACATGCCCAACTGCAGCAACAGCTCCCAAACCGAAGGAGCCAGGACCCAAAGACCTAGCTGGCCTGAAGGGCCCCCAGGGGGCCCCCAAGCAGCCCCTCTCAATTTGGGTCTGGGGGCTTTCGTTGGGCCGGGAACCTGGGAGTTACCTGCAAGGTTGCAGTTCGCGGCCCGAGAAGCACTCTCCGGCCAACATGCCCAACTGCAGCAACAGCTCCCAAAGCGAAGGAGCCAGGACCCAAAGACCTAGCTGGCCTGAAGGGCCCCCAGGGGGCCCCCAAGCAGCCCCTCTCCATTTGGGTCTGGGGGCTTTCGTTGGGCCGGGAACCTGGGAGACTCCTGCAAGGTTGCAGTTCGCGGCCCGAGAAGCACTCTCCGGCCAACATGCCCAACTGCAGCAACAGCTCCCAAAGCGAAGGAGCCAGGACCCAAAGACCTAGCTGGCCTGAAGGGCCCCCAGGGGGCCCCCAAGCAGCCCCTCTCAATTTGGGTCTGGGGGCTTTCGTTGGGCCGGGAACCTGGGAGATTCATGCAAGGTTGCAGTTCGCGGCCCGAGAAGCACTCTCCGGCCAACATGCCCAACTGCAGCAACAGCTCCCAAACCGAAGGAGCCAGGACCCAAAGACCTAGCTGGCCTGAAGGGCCCCCAGGGGGCCCCCAAGCAGCCCCTCTCAATTTGGGTCTGGGGGCTTTCGTTGGGCCGGGAACCTGGGAGATTCCTGCAAGGTTGCAGTTCGCGGCCCGAGAAGCACTTTCCGGCCAACATGCCCAAGTGCAGCAACAGCTCCCAAAGTGAAGGAGCCAGGACCCAAAGACCTAGCTGGCCTGAAGTGCCCCCAGGGGGCCCCCAAGCAGCCCCTCTCCATTTGGGTCTGGGGGCTTTCTTTAGGCTGAGAACCTGGGAGAATCCTGCAAGGTTGCAGTTCGCGGCCCGAGAAGCACTCTCCGGCCAACATGCCCAACTGCAGCAACAGCTCCCAAAGCGAAGGAGCCAGGACCCAAAGACCTAGCTGGCCTGAAGGGCCCCCAGGGGGCCCCCAAGCAGCCCCTCTCAATTTGGGTCTGGGGGCTTTCGTTGGGCCGGGAACCTGGGAGATTCCTGCAAGGTTGCAGTTCGCGGACCGAGAAGCACTCTCCGGCCAACATGCACAACTGCAGCAACAGCTCCCAAAGCGAAGGAGCCAGGACCCAAAGACCTAGCTGGCCTGAAGGGCCCCCAGGGGGCCCCCAAGCAGCCCCTCTCAATTTGGGTCTGGGGGCTTTCGTTGGGCCGGGAACCTGGGAGAATCCTGCAAGGTTGCAGTTCGCGGCCCGAGAAGCACTCTCCGGCCAACATGCCCAACTGCAGCAACAGCTCCCAAAGCGAAGGAGCCAGGACCCAAAGACCTAGCTGGCCTGAAGGGCCCCCAGGGGGGCCCCAAGCAGCCCCTCTCCATTTGGGTCTGGGGGCTTTCGTTGGGCATGGATACCTGAGAGGTACCTGCAAGGTTACAGTTCGTGACCCGAGAAGCACTCTCCGGCCAACATGCTCAACTGCAGCAACAGCTCCCAAACCGAAGGAGCCAGGACCCAAAGACCTAGCTGGCCTGAAGGGCCCCCAGGGGGACCCCAAGCAGCCCCTCTCAATTTGGGTCTGGGGGCTTTCGTTGGGCCGGGAACCTGGGAGTTACCTGCAAGGTTGCAGTTCGCGGCCCGAGAAGCACTCTCCGCCCAACATGCCCAACTGCAGCAACAGCTCCCAAACCGAAGGAGCCAGGACCCAAAGACCTAGCTGGCCTGAAGGGCCCCCAGGGGGCCCCCAAGCAGCCCCTCTCAATTTGGGTCTGGGGGCTTTTGTTGGGCCGGGAACCTGGGAGATTCCTGCAAGGTTGCAGTTCGAGGCCCGAGAAGCACTCTCCGGCCAACATGCCCAACGTCAAAAACAGCTCCCAAACCGAATGAGCCAGGACACAAAGACCTAGCTGGCCTGAAGGGCCCCCAGGGGGCCCCCAAGCAGCCCCTCTCCATTTGGGTCTGGGGGCTTTCTTTAGGCTGAGAACCTGGGAGATACCAGCAAGGTTGCAGTTCGCGGCCCGAGAAGCACTCTCCGGCCAACATGCTCAACTGCAGCAACAGCTCCCAAACCGAAGGAGCCAGGACCCAAAGACCTAGCTGGCCTGAAGGGCCCCCAGGGGGCCCCCAAGCAGCCCCTCTCCATTTGGGTCTGGGGGCTTTAGTTGGGCCGGGAACCTGGGAGGTACCTGCAAGGTTGCAGTTCGCGGCCCGAGAAGCACTCTCCGGCCAACATGCCCAACTGCAGCAACAGCTCCCAAAGCGAAGGAGCCAGGACCCAAAGACCTAGCTGGCCTGAAGGGCCCCCAGGGGGCCCCCAAGCAGCCCCTCTCAATTTGGGTCTGGGGGCTTTCGTTGGGCATGGAACCTGGGAGATTCCTGCAAGGTTGCAGTTCGCGGCCCGAGAAGCACTCTCCGCCCAACATGCCCAACTGCAGCAACAGCTCCCAAACCGAAGGAGCCAGGACACAAAGACCTAGCTGGCCTGAAGGGCCCCCAGGGGGGCCCCAAGCAGCCCCTCTCAATTTGGGTCTGGGGGCTTTCGTTGGGCCGGGAACCTGGGAGAATCCTGCAAGGTTGCAGTTCGCGGCCCGAGAAGCACTCTCCGGCCAACATGCCCAACTGCAGCAACAGCTCCCAAAGCGAAGGAGCCAGGACCCAAAGACCTAGCTGGCCTGAAGGGCCCCCAGAAGGCCACCAAGCAGCCCCTCTCAATTTGGGTCTGGGGGCTTTCGTTTGGCCGGGAACCTGGGAGATTCCTGCAAGGTTGCAGTTCGCGGCCCGAGAAGCACTCTCCGGCCAACATGCCCAACTGCAGCAACAGCTCCCAAAGCGAAGGAGCCAGGACCCAAAGACCTAGCTGGCCTGAAGGGCCCCCAGGGGGCCCCCAAGCAGCCCCTCTCAATTTGGGTCTGGGGGCTTTCGTTGGGCCGGGAACCTGGGAGGTACCTGCAAGGTTGCAGTTCGCGGCCCGAGAAGCACTCTCCGGCCAACATGCACAACTGCAGCAACAGCTCCCAAAGCGAAGGAGCCAGGACCCAAAGACCTAGCTGGCCTGAAGGGCCCCCAGGGGGGCCCCAAGCAGCCCCTCTCCATTTGGGTCTGGGGGCTTTCGTTGGGCATGGATACCTGAGAGGTACCTGCAAGGTTACAGTTCGCGGCCCGAGAAGCACTCTCCGGCCAACATGCTCAACTGCAGCAACAGCTCCCAAACCGAAGGAGCCAGGACACAAAGACCTAGCTGGCCTGAAGGGCCCCCAGGGGGCCCCCAAGCAGCCCCTCTCAATTTGGGTCTGGGGGCTTTCGTTGGGCCGGGAACCTGGGAGTTACCTGCAAGGTTGCAGTTCGCGGCCCGAGAAGCACTCTCCGGCCAACATGCCCAACTGCAGCAACAGCTCCCAAACCGAAGGAGCCAGGACCCAAAGACCTAGCTGGCCTGAAGGGCCCCCAGGGGGCCCCCAAGCAGCCCCTCTCCATTTGGGTCTGGGGGCTTTCGTTGGGCATGGAACCTGGGAGATTCCTGCAAGGTTGCAGTTCGCGGCCCGAGAAGCACTCTCCGCCCAACATGCCCAACTGCAGCAACAGCTCCCAAAGCGAAGGAGCCAGGACCCAAAGACCTAGCTGGCCTGAAGGGCCCCCAGGGGGGCCCCAAGCAGCACCTCTTAATTTGGGTCTGGGGGCTTTCGTTGGGCCGGGAACCTGGGAGGTACCTGCAAGGTTGCAGTTCGCGGCCCGAGAAGCACTCTCCGGCCAACATGCTCAACTGCAGCAACAGCTCCCAAACCGAATGAGCCAGGACACAAAGACCTAGCTGGCCTGAAGGGCCCCCAGGGGGGCCCCAAGCAGCCCCTCTCCATTTGGGTCTGGGGGCTTTCTTTAGGCTGAGAACCTGGGAGATACCAGCAAGGTTGCAGTTCGCGGCCCGAGAAGCACTCTCCGGCCAACATTCCCAATATCCAGGAACAGCTCCCAAAGCGAAGGAGCCAGGACCCAAAGACCTAGCTGGCCTGAAGGGCCCCCAGGGGGCCACCAAGCAGCCCCTCTCCATTTGGGTCTGGGGGCTTTCGTTGGGCATTTATACCTGAGAGGTACCTGCAAGTTACAGTTTGCGGCCCGAGAAGCACTCTCCGCCCAACATGCCCAACTGCAGCAACAGCTCCCAAAGCGAAGGAGCCAGGACCCAAAGACCTAGCTGGCCTGAAGGGCCCCCAGGGGGCCCCCAAGCAGCCCCTCTCAATTTGGGTCTGGGGGCTTTCGTTGGGCCGGGAACCTGGGAGATTCATGCAAGGTTGCAGTTCGCGGCCCGAGAAGCACTCTCCGGCCAACATGCCCAACTGCAGCAACAGCTCCCAAACCGAAGGAGCCAGGACCCAAAGACCTAGCTGGCCTGAAGGGCCCCCAGGGGGGCCCCAAGCAGCCCCTCTCAATTTGGGTCTGGGGGCTTTCGTTGGGCATGGATACCTGAGAGGTACCTGCAAGGTTACAGTTTGCGGCCCGAGAAGCACTCTCCGGCCAACATGCTCAACTGCAGCAACAGCTCCCAAACCGAAGGAGCCAGGACCCAAAGACCTAGCTGGCCTGAAGGGCCCCCATGGGGCCCCCAAGCAGCCCCTCTCCATTTGGGTCTGGGGGCTTTAGTTGGGCCGGGAACCTGGGAGGTACCAGCAAGGTTGCAGTTCGCGGCCCGAGAAGCACTCTCCGGCCAACATGCCCAACTGCAGCAACAGCTCCCAAAGCGAAGGAGCCAGGACCCAAAGACCTAGCTGGCCTGAAGGGCCCCCAGGGAGCCCCCAAGCAGCCCCTCTCCATTTGGGTCTGGGGGCTTTCGTTGGGCCGGGAACCTGGGAGATTCCTGCAAGGTTGCAGTTCGAGGCCCGAGAATCACTCTCCGGCCAACATGCCGAACTGCAGCAACAGCTCCCAAACCGAATGAGCCAGGACACAAAGACCTAGCTGGCCTGAAGGGCCCCCAGGGGGCCCCCAAGCAGCCCCTCTCAATTTGGGTCTGGGGGCTTTCGTTGGGCCGGGAACCTGGGAGATTCCTGCAAGGTTGCAGTTCGCGGCCCGAGAAGCACTCTCCGCCCAACATGCCCAACTGCAGCAACAGCTCCCAAAGCGAAGGAGCCAGGACCCAAAGACCTAGCTGGCCTGAAGTGCCCCCAGGGGGCCCCCAAGCAGCCCCTCTCAATTTGGGTCTGGGGGCTTTCGTTGGGCATGGATACCTGAGAGGTACCTGCAAGGTTACAGTTCGCGGCCCGAGAAGCACTCTCCGGCCAACATGCCCAACTGCAGCAACAGCTCCCAAAGCGAAGGAGCCAGGACCCAAAGACCTAGCTGGCCTGAAGGGTCCCCAGGGAGCCCCCAAGCAGCCCCTCTCAATTTGGGTCTGGGGGCTTTCGTTGGGCCGGGAACCTGGGAGATTCATGCAAGGTTGCAGTTCGCGGCCCGAGAAGCACTCTCCGGCCAACATGCCCAACTGCAGCAACAGCTCCCAAACCGAAGGAGCCAGGACCCAAAGACCTAGCTGGCCTGAAGGGCCCCCAGGGGGCCCCCAAGCAGCCCCTCTCCATTTGGGTCTGGGGGTTTTCGTTGGGCCGGGAACCTGGGAGGTACCTGCAAGGTTGCAGTTCGCGGACCGAGAAGCACTCTCCGGCCAACATGCCCAACTGCAGCAACAGCTCCCAAAGCGAAGGAGCCAGGACCCAAAGACCTAGCTGGCCTGAAGGGCCCCCAGGGGGCCCCCAAGCAGCCCCTCTCCATTTGGGTCTGGGGGCTTTTGTTGGGCCGGGAATCTGGGAGATTCCTGCAAGGTTGCAGTTCGAGGCCCGAGAAGCACTCTCCGGCCAACATGCCCAACTGCAGCAACAGCTCCCAAACCGAAGGAGCCAGGACACAAAGACCTAGCTGGCCTGAAGGGCCCCCAGGGGGCCCCCAAGCAGCCCCTCTCCATTTGGGTCTGGGGGCTTTCTTTAGGCTGAGAACCTGGGAGATACCAGCAAGGTTGCAGTTCGCGGCCCGAGAAGCACTCTCCGGCCAACATGCCCAATATCCAGGAACAGCTCCCAAAGCGAAGGAGCCAGGACCCAAAGACCTAGCTGGCCTGAAGGGCCCCCAGGGGGCCCCCAAGCAGCCCCTCTCCATTTGGGTCTGGGGGCTTTCGTTGGGCATGTATACCTGAGAGGTACCTGCAAGTTACAGTTCGCGGCCCGAAAAGCACTCTCCGGCCAACATGCCCAACTGCAGCAACAGCTCCCAAAGCGAAGGAGCCAGGACCCAAAGACCTAGCTGGCCTGAAGGGCCCCCAGGGGGCCCCCAAGCAGCCCCTCTCCATTTGGGTCTGGGGGCTTTCGTTGGGCCGGGAACCTGGGAGATTCCTTCAAGGTTGCAGTTCGCGGACCGAGAAGCACTCTCCGCCCAACATGCCCAACTGCAGCAACAGCTCCCAAAGCGAAGGAGCCAGGACCCAAAGACCTAGCTGGCCTGAAGGGCCCCCAGGGGGCCCCCAAGCAGCCCCTCTCCATTTGGGTCTGGGGGCTTTCGTTGGGCCGGGAACCTGGGAGGTACCTGCAAGGTTGCAGTTCGCGGCCCGAGAAGCACTCTCCGGCCAACATGCCCAACTGCAGCAACAGCTCCCAAAGCGAAGGAGCCAGGACCCAAAGACCTAGCTGGCCTGAAGGGCCCCCAGGGGGCCCCCAAGCAGCCCCTCTCAATTTGGGTCTGGGGGCTTTCTTTGGGCATGGATACCTGAGAGGTACCTGCAAGGTTACAGTTCGCGGCCCGAGAAGCACTCTCCGGCCAACATGCTCAACTGCAGCAACAGCTCCCAAACCGAAGGAGCCAGGACCCAAAGACCTAGCTGGCCTGAAGGGCCCCCAGGGGGCCCCCAAGCAGCCCCTCTCAATTTGGGTCTGGGGGCTTTCGTTGGGCCGGGAACCTGGGAGTTACCTGCAAGGTTGCAGTTCGCGGCCCGAGAAGCACTCTCCGGCCAACATGCCCAACTGCAGCAACAGCTCCCAAAGCGAAGGAGCCAGGACCCAACAACCTAGCTGGCCTGAAGGGCCCCCAGGGGGGCCCCAAGCAGCCCCTCTCTATTTGGGTCTGGGGGCTTTCGTTGGGCCGGGAACCTGGGAGAATCCTGCAAGGTTGCAGTTCGCGGCCCGAGAAGCACTCTCCGGCCAACATGCCCAACTGCAGCAACAGCTCCCAAACCGAAGGAGCCAGGACCCAAAGACCTAGCTGGCCTGAAGGGCCCCCAGGGGGCCCCCAAGCAGCCCCTCTCAATTTGGGTCTGGGGGCTTTCGTTGGGCCGGGAACCTGGGAGAATCCTGCAAGGTTGCAGTTCGCGGCCCGAGAAGCACTCTCCGGCCAACATGCTCAACTGCAGCAACAGCTCCCAAACCGAAGGAGCCAGGACCCAAAGACCTAGCTGGCCTGAAGGGCCCCCAGGGGGCCCCCAAGCAGCCCCTCTCAATTTGGGTCTGGGGGCTTTCGTTGGGCCGGGAACCTGGGAGTTACCTGCAAGGTTGCAGTTCGCGGCCGGAGAAGCACTCTCCGGCCAACATGCCCAACTGCAGCAACAGCTCCCAAAGCGAAGGAGCCAGGACCCAAAGACCTAGCTGGCCTGAAGGGCCCCCAGGGGGCCCCCAAGCAGCCCCTCTCAATTTGGGTCTGGGGGCTTTCGTTGGGCCGGGAACCTGGGAGAATCCTGCAAGGTTGCAGTTCGCGGCCCGAGAAGCACTCTCCGGCCAACATGCCCAACTGCAGCAACAGCTCCCAAACCGAAGGAGCCAGGACCCAAAGACCTAGCTGGCCTGAAGGGCCCCCATGGGGCCCCCAAGCAGCCCCTCTCCATTTGGGTCTGGGGGCTTTCGTTGGGCCGGGAACCTGGGAGGTACCAGCAAGGTTGCAGTTCGCGGCCCGAGAAGCACTCTCCGGCCAACATGCCCAACTGCAGCAACAGCTCCCAAAGCGAAGGAGCCAGGACCCAAAGACCTAGCTGGCCTGAAGGGCCCCCAGGGGGCCCCCAAGCAGCCCCTCTCCATTTGAGTCTGGGGGCTTTCGTTGGGCCGGGAACCTGGGAGATTCCTGCAACGTTGCAGTTCGAGGCCCGAGAAGCACTCTCCGGCCAACATGCCCAACTGCAGCAACAGCTCCCAAAGTGAAGGAGCCAGGACCCAAAGACCTAGCTGGCCTGAAGGGCCCCCAGGGGGCCCCCAAGCAGCCCCTCTCCATTTGGGTCTGGGGGCTTTCTTTAGGCTGAGCACCTGGGAGAATCCTGCAAGGTTGCAGTTCGCGGCCCGAGAAGCACTCTCCGGCCAACATGCCCAACTGCAGCAACAGCTCCCAAACCGAAGGAGCCAGGACCCAAAGACCTAGCTGGCCTGAAGGGCCCCCAGGGGGCCCCCAAGCAGCCCCTCTCAATTTGGGTCTGGGGGCTTTCGTTGGGCCGGGAACCTGGGAGATTCCTGCAAGGTTGCAGTTCGCGGCCCGAGAAGCACTCTCCGGCCAACATGCCCAACTGCAGCAACAGCTCCCAAAGCGAAGGAGCCAGGACCCAAAGACCTAGCTGGCCTGAAGGGCCCCCAGGGGGCCCCCAAGCAGCCCCTCTCCATTTGGGTCTGGGGGCTTTCGTTGGGCCGGGAACCTGGGAGATTCCTTCAAGGTTGCAGATCGCGGCCCGAGAAGCACTCTCCGGCCAACATGCCCAACTGCAGCAATAGCTCCCAAAGCGAAGGAGCCAGGACCCAAAGACCTAGCTGGCCTGAAGGGCCCCCAGGGGGCCCCCAAGCAGCCCCTCTCCATTTGGGTCTGGGGGCTTTCGTTGGGCCGGGAACCTGAGAGGTACCTGCAAGGTTGCAGTTCGCGGCCCGAGAAGCACTCTCCGGCCAACATGCCCAACTGCAGCAACAGCTCCCAAAGCGAAGGAGCCAGGACCCAAAGACCTAGCTGGCCTGAAGGGCCCCCAGGGGGCCACCAAGCAGCCCCTCTCAATTTGGGTCTGGGGGCTTTCTTTGGGCATGGATACCTGAGAGGTACCTGCAAGGTCACAGTTCGCGGCCCGAGAAGCACTCTCCGGCCAACATGCTCAACTGCAGCAACAGCTCCCAAACCGAAGGAGCCAGGACCCAAAGACCTAGCTGGCCTGAAGGGCCCCCAGGGGGCCCCCAAGCAGCCCCTCTCAATTTGGGTCTGGGGGCTTTCGTTGGGCCGGGAACCTGGGAGTTACCTGCAAGGTTGCAGTTCGCGGCCCGAGAAGCACTCTCCGGCCAACATGCCCAACTGCAGCAACAGCTCCCAAAGCGAAGGAGCCAGGACCCAAAGACCTAGCTGGCCTGAAGGGCCCCCAGGGGGGCCCCAAGCAGCCCCTCTCAATTTGGGTCTGGGGGCTTTCGTTGGGCCGGGAACCTGGGAGAATCCTGCAAGGTTGCAGTTCGCGGCCCGAGAAGCACTCTCCGGCCAACATGCCCAACTGCAGCAACAGCTCCCAAAGCGAAGGAGCCAGGACCCAAAGACCTAGCTGGCCTGAAGGGCCCCCAGGGGGCCCCCAAGCAGCCCCTCTCCATTTGGGTCTGGGGGCTTTCGTTGGGCCGGGAACCTGGGAGAATCCTGCAAGGTTGCAGTTCGCGGCCCGAGAAGCACTCTCCGGCCAACATGCCCAACTGCAGCAACAGCTCCCAAACCGAAGGAGCCAGGACCCAAAGACCTAGCTGGCCTGAAGGGCCCCCAGGGGGCCCCCAAGCAGCCCCTCTCAATTTGGGTCTGGGGGCTTTCGTTGGGCCGGGAACCTGGGAGATTCCTGCAAGGTTGCAGTTCGCGGCCCGAGAAGCACTCTCCGGCCAACATGCCCAACTGCAGCAACAGCTCCCAAAGCGAAGGAGCCAGGACCCAAAGACCTAGCTGGCCTGAAGGGCCCCCAGGGGGCCCCCAAGCAGCCCCTCTCCATTTGGGTCTGGGGGCTTTCGTTGGGCCGAGAACCTGGGAGATTCCTTCAAGGTTGCAGTTCGCGGACCGAGAAGCACTCTCTGGCCAACATGCCCAACTGCAGCAACAGCTCCCAAAGCGAAGGAGCCAGGACCCAAAGACCTAGCTGGCCTGAAGGGCCCCCAGGGGGCCCCCAAGCAGCCCCTCTCCATTGTGGTCTGGGGGCTTTCGTTGGGCCGGGAACCTGAGAGGTACCTGCAAGGTTGCAGTTCGCGGCCCGAGAAGCACTCTCCGGCCAACATGCCCAACTGCAGCAACAGCTCCCAAAGCGAAGGAGCCAGGACCCAAAGACCTAGCTGGCCTGAAGGGCCCCCAGGGGACCACCAAGCAGCCCCTCTCAATTTGGGTCTGGGGCCTTTCGTTGGGCCGGGAACCTGGGAGAATCCTGCAAGGTTACAGTTCGCGGCCCGAGAAGCACTCTCCGGCCAACATGCCCAACTGCAGCAACAGCTCCCAAACCGAAGGAGCCAGGACCCAAAGACCTAGCTGGCCTGAAGGGCCCCCAGGGGGCCCCCAAGCAGCCCCTCTCAATTTGGGTCTGGGGGCTTTCGTTGGGCCGGGAACCTGGGAGTTACCTGCAAGGTTGCAGTTCGCGGCCCGAGAAGCACTCTCCGGCCAACATGCCCAACTGCAGCAACAGCTCCCAAAGCGAAGGAGCCAGGACCCAAAGACCTAGCTGGCCTGAAGGGCCCCCAGGGGGGCCCCAAGCAGCCCCTCTCAATTTGGGTCTGGGGGCTTTCGTTGGGCCGGGAACCTGGGAGAATCCTGCAAGGTTGCAGTTCGCGGCCCGAGAAGCACTCTCCGGCCAACATGCCCAACTGCAGCAACAGCTCCCAAAGCGAAGGAGCCAGGACCCAAAGACCTAGCTGGCCTGAAGGGCCCCCAGGGGGCCCCCAAGCAGCCCCTCTCAATTTGGGTCTGGGGGCTTTCGTTGGGCGGGAACCTGGGAGAATCCTGCAAGGTTGCAGTTCGCGGCCCGAGAAGCACTCTCCGGCCAACATGCCCAACTGCAGCAACAGCTCCCAAAGCGAAGGAGCCAGGACCCAAAGACCTAGCTGGCCTGAAGGGCCCCCAGGGGGCCCCCAAGCAGCCCCTCTCCATTTGGGTCTGGGGGCTTTTGTTGGGCCGGGAACCTGGGAGATTCCTGCAAGGTTGCAGTTCGAGGCCCGAGAAGCACTCTCCGGCCAACATGCCCAACGTCAACAACAGCTCCCAAACCGAATGAGCCAGGACAAAAAGACCTAGCTGGTCTGAAGGGCCCCCAGGGGGCCCCCAAGCAGCCCCTCTCCATTTGGGTCTGGGGGCTTTCTTTAGGCTGAGAACCTGGGAGATACCAGCAAGGTTGCAGTTCGCGGCCCGAGAAGCACTCTCCGGCCAACATGCCAAATATCCAGCAACAGCTCCCAAAGCGAAGGAGCCAGGACCCAAAGACCTAGCTGGCCTGAAGGGCCCCCAGAAGGCCACCAAGCAGCCCCTCTCCATTTGGGTCTGGGGGCTTTCGTTGGGCATGTATACCTGAGAGGTACCTGCAAGTTACAGTTTGTGGCCCGAGAAGCACTCTCCGCCCAACATGCCCAACTGCAGCAACAGCTCCCAAAGCGAAGGAGCCAGGACCCAAAGACCTAGCTGGCCTGAAGGGCCCCCAGGGGGCCCCCAAGCAGCCCCTCTCCATTTGGGTCTCGGGGTTTTCGTTGGGCCGGCAACCTGGGAGGTACCTGCAAGGTTGCAGTTCGCGGCCCGAGAAGCACTCTCCGGCCAACATGCCCAACTGCAGCAACAGCTCCCAAACCGAAGGAGCCAGGACCCAAAGACCTAGCTGGCCTGAAGGGCCCCCAGGGGGCCCCCAAGCAGCCCCTCTCCATTTGGGTCTGGGGGTTTTCGTTGGGCCGGGAACCTGGGAGGTACCTGCAAGGTTGCAGTTCGCGGACCGAGAAGCACTCTCCGGCCAACATGCCCAACTGCAGCAACAGCTCCCAAAGCGAAGGAGCCAGGACCCAAAGACCTAGCTGGCCTGAAGGGCCCCCAGGGGGCCCCCAAGCAGCCCCTCTCCATTTGGGTCTGGGGGCTTTTGTTGGGCCGGGAACCTGGGAGAATCCTGCAAGGTTGCAGTTCGAGGCCCGAGAAGCACTCTCCGGCCAACATGCCCAACTGCAGCAACAGCTCCCAAACCGAAGGAGCCAGGACACAAAGACCTAGCTGGCCTGAAGGGCCCCCAGGGGGCCCCCAAGCAGCCCCTCTCCATTTGGGTCTGGGGGCTTTCTTTAGGCTGAGAACCTGGGAGATACCAGCAAGGTTGCAGTTCGCGGCCCGAGAAGCACTCTCCGGCCAACATGCCCAATATCCAGGAACAGCTCCCAAAGCGAAGGAGCCAGGACCCAAAGACCTAGCTGGCCTGAAGGGCCCCCAGAAGGCCACCAAGCAGACCCTCTCCATTTGGGTCTGGGGGCTTTCGTTGGGCATGTATACCTGAGAGGTACCTGCAAGTTACAGTTCGCGGCCCGAAAAGCACTCTCCGGCCAACATGCCCAACTGCAGCAACAGCTCCCAAAGCGAAGGAGCCAGGACCCAAAGACCTAGCTGGTCTGAAGGGCCCCCAGGGGGCCCCCAAGCAGCCCCTCTCCATTTGGGTCTGGGGGTTTTCGTTGGGCCGGGAACCTGGGAGGTACCTGCAAGGTTGCAGTTCGAGGCCCGAGAAGCACTCTCCGGCCAACATGCCCAACTGCAGCAACAGCTCCCAAACCGAAGGAGCCAGGACCCAAAGACCTAGCTGGCCTGAAGGGCCCCCAGGGGGGCCCCAAGAAGCCCCTCTCCATTTGGGTCTGGGGGCTTTCGTTGGGCCGGGAACCTGGGAGAATCCTGCAAGGTTGCAGTTCGCGGCCCGAGAAGCACTCTCCGGCCAACATGCCCAACTGCAGCAACAGCTCCCAAACCGAAGGAGCCAGGACCCAAAGACCTAGCTGGCCTGAAGGGCCCCCACGGGGCCCCCAAGCAGCCCCTCTCAATTTGGGTCTGGGGGCTTTCGTTGGGCCGGGAACCTGGGAGAATCCTGCAAGGTTGAAGTTCGCGGCCCGAGAAGCACTCTCCGGCCAATATGCCCAACTGCAGCAACAGCTCCCAAAACGAAGGAGCCAGGACCCAAAGACCTAGCTGGCCTGAAGGGCCCCCAGGGGGCCACCAAGCAGCCCCTCTCCATTTGGGTCTGGGGGCTTTTGATGGGCCGGGAACCTGGGAGATTCCTGCAAGGTTGCAGTTCGCGGCCCGAGAAGCACTCTCCGGCCAATATGCCCAACTGCAGCAACAGCTCCCAAAACGAAGGAGCCAGGACCCAAAGACCTAGCTGGCCTGAAGGGCCCCCACGGGGCCCCCAAGCAGCCCCTCTCCATTTGGGTCTGGGGGCTTTTGATGGGCCGGGAACCTGGGAGATTCCTGCAAGGTTGCAGTTCGCGGCCCGAGAAGCACTCTCCGGCCAACATGCCCAACTGCAGCAACAGCTCCCAAAGCGAAGGAGCCAGGACCCAAAGACCTAGCTGGCCTGAAGGGCCCCCAGGGGGCCACCAAGCAGCCCCTCTCCATTTGGGTCTGGGGGCTTTCGTTGGGCATGGATACCTGAGAGGTACCTGCAAGGTTGCAGTTCGCGGCCCGAGAAGCACTCTCCGGCCAACATGCCCAACTGCAGCAACAGCTCCCAAACCGAATGAGCCAGGACACAAAGACCTAGCTGGCCTGAAGGGCCCCCAGGGGGCCCCCAAGCAGCCCCTCTCAATTTGGGTCTGGGGGCTTTCGTTGGGCCGGGAACCTGGGAGATTCCTTCAAGGTTGCAGTTCGAGGCCCGAGAAGCACTCTCCGCCCAACATGCCCAACTGCAGCAACAGCTCCCAAAGCGAAGGAGCCAGGACCCAAAGACCTAGCTGGCCTGAAGGGCCCCCAGGGGGCCCCCAAGCAGCCCCTCTCCATTTGGGTCTGGGGGCTTTCGTTGGGCCGGGAACCTGGGAGGTACCTGCAAGGTTGCAGTTCGCGGCCCGAGAAGCACTCTCCGGCCAACATGCCCAACTGCAGCAACAGCTCCCAAAGCGAAGGAGCCAGGACCCAAAGACCTAGCTGGCCTGAAGGGCCCCCAGGGGGCCCCCAAGCAGCCCCTCTCCATTTGGGTCTGGGGGCTTTTGTTGGGCCGGGAACGTGGGAGATTCCTGCAAGGTTGCAGTTCGAGGCCCGAGAAGCACTCTCCGGCCAACATGCCGAACTGCAGCAACAGCTCCCAAACCGAATGAGCCAGGACACAAAGACCTAGCTGGCCTGAATGGCCCCCAGGGGGCCCCCAAGCAGCCCCTCTCCATTTGGGTCTGGGGGCTTTTGTTGGGCCGGGAACCTGGGAGATTCCTGCAAGGTTGCAGTTCGAGGGCCGAGAAGCACTCTCTGGCCAACATGCCGAACTGCAGCAACAGCTCCCAAACCGAATGAGCCAGGACACAAAGACCTAGCTGGCCTGAAGGGCCCCCAGGGGGCCCCCAAGCAGCCCCTCTCAATTTGGGTCTGGGGGCTTTCGTTGGGCCGGGAACCTGGGAGATTCCTTCAAGGTTGCAGTTCGAGGCCCGAGAAGCACTCTCCGCCCAACATGCCCAACTGCAGCAACAGCTCCCAAAGCGAAGGAGCCAGGACCCAAAGACCTAGCTGGCCTGAAGGGCCCCCAGGGGGCCCCCAAGCAGCCCCTCTCCATTTGGGTCTGGGGGCTTTCGTTGGGCCGGGAACCTGGGAGAATCCTGCAAGGTTGCAGTTCGCGGCACGAGAAGCACTCTCCGGCCAACATGCCCAACTGCAGCAACAGCTCCCAAAGCGAAGGAGCCAGGACCCAAAGACCTAGCTGGCCTGAAGGGCCCCCAGGGGGCCCCCAAGCAGCCCCTCTCAATTTGGGTCTGGGGGCTTTCGTTGGGCATGGATACCTGAGAGGTACCTGCAAGGTTACAGTTCGCGGCCCGAGAAGCACTCTCCGGCCAACATGCCCAACTGCAGCAACAGCTCCCAAAGCGAAGGAGCCAGGACCCAAAGACCTAGCTGGCCTGAAGGGCCCCCAGGGGGCCCCCAAGCAGCCCCTCTCCATTTGGGTCTGGGGGCTTTCGTTGGGCCGGGAACCTGGGAGATTCATGCAAGGTTGCAGTTCGCGGCCCGAGAAGCACTCTCCGGCCAACATGCCCAACTGCAGCAACAGCTCCCAAACCGAAGGAGCCAGGACCCAAAGACCTAGCTGGCCTGAAGGGCCCCCAGGGGGCCCCCAAGCAGCCCCTCTCCATTTGGGTCTGGGGGCTTTCGTTGGGCCGGGAACCTGGGAGATTCCTGCAAGGTTGCAGTTCGCGGCCCGAGAAGCACTCTCCGGCCAACATGCCCAACTGCAGCAACAGCTCCCAAACCGAAGGAGCCAGGACCCAAAGACCTAGCTGGCCTGAAGGGCCCCCAGGGGGCCCCCAAGCAGCCCCTCTCCATTTGGGTCTGGGGGCTTTCGTTGGGCCGGGAACCTGGGAGATTCCTGCAAGGTTGCAGTTCGCGGCCCGAGAAGCACTCTCCGCCCAACATGCCCAACTGCAGCAACAGCTCCCAAAGCGAAGGAGCCAGGACCCAAAGACCTAGCTGGCCTGAAGGGCCCCCAGGGGGCCCCCAAGCAGCCCCTCTCCATTTGGGTCTGGGGGCTTTCGTTGGGCCGGGAACCTGGGAGAATCCTGCAAGGTTGCAGTTCGCGGCCCGAGAAGCACTCTCCGGCCAACATGCCCAACTGCAGCAACAGCTCCCAAAGCGAAGGAGCCAGGACCCAAAGACCTAGCTGGCCTGAAGGGCCCCCAGGGGGCCCCCAAGCAGCCCCTCTCAATTTGGGTCTGGGGGCTTTCGTTGGGCATGGATACCTGAGAGGTACCTGCAAGGTTGCAGTTCGCGGCCCGAGAAGCACTCTCCGGCCAACATGCCCAACTGCAGCAACAGCTCCCAAACCGAAGGAGCCAGGACCCAAAGACCTAGCTGGCCTGAAGGGCCCCCAGGGGGCCCCCAAGCAGCCCCTCTCAATTTGGGTCTGGGGGCTTTCGTTGGGTCGGGAACCTGGGAGGTACCTGCAAGGTTGCAGTTCGCGGCCCGAGAAGCACTCTCCGCCCAACATGCCCAACTGCAGCAACAGCTCCCAAAGCGAAGGAGCCAGGACCCAAAGACCTAGCTGGCCTGAAGGGCCCCCAGGGGGCCCCCAAGCAGCCCCTCTCAATTTGGGTCTGGGGGCTTTCGTTGGGCATGGAACCTGGGAGATTCCTGCAAGGTTGCAGTTCGCGGCCCGAGAAGCACTCTCCGGCCAACATGCCCAACTGCAGCAACAGCTCCCAAACCGAAGGAGCCAGGACACAAAGACCTAGCTGGCCTGAAGGGCCCCCAGGGGGGCCCCAAGCAGCCCCTCTCAATTTGGGTCTGGGGGCTTTCGTTGGTCCGGGAACCTGGGAGAATCCTGCAAGGTTGCAGTTCGCGGCCCGAGAAGCACTCTCCGGCCAACATGCCCAACTGCAGCAACAGCTCCCAAACCGAAGGAGCCAGGACCCAAAGACCTAGCTGGCCTGAAGGGCCCCCAGGGGGCCCCCAAGCAGCCCCTCTCAATTTGGGTCTGGGGGCTTTCGTTGGGCCGGGAACCTGGGAGAATCCTGCAAGGTTGCAGTTCGCGGCCCGAGAAGCACTCTCCGGCCAACATGCCCAACTGCAGCAACAGCTCCCAAAGCGAAGGAGCCAGGACCCAAAGACCTAGCTGGCCTGAAGGGCCCCCAGGGGGCCCCCAAGCAGCCCCTCTCCATTTGGGTCTGGGGCCTTTTGTTGGGCCGGGAACCTGGGAGATTCCTTCAAGATTGCAGTTCGAGGCCCGAGAAGCACTCTCCGGCCAACATGCCCAACGTCAAAAACAGCTCCCAAACCGAATGAGCCAGGACCCAAAGACCTAGCTGGCCTGAAGGGCCCCCAGGGGGCCCCCAAGCAGCCCCTCTCCATTTGGGTCTGGGGGCTTTCTTTAGGCTGAGAACCTGGGAGAATCCTGCAAGGTTGCAGTTCGCGGCCCGAGAAGCACTCTCCGGCCAACATGCCCAACTGCAGCAACAGCTCCCAAACCGAAGGAGCCAGGACCCAAAGACCTAGCTGGCCTGAAGGGCCCCCATGGGGCCCCCATGGAGCTCCTCTCCATTTGGGTCTGGGGGCTTTAGTTGGGCCGGGAACCTGGGAGGAACCAGCAAGGCTGCAGTTCGCGGCCCGAGAAGCACTCTCCGCCCAACATGCCCAACTGCAGCAACAGCTCCCAAAGCGAAGGAGCCAGGACCCAAAGACCTAGCTGGCCTGAAGGGCCCCCAGGGGGCCCCCAAGCAGCCCCTCTCCATTTGGGTCTGGGGGCTTTCGTTGGGCCGGGAACCTGGGAGAATCCTGCAAGGTTGCAGTTCGCGGCCCGAGAAGCACTCTCCGGCCAACATGCCCAACTGCAGCAACAGCTCCCAAAGCGAAGGAGCCAGGACCCAAAGACCTAGCTGGCCTGAAGGGCCCCCAGGGGGCCCCCAAGCAGCCCCTCTCAATTTGGGTCTGGGGGCTTTCGTTGGGCATGGATACCTGAGAGGTACCTGCAAGGTTGCAGTTCGCGGCCCGAGAAGCACTCTCCGGCCAACATGCCCAACTGCAGCAACAGCTCCCAAACCGAAGGAGCCAGGACCCAAAGACCTAGCTGGCCTGAAGGGCCCCCAGGGGGCCCCCAAGCAGCCCCTCTCAATTTGGGTCTGGGGGCTTTCGTTGGGTCGGGAACCTGGGAGGTACCTGCAAGGTTGCAGTTCGCGGCCCGAGAAGCACTCTCCGGCCAACATGCCCAACTGCAGCAACAGCTCCCAAAGCGAAGGAGCCAGGACCCAAAGACCTAGCTGGCCTGAAGGGCCCCCAGGGGGCCCCCAAGCAGCCCCTCTCAATTTGGGTCTGGGGGCTTTCGTTGGGCATGGAACCTGGGAGATTCCTGCAAGGTTGCAGTTCGCGGCCCGAGAAGCACTCTCCGGCCAACATGCCCAACTGCAGCAACAGCTCCCAAACCGAAGGAGCCAGGACACAAAGACCTAGCTGGCCTGAAGGGCCCCCAGGGGGGCCCCAAGCAGCCCCTCTCAATTTGGGTCTGGGGGCTTTCGTTGGTCCGGGAACCTGGGAGAATCCTGCAAGGTTGCAGTTCGCGGCCCGAGAAGCACTCTCCGGCCAACATGCCCAACTGCAGCAACAGCTCCCAAACCGAAGGAGCCAGGACCCAAAGACCTAGCTGGCCTGAAGGGCCCCCAGGGGGCCCCCAAGCAGCCCCTCTCAATTTGGGTCTGGGGGCTTTCGTTGGGCCGGGAACCTGGGAGAATCCTGCAAGGTTGCAGTTCGCGGCCCGAGAAGCACTCTCCGGCCAACATGCCCAACTGCAGCAACAGCTCCCAAAGCGAAGGAGCCAGGACCCAAAGACCTAGCTGGCCTGAAGGGCCCCCAGGGGGCCCCCAAGCAGCCCCTCTCAATTTGGGTCTGGGGGCTTTTGTTGGGCCGGGAACCTGGGAGATTCCTTCAAGGTTGCAGTTCGAGGCCCGAGAAGCACTCTCCGGCCAACATGCCCAACGTCAAAAACAGCTCCCAAACCGAATGAGCCAGGACACAAAGACCTAGCTGGCCTGAAGGGCCCCCAGGGGGCCCCCAAGCAGCCCCTCTCCATTTGGGTCTGGGGGCTTTCTTTAGGCTGAGAACCTGGGAGAATCCTGCAAGGTTGCAGTTCGCGGCCCGAGAAGCACTCTCCGGCCAACATGCCCAACTGCAGCAACAGCTCCCAAACCGAAGGAGCCAGGACCCAAAGACCTAGCTGGCCTGAAGGGCCCCCATGGGGCCCCCATGGAGCTCCTCTCCATTTGGGTCTGGGGGCTTTAGTTGGGCCGGGAACCTGGGAGGTACCAGCAAGGTTGCAGTTCGCGGCCCGAGAAGCACTCTCGGGCCAACATGCCCAACTGCAGCAACAGCTCCCAAAGCGAAGGAGCCAGGACCCAAAGACCTAGCTGGCCTGAAGGGCCCCCAGGGGGCCCCCAAGCAGCCCCTCTCCATTTGGGTCTGGGGGCTTTTGTTGGGCCGGGAACCTGGGAGATTCCTGCAAGGTTGCAGTTCGAGGCCCGAGAAGCACTCTCCGGCCAACATGCCCAACTGCAGCAACAGCTCCCAAACCGAAGGAGCCAGGACACAAAGACCTAGCTGGCCTGAAGGGCCCCCAGGGGGCCCCCAAGCAGCCCCTCTCCATTTGGGTCTGGGGGCTTTTGTTGGGCCGGGAACCTGGGAGATTCCTGCAAGGTTGCAGTTCGAGGCCCGAGAAGCACTCTCTGGCCAACATGCCGAACTGCAGCAACAGCTCCCAAACCGAATGAGCCAGGACACAAAGACCTAGCTGGCCTGAAGGGCCCCCAGGGGGCCCCCAAGCAGCCCCTCTCCATTTGGGTCTGGGGGCTTTCTTTAGGCTGAGAACCTGGGAGAATCCTGCAAGGTTGCAGTTCGCGGCCCGAGAAGCACTCTCCGGCCAACATGCCCAACTGCAGCAACAGCTCCCAAACCGAAGGAGCCAGGACCCAAAGACCTAGCTGGCCTGAAGGGCCCCCAGGGGGCCCCCAAGCAGCCCCTCTCAATTTGGGTCTGGGGGCTTTCGTTGGGCCGGGAACCTGGGAGATTCCTGCAAGGTTGCAGTTCGCGGCCCGAGAAGCACTCTCCGGCCAACATGCCCAACTGCAGCAACAGCTCGCAAAGCGAAGGAGCCAGGACCCAAAGACCTAGCTGGCCTGAAGGGCCCCCAGAAGGCCACCAAGCAGCCCCTCTCCATTTGGGTCTGGGGGCTTTTGTTGGGCCGGGAACCTGGGAGATTCCTGCAAGGTTGCAGTTCGAGGCCCGAGAAGCACTCTCCGGCCAACATGCCGAACTGCAGCAACAGCTCCCAAACCGAATGAGCCAGGACCCAAAGAGCTAGCTGGCCTGAAGGGCCCCCAGGGGGCCCCCAAGCAGCCCCTCTCCATTTGGGTCTGGGGGCTTTTGTTGGGCCGGGAACCTGGGAGATTCCTGCAAGGTTGCAGTTCGAGGCCCGAGAAGCACTCTCTGGCCAACATGCCGAACTGCAGCAACAGCTCCCAAACCGAATGAGCCAGGACCCAAAGACCTAGCTGGCCTGAAGGGCCCCCAGGGGGCCCCCAAGCAGCCCCTCTCAATTTGGGTCTGGGGGCTTTCGTTGGGCCGGGAACCTGGGAGATTCCTGCAAGGTTGCAGTTCGCGGCCCGAGAAGCACTCTCCGGCCAACATGCCCAACTGCAGCAACAGCTCCCAAACCGAATGAGCCAGGACCCAAAGACCTAGCTGGCCTGAAGGGCCCCCAGGGGGCCCCCAAGCAGCCCCTCTCAATTTGGGTCTGGGGGCTTTCGTTGGGCCGGGAACCTGGGAGATTCCTGCAAGGTTGCAGTTCGCGGCCCGAGAAGCACTCTCCGCCCAACATGCCCAACTGCAGCAACAGCTCCCAAACCGAAGGAGCCAGGACCCAAAGACCTAGCTGGCCTGAAGTGCCCCCAGGGGGCCCCCAAGCAGCCCCTCTCCATTTGGGTCTGGGGGCTTTCTTTAGGCTGAGAACCTGGGAGAATCCTGCAAGGTTGCAGTTCGCGGCCCGAGAAGCACTCTCCGGCCAACATGCCCAACTGCAGCAACAGCTCCCAAACCGAAGGAGCCAGGACCCAAAGACCTAGCTGGCCTGAAGGGCCCCCAGGGGGCCCCCAAGCAGCCCCTCTCAATTTGGGTCTGGGGGCTTTCGTTGGGCCGGGAACCTGGGAGATTCCTGCAAGGTTGCAGTTCGCGGCCCGAGAAGCACTCTCCGGCCAACATGCCCAACTGCAGCAACAGCTCCCAAACCGAAGGAGCCAGGACCCAAAGACCTAGCTGGCCTGAAGGGCCCCCAGGGGGCCCCCAAGCAGCCCCTCTCCATTTGGGTCTGGGGGCTTTCGTTGGGCCGGGAACCTGGGAGATTCCTGCAAGGTTGCAGTTCGCGGCCCGAGAAGCACTCTCCGCCCAACATGCCCAACTGCAGCAACAGCTCCCAAACCGAAGGAGCCAGGACCCAAAGACCTAGCTGGCCTGAAGGGCCCCCAGGGGGCCCCCAAGCAGCCCCTCTCCATTTGGGTCTGGGGGCTTTCGTTGGGCCGGGAACCTGGGAGGTACCTGCAAGGTTGCAGTTCGCGGCCCGAGAAGCACTCTCCGGCCAACATGCCCAACTGCAGCAACAGCTCCCAAAGCGAAGGAGCCAGGACCCAAAGACCTAGCTGGACTGAAGGGCCCCCAGGGGGCCCCCAAGCAGCCCCTCTCCATTTGGGTCTGGGGGCTTTCGTTGGGCATGGATACCTGAGAGGTACCTGCAAGGTTGCAGTTCGCGGCCCGAGAAGCACTCTCCGGCCAACATGCCCAACTGCAGCAACAGCTCCCAAAGCGAAGGAGCCAGGACCCAAAGACCTAGCTGGCCTGAAGGGCCCCCAGGGGGCCCCCAAGCAGCCCCTCTCAATTTGGGTCTGGGGGCTTTCGTTGGGTCGGGAACCTGGGAGGTACCTGCAAGGTTGCAGTTCGCGGCCCGAGAAGCACTCTCCGGCCAACATGCCCAACTGCAGCAACAGCTCCCAAAGCGAAGGAGCCAGGACCCAAAGACCTAGCTGGCCTGAAGGGCCCCCAGGGGGCCCCCAAGCAGCCCCTCTCAATTTGGGTCTGGGGGCTTTCGTTGGGCATGGAACCTGGGAGATTCCTGCAAGGTTGCAGTTCGCGGCCCGAGAAGCACTCTCCGGCCAACATGCCCAACTGCAGCAACAGCTCCCAAACCGAAGGAGCCAGGACCCAAAGACCTAGCTGGCCTGAAGGGCCCCCAGGGGGGCCCCAAGCAGCCCCTCTCAATTTGGGTCTGGGGGCTTTCGTTGGTCCGGGAACCTGGGAGAATCCTGCAAGGTTGCAGTTCGCGGCCCGAGAAGCACTCTCCGGCCAACATGCCCAACTGCAGCAACAGCTCCCAAAGCGAAGGAGCCAGGACCCAAAGACCTAGCTGGCCTGAAGGGCCCCCAGGGGGCCCCCAAGCAGCCCCTCTCAATTTGGGTCTGGGGGCTTTTGTTGGGCCGGGAACCTGGGAGATTCCTTCAAGGTTGCAGTTCGAGGCCCGAGAAGCACTCTCCGGCCAACATGCCCAACGTCAAAAACAGCTCCCAAACCGAATGAGCCAGGACACAAAGACCTAGCTGGCCTGAAGGGCCCCCAGGGGGCCCCCAAGCAGCCCCTCTCCATTTGGGTCTGGGGGCTTTCTTTAGGCTGAGAACCTGGGAGAATCCTGCAAGGTTGCAGTTCGCGGCCCGAGAAGCACTCTCCGGCCAACATGCCCAACTGCAGCAACAGCTCCCAAACCGAAGGAGCCAGGACCCAAAGACCTAGCTGGCCTGAAGGGCCCCCATGGGGCCCCCATGGAGCTCCTCTCCATTTGGGTCTGGGGGCTTTAGTTGGGCCGGGAACCTGGGAGGTACCAGCAAGGTTGCAGTTCGCGGCCCGAGAAGCACTCTCCGGCCAACATGCCCAACTGCAGCAACAGCTCCCAAAGCGAAGGAGCCAGGACCCAAAGACCTAGCTGGCCTGAAGGGCCCCCAGGGGGCCCCCAAGCAGCCCCTCTCCATGTGGGTCTGGGGGCTTTTGTTGGGCCGGGAACCTGGGAGATTCCTGCAAGGTTGCAGTTCGAGGCCCGAGAAGCACTCTCCGGCCAACATGCCCAACTGCAGCAACAGCTCCCAAACCGAATGAGCCAGGACACAAAGACCTAGCTGGCCTGAAGGGCCCCCAGGGGGCCCCCAAGCAGCCCCTCTCCATTTGGGTCTGGGGGCTTTTATTGGGGCGGGAACCTGGGAGATTCCTGCAAGGTTGCAGTTCGAGGCCCGAGAAGCACTCTCTGGCCAACATGCCGAACTGCAGCAACAGCTCCCAAACCGAAGGAGCCAGGACACAAAGACCTAGCTGGCCTGAAGGGCCCCCAGGGGGCCCCCAAGCAGCCCCTCTCAATTTGGGTCTGGGGGCTTTCGTTGGGCCGGGAACCTGGGAGATTCCTTCAAGGTTGCAGTTCGAGGCCCGAGAAGCACTCTCCGCCCAACATGCCCAACTGCAGCAACAGCTCCCAAAGCGAAGGAGCCAGGACCCAAAGACCTAGCTGGCCTGAAGGGCCCCCAGGGGGCCCCCAAGCAGCCCCTCTCCATTTGGGTCTGGGGGCTTTCGTTGGGCATGGAACCTGGGAGGTACCTGCAAGGTTGCAGTTCGCGGCACGAGAAGCACTCTCCGGCCAACATGCCCAACTGCAGCAACAGCTCCCAAAGCGAAGGAGCCAGGACCCAAAGACCTAGCTGGCCTGAAGGGCCCCCAGGGGGCCCCCAAGCAGCCCCTCTCAATTTGGGTCTGGGGGCTTTCGTTGGGCATGGATACCTGAGAGGTACCTGCAAGGTTACAGATCGCGGCCCGAGAAGCACTCTCCGGCCAACATGCCCAACTGCAGCAACAGCTCCCAAACCGAAGGAGCCAGGACCCAAAGACCTAGCTGGCCTGAAGGGCCCCCAGGGGGCCCCCAAGCAGCCCCTCTCCATTTGGGTCTGGGGGCTTTCGTTGGGCCGGGAACCTGGGAGATTCCTGCAAGGTTGCAGTTCGCGGCCCGAGAAGCACTCTCCGGCCAACATGCCCAACTGCAGCAACAGCTCCCAAACCGAAGGAGCCAGGACCCAAAGACCTAGCTGGCCTGAAGGGCCCCCAGGGGGCCCCCAAGCAGCCCCTCTCAATTTGGGTCTGGGGGCTTTCGTTGGGCCGGGAACCTGGGAGATTCCTGCAAGGTTGCAGTTCGCGGCCCGAGAAGCACTCTCCGGCCAACATGCCCAACTGCAGCAACAGCTCCCAAACCGAAGGAGCCAGGACCCAAAGACCTAGCTGGCCTGAAGTGCCCCCAGGGGGCCCCCAAGCAGCCCCTCTCAATTTGGGTCTGGGGGCTTTCGTTGGGCCGGGAACCTGGGAGATTCCTGCAAGGTTGCAGTTCGCGGCCCGAGAAGCACTCTCCGGCCAACATGCCCAACTGCAGCAACAGCTCCCAAAGCGAAGGAGCCAGGACCCAAAGACCTAGCTGGCCTGAAGGGCCCCCAGGGGGCCCCCAAGCAGCCCCTCTCCATTTGGGTCTGGGGGCTTTCGTTGGGCCGGGAACCTGGGAGATTCCTTCAAGGTTGCAGTTCGCGGCCCGAGAAGCACTCTCCGCCCAACATGCCCAACTGCAGCAACAGCTCCCAAAGCGAATGAGCCAGGACCCAAAGACCTAGCTGGCCTGAAGGGCCCCCAGGGGGCCCCCAAGCAGCCCCTCTCCATTTGGGTCTGGGGGCTTTCGTTGGGCCGGGAACCTGGGAGGTACCTGCAAGGTTGCAGTTCGCGGCCCGAGAAGCACTCTCCGGCCAACATGCCCAACTGCAGCAACAGCTCCCAAAGCGAAGGAGCCAGGACCCAAAGACCTAGCTGGCCTGAAGGGCCCCCAGGGGGCCCCCAAGCAGCCCCTCTCCATTTGGGTCTGGGGGCTTTCGTTGGGCATGGATACCTGAGAGGTACCTGCAAGGTTGCAGTTCGCGGCCCGAGAAGCACTCTCCGGCCAACATGCCCAACTGCAGCAACAGCTCCCAAACCGAAGGAGCCAGGACCCAAAGACCTAGCTGGCCTGAAGGGCCCCCAGGGGGCCCCCAAGCAGCCCCTCTCAATTTGGGTCTGGGGGCTTTCGTTGGGTCGGGAACCTGGGAGGTACCTGCAAGGTTGCAGTTCGCGGCACGAGAAGCACTCTCCGGCCAACATGCCCAACTGCAGCAACAGCTCCCAAACCGAAGGAGCCAGGACACAAAGACCTAGCTGGCCTGAAGGGCCCCCAGGGGGCCCCCAAGCAGCCCCTCTCAATTTGGGTCTGGGGGCTTTCGTTGGGCATGGAACCTGGGAGATTCCTGCAAGGTTGCAGTTCGCGGCCCGAGAAGCACTCTCCGGCCAACATGCCCAACTGCAGCAACAGCTCCCAAACCGAAGGAGCCAGGACACAAAGACCTAGCTGGCCTGAAGGGCCCCCAGGGGGGCCCCAAGCAGCCCCTCTCAATTTGGGTCTGGGGGCTTTCGTTGGTCCGGGAACCTGGGAGAATCCTGCAAGGTTGCAGTTCGCGGCCCGAGAAGCACTCTCCGGCCAACATGCCCAACTGCAGCAACAGCTCCCAAACCGAAGGAGCCAGGACCCAAAGACCTAGCTGGCCTGAAGGGCCCCCAGGGGGCCCCCAAGCAGCCCCTCTCAATTTGGGTCTGGGGGCTTTCGTTGGGCCGGGAACCTGGGAGAATCCTGCAAGGTTGCAGTTCGCGGCCCGAGAAGCACTCTCCGGCCAACATGCCCAACTGCAGCAACAGCTCCCAAACCGAAGGAGCCAGGACCCAAAGACCTAGCTGGCCTGAAGGGCCCCCAGGGGGCCCCCAAGCAGCCCCTCTCAATTTGGGTCTGGGGGCTTTTGTTGGGCCGGGAACCTGGGAGATTCATGCAAGGTTGCAGTTCGCGGCCCGAGAAGCACTCTCCGGCCAACATGCCCAACGTCAAAAACAGCTCCCAAACCGAATGAGCCAGGACACAAAGACCTAGCTGGCCTGAAGGGCCCCCAGGGGGCCCCCAAGCAGCCCCTCTCCATTTGGGTCTGGGGGCTTTCTTTAGGCTGAGAACCTGGGAGATACCAGCAAGTTTGCAGTTCGCGGCCCGAGAAGCACTCTCCGCCCAACATGCCCAATATCCAGCAACAGCTCGCAAAGCGAAGGAGCCAGGACCCAAAGACCTAGCTGGCCTGAAGGGCCCCCAGAAGGCCACCAAGCAGCCCCTCTCCATTTGGGTCTGGGGGCTTTCGTTGGGCATGTATACCTGAGAGGTACCTGCAAGTTACAGTTTGCGGCCCGAGAAGCACTCTCCGCCCAACATGCCCAACTGCAGCAACAGCTCCCAAAGCGAAGGAGCCAGGACCCAAAGACCTAGCTGGCCTGAAGGGCCCCCAGGGGGCCCCCAAGCAGCCCCTCTCCATTTGGGTCTGGGGGCTTTCGTTGGGCCGGGAACCTGGGAGATTCATGCAAGGTTGCAGTTCGCGGCCGGAGAAGCACTCTCCGGCCAACATGCCCATCTGCAGCAACAGCTCCCAAACTGATGGAGCCAGGACCCAAAGACCTAGCTGGCCTGAAGGGCCCCCAGGGGGCCCCAAGCAGCCCCTCTCAATTTGGGTCTGGGGGCTTTCGTTGGGCATGGATACCTGAGAGGTACCTGCAAGGTTGCAGTTCGCGGCCCGAGAAGCACTCTCCGGCCAACATGCTCAACTGCAGCAACAGCTCCCAAACCGAAGGAGCCAGGACCCAAAGACCTAGCTGGCCTGAAGGGCCCCCAGGGGGCCCCCAAGCAGCCCCTCTCCATTTGGGTCTGGGGGCTTTCTTTAGGCTGAGCACCTGGGAGAATCCTGCAAGGTTGCAGTTCGCGGCCCGAGAAGCACTCTCCGGCCAACATGCCCAACTGCAGCAACAGCTCCCAAACCGAAGGAGCCAGGACCCAAAGACCTAGCTGGCCTGAAGGGCCCCCAGGGGGCCCCCAAGAAGCCCCTCTCAATTTGGGTCTGGGGGCTTTCGATGGGCCGGGAACCTGGGAGATTCCTGCAAGGTTGCAGTTCGCGGCCCGAGAAGCACTCTCCGGCCAACATGCCCAACTGCAGCAACAGCTCCCAAAGCGAAGGAGCCAGGACCCAAAGACCTAGCTGGCCTGAAGGGCCCCCAGGGGGCCCCCAAGCAGCCCCTCTCAATTTGGGTCTGGGGGCTTTCGTTGGGCCGGGAACCTGGGAGGTACCTGCAAGGTTGCAGTTCGCGGCCCGAGAAGCACTCTCCGGCCAACATGCCCAACTGCAGCAACAGCTCCCAAAGCGAAGGAGCCAGGACCCAAAGACCTAGCTGGCCTGAAGGGCCCCCAGGGGGCCACCAAGCAGCCCCTCTCCATTTGGATCTGGGGGCTTTCTTTGGGCATGGATACCTGAGAGGTACCTGCAAGGTTACAGTTCGCGGCCCGAGAAGCACTCTCCGGCCAACATGCTCAACTGCAGCAACAGCTCCCAAACCGAAGGAGCCAGGACCCAAAGACCTAGCTGGCCTGAAGGGCCCCCAGGGGGCCCCCAAGCAGCCCCTCTCAATTTGGGTCTGGGGGCTTTCGTTGGGCCGGGAACCTGGGAGTTACCTGCAAGGTTGCAGTTCGCGGCCCGAGAAGCACTCTCCGGCCAACATGCCCAACTGCAGCAACAGCTCCCAAACCGAAGGAGCCAGGACCCAAAGACCTAGCTGGCCTGAAGGGCCCCCAGGGGGCCCCCAAGCAGCCCCTCTCAATTTGGGTCTGGGGGCTTTCGTTGGGCATGGAACCTGGGAGATTCCTGCAAGGTTGCAGTTCGCGGCCCGAGAAGCACTCTCCGGCCAACATGCCCAACTGCAGCAACAGCTCCCAAACCGAAGGAGCCAGGACCCAAAGACCTAGCTGGCCTGAAGGGCCCCCAGGGGGGCCCCAAGCAGCCCCTCTCAATTTGGGTCTGGGGGCTTTCTTTGGGCATGTATACCTGAGAGGTACCTGCAAGTTACAGTTCGCGGCCCGAGAAGCACTCTCCGGCCAACATGCCCAAGTGCAGCAACAGCTCCCAAAGCGAAGGAGCCAGGACCCAAAGACCTAGCTGGCCTGAAGGGCCCCCAGGGGGCCACCAAGCAGCCCCTCTCCATTTGGGTCTGGGATTTTCGTTGGGCCGGGAACCTGGGAGGTACCTGCAAGGTTGCAGTTCGCGGCCCGAGAAGCACTCTCCGGCCAACATGCCCAACTGCAGCAACAGCTCCCAAAGCGAAGGAGCCAGGACCCAAAGACCTAGCTGGCCTGAAGGGCTCCCAGGGGGCCCCCAAGCAGCCCCTCTCCATTTGGGTCTGGGGGCTTTCGTTGGGCCGGGAACCTGGGAGATTCCTGCAAGGTTGCAGTTCGCGGCCCGAGAAGCACTCTCCGCCCAACATGCCCAACTGCAGCAACAGATCCCAAACCGAAGGAGCCAGGACCCAAAGACCTAGCTGGCCTGAAGGGCCCCCAGGGGGCCCCCAAGCATCACCTCTCAATTTGGGTCTGGGGGCTTTCGTTGGGCCGGGAACCTGGGAGAATCCTGCAAGGTTGCAGTTCGCGGCCCGAGAAGCACTCTCCGGCCAACATGCCCAACTGCAGCAACAGCTCCCAAAGCGAAGGAGCCAGGACCCAAAGACCTAGCTGGCCTGAAGGGCCCCCAGGGGGGCCCCAAGCAGCCCCTCTCAATTTGGGTCTGGGGGCTTTCGTTGGGCCGGAAACCTGGGAGAATCCTGCAAGGTTGCAGTTCGCGGCCCGAGAAGCACTCTCCGGCCAACATGCCCAACTGCAGCAACAGCTCCCAAACCGAAGGAGCCAGGACCCAAAGACCTAGCTGGCCTGAAGGGCCCCCAGGGGGCCCCCAAGCAGCCCCTCTCAATTTGGGTCTGGGGGCTTTCGTTGGGCCGGGAACCTGGGAGATTCCTGCAAGGTTGCAGTTCGAGGCCCGAGAAGCACTCTCCGGCCAACATGCACAACGTCAAAAACAGCTCCCAAACCGAATGCGCCAGGACAAAAAGACCTAGCTGGCCTGAAGGGGCCCCATGGGGCCCCCAAGCAGCCCCTCTCCATTTGGGTCTGGGGGCTTTCTTTAGGCTGAGAACCTGGGAGATACCAGCAAGGTTGCAGTTCGCGGCCCGAGAAGCACTCTCCGGCCAACATGCCCAATATCCAGCAACAGCTCCCAAAGCGAAGGAGCCAGGACCCAAAGACCTAGCTGGCCTGAAGGGCCCCCAGAAGGCCACCAAGCAGCCCCTCTCCATTTGGGTCTGGGGGCTTTCGTTGGGCATGTATACCTGAGAGGTACCTGCAAGTTATAGTTTGCGGCCCGAGAAGCACTCTCCGGCCAACATGCCCAACTGCAGCAACAGCTCCCAAAGCGAAGGAGCCAGGACCCAAAGACCTAGCTGGCCTGAAGGGCCCCCAGGGGGCCCCCAAGCAGCCCCTCTCCATTTGGGTCTGGGGGTTTTCGTTGGGCCGGGAACGTGGGAGGTACCTGCAAGGTTGCAGTTCGCGGCCCGAGAAGCACTCTCTGGCCAACATGCCCAACTGCAGCAACAGCTCCCAAACCGAAGGAGCCAGGACCCAAAGACCTAGCTGGCCTGAAGGGCCCCCATGGGGCCCCCAAGGAGCTCCTCTCCATTTGGGTCTGGGGGCTTTAGTTGGGCCGGGAACCTGGGAGGTACCAGCAAGGTTGCAGTTCGCGGCCCGAGAAGCACTCTCCGGCCAACATGCCCAACGTAAACAACAGCTCCCAAACCGAATGAGCCAGGACACAAAGACCTAGCTGGCCTGAAGGGCCCCCAGGGGGCCCCCAAGCAGCCCCTCTCCATTTGGGTCTGGGGGCTTTATTTAGGCTGAGAACCTGGGAGATACCAGTAAGGTTGCAGTTTGCGGCCCGAGAAGCACTCTCCGGCCAACATGCCCAATATCCAGCAACAGCTCCCAAAGCGAAGGAGCCAGGACCCAAAGACCTAGCTGGCCTGAAGGGCCCCCAGAAGGCCCCCAAGCAGCCCCTCTCCATTTGGGTCTGGGGGCTTTCATTGGGCCGGGAACCTGGGAGGTACCTGCAAGGTTGCAGTTCGCGGCCCGAGAAGCACTCTCCGCCCAACATGCCCAACTGCAGCAACAGATCCCAAACCGAAGGAGCCAGGACCCAAAGACCTAGCTGGCCTGAAGGGCCCCCAGGGGGCCCCCAAGCAGCCCCTCTCCATTTGGGTCTGGGGGCTTTCGTTGGGCCGGGAACCTGGGAGGTACCTGCAAGGTTGCAGTTCGCGGCCCGAGAAGCACTCTCCGGCCAACATGCTCAACTGCAGCAACAGCTCCCAAAGCGAAGGAGCCAGGACCCAAAGACCTAGCTGGCCTGAAGGGCCCCCAGGGGGCCCCCAAGCAGCCCCTCTCAATTTGGGTCTGGGGGCTTTCGTTGGGCATGGATACCTGAGATGTACCTGCAAGGTTACAGTTCGCGGCCCGAGAAGCACTCTCCGGCCAACATGCTCAACTGCAGCAACAGCTCCCAAACCGAAGGAGCCAGGACCCAAAGACCTAGCTGGCCTGAAGGGCCCCCAGGGGGCCCCCAAGCAGCCCCTCTCAATTTGGGTCTGGGGGTTTTCGTTGGGCCGCGAACCTGGGAGGTACCTGCAAGGTTGCAGTTCGCGGCCCGAGAAGCACTCTCCGGCCAACATGCTCAACTGCAGCAACAGCTCCCAAACCGAAGGAGCCAGGACCCAAAGACCTAGCTGGCCTGAAGGGCCCCCAGGGGGGCCCCAAGCAGCCCCTCTCAATTTGGGTCTGGGGGCTTTCGTTGGGCCGGAAACCTGGGAGAATCCTGCAAGTTTGCAGTTCGCGGCCCGAGAAGCACTCTCCGGCCAACATGCCCAACTGCAGCAACAGCTCCCAAACCGAATGAGCCAGGACCCAAAGAGCTAGCTGGCCTGAAGGGCCCCCAGGGGGCCCCCAAGCAGCCCCTCTCCATTTGGGTCTGGGGGCTTTCGTTGGGCCGGGAACCTGGGAGATTCCTGCAAGGTTGCAGTTCGCGGCCCGAGAAGCACTCTCCGCCCAACATGCCCAACTGCAGCAACAGCTCCCAAACCGAAGGAGCCAGGACACAAAGACCTAGCTGGCCTGAAGGGCCCCCAGGGGGCCCCCAAGCAGCCCCTCTCAATTTGGGTCTGGGGGCTTTCGTTGGGCATGGATACCTGAGAGTTACCTGCAAGGTTACAGTTCGCGGCCCGAGAAGCACTCTCCGGCCAACATGCTCCACTGCAGCAACAGCTCCCAAACCGAAGGAGCCAGGACCCAAAGACCTAGCTGGCCTGAAGGGCCCCCAGGGGGCCCCCAAGCAGCCCCTCTCAATTTGGGTCTGGGGGCTTTCGTTGGGCCGGGAACCTGGGAGGTACCTGCAAGGTTGCAGTTCGCGGCCCGAGAAGCACTCTCCGGCCAACATGCCCAACTGCAGCAACAGCTCCCAAAGCGAAGGAGCCAGGACCCAAAGAGCTAGCTGGCCTGAAGGGCCCCCAGGGGGCCCCCAAGCAGCCCCTCTCCATTTGGGTCTGGGGGCTTTCGTTGGGCCGGGAACCTGGGAGATTCCTTCAAGGTTGCAGTTCGCGGCCCGAGAAGCACTCTCCGGCCAACATGCCCAACTGCAGCAACAGCTCCCAAAGCGAAGGAGCCAGGACCCAAAGACCTAGCTGGCCTGAAGGGCCCCCAGGGGGCCCCCAAGCAGCCCCTCTCCATTTGGGTCTGGGGGCTTTCGTTGGGCCGGGAACCTGGGAGGTACCTGCAAGGTTGCAGTTCGCGGCCCGAGAAGCACTCTCCGGCCAACATGCCCAACTGCAGCAACAGCTCCCAAAGCGAAGGAGCCAGGACACAAAGACCTAGCTGGCCTGAAGGGCCCCCAGGGGTCCACCAAGCAGCCCCTCTCAATTTGGGTCTGGGGGCTTTCGTTGGGCATGGATACCTGAGAGGTACCTGCAAGGTTGCAGTTCGCGGCCCGAGAAGCACTCTCCGGCCAACATGCCCAACTGCAGCAACAGCTCCCAAACCGAAGGAGCCAGGACCCAAAGACCTAGCTGGCCTGAAGGGCCCCCAGGGGGCCCCCAAGCAGCCCCTCTCTATTTGGGTCTGGGGGCTTTCGTTGGGCCGGGAACCTGGGAGAATCCTGCAAGGTTGCAGTTCGCGGCCCGAGAAGCACTCTCCGGCCAACATGCCCAACTGCAGCAACAGCTCCCAAACCGAAGGAGCCAGGACCCAAAGACCTAGCTGGCCTGAAGGGCCCCCAGGGGGCCACCAAGCAGCCCCTCTCCATTTGGGTCTGGGGGCTTTCGTTGGGCATGTATACCTGAGAGGTACCTACAAGTTACAGTTCGCGGCCCGAGAAGCACTCTCCGGCCAACATGCCCAACTGCAGCAACAGCTCCCAAAGCGAAGGAGCCAGGACCCAAAGACCTAGCTGGCCTGAAGGGCCCCCAGGGGGGCCCCAAGCAGCCCCTCTCAATTTGGGTCTGGGGGCTTTCATTGGGCCGGGAACCTGGGAGAATCCTGCAAGGTTGCAGTTCGCGGCCCGAGAAGCACTCTCCGGCCAACATGCCCAACTGCAGCAACAGCTCCCAAACCGAAGGAGCCAGGACACAAAGACCTAGCTGGCCTGAAGGGCCCCCAGGGGGCCCCCAAGCAGCCCCTCTCAATTTGGGTCTGGGGGCTTTCGTTGGGCCGGGAACCTGGGAGATTCCTGCAAGGTTGCAGTTCGCGGCCCGAGAAGCACTCTCCGGCCAACATGCCCAACTGCAGCAACAGCTCCCAAAGCGAAGGAGCCAGGACCCAAAGACCTAGCTGGCCTGAAGGGCCCCCATGGGGCCCCCAAGGAGCTCCTCTCCATTTGGGTCTGGGGGCTTTAGTTGGGCCGGGAACCTGAGAGGTACTAGCAAGGTTGCAGTTCGCGGCCGGAGAAGCACTCTCCGGCCAACATGCCCAACTGCAGCAACAGCTCCCAAAGCGAAGGAGCCAGGACCCAAAGACCTAGCTGGCCTGAAGGGCCCCCAGGAGGGCCCCAAGCAGCCCCTCTCAATTTGGGTCTGGGGGCTTTCGTTGGGCCGGGAACCTGGGAGAATCCTGCAAGGTTGCAGTTCGCGGCCCGAGAAGCACTCTCCGGCCAACATGCCCAATATCCAGCAACAGCTCCCAAAGCGAAGGAGCCAGGACCCAAAGACCTAGCTGGCCTGAAGGGCCCCCAGAAGGCCACCAAGCAGCCCCTCTCCATTTGGGTCTGGGGGCTTTCGTTGGGCATGGAACCTGGGAGATTCCTGCAAGGTTGCAGTTCGCGGCCCGAGAAGCACTCTCCGGCCAACATGCCCAACTGCAGCAACAGCTCCCAAACCGAAGGAGCCAGGACCCAAAGACCTAGCTGGCCTGAAGGGCCCCCATGGGGCCCCCAAGGAGCTCCTCTCCATTTGGGTCTGGGGGCTTTAGTTGGGCCGGGAACCTGGGAGGTACCAGCAAGGTTGCAGTTCGCGGCCCGAGAAGCACTCTCCGGCCAACATGCCCAACGTCAACAACAGCTCCCAAACCGAATGAGCCAGGACACAAAGACCTAGCTGGCCTGAAGGGCCCCCAGGGGGCCCCCAAGCAGCCCCTCTCCATTTGGGTCTGGGGGCTTTATTTAGACTGAGAACCTGGGAGATACCAGTAAGGTTGCAGTTCGCGGCCCGAGAAGCACTCTCCGGCCAACATGCCCAATATCCAGCAACAGCTGCCAAAGCGAAGGAGCCAGGACCCAAAGACCTAGCTGGCCTGAAGGGCCCCCAGGGGGCCACCAAGCAGCCCCTCTCCATTTGGGTCTGGGGGCTTTCGTTGGGCATGTATACCTGAGAGGTACCTGCAAGTTACAGTTCGCGGCCCGAGAAGCACTCTCCGCCCAACATGCCCAACTGCAGCAACAGCTCCCAAAGCGAAGGAGCCAGGACCCAAAGACCTAGCTGGCCTGAAGGGCCCCCAGGGGGCCCCCAAGCAGCCCCTCTCCATTTGGGTCTGGGGGCTTTCATTGGGCCGGGAACCTGGGAGGTACCTGCAAGGTTGCAGTTCGCGGCCCGAGAAGCACTCTCCGGCCAACATGCCCAACTGCAGCAACAGCTCCCAAAGCGAAGGAGCCAGGACCCAAAGACCTAGCTGGCCTGAAGGGCCCCCAGGGGGCCCCCAAGCAGCCCCTCTCCATTTGGGTCTGGGGGCTTTCGTTGGGCCGGGAAGCTGGGAGATTCCTTCAAGGTTGCAGTTCGCGGCCCGAGAAGCACTCTCCGCCCAACATGCCCAACTGCAGCAACAGCTCCCAAAGCGAAGGAGCCAGGACACAAAGACCTAGCTGGCCTGAAGGGCCCCCAGGGGGCCCCCAAGCAGCCCCTCTCCATTTGGGTCTGGGGGCTTTCGTTGGGCCGGGAACCTGGGAGGTACCTGCAAGGTTGCAGTTCGCGGCCCTAGAAGCACTCTCCGGCCAACATGCCCAACTTCAGCAACAGCTCCCAAAGCGAAGGAGCCAGGACCCAAAGACCTAGCTGGCCTGAAGGGCCCCCAGGGGGCCCCCAAGCAGCCCCTCTCAATTTGGGTCTGGGGGCTTTCGTTGGGCATGGATACCTGAGATGTACCTGCAAGGTTACAGTTCGCGGCCCGAGAAGCACTCTCCGGCCAACATGCCCAACTGCAGCAACAGCTCCCAAACCGAAGGAGCCAGGACCCAAAGACCTAGCTGGCCTGAAGGGCCCCCAGGGGGCCCCCAAGCAGCCCCTCTCCATTTGGGTCTGGGGGCTTACGTTGGGCCAGGAACCTGGGAGAATCCTGCAAGGTTGCAGTTCGCGGCCCGAGAAGCACTCTCCGGCCAACATGCCCAACTGCAGCAACAGCTCCCAAAGCGAAGGAGCCAGGACCCAAAGAGCTAGCTGGCCTGAAGGGCCCCCAGGGGGCCCCCAAGCAGCCCCTCTCAATTTGGGTCTGGGGGCTTTCGTTGGGCCGGGAACCTGGGAGATTCCTGCAAGGTTGCAGTTCGCGGCCCGAGAAGCACTCTCTGGCCAACATGCCCAACTGCAGCAACAGCTCCCAAAGCGAAGGAGCCAGGACCCAAAGACCTAGCTGGCCTGAAGGGCCCCCAGGGGGACCGCAAGCAGCCCCTCTCCATTTGGGTCTGGGGGCTTTCGTTGGGCCGGGAACCTGGGAGGTACCTGCAAGGTTGCAGTTCGCAGCCCGAGAAGCACTCTCCGGCCAACATGCCCAACTGCAGCAACAGCTCCCAAAGGGAAGGAGCCAGGACCCAAAGACCTAGCTGGCCTGAAGGGCCCCCAGGGGGCCACCAAGCAGCCCCTCTCAATTTGGGTCTGGGGGCTTTCGTTGGGCATGGATACCTGAGAGGTACCTGCAAGGTTGCAGTTCGCGGCCCAAGAAGCACTCTCCGGCCAACATGCTCAACTGCAGCAACAGCTCCCAAAGCGAAGGAGCCAGGACCCAAAGACCTAGCTGGCCTGAAGTGCCCCCAGGGGGCCCCCAAGCAGCCCCTCTCAATTTGGGTCTGGGGGCTTTCGTTGGGCATGGATACCTGAGAGGTACCTGCAAGGTTACAGTTCGCGGCCCGAGAAGCACTCTCCGGCCAACATGCTCAACTGCAGCAACAGCTCCCAAACCGAAGGAGCCAGGACCCAAAGACCTAGCTGGCCTGAAGGGCCCCCAGGGGGCCCCCAAGCAGCCCCTCTCCATTTGGGTCTGGGGGTTTTCGTTGGGCCGCGAACCTGGGAGGTACCTGCAAGGTTGCAGTTCGCGGCCCGAGAAGCACTCTCCGGCCAACATGCCCAACTGCAGCAACAGCTCCCAAACCGAAGGAGCCAGGACCCAAAGACCTAGCTGGCCTGAAGGGCCCCCAGGGGGGCCCCAAGCAGCCCCTCTCAATTTGGGTCTGGGGGCTTTCGTTGGGCCGGAAACCTGGGAGAATCCTGCAAGTTTGCAGTTCGCGGCCCGAGAAGCACTCTCCGGCCAACATGCCCAACTGCAGCAACAGCTCCCAAAGCGAATGAGCCAGGACCCAAAGAGCTAGCTGGCCTGAAGGGCCCCCAGGGGGCCCCCAAGCAGCCCCTCTCCATTTGGGTCTGGGGGCTTTCGTTGGGCCGGGAACCTGGGAGATTCCTGCAAGGTTGCAGTTCGCGGCCCGAGAAGCACTCTCCGCCCAACATGCCCAACTGCAGCAACAGCTCCCAAAGCGAAGGAGCCAGGACCCAAAGACCTAGCTGGCCTGAAGGGCCCCCAGGGGGCCCCCAAGCAGCCCCTCTCAATTTGGGTCAGGGGGCTTTCGTTGGGCATGGATACCTGAGAGGTACCTGCAAGGTTACAGTTCGCGGCCCGAGAAGCACTCTCCGGCCAACATGCTCAACTGCAGCAACAGCTCCCAAAGCGAAGGAGCCAGGACCCAAAGACCTAGCTGGCCTGAAGGGCCCCCAGGGGGCCCCCAAGCAGCCCCTCTCCATTTGGGTCTGGGGGCTTTCGTTGGGCCGGGAACCTGGGAGGTACCTGCAAGGTTGCAGTTCGCGGCCCGAGAAGCACTCTCCGGCCAACATGCCCAACTGCAGCAACAGCTCCCAAAGCGAAGGAGCCAGGACCCAAAGACCTAGCTGGCCTGAAGGGCCCCCAGGGGGCCCCCAAGCAGCCCCTCTCCATTTGGGTCTGGGGTCTTTCGTTGGGCCGGGAACCTGGGAGATTCCTTCAAGGTTGCAGTTCGCGGCCCGAGAAGCACTCTCCGGCCAACATGCCCAACTGCAGCAACAGCTCCCAAAGCGAAGGAGCCAGGACCCAAAGACCTAGCTGGCCTGAAGGGCCCCCAGGGGGCCCCCAAGCAGCCCCTCTCCATTTGGGTCTGGGGGCTTTCGTTGGGCCGGGATCCTGGGAGGTACCTGCAAGGTTGCAGTTCGCGGCCCGAGAAGCACTCTCCGGCCAACATGCCCAACTGCAGCAACAGCTCCCAAAGCGAAGGAGCCAGGACCCAAAGACCTAGCTGGCCTGAAGGGCCCCCAGGGGGCCACCAAGCAGCCCCTCTCAATTTGGGTCAGGGGGCTTTCGTTGGGCATGGATACCTGAGAGGTACCTGCAAGGTTACAGTTCGCGGCCCGAGAAGCACTCTCCGGCCAACATGCTCAACTGCAGCAACAGCTCCCAAACCGAAGGAGCCAGGACCCAAAGACCTAGCTGGCCTGAAGGGCCCCCAGGGGGCCCCCAAGCAGCCCCTCTCCATTTGGGTCTGGGGGCTTTCGTTGGGCCGGGAACCTGGGAGGTACCTGCAAGGTTGCAGTTCGCGGCCCGAGAAGCACTCTCCGGCCAACATGCCCAACTGCAGCAACAGCTCCCAAAGCGAAGGAGCCAGGACCCAAAGACCTAGCTGGCCTGAAGGGCCCCCAGGGGGCCCCCAAGCAGCCCCTCTCCATTTGGGTCTGGGGTCTTTCGTTGGGCCGGGAACCTGGGAGATTCCTTCAAGGTTGCAGTTCGCGGCCCGAGAAGCACTCTCCGGCCAACATGCCCAACTGCAGCAACAGCTCCCAAAGCGAAGGAGCCAGGACCCAAAGACCTAGCTGGCCTGAAGGGCCCCCAGGGGGCCCCCAAGCAGCCCCTCTCCATTTGGGTCTGGGGGCTTTCGTTGGGCCGGGATCCTGGGAGGTACCTGCAAGGTTGCAGTTCGCGGCCCGAGAAGCACTCTCCGGCCAACATGCCCAACTGCAGCAACAGCTCCCAAAGCGAAGGAGCCAGGACCCAAAGACCTAGCTGGCCTGAAGGGCCCCCAGGGGGCCACCAAGCAGCCCCTCTCAATTTGGGTCTGGGGGCTTTCGTTGGGCATGGATACCTGAGAGGTACCTGCAAGGTTGCAGTTCGCGGCCCGAGAAGCACTCTCCGGCCAACATGCTCAACTGCAGCAACAGCTCCCAAACCGAAGGAGCCAGGACCCAAAGACCTAGCTGGCCTGAAGGGCCCCCAGGGGGCCCCCAAGCAGCCCCTCTCAATTTGGGTCTGGGGGCTTTCGTTGGGCATGGATACCTGAGAGGTACCTGCAAGGTTACAGTTCGCGGCCCGAGAAGCACTCTCCGGCCAACATGCTCAACTGCAGCAACAGCTCCCAAAGCGAAGGAGCCAGGACCCAAAGACCTAGCTGGCCTGAAGGGCCCCCAGGGGGCCCCCAAGCAGCCCCTCTCCATTTGGGTCTGGGGGTTTTCGTTGGGCCGCGAACCTGGGAGGTACCTGCAAGGTTGCAGTTCGCGGCCCGAGAAGCACTCTCCGGCCAACATGCCCAACTGCAGCAACAGCTCCCAAACCGAAGGAGCCAGGACCCAAAGACCTAGCTGGCCTGAAGGGCCCCCAGGGGGGCCCCAAGCAGCCCCTCTCAATTTGGGTCTGGGGGCTTTCGTTGGTCCGGGAACCTGGGAGAATCCTGCAAGGTTGCAGTTCGCGGCCCGAGAAGCACTCTCCGGCCAACATGCCCAATATCCAGCAACAGCTGCCAAAGCGAAGGAGCCAGGACCCAAAGACCTAGCTGGCCTGAAGTGCCCCCAGAAGGCCACCAAGCAGCCCCTCTCCATTTGGGTCTGGGGGCTTTCGTTGGGCATGTATACCTGAGAGGTACCTGCAAGTTACAGTTCGCGGCCCGAGAAGCACTCTCCGCCCAACATGCCCAACTGCAGCAACAGCTCCCAAAGCGAAGGAGCCAGGACCCAAAGACCTAGATGGCCTGAAGGGCCCCCAGGGGGCCCCCAAGCAGCCCCTCTCCATTTGGGTCTGGGGGCTTTCATTGGGCCGGGAACCTGGGAGGTACCTGCAAGGTTGCAGTTCGCGGCCCGAGAAGCACTCTCCGGCCAACATGCCCAACTGCAGCAACAGCTCCCAAAGCGAAGGAGCCAGGACCCAAAGACCTAGCTGGCCTGAAGGGCCCCCAGGGGGCCCCCAAGCAGCCCCTCTCCATTTGGGTCTGGGGGCTTTCGTTGGGCCGGGAACCTGGGAGAATCCTGCAAGGTTGCAGTTCGCGGCCCGAGAAGCACTCTCCGGCCAACATGCCCAACTGCAGCAACAGCTCCCAAAGCGAAGGAGCCAGGACCCAAAGACCTAGCTGGCCTGAAGGGCCCCCAGGGGGCCCCCAAGCAGCCCCTCTCCATTTGGGTCTGGGGGCTTTCGTTGGGCCGGGAACCTGGGAGATTCCTTCAAGGTTGCAGTTCGCGGCCCGAGAAGCACTCTCTGGCCAACATGCCCAACTGCAGCAACAGCTCCCAAAGCGAAGGAGCCAGGACCCAAAGACCTAGCTGGCCTGAAGGGCCCCCAGGGGGACCGCAAGCAGCCCCTCTCCATTTGGGTCTGGGGGCTTTCGTTGGGCCGGGAACCTGGGAGGTACCTGCAAGGTTGCAGTTCGCGGCCCGAGAAGCACTCTCCGGCCAACATGCCCAACTGCAGCAACAGCTCCCAAACCGAAGGAGCCAGGACCCAAAGACCTAGCTGGCCTGAAGGGCCCCCAGGGGGCCACCAAGCAGCCCCTCTCCATTTGGGTCTGGGGGCTTTCGTTGGGCATGGATACCTGAGAGGTACCTGCAAGGTTGCAGTTCGCGGCCCAAGAAGCACTCTCCGGCCAACATGCTCAACTGCAGCAACAGCTCCCAAAGCGAAGGAGCCAGGACCCAAAGACCTAGCTGGCCTGAAGGGCCCCCAGGGGGCCCCCAAGCAGCCCCTCTCAATTTGGGTCTGGGGGCTTTCGTTGGGCATGGATACCTGAGAGGTACCTGCAAGGTTACAGTTCGCGGCCCGAGAAGCACTCTCCGGCCAACATGCTCAACTGCAGCAACAGCTCCCAAACCGAAGGAGCCAGGACCCAAAGACCTAGCTGGCCTGAAGGGCCCCCAGGGGGCCCCCAAGCAGCCCCTCTCAATTTGGGTCTGGGGGTTTTCGTTGGGCCGCGAACCTGGGAGGTACCTGCAAGGTTGCAGTTCGCGGCCCGAGAAGCACTCTCCGGCCAACATGCCCAACTGCAGCAACAGCTCCCAAACCGAAGGAGCCAGGACCCAAAGACCTAGCTGGCCTGAAGGGCCCCAAGGGGGGCCCCAAGCAGCCCCTCTCCATTTGGGTCTGGGGGCTTTCGTTGGGCCGGAAACCTGGGAGAATCCTGCAAGTTTGCAGTTCGCGGCCCGAGAAGCACTCTCCGGCCAACATGCCCAACTGCAGCAACAGCTCCCAAAGCGAATGAGCCAGGACCCAAAGAGCTAGCTGGCCTGAAGGGCCCCCAGGGGGCCCCCAAGCAGCCCCTCTCCATTTGGGTCTGGGGGCTTTCGTTGGGCCGGGAACCTGGGAGATTCCTGCAAGGTTGCAGTTCGCGGCCCGAGAAGCACTCTCCGCCCAACATGCCCAACTGCAGCAACAGCTCCCAAACCGAAGGAGCCAGGACACAAAGACCTAGCTGGCCTGAAGGGCCCCCAGGGGGCCCCCAAGCAGCCCCTCTCCATTTGGGTCTGGGGTCTTTCGTAGGGCCGGGAACCTGGGAGATTCCTTCAAGGTTGCAGTTCGCGGCCCGAGAAGCACTCTCCGGCCAACATGCCCAACTGCAGCAACAGCTCCCAAAGCGAAGGAGCCAGGACCCAAAGACCTAGCTGGCCTGAAGGGCCCCCAGGGGGCCCCCAAGCAGCCCCTCTCCATTTGGGTCTGGGGGCTTTCGTTGGGCCGGGATCCTGGGAGGTACCTGCAAGGTTGCAGTTCGCGGCCCGAGAAGCACTCTCCGGCAAACATGCCCAACTGCAGCAACAGCTCCCAAAGCGAAGGAGCCAGGACCCAAAGACCTAGCTGGCCTGAAGGGCCCCCAGGGGGCCACCAAGCAGCCCCTCTCAATTTGGGTCTGGGGGCTTTCGTTGGGCATGGATACCTGAGAGGTACCTGCAAGGTTGCAGTTCGCGGCCCGAGAAGCACTCTCCGGCCAACATGCTCAACTGCAGCAACAGCTCCCAAACCGAAGGAGCCAGGACCCAAAGACCTAGCTGGCCTGAAGGGCCCCCAGGGGGCCCCCAAGCAGCCCCTCTCAATTTGGGTCTGGGGGCTTTCGTTGGGCATGGATACCTGAGAGGTACCTGCAAGGTTACAGTTCGCGGCCCGAGAAGCACTCTCCGGCCAACATGCTCAACTGCAGCAACAGCTCCCAAAGCGAAGGAGCCAGGACCCAAAGACCTAGCTGGCCTGAAGGGCCCCCAGGGGGCCCCCAAGCAGCCCCTCTCCATTTGGGTCTGGGGGTTTTCGTTGGGCCGCGAACCTGGGAGGTACCTGCAAGGTTGCAGTTCGCGGCCCGAGAAGCACTCTCCGGCCAACATGCCCAACTGCAGCAACAGCTCCCAAACCGAAGGAGCCAGGACCCAAAGACCTAGCTGGCCTGAAGGGCCCCCAGGGGGGCCCCAAGCAGCCCCTCTCAATTTGGGTCTGGGGGCTTTCGTTGTGCCGGAAACCTGCGAGAATCCTGCAAGGTTGCAGTTCGCGGCCCGAGAAGCACTCTCCGGCCAACATGCCCAATATCCAGCAACAGCTGCCAAAGCGAAGGAGCCAGGACCCAAAGACCTAGCTGGCCTGAAGGGCCCCCAGAAGGCCACCAAGCAGCCCCTCTCCATTTGGGTCTGGGGGCTTTCGTTGGGCATGTATACCTGAGAGGTACCTGCAAGTTACAGTTCGCGGCCCGAGAAGCACTCTCCGCCCAACATGCCCAACTGCAGCAACAGCTCCCAAAGCGAAGGAGCCAGGACCCAAAGACCTAGATGGCCTGAAGGGCCCCCAGGGGGCCCCCAAGCAGCCCCTCTCCATTTGGGTCTGGGGGCTTTCATTGGGCCGGGAACCTGGGAGGTACCTGCAAGGTTGCAGTTCGCGGCCCGAGAAGCACTCTCCGGCCAACATGCCCAACTGCAGCAACAGCTCCCAAAGCGAAGGAGCCAGGACCCAAAGACCTAGCTGGCCTGAAGGGCCCCCAGGGGGCCCCCAAGCAGCCCCTCTCCATTTGGGTCTGGGGGCTTTCGTTGGGCCGGGAACCTGGGAGATTCCTGCAAGGTTGCAGTTCGCGGCCCGAGAAGCACTCTCCGGCCAACATGCCCAACTGCAGCAACAGCTCCCAAAGCGAAGGAGCCAGGACCCAAAGACCTAGCTGGCCTGAAGGGCCCCCAGGGGGCCCCCAAGCAGCCCCTCTCCATTTGGGTCTGGGGGCTTTCGTTGGGCCGGGAACCTGGGAGGTACCTGCAAGGTTGCAGTTCGCGGCCCGAGAAGCACTCTCCGGCCAACATGCCCAACTGCAGCAACAGCTCCCAAAGCGAAGGAGCCAGGACCCAAAGACCTAGCTGGCCTGAAGGGCCCCCAGGGGGCCCCCAAGCAGCCCCTCTCAATTTGGGTCTGGGGGCTTTCGTTGGGCATGGATACCTGAGATGTACCTGCAAGGTTACAGTTCGCGGCCCGAGAAGCACTCTCCGGCCAACATGCTCAACTGCAGCAACAGCTCCCAAAGCGAAGGAGCCAGGACCCAAAGACCTAGCTGGCCTGAAGGGCCCCCAGGGGGCCCCCAAGCAGCCCCTCTCAATTTGGGTCTGGGGGCTTTCGTTGGGCCGGGAACCTGGGAGAATCCTGCAAGGTTGCAGTTCGCGGCCCGAGAAGCACTCTCCGGCCAACATGCCCAACTGCAGCAACAGCTCCCAAAGCGAAGGAGCCAGGACCCAAAGAGCTAGCTGGCCTGAAGGGCCCCCAGGGGGCCCCCAAGCAGCCCCTCTCCATTTGGGTCTGGGGGCTTTCGTTGGGCCGGGAACCTGGGAGATTCCTTCAAGGTTGCAGTTCGCGGCCCGAGAAGCACTCTCCGGCCAACATGCCCAACTGCAGCAACAGCTCCCAAACCGAAGGAGCCAGGACCCAAAGACCTAGCTGGCCTGAAGGGCCCCCAGGGGGCCCCCAAGCAGCCCCTCTCCATTTGGGTCTGGGGGCTTTCGTTGGGCCGGGAACCTGGGAGGTACCTGCAAGGTTGCAGTTCGCGGCCCGAGAAGCACTCTCCGGCCAACATGCCCAACTGCAGCAACAGGTCCCAAAGCGAAGGAGCCAGGACCCAAAGACCTAGCTGGCCTGAAGGGCCCCCAGGGGGCCACCAAGCAGCCCCTCTCAATTTGGGTCTGGGGGTTTTCGTTGGGCCGCGAACCTGGGAGGTACCTGCAAGGTTGCAGTTTGCGGCCCGAGAAGCACTCTCCGGCCAACATGCCCAACTGCAGCAACAGCTCCCAAACCGAAGGAGCCAGGACCCAAAGACCTAGCTGGCCTGAAGGGCCCCCAGGGGGGCCCCAAGCAGCCCCTCTCAATTTGGGTCTGGGGGCTTTCGTTGGGCCGGAAACCTGGGAGAATCCTGCAAGTTTGCAGTTCGCGGCCCGAGAAGCACTCTCCGGCCAACATGCCCAACTGCAGCAACAGCTCCCAAAGCGAAGGAGCCAGGACCCAAAGACCTAGCTGGCCTGAAGGGCCCCCAGGGGGCCCCCAAGCAGCCCCTCTCAATTTGGGTCTGGGGGCTTTCGTTGGGCATGGATACCTGAGATGTACCTGCAAGGTTACAGTTCGCGGCCCGAGAAGCACTCTCCGGCCAACATGCTCAACTGCAGCAACAGCTCCCAAAGCGAAGGAGCCAGGACCCAAAGACCTAGCTGGCCTGAAGGGCCCCCAGGGGGCCCCCAAGCAGCCCCTCTCAATTTGGGTCTGGGGGCTTTCGTTGGGCCGGGAACCTGGGAGAATCCTGCAAGGTTGCAGTTCGCGGCCCGAGAAGCACTCTCCGGCCAACATGCCCAACTGCAGCAACAGCTCCCAAAGCGAAGGAGCCAGGACCCAAAGAGCTAGCTGGCCTGAAGGGCCCCCAGGGGGCCCCCAAGCAGCCCCTCTCCATTTGGGTCTGGGGGCTTTCGTTGGGCCGGGAACCTGGGAGATTCCTTCAAGGTTGCAGTTCGCGGCCCGAGAAGCACTCTCCGGCCAACATGCCCAACTGCAGCAACAGCTCCCAAAGCGAAGGAGCCAGGACCCAAAGACCTAGCTGGCCTGAAGGGCCCCCAGGGGGCCCCCAAGCAGCCCCTCTCCATTTGGGTCTGGGGGCTTTCGTTGGGCCGGGAACCTGGGAGAATCCTGCAAGGTTGCAGTTCGCGGCCCGAGAAGCACTCTCCGGCCAACATGCCCAACTGCAGCAACAGCTCCCAAAGCGAAGGAGCCAGGACCCAAAGACCTAGCTGGCCTGAAGGGCCCCCAGGGGGCCCCCAAGCAGCCCCTCTCCATTTGGGTCTGGGGCCTTTTGTTGGGCCGGGAACCTGGGAGATTCCTGCAAGGTTGCAGTTCGCGGCCCGAGAAGCACTCTCCGGCCAACATGCCCAACTGCAGCAACAGCTCCCAAACCGAATGAGCCAGGACACAAAGACCTAGCTGGCCTGAAGGGCCCCCAGGGGGCCCCCAAGCAGCCCCTCTCCATTTGGGTCTGGGGGCTTTCGTTGGGCCGGGAACCTGGGAGATTCCTGCAAGGTTGCAGTTCGCGGCCCGAGAAGCACTCTCCGGCCAACATGCCCAACTGCAGCAACAGCTCCCAAACCGAAGGAGCCAGGACCCAAAGACCTAGCTGGCCTGAAGGGCCCCCAGGGGGCCCCCAAGCAGCCCCTCTCAATTTGGGTCTGGGGGCTTTCGTTGGGCATGGATACCTGAGAGGTACCTGCAAGGTTACAGTTCGCGGCCCGAGAAGCACTCTCCGGCCAACATGCTCAACTGCAGCAACAGCTCCCAAAGCGAAGGAGCCAGGACCCAAAGACCTAGCTGGCCTGAAGGGCCCCCAGGGGGCCCCCAAGCAGCCCCTCTCAATTTGGGTCTGGGGGTTTTCATTGGGCCGCGAACCTGGGAGGTACCTGCAAGGTTGCAGTTCGCGGCCCGAGAAGCACTCTCCGGCCAACATGCCCAACTGCAGCAACAGCTCCCAAACCGAAGGAGCCAGGACCCAAAGACCTAGCTGGCCTGAAGGGCCCCCAGGGGGGCCCCAAGCAGCCCCTCTCAATTTGGGTCTGGGGGCTTTCGTTGGGCCGGAAACCTGGGAGAATCCTGCAAGTTTGCAGTTCGCGGCCCGAGAAGCACTCTCCGGCCAACATGCCCAACTGCAGCAACAGCTCCCAAACCGAATGAGCCAGGACCCAAAGAACTAGCTGGCCTGAAGGGCCCCCAGGGGGCCCCCAAGCAGCCCCTCTCCATTTGGGTCTGGGGGCTTTCGTTGGGCCGGGAACCTGGGAGATTCCTGCAAGGTTGCAGTTCGCGGCCCGAGAAGCACTCTCCGCCCAACATGCCCAACTGCAGCAACAGCTCCCAAACCGAATGAGCCAGGACCCAAAGACCTAGCTGGCCTGAAGGGCCCCCAGGGGGCCCCCAAGCAGCCCCTCTCCATTTGGGTCTGGGGCCTTTTGTTGGGCCGGGAACCTGGGAGATTCCTGCAAGGTTGCAGTTCGCGGCCCGAGAAGCACTCTCCGGCCAACATGCCCAACTGCAGCAACAGCTCACAAACCGAATGAGCCAGGACACAAAGACCTAGCTGGCCTGAAGGGCCCCCAGGGGGCCCCCAAGCAGCCCCTCTCCATTTGGGTCTGGGGGTTTTCGTTGGGCCGCGAACCTGGGAGGTACCTGCAAGGTTGCAGTTCGCGGCCCGAGAAGCACTCTCCGGCCAACATGCCCAACTGCAGCAACAGCTCCCAAACCGAAGGAGCCAGGACCCAAAGACCTAGCTGGCCTGAAGGGCCCCCAGGGGGGCCCCAAGCAGCCCCTCTCAATTTGGGTCTGGGGGCTTTCGTTGGGCCGGAAACCTGGGAGAATCCTGCAAGTTTGCAGTTCGCGGCCCGAGAAGCACTCTCCGGCCAACATGCCCAACTGCAGCAACAGCTCCCAAACCGAATGAGCCAGGACCCAAAGAACTAGCTGGCCTGAAGGGCCCCCAGGGGGCCCCCAAGCAGCCCCTCTCCATTTGGGTCTGGGGGCTTTCGTTGGGCCGGGAACCTGGGAGATTCCTGCAAGGTTGCAGTTCGCGGCCCGAGAAGCACTCTCCGCCCAACATGCCCAACTGCAGCAACAGCTCCCAAACCGAATGAGCCAGGACCCAAAGACCTAGCTGGCCTGAAGGGCCCCCAGGGGGCCCCCAAGCAGCCCCTCTCCATTTGGGTCTGGGGCCTTTTGTTGGGCCGGGAACCTGGGAGATTCCTGCAAGGTTGCAGTTCGCGGCCCGAGAAGCACTCTCCGGCCAACATGCCCAACTGCAGCAACAGCTCACAAACCGAATGAGCCAGGACACAAAGACCTAGCTGGCCTGAAGGGCCCCCAGGGGGCCCCCAAGCAGCCCCTCTCCATTTGGGTCTGGGGGCTTTCGTTGGGCCGGGAACCTGGGAGATTCATGCAAGGTTGCAGTTCGCGGCCCGAGAAGCACTCTCCGGCCAACATGCCCAACTGCAGCAACAGCTCCCAAACCGAAGGAGCCAGGACCCAAAGACCTAGCTGGCCTGAAGGGCCCCCAGGGGGCCCCCAAGCAGCCCCTCTCAATTTGGGTCTGGGGGCTTTCGTTGGGCATGGATACCTGAGAGGTACCTGCAAGGTTACAGTTCGCGGCCCGAGAAGCACTCTCCGGCCAACATGCTCAACTGCAGCAACAGCTCCCAAACCGAAGGAGCCAGGACCCAAAGACCTAGCTGGCCTGAAGGGCCCCCAGGGGGCCCCCAAGCAGCCCCTCTCAATTTGGGTCTGGGGGCTTTCGTTGGGCCGGGAACCTGGGAGGTACCTGCAAGGTTGCAGTTCGCGGCCCGAGAAACACTCTCCGGCCAACATGCCCAACTGCAGCAACAGCTCCCAAAGCGAAGGAGCCAGGACCCAAAGACCTAGCTGGCCTGAAGGGCCCCCAGGGGGCCCCCAAGCAGCCCCTCTCCATTTGGGTCTGGGGGCTTTCGTTGGGCCGGGAACCTGGGAGATTCCTTCAAGGTTGCAGTTCGCGGCCCGAGAAGCACTCTCCGCCCAACATGCCCAACTGCAGCAACAGCTCCCAAAGCGAAGGAGCCAGGACCCAAAGACCTAGCTGGCCTGAAGGGCCCCCAGGGGGCCCCCAAGCAGCCCCTCTCCATTTGGGTCTGGGGGCTTTCGTTGGGCCGGGAACCTGGGAGGTACCTGCAAGGTTGCAGTTCGCGGCCCGAGAAGCACTCTCCGGCCAACATGCCCAACTGCAGCAACAGCTCCCAAAGCGAAGGAGCCAGGACCCAAAGACCTAGCTGGCCTGAAGGGCCCCCAGGGGGCCCCCAAGCAGCCCCTCTCAATTTGGGTCTGGGGGCTTTCGTTGGGCATGGATACCTGAGATGTACCTGCAAGGTTACAGTTCGCGGCCCGAGAAGCACTCTCCGGCCAACATGCTCAACTGCAGCAACAGCTCCCAAACCGAAGGAGCCAGGACCCAAAGACCTAGCTGGCCTGAAGGGCCCCCAGGGGGCCCCCAAGCAGCCCCTCTCCATTTGGGTCTGGGGGCTTTCGTTGGGCATGTATACCTGAGAGGTACCTGCAAGGTTACAGTTCGCGGCCCGAGAAGCACTCTCCGGCCAACATGCTCAACTGCAGCAACAGCTCCCAAAGCGAAGGAGCCAGGACCCAAAGACCTAGCTGGCCTGAAGGGCCCCCAGGGGGCCCCCAAGCAGCCCCTCTCAATTTGGGTCTGGGGGTTTTCGTTGGGCCGCGAACCTGGGAGGTACCTGCAAGGTTGCAGTTCGCGGCCCGAGAAGCACTCTCCGGCCAACATGCCCAACTGCAGCAACAGCTCCCAAACCGAAGGAGCCAGGACCCAAAGACCTAGCTGGCCTGAAGGGCCCCCAGGGGGGCCCCAAGCAGCCCCTCTCAATTTGGGTCTGGGGGCTTTCGTTGGGCCGGAAACCTGGGAGAATCCTGCAAGTTTGCAGTTCGCGGCCCGAGAAGCACTCTCCGGCCAACATGCCCAACTGCAGCAACAGCTCCCAAACCGAATGAGCCAGGACCCAAAGAGCTAGCTGGCCTGAAGGGCCCCCAGGGGGCCCCCAAGCAGCCCCTCTCCATTTGGGTCTGGGGGCTTTCGTTGGGCCGGGAACCTGGGAGATTCCTGCAAGGTTGCAGTTCGCGGCCCGAGAAGCACTCTCCGCCCAACATGCCCAACTGCAGCAACAGCTCCCAAAGCGAAGGAGCCAGGACACAAAGACCTAGCTGGCCTGAAGGGCCCCCAGGGGGCCCCCAAGCAGCCCCTCTCAATTTGGGTCTGGGGGCTTTCGTTGGGCCGGGAACCTGGGAGATACCAGCAAGGTTGCAGTTCGCGGCCCGAGAAGCACTCTCCGGCCAACATGCCCAACTGCAGCAACAGCTCCCAAAGCGAAGGAGCCAGGACCCAAAGAGCTAGCTGGCCTGAAGGGCCCCCAGGGGGCCCCCAAGCAGCCCCTCTCCATTTGGGTCTGGGGGCTTTCGTTGGGCCGGGAACCTGGGAGATTCCTTCAAGGTTGCAGTTCGCGGCCCGAGAAGCACTCTCCGGCCAACATGCCCAACTGCAGCAACAGCTCCCAAAGCGAAGGAGCCAGGACCCAAAGACCTAGCTGGCCTGAAGGGCCCCCAGGGGGGCCCCAAGCAGCCCCTCTCAATTTGGGTCTGGGGGCTTTCGTTGGGCCGGGAACCTGGGAGAATCCTGCAAGGTTGCAGTTCGCGGCCCGAGAAGCACTCTCCGGCCAACATGCCCAACTGCAGCAACAGCTCCCAAACCGAAGGAGCCAGGACACAAAGACCTAGCTGGCCTGAAGGGCCCCCAGGGGGCCCCCAAGCAGCCCCTCTCAATTTGGGTCTGGGGGCTTTCGTTGGGCCGGGAACCTGGGAGATTCCTGCAAGGTTGCAGTTCGCGGCCCGAGAAGCACTCTCCGGCCAACATGCCCAACTGCAGCAACAGCTCCCAAAGCGAAGGAGCCAGGACCCAAAGACCTAGCTGGCCTGAAGGGCCCCCATGGGGCCCCCAAGGAGCTCCTCTCCATTTGGGTCTGGGGGCTTTAGTTGGGCCGGGAACCTGAGAGGTACCAGCAAGGTTGCAGTTCGCGGCCGGAGAAGCACTCTCCGCCCAACATGCCCAACTGCAGCAACAGCTCCCAAAGCGAAGGAGCCAGGACCCAAAGACCTAGCTGGCCTGAAGGGCCCCCAGGAGGGCCCCAAGCAGCCCCTCTCAATTTGGGTCTGGGGGCTTTCGTTGGGCCGGGAACCTGGGAGAATCCTGCAAGGTTGCAGTTCGCGGCCCGAGAAGCACTCTCCGGCCAACATGCCCAACTGCAGCAACAGCTCCCAAACCGAAGGAGCCAGGACCCAAAGACCTAGCTGGCCTGAAGGGCCCCCAGGGGGCCCCCAAGCAGCCCCTCTCAATTTGGGTCTGGGGGCTTTCGTTGGGCATGGAACCTGGGAGATTCCTGCAAGGTTGCAGTTCGCGGCCCGAGAAGCACTCTCCGGCCAACATGCCCAACTGCAGCAACAGCTCCCAAACCGAAGGAGCCAGGACCCAAAGACCTAGCTGGCCTGAAGGGCCCCCATGGGGCCCCCAAGGAGCTCCTCTCCATTTGGGTCTGGGGGCTTTAGTTGGTCCGGGAACCTGGGAGGTACCAGCAAGGTTGCAGTTCGCGGCCCGAGAAGCACTCTCCGGCCAACATGCCCAACGTCAACAACAGCTCCCAAACCGAATGAGCCAGGACACAAAGACCTAGCTGGCCTGAAGGGCCCCCAGGGGGCCCCCAAGCAGCCCCTCTCCATTTGGGTCTGGGGGCTTTATTTAGGCTGAGAACCTGGGAGATACCAGTAAGGTTGCAGTTCGCGGCCCGAGAAGCACTCTCCGGCCAACATGCCCAATATCCAGCAACAGCTCCCAAAGCGAAGGAGCCAGGACCCAAAGACCTAGCTGGCCTGAAGGGCCCCCAGAAGGCCACCAAGCAGCCCCTCTCCATTTGGGTCTGGGGGCTTTCGTTGGGCATGTATACCTGAGAGGTACCTGCAAGTTACAGTTCGCGGCCCGAGAAGCACTCTCCGCCCAACATGCCCAACTGCAGAAACAGCTCCCAAAGCGAAGGAGCCAGGACCCAAAGACCTAGCTGGCCTGAAGGGCCCCCAGGGGGCCCCCAAGCAGCCCCTCTCCATTTGGGTCTGGGGGCTTTCATTGGGCCGGGAACCTGGGAGGTACCTGCAAGGTTGCAGTTCGCGGCCCGAGAAGCACTCTCCGGCCAACATGCCCAACTGCAGCAACAGCTCCCAAAGCGAAGGAGCCAGGACCCAAAGACCTAGCTGGCCTGAAGGGCCCCCAGGGGGCCCCCAAGCAGCCCCTCTCCATTTGGGTCTGGGGGCTTTCGTTGGGCCGGGAACCTGGGAGATTCCTTCAAGGTTGCAGTTCGCGGCCCGAGAAGCACTCTCCGCCCAACATGCCCAACTGCAGCAACAGCTCCCAAAGCGAAGGAGCCAGGACCCAAAGACCTAGCTGGCCTGAAGGGCCCCCAGGGGGCCCCCAAGCAGCCCCTCTCCATTTGGGTCTGGGGGCTTTCGTTGGGCCGGGAACCTGGGAGGTACCTGCAAGGTTGCAGTTCGCGGCCCGAGAAGCACTCTCCGGCCAACATGCCCAACTGCAGCAACAGCTCCCAAAGCGATGGAGCCAGGACCCAAAGACCTAGCTGGCCTGAAGGGCCCCCAGGGGGCCCCCAAGCAGCCCCTCTCAATTTGGGTCTGGGGGCTTTCGTTGGGCATGGATACCTGAGATGTACCTGCAAGGTTGCAGTTCGCGGCCCAAGAAGCACTCTCCGGCCAACATGCTCAACTGCAGCAACAGCTCCCAAACCGAAGGAGCCAGGACCCAAAGACCTAGCTGGCCTGAAGGGCCCCCAGGGGGCCCCCAAGCAGCCCCTCTCAATTTGGGTCTGGGGGCTTTCGTTGGGCCGGGAACCTGGGAGAATCCTGCAAGGTTGCAGTTCGCGGCCCGAGAAGCACTCTCCGGCCAACATGCCCAACTGCAGCAACAGCTCCCAAAGCGAAGGAGCCAGGACCCAAAGACCTAGCTGGCCTGAAGGGCCCCCAGGGGGCCCCCAAGCAGCCCCTCTCCATTTGGGTCTGGGGGCTTTCGTTGGGCCGGGAACCTGGGAGATTCCTTCAAGGTTGCAGTTCGCGGCCCGAGAAGCACTCTCCGGCCAACATGCCCAACTGCAGCAACAGCTCCCAAAGCGAAGGAGCCAGGACCCAAAGACCTAGCTGGCCTGAAGGGCCCCCAGGGGGCCCCCAAGCAGCCCCTCTCAATTTGGGTCTGGGGGCTTTCGTTGGGCATGTAACCTGGGAGATTCCTGCAAGGTTGCAGTTCGCGGCCCGAGAAGCACTCTCCGGCCAACATGCCCAACTGCAGCAACAGCTCCCAAACCGAAGGAGCCAGGACCCAAAGACCTAGCTGGCCTGAAGGGCCCCCATGGGGCCCCCAAGGAGCTCCTCTCCATTTGGGTCTGGGGGCTTTAGTTGGTCCGGGAACCTGGGAGGTACCAGCAAGGTTGCAGTTCGCGGCCCGAGAAGCACTCTCCGGCCAACATGCCCAACGTCAACAACAGCTCCCAAACCGAATGAGCCAGGACACAAAGACCTAGCTGGCCTGAAGGGCCCCCAGGGGGCCCCCAAGCAGCCCCTCTCCATTTGGGTCTGGGGGCTGTATTTAGGCTGAGAATCTGGGAGATACCAGTAAGGTTGCAGTTCGCGGCCCGAGAAGCACTCTCCGGCCAACATGCCCAATATCCAGCAACAGCTCCCAAAGCGAAGGAGCCAGGACCCAAAGACCTAGCTGGCCTGAAGGGCCCCCAGAAGGCCACCAAGCAGCCCCTCTCCATTTGGGTCTGGGGGCTTTCGTTGGGCATGTATACCTGAGAGGTACCTGCAAGTTACAGTTCGCGGCCCGAGAAGCACTCTCCGCCCAACATGCCCAACTGCAGCAACAGCTCCCAAAGCGAAGGAGCCAGGACCCAAAGACCTAGCTGGCCTGAAGGGCCCCCAGGGGGCCCCCAAGCAGCCCCTCTCCATTTGGGTCTGGGGGATTTCATTGGGCCGGGAACCTGGGAGGTACCTGCAAGGTTGCAGTTCGCGGCCCGAGAAGCACTCTCCGGCCAACATGCCCAACTGCAGCAACAGCTCCCAAAGCGAAGGAGCCAGGACCCAAAGACCTAGCTGGCCTGAAGGGCCCCCAGGGGGCCCCCAAGCAGCCCCTCTCCATTTGGGTCTGGGGGCTTTCGTTGGGCCGGGAACCTGGGAGATTCCTTCAAGGTTGCAGTTCGTGGCCCGAGAAGCACTCTCCGCCCAACATGCCCAACTGCAGCAACAGCTCCCAAAGCGAAGGAGCCAGGACCCAAAGACCTAGCTGGCCTGAAGGGCCCCCAGGGGGCCCCCAAGCAGCCCCTCTCCATTTGGGTCTGGGGGCTTTCGTTGGGCCGGGAACCTGGGAGGTACCTGCAAGGTTGCAGTTCGCGGCCCGAGAAGCACTCTCCGGCCAACATGCCCAACTGCAGCAACAGCTCCCAAAGCGATGGAGCCAGGACCCAAAGACCTAGCTGGCCTGAAGGGCCCCCAGGGGGCCCCCAAGCAGCCCCTCTCCATTTGGGTCTGGGGGCTTTCGTTGGGCCGGGAACCTGGGAGAATCCTGCAAGGTTGCAGTTCGCGGCCCGAGAAGCACTCTCCGGCCAACATGCCCAACTGCAGCAACAGCTCCCAAAGCGAAGGAGCCAGGACCCAAAGACCTAGCTGGCCTGAAGGGCCCCCAGGGGGCCCCCAAGCAGCCCCTCTCCATTTGGGTCTGGGGGCTTTCGTTGGGCCGGGAACCTGGGAGATTCCTGCAAGGTTGCAGTTCGCGGCCCGAGAAGCACTCTCCGGCCAACATGCCCAACTGCAGCAACAGCTCCCAAAGCGAAGGAGCCAGGACCCAAAGACCTAGCTGGCCTGAAGGGCCCCCAGGGGGCCCCCAAGCAGCCCCTCTCCATTTGGGTCTGGGGGCTTTCGTTGGGCCGGGAACCTGGGAGGTACCTGCAAGGTTGCAGTTCGCGGCCCGAGAAGCACTCTCCGGCCAACATGCCCAACTGCAGCAACAGCTCCCAAAGCGAAGGAGCCAGGACCCAAAGACCTAGCTGGCCTGAAGGGCCCCCAGGGGGCCACCAAGCAGCCCCTCTCAATTTGGGTCTGGGGGCTTTCGTTGGGCATGGATACCTGAGAGGTACCTGCAAGGTTGCAGTTCGCGGCCCAAGAAGCACTCTCCGGCCAACATGCTCAACTGCAGCAACAGCTCCCAAAGCGAAGGAGCCAGGACCCAAAGACCTAGCTGGCCTGAAGGGCCCCCAGGGGGCCCCCAAGCAGCCCCTCTCCATTTGGGTCTGGGGGCTTTCGTTGGGCATGTATACCTGAGAGGTACCTGCAAGGTTACAGTTCGCGGCCCGAGAAGCACTCTCCGGCCAACATGCTCAACTGCAGCAACAGCTCCCAAACCGAAGGAGCCAGGACCCAAAGACCTAGCTGGCCTGAAGGGCCCCCAGGGGGCCCCCAAGCAGCCCCTCTCAATTTGGGTCTGGGGGTTTTCGTTGGGCCGCGAACCTGGGAGGTACCTGCAAGGTTGCAGTTCGCGGCCCGAGAAGCACTCTCCGGCCAACATGCCCAACTGCAGCAACAGCTCCCAAACCGAAGGAGCCAGGACCCAAAGACCTAGCTGGCCTGAAGGGCCCCCAGGGGGGCCCCAAGCAGCCCCTCTCCATTTGGGTCTGGGGGCTTTCGTTGGGCCGGGAACCTGGGAGAATCCTGCAAGGTTGCAGTTCGCGGCCCGAGAAGCACTCTCCGGCCAACATGCCCAACTGCAGCAACAGCTCCCAAAGCGAATGAGCCAGGACCCAAAGAGCTAGCTGGCCTGAAGGGCCCCCAGGGGGCCCCCAAGCAGCCCCTCTCCATTTGGGTCTGGGGGCTTTCGTTGGGCCGGGAACCTGGGAGATTCCTGCAAGTTTGCAGTTCGCGGCCCGAGAAGCACTCTCCGCCCAACATGCCCAACTGCAGCAACAGCTCCCAAACCGAAGGAGCCAGGACACAAAGACCTAGCTGGCCTGAAGGGCCCCCAGGGGGCCCCCAAGCAGCCCCTCTCAATTTGGGTCAGGGGGCTTTTGTTGGGCATGGATACCTGAGAGGTACCTGCAAGGTTACAGTTCGCGGCCCGAGAAGCACTCTCCGGCCAACATGCCCAATATCCAGCAACAGCTCCCAAAGCGAAGGAGCCAGGACCCAAAGACCTAGCTGGCCTGAAGGGCCCCCAGGGGGCCCCCAAGCAGCCCCTCTCAATTTGGGTCTGGGGGCTTTCGTTGGGCCGGGAACCTGGGAGGTACCTGCAAGGTTGCAGTTCGCGGCCCGAGAAGCACTCTCCGGCCAACATGCCCAACTGCAGCAACAGCTCCCAAAGCGAAGGAGCCAGGACCCAAAGACCTAGCTGGCCTGAAGGGCCCCCAGGGGGCCCCCAAGCAGCCCCTCTCCATTTGGGTCTGGGGTCTTTCGTTGGGCCGGGAACCTGGGAGATTCCTTCAAGGTTGCAGTTCGCGGCCCGAGAAGCACTCTCCGCCCAACATGCCCAACTGCAGCAACAGCTCCCAAAGCGAAGGAGCCAGGACCCAAAGACCTAGCTGGCCTGAAGGGCCCCCAGGGGGCCCCCAAGCAGCCCCTCTCCATTTGGGTCTGGGGGCTTTCGTTGGGCCGGGATCCTGGGAGGTACCTGCAAGGTTGCAGTTCGCGGCCCGAGAAGCACTCTCCGGCCAACATGCCCAACTGCAGCAACAGCTCCCAAAGCGAAGGAGCCAGGACCCAAAGACCTAGCTGGCCTGAAGGGCCCCCAGGGGGCCACCAAGCAGCCCCTCTCAATTTGGGTCTGGGGGCTTTCGTTGGGCATGGATACCTGAGAGGTACCTGCAAGGTTGCAGTTCGCGGCCCGAGAAGCACTCTCCGGCCAACATGCTCAACTGCAGCAACAGCTCCCAAACCGAAGGAGCCAGGACCCAAAGACCTAGCTGGCCTGAAGGGCCCCCAGGGGGCCCCCAAGCAGCCCCTCTCCATTTGGGTCTGGGGGATTTCGTTGGGCATGGATACCTGAGAGGTACCTGCAAGGTTACAGTTCGCGGCCCGAGAAGCACTCTCCGGCAAACATGCTCAACTGCAGCAACAGCTCCCAAAGCGAAGGAGCCAGGACCCAAAGACCTAGCTGGCCTGAAGGGCCCCCAGGGGGCCCCCAAGCAGCCCCTCTCCATTTGGGTCTGGGGGTTTTCGTTGGGCCGCGAACCTGGGAGGTACCTGCAAGGTTGCAGTTCGCGGCCCGAGAAGCACTCTCCGGCCAACATGCCCAACTGCAGCAACAGCTCCCAAACCGAAGGAGCCAGGACCCAAAGACCTAGCTGGCCTGAAGGGCCCCCAGGGGGGCCCAAGCAGCCCCTCTCAATTTGGGTCTGGGGGCTTTCGTTGGGCCGGAAACCTGCGAGAATCCTGCAAGGTTGCAGTTCGCGGCCCGAGAAGCACTCTCCGGCCAACATGCCCAATATCCAGCAACAGCTCCCAAAGCGAAGGAGCCAGGACCCAAAGACCTAGCTGGCCTGAAGGGCCCCCAGAAGGCCACCAAGCAGCCCCTCTCCATTTGGGTCTGGGGGCTTTCGTTGGGCATGTATACCTGAGAGGTACCTGCAAGTTACAGTTCGCGGCCCGAGAAGCACTCTCCGCCCAACATGCCCAACTGCAGCAACAGCTCCCAAAGCGAAGGAGCCAGGACCCAAAGACCTAGCTGGCCTGAAGGGCCCCCAGGGGGCCCCCAAGCAGCCCCTCTCCATTTGGGTCTGGGGGCTTTCGTTGGGCCGGGAACCTGGGAGATTCCTTCAAGGTTGCAGTTCGCGGCCCGAGAAGCACTCTCCGCCCAACATGCCCAACTGCAGCAACAGCTCCCAAAGCGAAGGAGCCAGGACCCAAAGACCTAGCTGGCCTGAAGGGCCCCCAGGGGGTCCCCAAGCAGCCCCTCTCCATTTGGGTCTGGGGGCTTTCGTTGGGCCGGGAACCTGGGAGGTACCTACAAGGTTGCAGTTCGCGGCCCGAGAAGCACTCTCCGGCCAACATGCCCAACTGCAGCAACAGCTCCCAAAGCGAAGGAGCCAGGACCCAAAGACCTAGCTGGCCTGAAGGGCCCCCAGGGGGCCCCCAAGCAGCCCCTCTCAATTTGGGTCTGGGGGCTTTCGTTGGGCATGGATACCTGAGAGGTACCTGCAAGGTTACAGTTCGCGGCCCGAGAAGCACTCTCCGGCCAACATGCTCAACTGCAGCAACAGCTCCCAAAGCGAAGGAGCCAGGACCCAAAGACCTAGCTGGCCTGAAGGGCCCCCAGGGGGCCCCCAAGCAGCCCCTCTCAATTTGGGTCTGGGGGCTTTCGTTGGGCCGGGAACCTGGGAGAATCCTGCAAGGTTGCAGTTCGCGGCCCGAGAAGCACTCTCCGGCCAACATGCCCAACTGCAGCAACAGCTCCCAAAGCGAAGGAGCCAGGACCCAAAGAGCTAGCTGGCCTGAAGGGCCCCCAGGGGGCCCCCAAGCAGCCCCTCTCCATTTGGGTCTGGGGGCTTTCGTTGGGCCGGGAACCTGGGAGATTCCTTCAAGGTTGCAGTTCGCGGCCCGAGAAGCACTCTCCGGCCAACATGCCCAACTGCAGCAACAGCTCCCAAAGCGAAGGAGCCAGGACCCAAAGACCTAGCTGGCCTGAAGGGCCCCCAGGGGGCCCCCAAGCAGCCCCTCTCCATTTGGGTCTGGGGGCTTTCGTTGGGCCGGGAACCTGGGAGGTACCTGCAAGGTTGCAGTTCGCGGCCCGAGAAGCACTCTCCGGCCAACATGCCCAACTGCAGCAACAGCTCCCAAAGCGAAGGAGCCAGGACCCAAAGACCTAGCTGGCCTGAAGGGCCCCCAGGGGGCCCCCAAGCAGCCCCTCTCAATTTGGGTCTGGGGGCTTTCGTTGGGCATGGATACCTGAGAGGTACCTGCAAGGTTACAGTTCGCGGCCCGAGAAGCACTCTCCGGCCAACATGCTCAACTGCAGCAACAGCTCCCAAACCGAAGGAGCCAGGACCCAAAGACCTAGCTGGCCTGAAGGGCCCCCAGGGGGCCCCCAAGCAGCCCCTCTCCATTTGGGTCTGGGAGCTTTCGTTGGGCCGGGAACCTGGGAGGTACCTGCAAGGTTGCAGTTCGCGGCCCGAGAAGCACTCTCCGGCCAACATGCCCAACTGCAGCAACAGCTCCCAAAGCGAAGGAGCCAGGACCCAAAGAGCTAGCTGGCCTGAAGGGCCCCCAGGGGGCCCCCAAGCAGCCCCTCTCCATTTGGGTCTGGGGGCTTTCGTTGGGCATGGATACCTGAGAGGTACCTGCAAGGTTGCAGTTCGCGGCCCGAGAAGCACTCTCCGGCCAACATGCTCAACTGCAGCAACAGCTCCCAAAGCGAAGGAGCCAGGACCCAAAGACCTAGCTGGCCTGAAGGGCCCCCATGGGGCCCCCAAGGAGCTCCTCTCCATTTGGGTCTGGGGGCTTTATTTGGGCCGGGAACCTGGGAGGTACCAGCAAGGTTGCAGTTCGCGGCCCGAGAAGCACTCTCCGGCCAACATGCCCAACTGCAGCAACAGCTCCCAAAGCGAAGGAGCCAGGACCCAAAGACCTAGCTGGCCTGAAGGGCCCCCAGGGGGCCCCCAAGCAGCCCCTCTCCATTTGGGTCTGGGGGCTTTTGTTGGGCATGGAACCTAGGAGATTCCTGCAAGGTTGCAGTTCGAGTCCCGAGAAGCACTCTCCGGCCAACATGCCCAACTGCAGCAACAGATCCCAAACCGAATGAGCCAGGATACAAAGACCTAGCTGGCCTGAAGGGCCCCCAGGGGGCCCCCAAGCAGCCCCTCTCAATTTGGGTCTGGGGGCTTTCGTTGGGCCGGGAACCTGGGAGATTCCTGCAAGGTTGCAGTTCGCGGCCCGAGAAGCACTCTCCGGCCAACATGCCCAACTGCAGCAACAGCTCCCAAAGCGAAGGAGCCAGGACACAAAGACCTAGCTGGCCTGAAGGGCCCCCAGGGGGCCCCCAAGCAGCCCCTCTCAATTTGGGTCTGGGGGCTTTCGTTGGGCCGGGAACCTGGGAGATTCCTGCAAGGTTGCAGTTCGCGGCCCGAGAAGCACTCTCCGGCCAACATGCCCAACTGCAGCAACAGCTCCCAAAGCGAAGGAGCCAGGACCCAAAGACCTAGCTGGCCTGAAGGGCCCCCAGGGGGCCACCAAGCAGCCCCTCTCCATTTGGGTCTGGGGGCTTTCTTTAGGCTGAGAACCTGGGAGATACCAGCAAGGTTGCAGTTCGCGGCCCGAGAAGCACTCTCCGGCCAACATGCCCAACTGCAGCAACAGCTCCCAAACCGAAGGAGCCAGGACCCAAAGACCTAGCTGGCCTGAAGGGCCCCCAGAAGGCCACCAAGCAGCCCCTCTCAATTTGGGTCTGGGGGCTTTTGTTGGGCCGGGAACCTGGGAGATTCCTGCAAGGTTGCAGTTCGCGGCCCGAGAAGCACTCTCCGGCCAACATGCCCAACTGCAGCAACAGGTCCCAAACCGAAGGATCCAGGACCCAAAGACCTAGCTGGCCTGAAGGGCCCCCAGGGGGCCCCCAAGCAGCCCCTCTCAATTTGGGTCTGGGGGCTTTCGTTGGGCCGGGAACCTGGGTGGTACCTGCAAGGTTGCAGTTCGCGGCCCGAGAAGCACTCTCCGGCCAACATGCCCAACTGCAGCAACAGCTCCCAAAGCGAAGGAGCCAGGACCCAAAGACCTAGCTGGCCTGAAGGGCCCCCAGGGGGCCCCCAAGCAGCCCCTCTCCATTTGGGTCTGGGGGCTTTCGTTGGGCCGGGAACCTGGGAGAATCCTGCAAGGTTGCAGTTCGCGGCCCGAGAAGCACTCTCCGCCCAACATGCCCAACTGCAGCAACAGCTCCCAAAGCGAAGGAGCCAGGACACAAAGACCTAGCTGGCCTGAAGGGCCCCCAGGGGGCCCCCAAGCAGCCCCTCTCAATTTGGGTCTGGGGGCTTTCGTTGGGCATGGATACCTGAGAGGTTCCTGCAAGGTTGCAGTTCGCGGCCCGAGAAGCACTCTCCGGCCAACATGCTCAACTGCAGCAACAGCTCCCAAACCGAAGGAGCCAGGACCCAAAGACCTAGCTGGCCTGAAGGGCCCCCATGGGGCCCCCAAGGAGCTCCTCTCCATTTGGGTCTGGGGGCTTTATTTGGGCCGGGAACCTGGGAGGTACCAGCAAGGTTGCAGTTCGCGGCCCGAGAAGCACTCTCCGGCCAACATGCCCAACTGCAGCAACAGCTCCCAAAGCGAAGGAGCCAGGACACAAAGACCTAGCTGGCCTGAAGGGCCCCCAGGGGGCCCCCAAGCAGCCCCTCTCAATTTGGGTCTGGGGGCTTTCGTTGGGCCGGGAACCTGGGAGATTCCTGCAAGGTTGCAGTTCGCGGCCCGAGAAGCACTCTCCGGCCAACATGCCCAACTGCAGCAACAGCTCCCAAACCGAAGGAGCCAGGACCCAAAGACCTAGCTGGCCTGAAGGGCCCCCAGGGGGCCCCCAAGCAGCCCCTCTCCATTTGGGTCTGGGGGCTTTCTTTAGGCTGAGAACCTGGGAGATACCAGCAAGGTTGCAGTTCGCGGCCCGAGAAGCACTCTCCGGCCAACATGCCCAACTGCAGCAACAGCTCCCAAACCGAAGGAGCCAGGACCCAAAGACCTAGCTGGCCTGAAGGGCCCCCAGAAGGCCACCAAGCAGCCCCTCTCAATTTGGGTCTGGGGGCTTTTGTTGGGCCGGGAACCTGGGAGATTCCTGCAAGGTTGCAGTTCGCGGCCCGAGAAGCACTCTCCGGCCAACATGCCCAACTGCAGCAACAGCTCCCAAACCGAAGGATCCAGGACCCAAAGACCTAGCTGGCCTGAAGGGCCCCCAGGGGGCCCCCAAGCAGCCCCTCTCCATTTGGGTCTGGGGGCTTTCGTTGGGCCGGGAACCTGGGAGGTACCTGCAAGGTTGCAGTTCGCGGCCCGAGAAGCACTCTCCGGCCAACATGCCCAACTGCAGCAACAGCTCCCAAAGCGAAGGAGCCAGGACCCAAAGACCTAGCTGGCCTGAAGGGCCCCCAGGGGGTCCCCAAGCAGCCCCTCTCCATTTGGGTCTGGGTGCTTTCGTTGGGCCGGGAACCTGCGAGAATCCTGCAAGGTTGCAGTTCGCGGCCCGAGAAGCACTCTCCGGCCAACATGCCCAACTGCAGCAACAGCTCCCAAAGCGAAGGAGCCAGGACACAAAGACCTAGCTGGCCTGAAGGGCCCCCAGGGGGCCCCCAAGCAGCCCCTCTCCATTTGGGTCTGGGGGCTTTCGTTGGGCATGGATACCTGAGAGGTTCCTGCAAGGTTGCAGTTCGCGGCCCGAGAAGCACTCTCCGGCCAACATGCTCAACTGCAGCAACAGCTCCCAAAGCGAAGGAGCCAGGACCCAAAGACCTAGCTGGCCTGAAGGGCCCCCATGGGGCCCCCAAGGAGCTCCTCTCCATTTGGGTCTGGGGGCTTTAGTTGGGCCGGGAACCTGGGAGGTACCAGCAAGGTTGCAGTTCGCGGCCCGAGAAGCACTCTCCGGCCAACATGCCCAACTGCAGCAACAGCTCCCAAAGCGAAGGAGCCAGGACCCAAAGACCTAGCTGGCCTGAAGGGCCCCCAGGGGGCCCCCAAGCAGCCCCTCTCCATTTGGGTCTGGGGGCTTTTGTTGGGCATGGAACCTAGGAGATTCCTGCAAGGTTGCAGTTCGAGGCCCGAGAAGCACTCTCCGGCCAACATGCCCAACTGCAGCAACAGCTCCCAAACCGAATGAGGCCGGATACAAAGACCTAGCTGGCCTGAAGGGCCCCCAGGGGGCCCCCAAGCAGCCCCTCTCAATTTGGGTCTGGGGGCTTTCGTTGGGCCGGGAACCTGGGAGATTCCTTCAAGGTTGCAGTTCGCGGCCCGAGAAGCACTCTCCGGCCAACATGCCCAACTGCAGCAACAGCTCCCAAACCGAAGGAGCCAGGACACAAAGACCTAGCTGGCCTGAAGGGCCCCCAGGGGGCCCCCAAGCAGCCCCTCTCCATTTGGGTCTGGGGGCTTTCGTTGGGCCGGGAACCTGGGAGATTCCTGCAAGGTTGCAGTTCGCGGCCCGAGAAGCACTCTCCGCCCAACATGCCCAACTGCAGCAACAGCTCCCAAAGCGAAGGAGCCAGGACCCAAAGACCTAGCTGGCCTGAAGGGCCCCCAGGGGGCCCCCAAGCAGCCCCTCTCCATTTGGGTCTGGGGGCTTTCTTTAGGCTGAGAACCTGGGAGATACCAGCAAGGTTGCAGTTCGCGGCCCGAGAAGCACTCTCCGGCCAACATGCCCAACTGCAGCAACAGCTCCCAAAGCGAAGGAGCCAGGACCCAAAGACGTAGCTGGCCTGAAGGGCCCCCAGGGGGCCCCCAAGCAGCCCCTCTCAATTTGGGTCTGGGGGCTTTCGTTGGGCATGGAACCTGGGAGATTCCTGCAAGGTTGCAGTTCGCGGCCCGAGAAGCACTCTCCGGCCAACATGCCCAACTGCAGCAACAGCTCCCAAACCGAAGGAGCCAGGACCCAAAGACCTAGCTGGCCTGAAGGGGCCCCAGGGGGCCCCCAAGCAGCCCCTCTCAATTTGGGTCTGGGGGCTTTCGTTGGGCCGGGAACCTGGGAGGTACCTGCAAGTTTGCAGTTCGCGGCCCGAGAAGCACTCTCCGGCCAACATGTCCAACTGCAGCAACAGCTCCCAAAGCGAAGGAGCCAGGACCCAAAGACCTAGCTGGCCTGAAGGGCCCCCAGGGGGCCCCCAAGCAGCCCCTCTCCATTTGGGTCTGGGGGCTTTCGTTGGGCCGGGAACATGGGAGAATCCTGCAAGGTTGCAGTTCGCGGCCCGAGAAGCACTCTCCGGCCAACATGCCCAACTGCAGCAACAGCTCCCAAAGCGAAGGAGCCAGGACCCAAAGACCTAGCTGGCCTGAAGGGCCCCCAGGGGGCCCCCAAGCAGCCCCTCTCCATTGGGGTCTGGGGGCTTTTGTTGGGCCGGGAACCTGGGAGATTCCTGCAAGGTTGCAGTTCGCGGCCCGAGAAGCACTCTCCGGCCAACATGCCCAACGTCCAGAAACAGCTCCCAAACCGAATGAGCCAGGACCCAAAGACCTAGCTGGCCTGAAGGGCCCCCAGGGGGCCCCCAAGCAGCCCCTCTCCATTTGGGTCTGGGGGCTTTCTTTAGGCTGAGAACCTGGGAGATACCAGTAAAGTTGCAGTTCGCGGCCCGAGAAGCACTCTCCGGCCAACATGCGCAATATCCAGCAACAGCTCCCAAAGCGAAGGAGCCAGGACCCAAAGACCTAGCTGGCCTGAAGGGCCCCCAGAAGGCCACCAAGCAGCCCCTCTCAATTTGGGTCTGGGGGCTTTCGTTGGGCATGTATACCTGAGAGGTACCTGCAAGTTACAGTTCGCGGCCCGAGAAGCACTCTCCGGCCAACATGCCCAACTGCAGCAACAGCTCCCAAAGCGAAGGAGCCAGGACCCAAAGACCTAGCTGGCCTGAAGGGCCCCCAGGGGGCCCCCAAGCAGCCCCTCTCAATTTGGGTCTGGGGGCTTTCGTTGGGCCGGGAACCTGGGAGATTCCTGCAAGGTTGCAGTTCGCGGCCCGAGAAGCACTCTCCGGCCAACATGCCCAACTGCAGCAACAGCTCCCAAAGCGAAGGAGCCAGGATACAAAGACCTAGCTGGCCTGAAGGGCCCCCAGGGGGCCCCCAAGCAGCCCCTCTCAATTTGGGTCTGGGGGCTTTCGTTGGGCCGGGAACCTGGGAGATTCATGCAAGGTTGCAGTTCGCGGCCCGAGAAGCACTCTCCGGCCAACATGCCCAACTGCAGCAACAGCTCCCAAAGCGAAGGAGCCAGGACACAAAGACCTAGCTGGCCTGAAGGGCCCCCAGGGGGCCCCCAAGCAGCCCCTCTCAATTTGGGTCTGGGGGCTTTCGTTGGGCCGGGAACCTGGGAGATTCCTGCAAGGTTGCAGTTCGCGGCCCGAGAAGCACTCTCCGGCCAACATGCCCAACTGCAGCAACAGCTCCCAAACCGAAGGAGCCAGGACACAAAGACCTAGCTGGCCTGAAGGGCCCCCAGGGGGGCTCCAAGCAGCCCCTCTCCATTTGGGTCTGGGGGCTTTCGTTGGGCCGGGAACCTTGGAGATTCCTTCAAGGTTGCAGTTCGCGGCCCGAGAAGCACTCTCTGGCCAACATGCCCAACTGCAGCAACAGCTCCCAAAGCGAAGGAGCCAGGACACAAAGACCTAGCTGGCCTGAAGGGCCCCCAGGGGGCCCCCAAGCAGCCCCTCTCAATTTGGGTTTGGGGGCTTTCGTTGGGCTGGGAACCTGGGAGAATCCTGCAAGGTTGCAGTTCGCGGCCCGAGAAGCACTCTCCGGCCAACATGCCCAACTGCAGCAACAGCTCCCAAAGCGAAGGAGCCAGGACCCAAAGACCTAGCTGGCCTGAAGGGCCCCCAGGGGGCCCCCAAGCAGCCCCTCTCCATTTGGGTCTGGGGGCTTTCGTTGGGCCGGGAACCTGGGAGGTACCTGCAAGGTTGCAGTTCGAGGCCCGAGAAGCACTCTCCGGCCAACATGCCCAACTGCAGCAACAGCTCCCAAACCGAAGGAGCCAGGACACAAAGACCTAGCTGGCCTGAAGGGCCCCCAGGGGGCCCCCAAGCAGCCCCTCTCCATTTGGGTCTGGGGGCTTTCGTTGTGCCGGGAACCTGGGAGATTCCTTCAAGGTTGCAGTTCGCGGCCCGAGAAGCACTCTCCGCCCAACATGCCCAACTGCAGCAACAGCTCCCAAAGCGAAGGAGCCAGGACCCAAAGACCTAGCTGGCCTGAAGGGCCCCCAGGGGGCCCCCAAGCAGCCCCTCTCCATTTGGGTCTGGGGGCTTTCGTTGGGCCGGGAACCTGGGAGGTACCTGCAAGGTTGCAGTTCGCGGCCCGAGAAGCACTCTCCGGCCAACATGCCCAACTGCAGCAACAGCTCCCAAAGCGAAGGAGCCAGGACCCAAAGACCTAGCTGGCCTGAAGGGCCCCCAGGGGGCCCCCAAGCAGCCCCTCTCAATTTGGGTCTGGGGGCTTTCGTTGGGCATGGATACCTGAGAGGTACCTGCAAGGTTACAGATCGCGGCCCGAGAAGCACTCTCCGGCCAACATGCTCAACTGCAGCAACAGCTCCCAAACCGAAGGAGCCAGGACCCAAAGACCTAGCTGGCCTGAAGGGCCCCCAGGGGGCCCCCAAGCAGCCCCTCTCAATTTGGGTCTGGGGGCTTTCGTTGGGCCGGGAACCTGGGAGAATCCTGCAAGGTTGCAGTTCGCGGCCCGAGAAGCACTCTCCGGCCAACATGCCCAACTGCAGCAACAGCTCCCAAACCGAAGGAGCCAGGACCCAAAGACCTAGCTGGCCTGAAGGGCCCCCAGGGGGCCCCCAAGCAGCCCCTCTCCATTTGGGTCTGGGGGCTTTCGTTGGGCCGGGAACCTGGGAGAGTCCTTCAAGGTTGCAGTTCGCGGCCCGAGAAGCACTCTCCGCCCAACATGCCCAACTGCAGCAACAGCTCCCAAAGCGAAGGAGCCAGGACCCAAAGACCTAGCTGGCCTGAAGGGCCCCCAAGGTTCCCCCAAGCAGCCCCTCTCCATTTGGGTCTGGGGGCTTTCGTTGGGCCGGGAACCTGGGAGGTACCTGCAAGGTTGCAGTTCGCGGCCCGAGAAGCACTCTCCGGCCAACATGCCCAACTGCAGCAACAGCTCCCAAAGCGAAGGAGCCAGGACCCAAAGACCTAGCTGGCCTGAAGGGCCCCCAGGGGGCCCCCAAGCAGCCCCTCTCAATTTGGGTCTGGGGGCTTTCGTTGGGCATGGATACCTGAGAGGTACCTGCAAGGTTGCAGTTCGCGGCCCGAGAAGCACTCTCCGGCCAACATGCTCAACTGCAGCAACAGCTCCCAAACCGAAGGAGCCAGGACCCAAAGACCTAGCTGGCCTGAAGGGCACCCAGGGGGCCCCCAAGCAGCCCCTCTCAATTTGGGTCTGGGGGCTTTCGTTGGGCATGGATACCTGAGAGGTACCTGCAAGGTTACAGTTCGCGGCCCGAGAAGCACTCTCCGGCCAACATGCTCAACTGCAGCAACAGCTCCCAAACCGAAGGAGCCAGGACCCAAAGACCTAGCTGGCCTGAAGGGCCCCCAGGGGGCCCCCAAGCAGCCCCTCTCCATTTGGGTCTGGGGGTTTTCGTTGGGCCGGGAACCTGGGAGATTCCTTCAAGGTTGCAGTTCGCGGCCCGAGAAGCACTCTCCGGCCAACATGCCCAACTGCAGCAACAGCTCCCAAACCGAAGGAGCCAGGACCCAAAGACCTAGCTGGCCTGAAGGGCCCCCAGGGGCCCCCAAGCAGCCCCTCTCAATTTGGGTCTGGGGGCTTTCGTTGGGCCGGGAACCTGGGAGAATCCTGCAAGGTTGCAGTTCGCGGCCCGAGAAGCACTCTCCGGCCAACATGCCCAACTGCAGCAACAGCTCCCAAACCGAAGGAGCCAGGACCCAAAGACCTAGCTGGCCTGAAGGGCCCCCAGGGGGCCCCCAAGCAGCCCCTCTCCATTTGGGTCTGGGGGCTTTCGTTGGGCATGGAACCTGGGAGATTCCTGCAAGGTTGCAGTTCGCGGCCCGAGAAGCACTCTCCGGCCAACATGCCCAACTGCAGCAACAGGTCCCAAAGCGAAGGAGCCAGGACCCAAAGACCTAGCTGGCCTGAAGGGCCCCCATGGGGCCCCCAAGGAGCTCCTCTCCATTTGGGTCTGGGGGCTTTAGTTGGGCCGGGAACCTGGGAGAATCCTGCAAGGTTGCAGTTCGCGGCCCGAGAAGCACTCTCCGGCCAACATGCCCAACTGCAGCAACAGCTCCCAAAGCGAAGGAGCCAGGACCCAAAGACCTAGCTGGCCTGAAGGGCCCCCAGTGGGGCCACCAAGCAGCCCCTCTCAATTTGGGTCTGGGGGCTTTCCTTGGGCATGGATACCTGAGAGGTACCTGCAAGGTTACAGTTCGCGGCCCGAGAAGCACTCTCCGGCCAACATGCCCAACTGCAGCAACAGCTCCCAAAGCGAAGGAGCCAGGACCCAAAGACCTAGCTGGCCTGAAGGGCCCCCAGGGGGCCCCCAAGCAGCCCCTCTCCATTTGGGTCTGGGGGCTTTCTTTAGGCTGAGAACCTGGGAGATACCAGTAAGGTTGCAGTTCGCGGCCCGAGAAGCACTCTCCGGCCAACATGCCCAATATCCAGCAACAGCTCCCAAAGCGAAGGAGCCAGGACCCAAAGACCTAGCTTGCCTGAAGGGCCCCCAGAAGGCCACCAAGCAGCCCCTCTCCATTTGGGTCTGCGGGCTTTCGTTGTGCCGGGAACCTGGGAGATTCCTTCAAGGTTGCAGTTCGCGGCCCGAGAAGCACTCTCCGCCCAACATGCCCAACTGCAGCAACAGCTCCCAAAGCGAAGGAGCCAGGACCCAAAGACCTAGCTGGCCTGAAGGGCCCCCAGGGGGCCCCCAAGCAGCCCCTCTCCATTTGGGTCTGGGGGCTTTCGTTGGGCCGGGAACCTGGGAGGTACCTGCAAGGTTGCAGTTCGCGGCCCGAGAAGCACTCTCCGGCCAACATGCCCAACTGCAGCAACAGCTCCCAAAGCGAAGGAGCCAGGACCCAAAGACCTAGCTGGCCTGAAGGGCCCCCAGGGGGCCCCCAAGCAGCCCCTCTCAATTTGGGTCTGGGGGCTTTCCTTGGGCATGGATACCTGAGAGGTACCTGCAAGGTTACAGTTCGCGGCCCGAGAAGCACTCTCCGGCCAACATGCTCAACTGCAGCAACAGCTCCCAAACCGAAGGAGCCAGGACCCAAAGACCTAGCTGGCCTGAAGGGCCCCCAGGGGGCCCCCAAGCAGCCCCTCTCAATTTGGGTCTGGGGGCTTTCGTTGGGCCGGGAACCTGGGAGAATCCTGCAAGGTTGCAGTTCGCGGCCCGAGAAGCACTCTCCGGCCAACATGCCCAACTGCAGCAACAGCTCCCAAACCGAAGGAGCCAGGACCCAAAGAGCTAGCTGGCCTGAAGGGCCCCCAGGGGGCCCCCAAGCAGCCCCTCTCCATTTGGGTCTGGGGGCTTTCGTTGGGCCGGGAACCTGGGAGATTCCTTCAAGGTTGCAGTTCGCGGCCCGAGATGCACTCTCCGCTCAACATGCCCAACTGCAGCAACAGCTCCCAAACCGAAGGAGCCAGGACCCAAAGACCTAGCTGGCCTGAAGGGCCCCCAGGGGGCCACCAAGCAGCCCCTCTCCATTTGGGTCTGGGGGCTTTCGTTGGGCCGGGAACCTGGGAGGTACCTGTAAGGTTGCAGTTCGCGGCCCGAGAAGCACTCTCCGGCCAACATGCCCAACTGCAGCAACAGCTCCCAAACCGAAGGAGCCAGGACCCAAAGACCTAGCTGGCCTGAAGGGCCCCCAGGGGGCCACCAAGCAGCCCCTCTCAATTTGGGTCTGGGGGCTTTCGTTGGGCATGTATACCTGAGAGGTACCTGCAAGGTTGCAGTTCGCGGCCCGAGAAGCACTCTCCGGCCAACATGCTCAACTGCAGCAACAGCTCCCAAACCGAAGGAGCCAGGACCCAAAGACCTAGCTGGCCTGAAGGGCACCCAGGGGGCCCCCAAGCAGCCCCTCTCAATTTGGGTCTGGGGGCTTTCGTTGGGCATGTATACCTGAGAGGTACCTGCAAGGTTACAGTTCGCGGCCCGAGAAGCACTCTCCGGCCAACATGCTCAACTGCAGCAACAGCTCCCAAACCGAAGGAGCCAGGACCCAAAGACCTAGCTGGCCTGAAGGGCCCCCAGGGGGCCCCCAAGCAGCCCCTCTCAATTTGGGTCTGGGGGTTTTCGTTGGGCCGGGAACCTGGGAGATTCCTTCAAGGTTGCAGTTCGCGGCCCGAGAAGCACTCTCCGGCCAACATGCCCAACTGCAGCAACAGCTCCCAAACCGAAGGAGCCAGGACCCAAAGACCTAGCTGGCCTGAAGGGCCCCCAGGGGGCCCCCAAGCAGCCCCTCTCAATTTGGGTCTGGGGGCTTTCGTTGGGCCGGAAACCTGGGAGAATCCTGCAAGGTTGCAGTTCGCGGCCCGAGAAGCACTCTCCGGCCAACATGCCCAACTGCAGCAACAGCTCCCAAAGCGAAGGAGCCAGGACCCAAAGACCTAGCTGGCCTGAAGGGCCCCCAGGGGGCCCCCAAGCAGCCCCTCTCCATTTGGGTCTGGGGGCTTTCGTTGGGCCGGGAACCTGGGAGAATCCTGCAAGGTTGCAGTTCGCGGCCCGAGAAGCACTCTCCGGCCAACATGCCCAACTGCAGCAACAGCTCCCAAACCGAAGGAGCCAGGACCCAAAGACCTAGCTGGCCTGAAGGGCCCCCAGGGGGCCCCCAAGCAGCCCCTCTCCATTTGGGTCTGGGGGCTTTCGTTGGGCATGGAACCTGGGAGATTCCTGCAAGGTTGCAGTTCGCGGCCCGAGAAGCACTCTCCGGCCAACATGCTCAACTGCAGCAACAGCTCCCAAAGCGAAGGAGCCAGGACCCAAAGACCTAGCTGGCCTGAAGGGCCCCCATGGGGCCCCCAAGGAGCTCCTCTCCATTTGGGTCTGGGGGCTTTAGTTGGGCCGGGAACCTGGGAGGTACCAGCAAGGTTGCAGTTCGCGGCCCGAGAAGCACTCTCCGGCCAACATGCCCAACTGCAGCAACAGCTCCCAAACCGAAGGAGCCAGGACCCAAAGACCTAGCTGGCCTGAAGGGCCCCCAGGGGGCCCCCAAGCAGCCCCTCTCCATTTGGGTCTGGGGGCTTTTGTTGGGCCGGGAACCTGGGAGATTCCTGCAAGGTTGCAGTTCGAGGCCCGAGAAGCACTCTCCGGCCAACATGCCCAACTGCAGCAACAGCTCCCAAACCGAATGAGCCAGGACACAAAGACCTAGCTGGCCTGAAGGGCCCCCAGGGGGCCCCCAAGCAGCCCCTCTCCATTTGGGTCTGGGGGCTTTCGTTGGGCCGGGAACCTGGGAGATTCCTGCAAGGTTGCAGTTCGCGGCCCGAGAAGCACTCTCCGGCCAACATGCCCAACTGCAGCAACAGCTCCCAAAGCGAAGGAGCCAGGACCCAAAGACCTAGCTGGCCTGAAGGGCCCCCAGGGGGCCCCCAAGCAGCCCCTCTCAATTTGGGTCTGGGGGCTTTCGTTGGGCATGGATACCTGAGAGGTACCTGCAAGGTTACAGATCGCGGCCCGAGAAGCACTCTCCGGCCAACATGCCCAACTGCAGCAACAGCTCCCAAAGCGAAGGAGCCAGGACCCAAAGACCTAGCTGGCCTGAAGGGCCCCCAGGGGGCCCCCAAGCAGCCCCTCTCCATTTGGGTCTGGGGGCTTTCGTTGGGCCGGGAACCTGGGAGATTCCTGCAAGGTTGCAGTTCGCGGCCCGAGAAGCACTCTCCGGCCAACATGCTCAACTGCAGCAACAGCTCCCAAAGCGAAGGAGCCAGGACCCAAAGACCTAGCTGGCCTGAAGGGCCCCCAGGGGGCCCCCAAGCAGCCCCTCTCAATTTGGGTCTGGGGGCTTTCGTTGGGCCGGGAACCTGGGAGATTCCTGCAAGGTTGCAGTTCGCGGCCCGAGAAGCACTCTCCGGCCAACATGCCCAACTGCAGCAACAGCTCCCAAACCGAAGGAGCCAGGACCCAAAGACCTAGCTGGCCTGAAGGGCCCCCAGGGGCCCCCCAAGCAGCCCCTCTCAATTTGGGTCTGGGGGCTTTCGTTGGGCCGGGAACCTGGGAGATTCCTGCAAGGTTGCAGTTCGCGGCCCGAGAAGCACTCTCCGGCCAACATGCCCAACTGCAGCAACAGCTCCCAAAGCGAAGGAGCCAGGACCCAAAGACCTAGCTGGCCTGAAGGGACCCCAGGGGGGCCCCAAGCAGCCCCTCTCCATTTGGGTCTGGGGGCTTTCGTTGGGCCGGGAACCTGGGAGAATCCTGCAAGGTTGCAGTTCGCGGCCCGAGAAGCACTCTCTGGCCAACATGCCCAACTGCAGCAACAGCTCCCAAACCGAAGGAGCCAGGACCCAAAGACCTAGCTGGCCTGAAGGGCCCCCAGGGGGCCCCCAAGCAGCCCCTCTCAATTTGGGTTTGGGGGCTTTCGTTGGGCTGGGAACCTGGGAGATTCCTGCAAGGTTGCAGTTCGCGGCCCGAGAAGCACTCTCCGGCCAACATGCCCAACTGCAGCAACAGCTCCCAAAGCGAAGGAGCCAGGACCCAAAGACCTAGCTGGCCTGAAGTGCCCCCAGGGGGTCCCCAAGCAGCCCCTCTCCATTTGGGTCTGGGTGCTTTCGTTGGGCCGGGAACCTGGGAGAATCCTGCAAGGTTGCAGTTCGCGGCCCGAGAAGCACTCTCCGGCCAACATGCCCAACTGCAGCAACAGCTCCCAAAGCGAAGGAGCCAGGACCCAAAGAGCTAGCTGGCCTGAAGGGCCCCCAGGGGGCCCCCAAGCAGCCCCTCTCCATTTGGGTCTGGGGGCTTTCGTTGGGCATGGATACCTGAGAGGTTCCTGCAAGGTTGCAGTTCGCGGCCCGAGAAGCACTCTCCGGCCAACATGCTCAACTGCAGCAACAGCTCCCAAAGCGAAGGAGCCAGGACCCAAAGACCTAGCTGGCCTGAAGGGCCCCCAGGGGGCCCCCAAGCAGCCCCTCTCCATTTGGGTCTGGGGGCTTTAGTTGGGCCGGGAACCTGGGAGGTACCAGCAAGGTTGCAGTTCGCGGCCCGAGAAGCACTCTCCGGCCAACATGCCCAACTGCAGCAACAGCTCCCAAAGCGAAGGAGCCAGGATACAAAGACCTAGCTGGCCTGAAGGGCCCCCAGGGGGCCCCCAAGCAGCCCCTCTCCATTTGGGTCTGGGGGCTTTTGTTGTGCATGGAACCTGGGAGATTCCTGCAAGGTTGCAGTTCGCGGCCCGAGAAGCACTCTCCGGCCAACATGCCCAACTGCAGCAACAGCTCCCAAACCGAATGAGCCAGGATACAAAGACCTAGCTGGCCTGAAGTGCCCCCAGGGGGCCCCCAAGCAGCCCCTCTCAATTTGGGTCTGGGGGCTTTCGTTGGGCCGGGAACCTGGGATATTCCTTCAAGGTTGCAGTTCGCGGCCCGAGAAGCACTCTCCGGCCAACATGCCCAACTGCAGCAACAGCTCCCAAAGCGAAGGAGCCAGGACCCAAAGACCTAGCTGGCCTGAAGGGCCCCCAGGGGGCCCCCAAGCAGCCCCTCTCAATTTGGGTCTGGGGGCTTTCGTTGGGCCGGGAACCTGGGAGATTCCTGCAAGGTTGCAGTTCGCGGCCCGAGAAGCACTCTCCGCCCAACATGCCCAACTGCAGCAACAGCTCCCAAACCGAAGGAGCCAGGACCCAAAGACCTAGCTGGCCTGAAGGGCCCCCAGGGGGCCCCCAAGCAGCCCCTCTCCATTTGGGTCTGGGGGCTTTCTTTAGGCTGAGAACCTGGGAGATACCAGCAAGGTTGCAGTTCGCGGCCCGAGAAGCACTCTCCGGCCAACATGCCCAACTGCAGCAACAGCTCCCAAACCGAAGGAGCCAGGACCCAAAGACCTAGCTGGCCTGAAGGGCCCCCAGGGGGCCCCCAAGCAGCCCCTCTCCATTTGGGTCTGGGGGCTTTCGTTGGGCCGGGAACCTGGGAGAATCCTGCAAGGTTGCAGTTCGCGGCCCGAGAAGCACTCTCCGGCCAACATGCCCAACTGCAGCAACAGCTCCCAAAGCGAAGGAGCCAGGACCCAAAGAGCTAGCTGGCCTGAAGGGCCCCCAGGGGGCCCCCAAGCAGCCCCTCTCCATTTGGGTCTGGGGGCTTTTGTTGGGCCGGGAACCTGGGAGATTCCTGCAAGGTTGCAGTTCGCGGCCCGAGAAGCACTCTCCGGCCAACATGCCCAACGTCAACAACAGCTCCCAAACCGAATGAGCCAGGACACAAAGACCTAGCTGGCCTGAAGGGCCCCCAGGGGGCCCCCAAGCAGCCCCTCTCCATTTGGGTCTGGGGGCTTTCTTTAGGCTGAGAACCTGGGAGATACCAGTAAGGTTGCAGTTCGCGGCCCGAGAAGCACTCTCCGGCCAACATGCCCAATATCCAGCAACAGCTCCCAAAGCGAAGGAGCCAGGACCCAAAGACCTAGCTGGCCTGAAGGGCCCCCAGAAGGCCACCAAGCAGCCCCTCTCAATTTGGGTCTGGGGGCTTTCGTTGGGCATGTATACCTGAGAGGTACCTGCAAGTTACAGTTCGCGGCCCGAGAAGCACTCTCCGCCCAACATGCCCAACTGCAGCAACAGCTCCCAAAGCGAAGGAGCCAGGACACAAAGACCTAGCTGGCCTGAAGGGCCCCCAGGGGGCCCCCAAGCAGCCCCTCTCCATTTGGGTCTGGGGGCTTTCGTTGGGCCGGGAACCTGGGAGGTACCTGCAAGGTTGCAGTTCGCGGCCCGAGAAGCACTCTCCGGCCAACATGCCCAAGTGCAGCAACAGCTCCCAAAGCGAAGGAGCCAGGACCCAAAGAGCTAGCTGGCCTGAAGCGCCCCCAGGGGGCCCCCAAGCAGCCCCTCTCCATTTGGGTCTGGGGGCTTTCGTTGTGCCGGGAACCTGGGAGATTCCTTCAAGGTTGCAGTTCGCGGCCCGAGAAGCACTCTCCGCCCAACATGCCCAACTGCAGCAACAGCTCCCAAAGCGAAGGAGCCAGGACCCAAAGACGTAGCTGGCCTGAAGGGCCCCCAGGGGGCCCCCAAGCAGCCCCTCTCCATTTGGGTCTGGGGGCTTTCGTTGGGCCGGGAACCTGGGAGGTACCTGCAAGGTTGCAGTTCGCGGCCCGAGAAGCACTCTCCGGCCAACATGCCCAACTGCAGCAACAGCTCCCAAAGCGAAGGAGCCAGGACCCAAAGACCTAGCTGGCCTGAAGGGCCCCCAGGGGGCTCCCAAGGAGCTCCTCTCCATTTGGGTCTGGGGGCTTTAGTTGGGCCGGGAACCTGGGAGGTACCAGCAAGGTTGCAGTTCGCGGCCCGAGAAGCACTCTCCGGCCAACATGCCCAACTGCAGCAACAGCTCCCAAAGCGAAGGAGCCAGGACACAAAGACCTAGCTGGCCTGAAGGGCCCCCAGGGGGCCCCCAAGCAGCCCCTCTCAATTTGGGTCTGGGGGCTTTCGTTGGGCAGGGAACCTGGGAGATTCCTGCAAGGTTGCAGTTCGCGGCCCGAGAAGCACTCTCCGGCCAACATGCTCAACTGCAGCAACAGCTCCCAAAGCGAAGGAGCCAGGACCCAAAGACCTAGCTGGCCTGAAGGGCCCCCAGGGGGCCCCCAAGCAGCCCCTCTCAATTTGGGTCTGGGGGCTTTCGTTGGGCCGGGAACCTGGGAGATTCCTGCAAGGTTGCAGTTCGCGGCCCGAGAAGCACTCTCCGGCCAACATGCCCAACTGCAGCAACAGCTCCCAAACCGAAGGAGCCAGGACCCAAAGACCTAGCTGGCCTGAAGGGCCCCCAGGGGGCCCCCAAGCAGCCCCTCTCAATTTGGGTCTGGGGGCTTTCGTTGGGCCGGGAACCTGGGAGATTCCTGCAAGGTTGCAGTTCGCGGCCCGAGAAGCACTCTCCGGCCAACATGCCCAACTGCAGCAACAGCTCCCAAAGCGAAGGAGCCAGGACCCAAAGACCTAGCTGGCCTGAAGTGCCCCCAGGGGGTCCCCAAGCAGCCCCTCTCCATTTGGGTCTGGGTGCTTTCGTTGGGCCGGGAACCTGGGAGAATCCTGCAAGGTTGCAGTTCGCGGCCGGAAAAGCACTCTCCGGCCAACATGCCCAACTGCAGCAACAGCTCCCAAACCGAAGGAGCCAGGACACAAAGACCTAGCTGGCCTGAAGGGCCCCCAGGGGGCCCCCAAGCAGCCCCTCTCAATTTGGGTCTGGGGGCTTTCGTTGGGCATGGATACCTGAGAGGTTCCTGCAAGGTTGCAGTTCGCGGCCCGAGAAGCACTCTCCGGCCAACATGCTCAACTGCAGCAACAGCTCCCAAAGCGAAGGAGCCAGGACCCAAAGACCTAGCTGGCCTGAAGGGCCCCCAGGGGGCCCCCAAGCAGCCCCTCTCCATTTGGGTCTGGGGGCTTTTGTTGGGCCGGGAACCTGGGAGGTACCAGCAAGGTTGCAGTTCGCGGCCCGAGAAGCACTCTCCGGCCAACATGCCCAACTGCAGCAACAGCTCCCAAAGCGAAGGAGCCAGGATACAAAGACCTAGCTGGCCTGAAGGGCCCCCAGGGGGCCCCCAAGCAGCCCCTCTCCATTTGGGTCTGGGGGCTTTTGTTGTGCATGGAACCTGGGAGATTCCTGCAAGGTTGCAGTTCGCGGCCCGAGAAGCACTCTCCGGCCAACATGCCCAACTGCAGCAACAGCTCCCAAACCGAATGAGCCAGGATACAAAGACCTAGCTGGCCTGAAGTGCCCCCAGGGGGCCCCCAAGCAGCCCCTCTCAATTTGGGTCTGGGGGCTTTCGTTGGGCCGGGAACCTGGGAGATTCCTTCAAGGTTGCAGTTCGCGGCCCGAGAAGCACTCTCCGGCCAACATGCCCAACTGCAGCAACAGCTCCCAAAGCGAAGGAGCCAGGACACAAAGACCTAGCTGGCCTGAAGGGCCCCCAGGGGGCCCCCAAGCAGCCCCTCTCAATTTGGGTCTGGGGGCTTTCGTTGGGCCGGGAACCTGGGAGATTCCTGCAAGGTTGCAGTTCGCGGCCCGAGAAGCACTCTCCGCCCAACATGCCCAACTGCAGCAACAGCTCCCAAACCGAAGGAGCCAGGACCCAAAGACCTAGCTGGCCTGAAGGGCCCCCAGGGGGCCCCCAAGCAGCCCCTCTCCATTTGGGTCTGGGGGCTTTCTTTAGGCTGAGAACCTGGGAGATACCAGCAAGGTTGCAGTTCGCGGCCCGAGAAGCACTCTCCGGCCAACATGCCCAACTGCAGCAACAGCTCCCAAACCGAAGGAGCCAGGACCCAAAGACCTAGCTGGCCTGAAGGGCCCCCAGGGGGCCCCCAAGCAGCCCCTCTCAATTTGGGTCTGGGGGCTTTCGTTGGGCCGGGAACCTGGGAGAATCCTGCAAGGTTGCAGTTCGCGGCCCGAGAAGCACTCTCCGGCCAACATGCCCAACTGCAGCAACAGCTCCCAAAGCGAAGGAGCCAGGACCCAAAGACCTAGCTGGCCTGAAGGGCCCCCAGGGGGCCCCCAAGCAGCCCCTCTCCATTTGGGTCTGGGGGCTTTTGTTGGGCCGGGAACCTGGGAGATTCCTGCAAGGTTGCAGTTCGCGGCCCGAGAAGCACTCTCCGGCCAACATGCCCAACGTCAACAACAGCTCCCAAACCGAATGAGCCAGGACACAAAGACCTAGCTGGCCTGAAGGGCCCCCAGGGGGCCCCCAAGCAGCCCCTCTCCATTTGGGTCTGGGGGCTTTCTTTAGGCTGAGAACCTGGGAGATACCAGTAAGGTTGCAGTTCGCGGCCCGAGAAGCACTCTCCGGCCAACATGCCCAATATCCAGCAACAGCTCCCAAAGCGAAGGAGCCAGGACCCAAAGACCTAGCTGGCCTGAAGGGCCCCCAGAAGGCCACCAAGCAGCCCCTCTCCATTTGGGTCTGGGGGCTTTCGTTGGGCATGTATACCTGAGAGGTACCTGCAAGTTAAAGTTCGCGGCCCGAGAAGCACTCTCCGCCCAACATGCCCAACTGCAGCAACAGCTCCCAAAGCGAAGGAGCCAGGACCCAAAGACCTAGCTGGCCTGAAGGGCCCCCAGGGGGCCCCCAAGCAGCCCCTCTCCATTTGGGTCTGGGGGCTTTCGTTGGGCCGGGAACCTGGGAGGTACCTGCAAGGTTGCAGTTCGCGGCCCGAGAAGCACTCTCCGGCCAACATGCCCAACTGCAGCAACAGCTCCCAAACCGAAGGAGCCAGGACCCAAAGAGCTAGCTGGCCTGAAGCGCCCCCAGGGGGCCCTCAAGCAGCCCCTCTCCATTTGGGTCTGGGGGCTTTCGTTGTGCCGGGAACCTGGGAGATTCCTTCAAGGTTGCAGTTCGCGGCCCGAGAAGCACTCTCCGCCCAACATGCCCAACTGCAGCAACAGCTCCCAAAGCGAAGGAGCCAGGACCCAAAGACGTAGCTGGCCTGAAGGGCCCCCAGGGGGCCCCCAAGCAGCCCCTCTCCATTTGGGTCTGGGGGCTTTCGTTGGGCCGGGAACCTGGGAGGTACCTGCAAGGTTGCAGTTCGCGGCCCGAGAAGCACTCTCCGGCCAACATGCACAACTGCAGCAACAGCTCCCAAAGCGAAGGAGCCAGGACCCAAAGACCTAGCTGGCCTGAAGGGCCCCCAGGGGGCCACCAAGCAGCCCCTCTCAATTTGGGTCTGGGGGCTTTCGTTGGGCATGGATACCTGAGAGGTACCTGCAAGGTTGCAGTTCGCGGCCCGAGAAGCACTCTCCGGCCAACATGCTCAACTGCAGCAACAGCTCCCAAACCGAAGGAGCCAGGACCCAAAGACCTAGCTGGCCTGAAGGGCCCCCAGGGGGCCCCCAAGCAGCCCCTCTCAATTTGGGTCTGGGGGCTTTCGTTGAGCCGGGATACCTGAGAGGTACCTGCAAGGTTACAGTTCGCGGCCCGAGAAGCACTCTCCGGCCAACATGCTCAACTGCAGCAACAGCTCCCAAAGCGAAGGAGCCAGGACCCAAAGACCTAGCTGGCCTGAAGGGCCCCCAGGGGGCCCCCAAGCAGCCCCTCTCAATTTGGGTCTGGGGGTTTTCGTTGGGCCGGGAACCTGGGAGATTCCTTCAAGGTTGCAGTTCGCGGCCCGAGAAGCACTCTCCGGCCAACATGCCCAACTGCAGCAACAGCTCCCAAAGCGAAGGAGCCAGGACCCAAAGACCTAGCTGGCCTGAAGGGCCCCCAGGGGGCCCCCAAGCAGCCCCTCTCAATTTGGGTCTGGGGGCTTTCGTTGGGCCGGAAACCTGGGAGAATCCTGCAAGGTTGCAGTTCGCGGCCCGAGAAGCACTCTCCGGCCAACATGCCCAACTGCAGCAACAGCTCCCAAACCGAAGGAGCTGAGACCCAAAGACCTAGCTGGCCTGAAGGGCCCCCAGGGGGCCCCCAAGCAGCCCCTCTCAATTTGGGTCTGGGGGCTTTGGTTGGGCCGGGAACCTAGGAGAATCCTGCAAGGTTGCAGTTCGCGGCCCGAGAAGCACTCTCCGGCCAACATGCCCAACTGCAGCAACAGCTCCCAAACCGAAGGAGCCAGGACCCAAAGACCTAGCTGACCTGAAGGGCCCCCAGGGGGCCCCCAAGCAGCCCCTCTCCATTTGGGTCTGGGGGCTTTCGTTGGGCATGGAACCTGGGAGATTCCTTCAAGGTTGAAGTTCGCGGCCCGAGAAGCACTCTCCGGCCAACATCCCCAACTGCAGCAACAGCTCCCAAAGCGAAGGAGCCAGGACCCAAAGACCTAGCTGGCCTGAAGGGCCCCCATGGGGCCCCCAAGCAGCCCCTCTCCATTTGGGTCTGGGGGCTTTTGTTGTGCATGGAACCTGGGAGATTCCTGCAAGGTTGCAGTTCGCGGCCCGAGAAGCACTCTCCGGCCAACATGCCCAACTGCAGCAACAGCTCCCAAACCGAATGAGCCAGGATACAAAGACCTAGCTGGCCTGAAGGGCCCCCAGGGGGCCCCCAAGCAGCCCCTCTCAATTTGGGTCTGGGGGCTTTCGTTGGGCCGGGAACCTGGGAGATTCCTTCAAGGTTGCAGTTCGCGGCCCGAGAAGCACTCTCCGGCCAACATGCCCAACTGCAGCAACAGCTCCCAAAGCGAAGGAGCCAGGACACAAAGACCTAGCTGGCCTGAAGGGCCCCCAGGGGGCCCCCAAGCAGCCCCTCTCAATTTGGGTCTGGGGGCTTTCGTTGGGCCGGGAACCTGGGAGATTCCTGCAAGGTTGCAGTTCGCGGCCCGAGAAGCACTCTCCGCCCAACATGCCCAACTGCAGCAACAGCTCCCAAACCGAAGGAGCCAGGACCCAAAGACCTAGCTGGCCTGAAGGGCCCCCAGGGGGCCCCCAAGCAGCCCCTCTCCATTTGGGTCTGGGGGCTTTCTTTAGGCTGAGAACCTGGGAGATACCAGCAAGGTTGCAGTTCGCGGCCCGAGAAGCACTCTCCGGCCAACATGCCCAACTGCAGCAACAGCTCCCAAACCGAAGGAGCCAGGACCCAAAGACCTAGCTGGCCTGAAGGGCCCCCAGGGGGCCCCCAAGCAGCCCCTCTCAATTTGGGTCTGGGGGCTTTCGTTGGGCCGGGAACCTGGGAGAATCCTGCAAGGTTGCAGTTCGCGGCCCGAGAAGCACTCTCCGGCCAACATGCCCAACTGCAGCAACAGCTCCCAAAGCGAAGGAGCCAGGACCCAAAGACCTAGCTGGCCTGAAGGGCCCCCAGGGGGCCCCCAAGCAGCCCCTCTCCATTTGGGTCTGGGGGCTTTTGTTGGGCCGGGAACCTGGGAGATTCCTGCAAGGTTGCAGTTCGCGGCCCGAGAAGCACTCTCCGGCCAACATGCCCAACGTCAACAACAGCTCCCAAACCGAATGAGCCAGGACACAAAGACCTAGCTGGCCTGAAGGGCCCCCAGGGGGCCCCCAAGCAGCCCCTCTCCATTTGGGTCTGGGGGCTTTCTTTAGGCTGAGAACCTGGGAGATACCAGTAAGGTTGCAGTTCGCGGCCCGAGAAGCACTCTCCGGCCAACATGCCCAATATCCAGCAACAGCTCCCAAAGCGAAGGAGCCAGGACCCAAAGACCTAGCTGGCCTGAAGGGCCCCCAGAAGGCCACCAAGCAGCCCCTCTCCATTTGGGTCTGGGGGCTTTCGTTGGGCATGTATACCTGAGAGGTACCTGCAAGTTAAAGTTCGCGGCCCGAGAAGCACTCTCCGCCCAACATGCCCAACTGCAGCAACAGCTCCCAAAGCGAAGGAGCCAGGACCCAAAGACCTAGCTGGCCTGAAGGGCCCCCAGGGGGCCCCCAAGCAGCCCCTCTCCATTTGGGTCTGGGGGCTTTCGTTGGGCCGGGAACCTGGGAGGTACCTGCAAGGTTGCAGTTCGCGGCCCGAGAAGCACTCTCCGGCCAACATGCCCAACTGCAGCAACAGCTCCCAAACCGAAGGAGCCAGGACCCAAAGAGCTAGCTGGCCTGAAGCGCCCCCAGGGGGCCCTCAAGCAGCCCCTCTCCATTTGGGTCTGGGGGCTTTCGTTGTGCCGGGAACCTGGGAGATTCCTTCAAGGTTGCAGTTCGCGGCCCGAGAAGCACTCTCCGCCCAACATGCCCAACTGCAGCAACAGCTCCCAAAGCGAAGGAGCCAGGACCCAAAGACGTAGCTGGCCTGAAGGGCCCCCAGGGGGCCCCCAAGCAGCCCCTCTCCATTTGGGTCTGGGGGCTTTCGTTGGGCCGGGAACCTGGGAGGTACCTGCAAGGTTGCAGTTCGCGGCCCGAGAAGCACTCTCCGGCCAACATGCACAACTGCAGCAACAGCTCCCAAAGCGAAGGAGCCAGGACCCAAAGACCTAGCTGGCCTGAAGGGCCCCCAGGGGGCCACCAAGCAGCCCCTCTCAATTTGGGTCTGGGGGCTTTCGTTGGGCATGGATACCTGAGAGGTACCTGCAAGGTTGCAGTTCGCGGCCCGAGAAGCACTCTCCGGCCAACATGCTCAACTGCAGCAACAGCTCCCAAACCGAAGGAGCCAGGACCCAAAGACCTAGCTGGCCTGAAGGGCCCCCAGGGGGCCCCCAAGCAGCCCCTCTCAATTTGGGTCTGGGGGCTTTCGTTGAGCCGGGATACCTGAGAGGTACCTGCAAGGTTACAGTTCGCGGCCCGAGAAGCACTCTCCGGCCAACATGCTCAACTGCAGCAACAGCTCCCAAAGCGAAGGAGCCAGGACCCAAAGACCTAGCTGGCCTGAAGGGCCCCCAGGGGGCCCCCAAGCAGCCCCTCTCAATTTGGGTCTGGGGGTTTTCGTTGGGCCGGGAACCTGGGAGATTCCTTCAAGGTTGCAGTTCGCGGCCCGAGAAGCACTCTCCGGCCAACATGCCCAACTGCAGCAACAGCTCCCAAAGCGAAGGAGCCAGGACCCAAAGACCTAGCTGGCCTGAAGGGCCCCCAGGGGGCCCCCAAGCAGCCCCTCTCAATTTGGGTCTGGGGGCTTTCGTTGGGCCGGAAACCTGGGAGAATCCTGCAAGGTTGCAGTTCGCGGCCCGAGAAGCACTCTCCGGCCAACATGCCCAACTGCAGCAACAGCTCCCAAACCGAAGGAGCTGAGACCCAAAGACCTAGCTGGCCTGAAGGGCCCCCAGGGGGCCCCCAAGCAGCCCCTCTCAATTTGGGTCTGGGGGCTTTGGTTGGGCCGGGAACCTAGGAGAATCCTGCAAGGTTGCAGTTCGCGGCCCGAGAAGCACTCTCCGGCCAACATGCCCAACTGCAGCAACAGCTCCCAAACCGAAGGAGCCAGGACCCAAAGACCTAGCTGACCTGAAGGGCCCCCAGGGGGCCCCCAAGCAGCCCCTCTCCATTTGGGTCTGGGGGCTTTCGTTGGGCATGGAACCTGGGAGATTCCTTCAAGGTTGAAGTTCGCGGCCCGAGAAGCACTCTCCGGCCAACATCCCCAACTGCAGCAACAGCTCCCAAAGCGAAGGAGCCAGGACCCAAAGACCTAGCTGGCCTGAAGGGCCCCCATGGGGCCCCCAAGCAGCCCCTCTCCATTTGGGTCTGGGGGCTTTTGTTGTGCATGGAACCTGGGAGATTCCTGCAAGGTTGCAGTTCGCGGCCCGAGAAGCACTCTCCGGCCAACATGCCCAACTGCAGCAACAGCTCCCAAACCGAATGAGCCAGGATACAAAGACCTAGCTGGCCTGAAGGGCCCCCAGGGGGCCCCCAAGCAGCCCCTCTCAATTTGGGTCTGGGGGCTTTCGTTGGGCCGGGAACCTGGGAGATTCCTTCAAGGTTGCAGTTCGCGGCCCGAGAAGCACTCTCCGGCCAACATGCCCAACTGCAGCAACAGCTCCCAAAGCGAAGGAGCCAGGACACAAAGACCTAGCTGGCCTGAAGGGCCCCCAGGGGGCCCCCAAGCAGCCCCTCTCAATTTGGGTCTGGGGGCTTTCGTTGGGCCGGGAACCTGGGAGATTCCTGCAAGGTTGCAGTTCGCGGCCCGAGAAGCACTCTCCGCCCAACATGCCCAACTGCAGCAACAGCTCCCAAACCGAAGGAGCCAGGACCCAAAGACCTAGCTGGCCTGAAGGGCCCCCAGGGGGCCCCCAAGCAGCCCCTCTCCATTTGGGTCTGGGGGCTTTCTTTAGGCTGAGAACCTGGGAGATACCAGCAAGGTTGCAGTTCGCGGCCCGAGAAGCACTCTCCGGCCAACATGCCCAACTGCAGCAACAGCTCCCAAACCGAAGGAGCCAGGACCCAAAGACCTAGCTGGCCTGAAGGGCCCCCAGGGGGCCCCCAAGCAGCCCCTCTCAATTTGGGTCTGGGGGCTTTCGTTGGGCCGGGAACCTGGGAGAATCCTGCAAGGTTGCAGTTCGCGGCCCGAGAAGCACTCTCCGGCCAACATGCCCAACTGCAGCAACAGCTCCCAAAGCGAAGGAGCCAGGACCCAAAGACCTAGCTGGCCTGAAGGGCCCCCAGGGGGCCCCCAAGCAGCCCCTCTCCATTTGGGTCTGGGGGCTTTTGTTGGGCCGGGAACCTGGGAGATTCCTGCAAGGTTGCAGTTCGCGGCCCGAGAAGCACTCTCCGGCCAACATGCCCAACGTCAACAACAGCTCCCAAACCGAATGAGCCAGGACACAAAGACCTAGCTGGCCTGAAGGGCCCCCAGGGGGCCCCCAAGCAGCCCCTCTCCATTTGGGTCTGGGGGCTTTCTTTAGGCTGAGAACCTGGGAGATACCAGTAAGGTTGCAGTTCGCGGCCCGAGAAGCACTCTCCGGCCAACATGCCCAATATCCAGCAACAGCTCCCAAAGCGAAGGAGCCAGGACCCAAAGACCTAGCTGGCCTGAAGGGCCCCCAGAAGGCCACCAAGCAGCCCCTCTCCATTTGGGTCTGGGGGCTTTCGTTGGGCATGTATACCTGAGAGGTACCTGCAAGTTAAAGTTCGCGGCCCGAGAAGCACTCTCCGCCCAACATGCCCAACTGCAGCAACAGCTCCCAAAGCGAAGGAGCCAGGACCCAAAGACCTAGCTGGCCTGAAGGGCCCCCAGGGGGCCCCCAAGCAGCCCCTCTCCATTTGGGTCTGGGGGCTTTCGTTGGGCCGGGAACCTGGGAGGTACCTGCAAGGTTGCAGTTCGTGGCCCGAGAAGCACTCTCCGGCCAACATGCCCAACTGCAGCAACAGCTCCCAAACCGAAGGAGCCAGGACCCAAAGAGCTAGCTGGCCTGAAGCGCCCCCAGGGGGCCCTCAAGCAGCCCCTCTCCATTTGGGTCTGGGGGCTTTCGTTGTGCCGGGAACCTGGGAGATTCCTTCAAGGTTGCAGTTCGCGGCCCGAGAAGCACTCTCCGCCCAACATGCCCAACTGCAGCAACAGCTCCCAAAGCGAAGGAGCCAGGACCCAAAGACGTAGCTGGCCTGAAGGGCCCCCAGGGGGCCCCCAAGCAGCCCCTCTCCATTTGGGTCTGGGGGCTTTCGTTGGGCCGGGAACCTGGGAGGTACCTGCAAGGTTGCAGTTCGCGGCCCGAGAAGCACTCTCCGGCCAACATGCACAACTGCAGCAACAGCTCCCAAAGCGAAGGAGCCAGGACCCAAAGACCTAGCTGGCCTGAAGGGCCCCCAGGGGGCCACCAAGCAGCCCCTCTCAATTTGGGTCTGGGGGCTTTCGTTGGGCATGGATACCTGAGAGGTACCTGCAAGGTTGCAGTTCGCGGCCCGAGAAGCACTCTCCGGCCAACATGCTCAACTGCAGCAACAGCTCCCAAACCGAAGGAGCCAGGACCCAAAGACCTAGCTGGCCTGAAGGGCCCCCAGGGGGCCCCCAAGCAGCCCCTCTCAATTTGGGTCTGGGGGCTTTCGTTGAGCCGGGATACCTGAGAGGTACCTGCAAGGTTACAGTTCGCGGCCCGAGAAGCACTCTCCGGCCAACATGCTCAACTGCAGCAACAGCTCCCAAACCGAAGGAGCCAGGACCCAAAGACCTAGCTGGCCTGAAGGGCCCCCAGGGGGCCCCCAAGCAGCCCCTCTCAATTTGGGTCTGGGGGTTTTCGTTGGGCCGGGAACCTGGGAGATTCCTTCAAGGTTGCAGTTCGCGGCCCGAGAAGCACTCTCCGGCCAACATGCCCAACTGCAGCAACAGCTCCCAAAGCGAAGGAGCCAGGACCCAAAGACCTAGCTGGCCTGAAGGGCCCCCAGGGGGCCCCCAAGCAGCCCCTCTCAATTTGGGTCTGGGGGCTTTCGTTGGGCCGGAAACCTGGGAGAATCCTGCAAGGTTGCAGTTCGCGGCCCGAGAAGCACTCTCCGGCCAACATGCCCAACTGCAGCAACAGCTCCCAAACCGAAGGAGCTGAGACCCAAAGACCTAGCTGGCCTGAAGGGCCCCCAGGGGGCCCCCAAGCAGCCCCTCTCAATTTGGGTCTGGGGGCTTTGGTTGGGCCGGGAACCTAGGAGAATCCTGCAAGGTTGCAGTTCGCGGCCCGAGAAGCACTCTCCGGCCAACATGCCCAACTGCAGCAACAGCTCCCAAACCGAAGGAGCCAGGACCCAAAGACCTAGCTGACCTGAAGGGCCCCCAGGGGGCCCCCAAGCAGCCCCTCTCCATTTGGGTCTGGGGGCTTTCGTTGGGCATGGAACCTGGGAGATTCCTTCAAGGTTGAAGTTCGCGGCCCGAGAAGCACTCTCCGGCCAACATCCCCAACTGCAGCAACAGCTCCCAAAGCGAAGGAGCCAGGACCCAAAGACCTAGCTGGCCTGAAGGGCCCCCATGGGGCCCCCAAGGAGCTCCTCTCCATTTGGGTCTGGGGGCTTTAGTTGGGCCGGGAACCTGGGAGGTACCAGCAAGGTTGCAGTTCTCGGCCGGAGAAGCACTCTCCGGCCAACATGCCCAACTGCAGCAACAGCTCCCAAACCGAAGGAGCCAGGACCCAAAGACCTAGCTGGCCTGAAGGGCCCCCAGGGGGCCACCAAGCAGCCCCTCTCCATTTGGGTCTGGGGGCTTTCGTTGGGCATGGATACCTGAGAGGTACCTGCAAGGTTACAGTTCGCGGCCCGAGAAGCACTCTCCGGCCAACATGCCCAAATGCAGCAACAGCTCCCAAAGCGAAGGAGCCAGGACCCAAAGACCTAGCTGGCCTGAAGGGCCCCCAGGGGGCCCCCAAGCAGCCCCTCTCAATTTGGGTCTGGGGGCTTTCGTTGGGCCGGGAACCCGGGAGATTCATGCAAGGTTGCAGTTCGCGGCCCGAGAAGCACTCTCCGGCCAACATGCCCAACTGCAGCAACAGCTCCCAAAGCGAAGGAGCCAGGACCCAAAGACCTAGCTGGCCTGAAGGGCCCCCAGGGGGCCCCCAAGCAGCCCCTCTCCATTTGGGTCTGGGGGCTTTTGTTGGGCCGGGAACCTGGGAGAATCCTGCAAGGTTGCAGTTCGAGGCCCGAGAAGCACTCTCCGGCCAACATGCCCAACTGCAGCAACAGCTCCCAAACCGAATGAGCCAGGACACAAAGACCTAGCTGGCCTGAAGGGCCCCCAGGGGGCCCCCAAGCAGCCCCTCACCATTTGGGTCTGGGGGCTTTGGTTGGGCCGGGAACCTGGGAGATTCCTTCAAGGTTGCAGTTCGCGGCCCGAGAAGCACTCTCCGCCCAACATGCCCAACTGCAGCAACAGCTCCCAAAGCGAAGGAGCCAGGACCCAAAGACCTAGCTGGCCTGAAGGGCCCCCAGGGGGCCCCCAAGCAGCCCCTCTCCATTTGGGTCTGGGGGCTTTCGTTGGGCATGGATACCTGAGAGGTACCTGCAAGGTTACAGTTCGCGGCCCGAGAAGCACTCTCCGGCCAACATGCCCAACTGCAGCAACAGCTCCCAAAGCGAAGGAGCTGAGACCCAAAGACCTAGCTGGCCTGAAGGGCCCCCAGGGGGCCCCCAAGCAGCCCCTCTCAATTTGGGTCTTGGGGCTTTCGTTGGGCCGGGAACCTGGGAGATTCCTGCAAGGTTGCAGTTCGCGGCCCGAGAAGCACTCTCCGGCCAACATGCCCAACTGCAGCAACAGCTCCCAAAGCGAAGGAGCCAGGACCCAAAGACCTAGCTGGCCTGAAGGGCCCCCAGGGGGGCCCCAAGCAGCCCCTCTCCATTTGGGTCTGGGGGCTTTCGTTGGGCCGGGAACCTGGGAGAATCCTGCAAGTTTGCAGTTCGCGGCCCGAGAAGCACTCTCCGGCCAACATGCCCAACTGCAGCAACAGCTCCCAAACCGAAGGAGCCAGGACCCAAAGACCTAGCTGGCCTGAAGGGCCCCCAGGGGGCCCCCAAGCAGCCCCTCTCAATTTGGGTCTGGGGGCTTTCGTTGGGCCGGGAACCTGGGAGAATCCTGCAAGGTTGCAGTTCGCGGCCCGAGAAGCACTCTCCGGCCAACATGCCCAACTGCAGCAACAGCTCCCAAACCGAAGGAGCCAGGACCCAAAGACCTAGCTGGCCTGAAGGGCCCCCAGGGGGCCCCCAAGCAGCCCCTCTCAATTTGGGTCTGGGGGCTTTCGTTGGGCCGGGAACCTGGGAGATTCCCTCAAGGTTGCAGTTCGCGGCCGGAGAAGCACTCTCCGGCCAACATGCCCAACTGCAGCAACAGCTCCCAAAGCGAAGGAGCCAGGACCCAAAGACCTAGCTGGCCTGAAGGGCCCCCACGGGGCCCCCAAGCAGCCCCTCTCCATTTGGGTCTGGGGGCTTTCGTTGGGCCGGGAACCTGGGAGGTACCTGCAAGGTTGCAGTTCGCGGCCCGAGAAGCACTCTCCGGCCAACATGCCCAACTGCAGCAACAGCTCCCAAACCGAAGGACCCAGGACCCAAAGACCTAGCTGGCCTGAAGGGCCCCCAGGGGGCCCCCAAGCAGCCCCTCTCAATTTGGGTCTGGGGGCTTTCGTTGGGCCGGGAACCTGGGAGATACCAGCAAGGTTGCAGTTCGCGGCCCGAGAAGCACTCTCCGGCCAACATACCCAATATCCAGCAACAGCTCCCAAACCGAAGGAGCCAGGACCCAAAGACCTAGCTGGCCTGAAGGGCCCCCAGGGGGCCCCCAAGCAGCTTCTCTCCATTTGGGTCTGGGGGCTTTTGTTGGGCCGGGAACCTGGGAGGTACCTGCAAGGTTGCAGTTCGAGGCCCGAGAAGCACTCTCCGGCCAACATGCCCAACTGCAGCAACAGCTCCCAAACCGAATGAGCCAGGACACAAAGACCTAGCTGGCCTGAAGGGCCCCCAGGGGGCCCCCAAGCAGCCCCTCTCCATTTGGGTCTGGGGGCTTTGGTTGGGCCGGGAACCTGGGAGATTCCTGCAAGGTTGCAGTTCGCGGCCCGAGAAGCACTCTCCGCCCAACATGCCCAACTGCAGCAACAGCTCCCAAAGCGAAGGAGCCAGGACCCAAAGACCTAGCTGGCCTGAAGGGCCCCCAGGGGGCCCCCAAGCAGCCCCTCTCAATTTGGGTCTGGGGGCTTTCGTTGGGCCGGGAACCTGGGAGATACCAGCAAGGTTGCAGTTCGCGGCCCGAGAAGCACTCTCCGGCCAACATGCCCAATATCCAGCAACAGCTCCCAAAGCGAAGGAGCCAGGACCCAAAGACCTAGCTGGCCTGAAGGGCCCCCAGGGGGCCCCCAAGCAGCCCCTCTCCATTTGGGTCTGGGGGCTTTCGTTGGGCCGGGAACCTGGGAGATACCAGCAAGGTTGCAGTTCGCGGCCCGAGAAGCACTCTCCGGCCAACATGCCCAATATCCAGCAACAGCTCCCAAACCGAAGGAGCCAGGACCCAAAGACCTAGCTGGCCTGAAGGGCCCCCAGGGGGCCCCCAAGCAGCCCCTCTCCATTTGGGTCTGGGGGCTTTTGTTGGGCCGGGAACCTGGGAGGTACCTGCAAGGTTGCAGTTCGAGGCCCGAGAAGCACTCTCCGGCCAACATGCCCAACTGCAGCAACAGCTCCCAAACCGAATGAGCCAGGACACAAAGACCTAGCTGGCCTGAAGGGCCCCCAGGGGGCCCCCAAGCAGCCCCTCTCCATTTGGGTCTGGGGGCTTTGGTTGGGCCTGGAACCTGGGAGATTCCTTCAAGGTTGCAGTTCGCGGCCCGAGAAGCACTCTCCGCCCAACATGCCCAACTGCAGCAACAGCTCCCAAAGCGAAGGAGCCAGGACCCAAAGACCTAGCTGGCCTGAAGGGCCCCCAGGGGGCCCCCAAGCAGCCCCTCTCAATTTGGGTCTGGGGGCTTTCGTTGGGCCGGGAACCTGGGAGATACCAGCAAGGTTGCAGTTCGCGGCCCGAGAAGCACTCTCCGGCCAACATGCCCAATATCCAGCAACAGCTCCCAAACCGAAGGAGCCAGGACCCAAAGACCTAGCTGGCCTGAAGGGCCCCCAGGGGGCCCCCAAGCAGCCCCTCTCCATTTGGGTCTGGGGGTTTTCGTTGGGCATGGAACCTGGGAGATTCCTGCAAGGTTGCAGTTCGCGGCCCGAGAAGCACTCTCCGGCCAACATGCCCAACTGCAGCAACAGCTCCCAAACCGAAGGAGCCAGGACCCAAAGACCTAGCTGGCCTGAAGGGCCCCCAGGGGGCCCCCAAGCAGCCCCTCTCCATTTGGGTCTGGGGGCTTTTGTTGGGCCGGGAACCTGGGAGATTCCTGCAAGGTTGCAGTTCGCGGCCCGAGAAGCACTCTCCGGCCAACATGCCCAACTGCAGCAACAGCTCCCAAACCGAAGGAGCCAGGACACAAAGACCTAGCTGGCCTGAAGGGCCCCCAGGGGGCCCCCAAGCAGCCCCTCTCAATTTGGGTCTGGGGGCTTTCGTTGGGCCGGGAACCTGGGAGATTCCTTCAAGGTTGCAGTTCGAGGCCCGAGAAGCACTCTCCGCCCAACATGCCCAACTGCAGCAACAGCTCCCAAACCGAAGGAGCCAGGACCCAAAGACCTAGCTGGCCTGAAGGGCCCCCAGGGGTCCCCCAAGCAGCCCCTCTCCATTTGGGTCTGGGGGCTTTCTTTAGGCTGAGAACCTGGTAGATACCAGTAAGGTTGAAGTTCGCGGCCCGAGAAGCACTCTCCGGCCAACATGCCCAATATCCAGCAACAGCTCCCAAAGCGAAGGAGCCAGGACCCAAAGACCTAGCTGGCCTGAAGGGCCCCCAGAAGGCCACCAAGCAGCCCCTCTCAATTTGGGTCTGGGGGCTTTCGTTGGGCATGGATACCTGAGAGGTACCTGCAAGGTTGCAGTTCGCGGCCCGAGAAGCACTCTCCGGCCAACATGCCCAACTGCAGCAACAGCTCCCAAACCGAAGGAGCCAGGACCCAAAGACCTAGCTGGCCTGAAGGGCCCCCAGGGGGCCCCCAAGCGGCCCCTCTCCATTTGGGTCTGTGGGCTTTTGTTGGGCATGGAACCTAGGAGATTCCTGCAAGGTTGCAGTTCGAGGCCCGAGAAGCACTCTCCGGCCAACATGCCCAACTGCAGCAACAGCTCCCAAACCGAATGAGCCAGGATACAAAGACCTAGCTGGCCTGAAGGGCCCCCAGGGGGCCCCCAAGCAGCCCCTCTCAATTTGGGTCTGGGGGCTTTCGTTGGGCCGGGATCCTGGGAGATTCCTTCAAGGTTGCAGTTCGCGGCCCGAGAAGCACTCTCCGGCCAACATGCCCAACTGCAGCAACAGCTCCCAAAGCGAAGGAGCCAGGACACAAAGACCTAGCTGGCCTGAAGGGCCCCCAGGGGGCCCCCAAGCAGCCCCTCTCAATTTGGGTCTGGGGGCTTTCGTTGGGCCGGGAACCTGGGAGATTCCTGCAAGGTTGCAGTTCGCGGCCCGAGAAGCACTCTCCGCCCAACATGCCCAACTGCAGCAACAGCTCCCAAAGCGAAGGAGCCAGGACCCAAAGACCTAGCTGGCCTGAAGGGCCCCCAGGGGGCCCCCAAGCAGCCCCTCTCCATTTGGGTCTGGGGGCTTTCGTTGGGCCGGGAACCTGGGAGATACCAGCAAGGTTGCAGTTCGCGGCCCGAGAAGCACTCTCCGGCCAACATGCCCAATATCCAGCAACAGCTCCCAAAGCGAAGGAGCCAGGACCCAAAGACCTAGCTGGCCTGAAGGGCCCCCAGAAGGCCACCAAGCAGCCCCTCTCCATTTGGGTCTGGGGGCTTTCGTTGGGCATGGAACCTGGGAGATTCCTGCAAGGTTGCAGTTCGCGGCCGGAGAAGCACTCTCCGGCCAACATGCCCAACTGCAGCAACAGCTCCCAAACCGAAGGAGCCAGGACCCAAAGACCTAGCTGGCCTGAAGGGCCCCCAGGGGGCCCCCAAGCAGCCCCTCTCCATTTGGGTCTGGGGGCTTTTGTTGGGCCGGGAACCTGGGAGATTCCTGCAAGGTTGCAGTTCGCGGCCCGAGAAGCACTCTCCGGCCAACATGCTCAACTGCAGCAACAGCTCCCAAACCGAATGAGCCAGGACACAAAGACCTAGCTGGCCTGAAGGGCCCCCAGGGGGCCCCCAAGCAGCCCCTCTCAATTTGGGTCTGGGGGCTTTTGTTGGGCCGGGAACCTGGGAGATTCCTGCAAGGTTGCAGTTCGCGGCCCGAGAAGCACTCTCCGCCCAACATGCCCAACTGCAGCAACAGCTCCCAAAGCGAAGGAGCCAGGACCCAAAGACCTAGCTGGCCTGAAGGGCCCCCAGGGGGCCCCCAAGCAGCCCCTCTCCATTTGGGTCTGGGGGCTTTCGTTGGGCCGGGAACCTGGGAGATACCAGCAAGGTTGCAGTTCGCGGCCCGAGAAGCACTCTCCGGCCAACATGCCCAATATCCAGCAACAGCTCCCAAAGCGAAGGAGCCAGGACCCAAAGACCTAGCTGGCCTGAAGGGCCCCCAGGGGGCCCCCAAGCAGCCCCTCTCAATTTGGGTCTGGGGGCTTTCGTTGGGCATGTATACCTGAGAGGTACCTGCAAGTTACAGTTCGCGGCCCGAGAAGCACTCTCCGGCCAACATGCCCAACTGCAGCAACAGCTCCCAAACCGAAGGAGCCAGGACCCAAAGACCTAGCTGGCCTGAAGGGCCCCCAGGGGGCCCCCAAGCATCCCCTCTCAATTTGGGTCTGGGAGCTTTCGTTGGGCATGGATACCTGAGAGGTACCTGCAAGGTTACAGTTCGCGGCCCGAGAAGCACTCTCCGGCCAACATGCTCAACTGCAGCAACAGCTCCCAAACCGAAGGAGCCAGGACCCAAAGACCTAGCTGGCCTGAAGGGCCCCGAGGGGGCCCCCAAGCAGCTCCTCTCCATTTGGGTCTGGGGGTTTTCGTTGGGCCGGGAACCTGGGAGATTCCTTCAAGTTTGCAGTTCGCGGCCCGAGAAGCACTCTCCGGCCAACATGCCCAACTGCAGCAACAGCTCCCAAACCGAAGGAGCCAGGACCCAAAGACCTAGCTGGCCTGAAGGGCCCCCAGGGGGCCCCCAAGCAGCCCCTCTCCATTTGGGTCTGGGGGCTTTCGTTGGGCATGGAACCTGGGAGATTCCTGCAAGGTTGCAGTTCGCGGCCCGAGAAGCACTCTCCGGCCAACATGCCCAACTGCAGCAACAGCTCCCAAACCGAAGGAGCCAGGACCCAAAGACCTAGCTGGCCTGAAGGGCCCCCAGGGGGCCCCCAAGGAGCTCCTCTCCATTTGGGTCTGGGGGCTTTAGTTGGGCCGGGAACCTGGGAGGTACCAGCAAGGTTGCAGTTCGCGGCCCGAGAAGCACTCTCCGGCCAACATGCCCAACTGCAGCAACAGCTCCCAAAGCGAAGGAGCCAGGACCCAAAGACCTAGCTGGCCTGAAGGGCCCCCAGGGGGCCCCCAAGCAGCCCCTCTCCATTTGGGTCTGGGGGCTTTTGTTGGGCCGGGAACCTGGGAGATTCCTGCAAGGTTGCAGTTCGCGGCCCGAGAAGCACTCTCCGGCCAACATGCCCAACTGCAGCAACAGCTCCCAAACCGAATGAGCCAGGACACAAAGACCTAGCTGGCCTGAAGGGCCCCCAGGGGGCCCCCAAGCAGCCCCTCTCCATTTGGGTCTGGGGGCTTTCGTTGGGCCGGGAACCTGGGAGATTCCTGCAAGGTTGCAGTTCGCGGCCCGAGAAGCACTCTCCGGCCAACATGCCCAACTGCAGCAACAGCTCCCAAAGCGAAGGAGCCAGGACCCAAAGACCTAGCTGGCCTGAAGGGCCCCCAGGGGGCCCCCAAGCAGCCCCTCTCAATTTGGGTCTGGGGGCTTTCGTTGGGCATGGATACCTGAGATGTACCTGCAAGGTTACAGTTCGCGGCCCGAGAAGCACTCTCCGGCCAACATGCTCAACTGCAGCAACAGCTCCCAAACCGAAGGAGCCAGGACCCAAAGACCTAGCTGGCCTGAAGGGCCCCCAGGGGGCCCCCAAGCAGCCCCTCTCCATTTGGGTCTGGGGGCTTTCGTTGTGCCGGGAACCTGGGAGATTCCTGCAAGGTTGCAGTTCGCGGCCCGAGAAGCACTCTCCGGCCAACATGCCCAACTGCAGCAACAGCTCCCAAACCGAATGAGCCAGGACACAAAGACCTAGCTGGCCTGAAGGGCCCCCAGGGGGCCACCAAGCAGCCCCTCTCCATTTGGGTCTGGGGGCTTTCGTTGGGCATGGATACCTGAGAGGTACCTGCAAGGTTGCAGTTCGCGGCCCGAGAAGCACTCTCCGGCCAACATGCCCAACTGCAGCAACAGCTCCCAAAGCGAAGGAGCCAGGACCCAAAGACCTAGCTGGCCTGAAGGGCCCCCATGGGGCCCCCTAGGAGCTCCTCTCCATTTGGGTCTGGGAGCCTTAGTTGGGCCGGGAACCTGGGAGGTACCAGCAAGGTTGCAGTTCGCGGCCCGAGAAGCACTCTCCGGCCAACATGCCCAACTGCAGCAACAGCTCCCAAAGCGAAGGAGCCAGGACACAAAGACCTAGCTGGCCTGAAGGGCCCCCAGGGGGCCCCCAAGCAGCCCCTCTCCATTTGGGTCTGGGGGCTTTCGTTGGGCCGGGAACCTGGGAGATTCCTGCAAGGTTGCAGTTCGCGGCCCGAGAAGCACTCTCCGGCCAACATGCCCAACTGCAGCAACAGCTCCCAAAGCGAATGAGCCAGGATACAAAGACCTAGCTGGCCTGAAGGGCCCCCAGGGGGCCCCCAAGCAGCCCCTCTCCATTTGGGTCTGGGGGCTTTTGTTGGGCATGGAACCTGGGAGATTCCTGCAAGGTTGCAGTTCGAGGCCCGAGAAGCACTCTCCGGCCAACATGCCCAACTGCAGCAACAGCTCCCAAACCGAATGAGCCAGGATACAAAGACCTAGCTGGCCTGAAGGGCCCCCAGGGGGCCCCCAAGCAGCCCCTCTCAATTTGGGTCTGGGGGCTTTCGTTGGGCCGGGAACATGGGAGATTCCTTCAAGGTTGCAGTTCGCGGCCCGAGAAGCACTCTCCGGCCAACATGCCCAACTGCAGCAACAGCTCCCAAAGCGAAGGAGCCAGGACCCAAAGACCTAGCTGGCCTGAAGGGCCCCCATGGGGCCCCCAAGGAGCTCCTCTCCATTTGGGTCTGGGGGCTTTAGTTGGGCCGGGAACCTGGGAGGTACCAGCAAGGTTGCAGTTCGCGGCCCGAGAAGCACTCTCCGGCCAACATGCCCAACTGCAGCAACAGCTCCCAAAGCGAAGGAGCCAGGACACAAAGACCTAGCTGGCCTGAAGGGCCCCCAGGGGGCCCCCAAGCAGCCCCTCTCAATTTGGGTCTGGGGGCTTTCGTTGGGCCGGGAACCTGGGAGATTCCTGCAAGGTTGCAGTTCGCGGCCCGAGAAGCACTCTCCGGCCAACATGCCCAACTGCAGCAACAGCTCCCAAAGCGAAGGAGCCAGGATACAAAGACCTAGCTGGCCTGAAGGGCCCCCAGGGGGCCCCCAAGCAGCCCCTCTCCATTTGGGTCTGGGGGCTTTAGTTGGGCCGGGAACCTGGGAGGTACCAGCAAGGTTGCAGTTCGCGGCCCGAGAAGCACTCTCCGGCCAACATGCCCAACTGCAGCAACATCTCCCAAAGCGAAGGAGCCAGGATACAAAGACCTAGCTGGCCTGAAGGGCCCCCAGGGGGCCCCCAAGCAGCCCCTCTCCATTTGGGTCTGGGGGCTTTTGTTGGGCATGGAACCTGGGAGATTCCTGCAAGGTTGCAGTTCGAGGCCCGAGAAGCACTCTCCGGCCAACATGCCCAACTGCAGCAACAGCTCCCAAATCGAATGAGCCAGGATACAAAGACCTAGCTGGCCTGAAGGGCCCCCAGGGGGCCCCCAAGCAGCCCCTCTCCATTTGGGTCTGGGGGCTTTCGTTGGGCCGGGAACCTGGGAGATTCCTTCAAGGTTGCAGTTCGCGGCCCGAGAAGCACTCTCCGGCCAACATGCCCAACTGCAGCAACAGCTCCCAAAGCGAAGGAGCCAGGACACAAAGACCTAGCTGGCCTGAAGGGCCCCCAGGGGGCCCCCAAGCAGCCCCTCTCAATTTGGGTCTGTGGGCTTTCGTTGGGCCGGGAACCTGGGAGATTCCTGCAAGGTTGCAGTTCGCGGCCCGAGAAGCACTCTCCGGCCAACATGCCCAACTGCAGCAACAGCTCCCAAAGCGAAGGAGCCAGGACCCAAAGACCTAGCTGGCCTGAAGGGCCCCCAGGGGGCCCCCAAGCAGCCCCTCTCCATTTGGGTCTGGGGGCTTTCTTTAGGCTGAGAACCTGGGAGATACCAGCAAGGTTGCAGTTCGCGGCCCGAGAAGCACTCTCCGGCCAACATGCCCAACTGCAGCAACAGCTCCCAAACCGAAGGAGCCAGGACCCAAAGACCTAGCTGGCCTGAAGGGCCCCCAGGGGGCCCCCAAGCAGCCCCTCTCAATTTGGGTCTGGGGGCTTTCGTTGGGCATGGAACCTGGGAGATTCCATCAAGGTTGCAGTTCGCGGCCCGAGAAGCACTCTCCGGCCAACATGCCCAACTGCAGCAACAGCTCCCAAACCGAAGGAGCCAGGACCCAAAGACCTAGCTGGCCTGAAGGGCCCCCAGGGGGCCCCCAAGCAGCCCCTCTCCATTTGGGTCTGGGGGCTTTCGTTGGGCCGGGAACCTGGGAGGTACCTGCAAGGTTGCAGATCGCGGCCCGAGAAGCACTCTCCGGCCAACATGCCCAACTGCAGGAACAGCTCCCAAACCGAAGGAGCCAGGACCCAAAGACCTAGCTGGCCTGAAGGGCCCCCAGGGGGCCCCCAAGCAGCCCCTCTCAATTTGGGTCTGGGGGCTTTCGTTGGGCCGGGAACCTGGGAGAATCCTGCAAGGTTGCAGTTCGCGGCCCGAGAAGCACTCTCCGGCCAACATGCCCAACTGCAGCAACAGCTCCCAAAGCGAAGGAGCCAGGACCCAAAGACCTAGCTGGCCTGAAGGGCCCCCAGGGGGCCCCCAAGCAGCCCCTCTCCATTTGGGTCTGGGGGCTTTTGTTGGGCCGGGAACCTGGGAGATTCCTGCAAGGTTGCAGTTCGAGGCCCGAGAAGCACTCTCCGGCCAACATGCCCAACTGCAGCAACAGCTCCCAAAGCGAAGGAGCCAGGACACAAAGACCTAGCTGGCCTGAAGGGCCCCCAGGGGGCCCCCAAGCAGCCCCTCTCCATTTGGGTCTGGGGGCTTTCTTTAGGCTGAGAACCTGGGAGAATCCTGCAAGGTTGCAGTTCGCGGCCCGAGAAGCACTCTCCGGCCAACATGCCCAATATCCAGCAACAGCTCCCAAAGCGAAGGAGCCAGGACCCAAAGAGCTAGCTGGCCTGAATGGCCCCCAGGGGGCCCCCAAGCAGCCCCTCTCCATTTGGGTCTGGGGGCTTTCGTTGTGCCGGGAACCTGGGAGATTCCTTCAAGGTTGCAGTTCGCGGCCCGAGAAGCACTCTCCGCCCAACATGCCCAACTGCAGCAACAGCTCCCAAAGCGAAGGAGCCAGGACCCAAAGACGTAGCTGGCCTGAAGGGCCCCCAGGGGGCCCCCAAGCAGCCCCTCTCCATTTGGGTCTGGGGGCTTTCGTTGGGCCGGGAACCTGGGAGGTACCTGCAAGGTTGCAGTTCGCGGCCCGAGAAGCACTCTCCGGCCAACATGCCCAACTGCAGCAACAGCTCCCAAAGCGAAGGAGCCAGGACCCAAAGACCTAGCTGGCCTGAAGGGCCCCCAGGGGGCCACCAAGCAGCCCCTCTCAATTTGGGTCTGGGGGCTTTCGTTGGGCATGGATACCTGAGAGGTACCTGCAAGGTTGCAGTTCGCGGCCCGAGAAGCACTCTCCGGCCAACATGCCCAATATCCAGCAACAGCTCCCAAACCGAAGGAGCCAGGACCCAAAGACCTAGCTGGCCTGAAGGGCCCCCAGAAGGCCACCAAGCAGCCCCTCTCAATTTGGGTCTGGGGGCTTTCGTTGGGCCGGGATACCTGAGAGGTACCTGCAAGGTTACAGTTCGCGGCCCGAGAAGCACTCTCCGGCCAACATGCTCAACTGCAGCAACAGCTCCCAAACCGAAGGAGCCAGGACCCAAAGACCTAGCTGGCCTGAAGGGCCCCCAGGGGGCCCCCAAGCAGCCCCTCTCCATTTGGGTCTGGGGGTTTTCGTTGGGCCGGGAACCTGGGAGATTCCTTCAAGGTTGCAGTTCGCGGCCCGAGAAGCACTCTCCGGCCAACATGCCCAACTGCAGCAACAGCTCCCAAACCGAAGGAGCCAGGACCCAAAGACCTAGCTGGCCTGAAGGGCCCCCAGGGGGCCCCCATGCAGCCCCTCTCAATTTGGGTCTGGGGGCTTTCGTTGGGCCGGAAACCTGGGAGAATCCTGCAAGGTTGCAGTTCGCGGCCCGAGAAGCACTCTCCGGCCAACATGCCCAACTGCAGCAACAGCTCCCAAACCGAAGGAGCCAGGACCCAAAGACCTAGCTGGCCTGAAGTGCCCCCAGGGGGGCCCCAAGCAGCCCCTCTCAATTTGGGTCTGGGGGCTTTCGTTGGGGCGGGAACCTGGGAGAATCCTGCAAGGTTGCAGTTCGCGGCCCAAGAAGCACTCTCCGGCCAACATGCACAACTGCAGCAACAGCTCCCAAAGCGAAGGAGCCAGGACACAAAGACCTAGCTGGCCTGAAGGGCCCCCAGGGGGCCCCCAAGCAGCCCCTCTCAATTTGGGTCTGGGGGCTTTCGTTGGGCCGGGAACCTGGGAGGTACCTGCAAGGTTGCAGTTCGCGGCCCGAGAAGCACTCTCCGGCCAACATGCCCAACTGCAGCAACAGCTCCCAAAGCGAAGGAGCCAGGACCCAAAGACCTAGCTGGCCTGAAGGGCCCCCGGGGGCCCCCAAGCAGCCCCTCTCCATTTGGGTCTGGGGGCTTTCGTTGGGCCGGGAACCTGGGAGAATCCTGCAAGGTTGCAGTTCGCGGCCCGAGAAGCACTCTCCGGCCAACATGCCCAACTGCAGCAACAGCTCCCAAAGCGAAGGAGCCAGGACCCAAAGACCTAGCTGGCCTGAAGGGCCCCCGGGGGCCCCCAAGCAGCCCCTCTCCATTTGGGTCTGGGGGCTTTCGTTGGGCCGGGAACCTGGGAGAATCCTGCAAGGTTGCAGTTCGCGGCCCGAGAAGCACTCTCCGGCCAACATGCCCAACTGCAGCAACAGCTCCCAAAGCGAAGGAGCCAGGACACAAAGACCTAGCTGGCCTGAAGGGCCCCCAGGGGGCCACCAAGCAGCCCCTCTCAATTTGGGTCTGGGGGCTTTCGTTGGGCATGGATACCTGAGAGGTACCTGCAAGGTTGCAGTTCGCGGCCCGAGAAGCACTCTCCGGCCAACATGCTCAACTGCAGCAACAGCTCCCAAACCGAAGGAGCCAGGACCCAAAGACTTAGCTGGCCTGAAGGGCCCCCAGGGGGCCCCCAAGGAGCTCCTCTCCATTTGGGTCTGGGGGCTTTAGTTGGGCCGGGTACCTGGGAGGTACCAGCAAGGTTGCAGTTCGCGGCCGGAGAAGCACTCTCCGGCCAACATGCCCAACTGCAGCAACAGCTCCCAAAGCGAAGGAGCCAGGACCCAAAGACCTAGCTGGCCTGAAGGGCCCCCAGGGGGCCCCCAAGCAGCCCCTCTCCATTTGGGTCTGGGGGCTTTTGTTGGGCATGGAACCTGGGAGATTCCTGCAAGGTTGCAGTTCGAGGCCCGAGAAGCACTCTCCGGCCAACATGCCCAACTGCAGCAACAGCTCCCAAAGCGAAGGAGCCAGGACCAAAAGACCTAGCTGGCCTGAAGGGCCCCCAGGGGGCCCCCAAGCAGCCCCTCTCCATTTGGGTCTGGGGGCTTTCGTTGGGCCGGGAACCTGGGAGGTACCTGCAAGGTTTCAGATCGCGGCCCGAGAAGCACTCTCCGGCCAACATGCCCAACTGCAGCAACAGCTCCCAAAGCGAAGGAGCCAGGACACAAAGACCTAGCTGGCCTGAAGGGCCCCCAGGGGGCCACCAAGCAGCCCCTCTCAATTTGGGTCTGGGGGCTTTCGTTGGGCATGGATACCTGAGAAGTACCTGCAAGGTTACAGTTCGCGGCCCGAGAAGCACTCTCCGGCCAACATGCCCAACTGCAGCAACAGCTCCCAAAGCGAAGGAGCCAGGACCCAAAGACGTAGCTGGCCTGAAGGGCCCCCAGGGGGCCCCCAAGCAGCCCCTCTCCATTTGGGTCTGGGGGCTTTCGTTGGGCCGGGAACCTGGGAGAATCCTGCAAGGTTGCAGTTCGCGGCCCGAGAAGCACTCTCCGGCCAACATGCCCAACTGCAGCAACAGCTCCCAAACCGAAGGAGCCAGGACCCAAAGACCTAGCTGGCCTGAAGGGACCCCAGGGGGCCCCCAAGCAGCCCCTCTCAATTTGGGTCTGGGGGCTTTCGTTGGGCCGGGAACCTTGGAGATTCATGCAAGGTTGCAGTTCGCGGCCCGAGAAGCACTCTCCGGCCAACATGCCCAACTGCAGCAACAGCTCCCAAAGCGAAGGAGCCAGGACCCAAAGACCTAGCTGGCCTGAAGGGCCCCCAGGGGGCCCCCAAGCAGCCCCTCTCAATTTGGGTCTGGGGGCTTTCGTTGAGCCAGGAACCTGGGAGAATCCTGCAAGGTTACATTTCGCGGCCCGAGAAGCACTCTCCGGCCAACATGCCCAATATCCAGCAACAGCTCCCAAAGTGAAGGAGCCAGGACCCAAAGACCTAGCTGGCCTGAAGGGCCCCCAGGGGGCCCCCAAGCAGCCCCTCTCCATTTGGGTCTGGGGGCTTTTGTTGGGCCGGGAACCTGGGAGGTTCCTGCAAGGTTGCAGTTCGCGGCCGGAGAAGCACTCTCCGGCCAACCTGCCCAACTGCAGCAACAGCTCCCAAACCGAAGGAGCCAGGACCCAAAGACCTAGCTGGCCTGAAGGGCCCCCAGGGGGCCCCCAAGCAGCCCCTCTCAATTTGGGTCTGGGGGCTTTCGTTGGGCCGGGATACCTGAGAGGTACCTGCAAGGTTACAGTTCGCGGCCCGAGAAGCACTCTCCGGCCAACATGCTCAACTGCAGCAACAGCTCCCAAACCGAAGGAGCCAGGACCCAAAGACCTAGCTGGCCTGAAGGGCCCCCAGGGGGCCCCCAAGCAGCCCCTCTCCATTTGGGTCTGGGGGTTTTCGTTGGGCCGGGAACCTGGGAGATTCCTTCAAGGTTGCAGTTCGCGGCCCGAGAAGCACTCTCCGGCCAACATGCCCAACTGCAGCAACAGCTCCCAAACCGAAGGAGCCAGGACCCAAAGACCTAGCTGGCCTGAAGGGCCCCCAGGGGGCCCCCATGCAGCCCCTCTCAATTTGGGTCTGGGGGCTTTCGTTGGGCCGGAAACCTGGGAGAATCCTGCAAGGTTGCAGTTCGCGGCCCGAGAAGCACTCTCCGGCCAACATGCCCAACTGCAGCAACAGCTCCCAAACCGAAGGAGCCAGGACACAAAGACCTAGCTGGCCTGAAGGGCCCCCAGGGGGCCCCCAAGCAGCCCCTCTCAATTTGGGTCTGGGGGCTTTCGTTGGGCCGGGAACCTGGGAGAATCCTGCAAGGTTGCAGTTCGCGGCCCGAGAAGCACTCTCCGGCCAACATGCCCAAGTGCAGCAACAGCTCCCAAACCGAAGGAGCCAGGACCCAAAGACCTAACTGGCCTGAAGGGCCCCCAGGGGGCCCCCAAGGAGCTCCTCTCCATTTGGGTCTGGGGGCTTTAGTTGGGCCGGGAACCTGGGAGGTACCAGCAAGGTTGCAGTTCTCGGCCGGAGAAGCACTCTCCGGCCAACATGCCCAACTGCAGCAACAGCTCCCAAACCGAAGGAGCCAGGACCCAAAGACCTAGCTGGCCTGAAGGGCCCCCAGGGGGCCCCCAAGCAGCCCCTCTCCATTTGGGTCTGGGGGCTTTTGTTGGGCCGGGAACCTGGGAGATTCCTGCAAGGTTGCAGTTCGCGGCCCGAGAAGCACTCTCCGGCCAACATGCCCAACTGCAGCAACAGCTCCCAAACCGAATGAGCCAGGACACAAAGACCTAGCTGGCCTGAAGGGCCCCCAGGGGGCCCCCAAGCAGCCCCTCTCAATTTGGGTCTGGGGGCTTTCGTTGGGCATGGATACCTGAGAGGTACCTGCAAGGTTACATTTCGCGGCCCGAGAAGCACTCTCCGCCCAACATGCCCAATTGCAGCAACAGCTCCCAAAGCGAAGGAGCCAGGACCCAAAGACCTAGCTGGCCTGAAGGGCCCCCAGGGGGCCCCCAAGCAGCCCCTCTCAATTTGGGTCTGGGGGCTTTCGTTGGGCATGGAACCTGGGAGATTCCTGCAAGGTTGCAGTTCGCGGCCCGAGAAGCACTCTCCGGCCAACATGCCCAACTGCAGCAACAGCTCCCAAACCGAAGGAGCCAGGACCCAAAGACCTAGCTGGCCTGAAGGGCCCCCAGGGGCGCCCCAAGCAGCCCCTCTCCATTTGGGTCTGGGGGCTTTCATTGGGCCGGGAACCTGGGAGAATCCTGCAAGGTTGCAGTTCGCGGCCCGAGAAGCACTCTCCGGCCAACATGCCCAACTGCAGCAACAGCTCCCAAACCGAAGGAGCCAGGACCCAAAGACCTAGCTGGCCTGAAGGGCCCCCAGGGGGCCCCCAAGCAGCCCCTCTCAATTTGGGTCTGGGGGCTTTCGTTGGTCCGGGAACCTGGGAGATTCATGCAAGGTTGCAGATCGAGGCCCGAGAAGCACTCTCCGGCCAACATGCCCAACTGCAGCAACAGCTCCCAAAGCGAAGGAGCCAGGACCCAAAGACCTAGCTGGCCTGAAGGGCCCCCAGGGGGCCCCCAAGCAGCCCCTCTCAATTTGGGTCTGGGGGCTTTCGTTGGGCATGGAACCTGGGAGATTCCGGCAAGGTTGCAGTTCGCGGCCCGAGAAGCACTCTCCGGCCAACATGCCCAACTGCAGCAACAGCTCCCAAACCGAAGGAGCCAGGACCCAAAGACCTAGCTGGCCTGAAGGGCCCCCAGGGGGGCCCCAAGCAGCCCCTCTCAATTTGGGTCTGGGGGCTTTCGTTGGGCCGGGAACCTGGGAGAATCCTGCAAGTTTGCAGTTCGCGGCCCAAGAAGCACTCTCCGGCCAACATGCCCAACTGCAGCAACAGCTCCCAAAGCGAAGGAGCCAGGACACAAAGACCTAGCTGGCCTGAAGGGCCCCCAGGGGGCCCCCAAGCAGCCCCTCTCAATTTGGGTCTGGGGGCTTTCGTTGGGCCGGGAACCTGGGAGGTACCTGCAAGGTTGCAGATCGCGGCCCGAGAAGCACTCTCCGGCCAACATGCCCAACTGCAGCAACAGCTCCCAAAGCGAAGGAGCCAGGACCCAAAGACCTAGCTGGCCTGAAGGGCCCCCAGGGGGCCCCCAAGCAGCCCCTCTCAATTTGGGTCTGGGGGCTTTCGTTGGGCCGGGAACCTGGGAGATTCATGCAAGGTTGCAGTTCGCGGCCCGAGAAGCACTCTCCGGCCAACATGCCCAACTGCAGCAACAGCTCCCAAACCGAAGGAGCAGGACCCAAAGACCTAGCTGGCCTGAAGGGCCCCCAGGGGGCCCCCAAGCAGCCCCTCTCAATTTGGGTCTGGGGGCTTTCGTTGGGCATGGAACCTGGGAGATTCCTGCAAGGTTGCAGTTCGCGGCCCGAGAAGCACTCTCCGGCCAACATGCCCAACTGCAGCAACAGCTCCCAAAGCGAAGGAGCCAGGACCCAAAGAGCTAGCTGGCCTGAAGGGCCCCCAGGGGGCCCCCAAGCAGCCCCTCTCCATTTGGGTCTGGGGGCTTTCGTTGGGCCGGGAACCTGGGAGGTACCTGCAAGGTTGCAGTTCGCGGCCCGAGAAGCACTCTCCGGCCAACATGCCCAACTGCAGCAACAGCTCCCAAACCGAAGGAGCCAGGACCCAAAGAGCTAGGTGGCCTGAAGGGCCCCCAGGGGGCCCCCAAGCAGCCCCTCTCCATTTGGGTCTGGGGGCTTTCGTTGGGCCGGGAACCTGGGAGATTCCTGCAAGGTTGCAGTTCGCGGCCCGAGAAGCACTCTCCGGCCAACATGCCCAACTGCAGCAACAGCTCCCAAAGCGAAGGAGCCAGGACCCAAAGACCTAGCTGGCCTGAAGGGCCCCCAGGGGGCCCCCAAGCAGCCCCTCTCAATTTGGGTCTGGGGGCTTTTGTTGGGCCGGGAACCTGGGAGATTCCTGCAAGGTTGCAGTTCGCGGCCCGAGAAGCACTCTCCGGCCAACATGCACAACGTCAACAACAGCTCCCAAACCGAATGAGCCAGGACACAAAGACCTAGCTGGCCTGAAGGGCCCCCAGAAGGCCACCAAGTAGCCCCTCTCCATTTGGGTCTGGGGGCTTTCTTTAGGCTGTGAACCTGGGAGGTACCAGCAAGGTTGCAGTTCGCGGCCGGAGAAGCACTCTCCGGCCAACATGCCCAACTGCAGCAACAGCTCCCAAAGCGAAGGAGCCAGGACCCAAAGACCTAGCTGGCCTGAAGGGCCCCCAGGGGGCCCCCAAGCAGCCCCTCTCCATTTGGGTCTGGGGGCTTTCGTTGGGCCGGGAACCTGGGAGAATCCTGCAAGGTTGCAGTTCGCGGCCCGAGAAGCACTCTCCGGCCAACATGCCCAACTGCAGCAACAGCTCCCAAAGCGAAGGAGCCAGGACCCAAAGACCTAGCTGGCCTGAAGGGCCCCCGGGGGCCCCCAAGCAGCCCCTCTCCATTTGGGTCTGGGGGCTTTCGTTGGGCCGGGAACCTGGGAGAATCCTGCAAGGTTGCAGTTCGCGGCCCGAGAAGCACTCTCCGGCCAACATGCCCAACTGCAGCAACAGCTCCCAAAGCGAAGGAGCCAGGACCCAAAGAGCTAGCTGGCCTGAAGGGCCCCCAGGGGGCCCCCAAGCAGCCCCTCTCCATTTGGGTCTGGGGGCTTTCGTTGGGCCGGGAACCTGGGAGGTACCTGCAAGGTTGCAGTTCGCGGCCCGAGAAGCACTCTCCGGCCAACATGCCCAACTGCAGCAACAGCTCCCAAACCGAAGGAGCCAGGACCCAAAGAGCTAGGTGGCCTGAAGGGCCCCCAGGGGGCCCCCAAGCAGCCCCTCTCCATTTGGGTCTGGGGGCTTTCGTTGGGCCGGGAACCTGGGAGATTCCTGCAAGGTTGCAGTTCGCGGCCCGAGAAGCACTCTCCGGCCAACATGCCCAACTGCAGCAACAGCTCCCAAAGCGAAGGAGCCAGGACCCAAAGACCTAGCTGGCCTGAAGGGCCCCCAGGGGGCCCCCAAGCAGCCCCTCTCCATTTGGGTCTGGGGGCTTTTGTTGGGCCGGGAACCTGGGAGATTCCTGCAAGGTTGCAGTTCGCGGCCCGAGAAGCACTCTCCGGCCAACATGCACAACGTCAACAACAGCTCCCAAACCGAATGAGCCAGGACACAAAGACCTAGCTGGCCTGAAGGGCCCCCAGAAGGCCACCAAGTAGCCCCTCTCCATTTGGGTCTGGGGGCTTTCTTTAGGCTGTGAACCTGGGAGGTACCAGCAAGGTTGCAGTTCGCGGCCGGAGAAGCACTCTCCGGCCAACATGCCCAACTGCAGCAACAGCTCCCAAAGCGAAGGAGCCAGGACCCAAAGACCTAGCTGGCCTGAAGGGCCCCCAGGGGGCCCCCAAGCAGCCCCTCTCCATTTGGGTCTGGGGGCTTTCGTTGGGCCGGGAACCTGGGAGAATCCTGCAAGGTTGCAGTTCGCGGCCCGAGAAGCACTCTCCGGCCAACATGCCCAACTGCAGCAACAGCTCCCAAAGCGAAGGAGCCAGGACCCAAAGACCTAGCTGGCCTGAAGGGCCCCCGGGGGCCCCCAAGCAGCCCCTCTCCATTTGGGTCTGGGGGCTTTCGTTGGGCCGGGAACCTGGGAGAATCCTGCAAGGTTGCAGTTCGCGGCCCGAGAAGCACTCTCCGGCCAACATGCCCAACTGCAGCAACAGCTCCCAAAGCGAAGGAGCCAGGACCCAAAGACCTAGCTGGCCTGAAGGGCCCCCGGGGGCCCCCAAGCAGCCCCTCTCCATTTGGGTCTGGGGGCTTTCGTTGGGCCGGGAACCTGGGAGAATCCTGCAAGGTTGCAGTTCGCGGCCCGAGAAGCACTCTCCGGCCAACATGCCCAACTGCAGCAACAGCTCCCAAAGCGAAGGAGCCAGGACACAAACACCTAGCTGGCCTGAAGGGCCCCCATGGGGCCACCAAGCAGCCCCTCTCAATTTGGGTCTGGGGGCTTTCGTTGGGCATGGATACCTGAGAGGTACCTGCAAGGTTGCAGTTCGCGGCCCGAGAAGCACTCTCCGGCCAACATGCTCAACTGCAGCAACAGCTCCCAAACCGAAGGAGCCAGGACCCAAAGACTTAGCTGGCCTGAAGGGCCCCCAGGGGGCCCCCAAGGAGCTCCTCTCCATTTGGGTCTGGGGGCTTTAGTTGGGCCGGGTACCTGGGAGGTACCAGCAAGGTTGCAGTTCGCGGCCGGAGAAGCACTCTCCGGCCAACATGCCCAACTGCAGCAACAGCTCCCAAAGCGAAGGAGCCAGGACCCAAAGACCTAGCTGGCCTGAAGGGCCCCCAGGGGGCCCCCAAGCAGCCCCTCTCCATTTGGGTCTGGGGGCTTTCGTTGGGCCGGGAACCTGGGAGGTACCTGCAAGGTTTCAGATCGCGGCCCGAGAAGCACTCTCCGGCCAACATGCCCAACTGCAGCAACAGCTCCCAAAGCGAAGGAGCCAGGACCCAAAGACCTAGCTGGCCTGAAGGGCCCCCAGGGGGCCACCAAGCAGCCCCTCTCAATTTGGGTCTGGGGGCTTTCGTTGGGCATGGATACCTGAGAGGTACCTGCAAGGTTACAGTTCGCGGCCCGAGAAGCACTCTCCGGCCAACATGCCCAACTGCAGCAACAGCTCCCAAAGCGAAGGAGCCAGGACCCAAAGACCTAGCTGGCCTGAAGGGCCCCCAGGGGGCCCCCAAGCAGCCCCTCTCCATTTGGGTCTGGGGGCTTTCGTTGGGCCGGGAACCTGGGAGAATCCTGCAAGGTTGCAGTTCGCGGCCCGAGAAGCACTCTCCGGCCAACATGCCCAACTGCAGCAACAGCTCCCAAACCGAAGGAGCCAGGACCCAAAGACCTAGCTGGCCTGAAGGGCCCCCAGGGGGCCCCCAAGCAGCCCCTCTCCATTTGGGTCTGGGGGCTTTCGTTGGGCCGGGAACCTTGGAGATTCATGCAAGGTTGCAGTTCGCGGCACGAGAAGCACTCTCCGGCCAACATGCCCAACTGCAGCAACAGCTCCCAAACCGATGGAGCCAGGACCCAAAGACCTAGCTGGCCTGAAGGGCCCCCAGGGGGGCCCCAAGCAGCCCCTCTCCATTTGGGTCTGGGGGCTTTCGTTGGGCCGGGAACCTGGGAGAATCCTGCAAGGTTGCAGTTCGCGGCCCGAGAAGCACTCTCCGGCCAACATGCCCAACTGCAGCAACAGCTCCCAAACCGAAGGAGCCAGGACCCAAAGACATAGCTGGCCTGAAGGGCCCCCAGGGGGCCCCCAAGCAGCCCCTCTCAATTTGGGTCTGGGGGCTTTCGTTGAGCCGGGAACCTGGGAGAATCCTGCAAGGTTACATTTCGCGGCCCGAGAAGCACTCTCCGGCCAACATGCCCAATATCCAGCAACAGCTCCCAAAGTGAAGGAGCCAGGACCCAAAGACCTAGCTGGCCTGAAGGGCCCCCAGGGGGCCCCCAAGCAGCCCCTCTCCATTTGGGTCTGGGGGCTTTTGTTGGGCCGGGAACCTGGGAGGTACCAGCAAGGTTGCAGTTCGCGGCCGGAGAAGCACTCTCCGGCCAACATGCCCAACTGCAGCAACAGCTCCCAAACCGAAGGAGCCAGGACCCAAAGACCTAGCTGGCCTGAAGGGCCCCCAGGGGGCCCCCAAGCAGCCCCTCTCAATTTGGGTCTGGGGGCTTTCGTTGGGCATGGAACCTTGGAGATTCCTGCAAGGTTGCAGTTCGCGGCCCGAGAAGCACTCTCCGGCCAACATGCCCAACTGCAGCAACAGCTCCCAAACCGAAGGAGCCAGGACCCAAAGACCTAGCTGGCCTGAAGGGCCCCCAGGGGGGCCCCAAGCAGCCCCTCTCCATTTGGGTCTGGGGGCTTTCGTTGAGCCGGGAACCTGGGAGAATCCTGCAAGGTTGCAGTTCGCGGCCCGAGAAGCACTCTCCGGCCAACATGCCCAACTGCAGCAACAGCTCCCAAACCGAAGGAGCCAGGACCCAAAGACCTAGCTGGCCTGAAGGGCCCCCAGGGGGCCCCCAAGCAGCCCCTCTCAATTTGGGTCTGGGGGCTTTCGTTGAGCCGGGAACCTGGGAGAATCCTGCAAGGTTACATTTCGCGGCCCGAGAAGCACTCTCCGGCCAACATGCCCAATATCCAGCAACAGCTCCCAAACCGAAGGAGCCAGGACCCAAAGACCTAGCTGGCCTGAAGGGCCCCCAGGGGGCCCCCAAGCAGCCCCTCTCCATTTGGGTCTGGGGGCTTTTGTTGGGCCGGGAACCTGGGAGGTTCCTGCAAGGTTGCAGTTCGCGGCCGGAGAAGCACTCTCCGGCCAACATGCCCAACTGCAGCAACAGCTCCCAAAGCGAAGGAGCCAGGACCCAAAGACCTAGCTGGCCTGAAGGGCCCCCAGGGGGCCCCCAAGCAGCCCCTCTCAATTTGGGTCTGGGGGCTTTCGTTGGGCCGGGAACCTGGGAGAATCCTGCAAGGTTGCAGTTCGCGGCCCGAGAAGCACTCTCCGGCCAACATGCCCAACTGCAGCAACAGCTCCCAAAGCGAAGGAGCCAGGACCCAAAGACCTAGCTGGCCTGAAGGGCCCCCAGGGGGCCCCCAAGCAGCCCCTCTCCATTTGGGTCTGGGGGCTTTCGTTGGGCCGGGAACCTGGGAGAATCCTGCAAGGTTGCAGTTCGCGGCCCGAGAAGCACTCTCCGGCCAACATGCCCAACTGCAGCAACAGCTCCCAAAGCGAAGGAGCCAGGACACAAAGACCTAGCTGGCCTGAAGGGCCCCCAGGGGGCCACCAAGCAGCCCCTCTCAATTTGGGTCTGGGGGCTTTCGTTGGGCATGGATACCTGAGAGGTACCTGCAAGGTTACAGTTCGCGGCCCGAGAAGCACTCTCCGGCCAACATGCACAACTGCAGCAACAGCTCCCAAACCGAAGGAGCCAGGACCCAAAGACCTAGCTGGCCTGAAGGGCCCCCAGGGGGCCCCCAAGCAGCCCCTCTCCATTTGGGTCTGGGGGCTTTCGTTGGGCCGGGAACCTGGGAGATTCCTGCGAGGTTGCAGTTCGCGGCCCGAGAAGCACTCTCCGCCCAACATGCCCAACTGCAGCAACAGATCCCAAACCGAAGGAGCCAGGACCCAAAGACCTAGCTGGCCTGAAGGGCCCCCAGGGGGCCCCCAAGCAGCCCCTCTCCATTGGGGTCTGGGGGCTTTCGTTGGGCCGGGATCCTGGGAGGTACCTGCAAGGTTTCAGATCGCGGCCCGAGAAGCACTCTCCGGCCAACATGCCCAACTGCAGCAACAGCTCCCAAAGCGAAGGAGCCAGGACCCAAAGACCTAGCTGGCCTGAAGGGCCCCCAGGGGGCCCCCAAGCAGCCCCTCTCCATTTGGGTCTGGGGGCTTTCGTTGGGCATGGATACCTGAGAGGTACCTGCAAGGTTACAGTTCGCGGCCCGAGAAGCACTCTCCGGCCAAAATGCTCAACTGCAGCAACAGCTCCCAAAGCGAAGGAGCCAGGACCCAAAGACCTAGCTGGCCTGAAGGGCCCCCAGGGGGCCCCCAAGCAGCCCCTCTCAATTTGGGTCTGGGGGCTTTCGTTGGGCCTGGAACCTGGGAGATTCCTGCGAGGTTGCAGTTCGCGGCCCGAGAAGCACTCTCCGGCCAACATGCCCAACTGCAGCAACAGCTCCCAAAGCGAAGGAGCCAGGACCCAAAGACCTAGCTGGCCTGAAGGGCCCCCAGGGGGCCCCCAAGCAGCCCCTCTCCATTTGGGTCTGGGGGCTTTCGTTGGGCCGGGAACCTGGGAGGTACCTGCAAGGTTTCAGATCGCGGCCCGAGAAGCACTCTCCGGCCAACATGCCCAACTGCAGCAACAGCTCCCAAAGCGAAGGAGCCAGGACCCAAACACCTAGCTGGCCTGAAGGGCCCCCAGGGGGCCCCCAAGCAGCCCCTCTCAATTTGGGTCTGGGGGCTTTCGTTGGGCATGGATACCTGAGAGGTACCTGCAAGGTTACAGTTCGCGGCCCGAGAAGCACTCTCCGGCCAACATGCCCAACTGCAGCAACAGCTCCCAAACCGAAGGAGCCAGGACCCAAAGACCTAGCTGGCCTGAAGGGCCCCCAGGGGGCCCCCAAGCAGCCCCTCTCAATTTGGGTCTGGGGGCTTTTGTTGGGCCGGGAACCTGGGAGATTCATGCAAGGTTGCAGTTCGAGGCCCGAGAAGCACTCTCCGGCCAACATGCCCAACTGCAGCAACAGTTCCCAAACCGAAGGAGCCAGGACCCAAAGACCTAGCTGGCCTGAAGGGCCCCCAGGGGGCCCCCAAGCAGCCCCTCTCAATTTGGGTCTGGGGGCTTTCGTTGGGCATTGAACCTGGGAGATTACTGCAAGGTTGCAGTTCGCGGCCTGAGAAGCACTCTCCGGCCAACATGCCCAACTGCAGCAACAGCTCCCAAAGCGAAGGAGCCAGGACCCAAAGACCTAGCTGGCCTGAAGGGCCCCCAGGTGTGCCCCAAGCAGCCCCTCTCAATTTGGGTCTGGGGGCTTTCGTTGGGCCGGGAACCTGGGAGAATCCTGCAAGGTTGCAGTTCGCGGCCCGAGAAGCACTCTCCGGCCCACATGCCCAACTGCAGCAACAGCTCCCAAAGCGAAGGAGCCAGGACCCAAAGACCTAGCTGGCCTGAAGTGCCCCCAGGGGGCCCCCAAGCAGCCCCTCTCCATTTGGGTCTGGGGGCTTTCGTTGGGCCGGGAACCTGGGAGGTACCTGCAAGGTTGCAGTTCGCGGCCCGAGAAGCACTCTCCGGCCAACATGCCCAATATCCAGCAACAGCTCCCAAAGCGAAGGAGCCAGGACCCAAAGACCTAGCTGGCCTGAAGGGCCCCCAGGGGGCCCCCAAGCAGCCCCTCTCCATTTGGGTCTGGGGGCTTTTGTTGGGCCGGGAACCTGGGAGGTTCCTGCAAGGTTGCAGTTCGCGGCCGGAGAAGCACTCTCCGGCCAACATGCCCAACTGCAGCAACAGCTCCCAAACCGAAGGAGCCAGGACCCAAAGACCTAGCTGGCCTGAAGGGCCCCCAGGGGGCCCCCAAGCAGCCCCTCTCAATTTGGGTCTGGGGGCTTTCGTTGGGCATGTAACCTTGGAGATTCCTGCAAGGTTGCAGTTCGCGTCCCGAGAAGCACTCTCCGGCCAACATGCACAACTGCAGCAACAGCTCCCAAACCGAAGGAGCCAGGACCCAAAGACCTAGCTGGCCTGAAGGGCCCCCAGGGGGCCCCCAAGCAGCCCCTCTCCATTTGGGTCTGGGGGCTTTCGTTGGGCCGGGAACCTGGGAGAATCCTGCAAGGTTGCAGTTCGCGGCCCGAGAAGCACTCTCCGGCCAACATGCCCAACTGCAGCAACAGCTCCCAAACCGAAGGAGCCAGGACCCAAAGACCTAGCTGGCCTGAAGGGCCCCCAGGGGGCCCCCAAGCAGCCCCTCTCCATTTGGGTCTGGGGGCTTTCGTTGGGCCGGGAACCTGGGAGGTACCTGCAAGGTTGCAGATCGCGGCCCGAGAAGCACTCTCCGGCCAACATGCTGAACTGCAGCAACAGCTCCCAAAGCGAAGGAGCCAGGACCCAAAGACCTAGCTGGCCTGAAGGGCCCCCAGGGGGCCACCAAGCAGCCCCTCTCAATTTGGGTCTGGGGGCTTTCGTTGGGCATGGATACCTGAGAGGTACCTGCAAGGTTACAGTTCGCCGCCCGAGAAGCACTCTCCGGCCAACATGCCCAACTGCAGCAACAGCTCCCAAAGCGAAGGAGCCAGGACCCAAAGACCTAGCTGGCCTGAAGGGCCCCCAGAAGGCCCCCAAGCAGCCCCTCTCAATTTGGGTCTGGGGGCTTTCCTTGGGCCGGGAACCTGGGAGATTCCTGCGAGGTTGCAGTTCGCGGCCCGAGAAGCACTCTCCGGCCAACATGCCCAACTGCAGCAACAGCTCCCAAACCGAAGGAGCCAGGACCCAAAGACCTAGCTGGCCTGAAGGGCCCCCAGGGGGCCCCCAAGCAGCCCCTCTCCATTGGGGTCTGGGGGCTTTCGTTGGGCCGGGAACCTGGGAGAATCCTGCAAGGTTGCAGTTCGCGGCCGGAGAAGCACTCTCCGGCCAGCATGCACAACTGCAGCAACAGCTCCCAAAGCGAAGGAGCCAGGACCCAAAGACCTAGCTGGCCTGAATGGCCCCCAGGGGGCCCCCAAGGAGCTCCTCTCCATTTGGGTCTGGGGGCTTTTGTTGGGCCGGGAACCTGGGAGATTCCTTCAAGGTTGAAGTTCGAGGCCCGAGAAGCACTCTCCGGCCAACATGCCCAACTGCAGCAACAGCTCCCAAACCGAATGAGCCAGGACACAAAGACCTAGCTGGCCTGAAGTGCCCCCAGGGGACCCCCAAGCAGCCCCTCTCAATTTGGGTCTGGGGGCTTTCGTTGGGCATGTATACCTGGGAGGTACCTGCAAGGTTACAGTTCGCGGCCCGAGAAGCACTCTCCGGCCAACATGCCCAACTGCAGCAACAGCTCCCAAAGCGAAGGAGCCAGGACCCAAAGACCTAGCTGGCCTGAAGTGCCCCCAGGGGGTCCCCAAGCAGCCCCTCTCAATTTGGGTCTGGGGGCTTTCTTTAGGCTGAGAACCTGGGAGATACCAGCAAGGTTGCAGTTCGCGGCCCGAGAAGCACTCTCCGGCCAACATGCCCAATATCCAGCAACAGCTCCCAAACCGAAGGAGCCAGGACCCAAAGACCTAGCTGGCCTGAAGGGCCCCCAGAAGGCCACCAAGCAGCCCCTCTCCATTTGGGTCTGGGGGCCTTTCGTTGGGCATGTATACCTGAGAGGTACGTGCAAGGTTACAGTTCGCGGCCCGAGAAGCACTCTCCGGCCAACATGCCCAACTGCAGCAACAGCTCCCAAAGCGAAGGAGCCAGGACCCAAAGACCTAGCTGGCCTGAAGGGCCCCCAGGGGGCCCCCAAGCAGCCCCTCTCCATTTGGGTCTGGGGGCTTTTGTTGGGCCGGGAACCTGGGAGATTCCTGCAAGGTTGCAGTTCGAGGCCCGAGAAGCACTCTCCGGCCAACATGCCCAACGTCAACAACGGCTCGCAAACCGAATGAGCCAGGACCCAAAGACCTAGCTGGCTTGAAGGGCCCCCAGGGGGCCCCCAAGCAGCCCCTCTCCATTTGGGTCTGGGGGCTTTAGTTGGGCATGGATACCTGAGAGGTACCTGCAAGTTACAGTTCGCGGCCCGAGAAGCACTCTCCGGCCAACATGCCCAACTGCAGCAACAGCTCCCAAACCGAAGGAGCCAGGACCCAAAGACCTAGCTGGCCTGAAGGGCCCCCAGGGGGCCCCCAAGCAGCCCCTCTCCATTTGGGTCTGGGGGCTTTCGTTGGGCCGGGAACCTGGGAGATTCCTGCAAGGTTGCAGTTCGCGGCCCGAGAAGCACTCTCCGGCCAACATGCCCAACTGCAGCAACAGCTCCCAAAGCGAAGGAGCCAGGACCCAAAGACCTAGCTGGCCTGAAGGGCCCCCAGGGGGCCCCCAAGCAGCCCCTCTCCATTTGGGTCTGGGGGCTTTCGTTGGGCATGGATACCTGAGAGGTACCTGCAAGGTTACAGTTCGCGGCCCGAGAAGCACTCTCCGGCCAACATGCTCAACTGCAGCAACAGCTCCCAAACCGAAGGAGCCAGGACCCAAAGACCTAGCTGGCCTGAAGGGCCCCCAGGGGGCCCCCAAGCAGCCCCTCTCAATTTGGGTCTGGGGGTTTTCGTTGGGCCGCGAACCTGGGAGGTACCTGCAAGGTTGCAATTCGCGGCCCGAGAAGCACTCTCCGGCCAACATGCCCAATATCCAGTAACAGCTCCCAAACCGAAGGAGCCAGGACCCAAAGACCTAGCTGGCCTGAAGGGCCCCCAGGGGGGCCCCAAGCAGCCCCTCTCCATTTGGGTCTGGGGGCTTTCGTTGGGCCGGGAACCTGGGAGAATCCTGCAAGGTTGCAGTTCGCGGCCCGAGAAGCACTCTCCGGCCAACATGCCCAACTGCAGCAACAGCTCCCAAACCGAAGGAGCCAGGACCCAAAGACCTAGCTGGCCTGAAGGGCCCCCAGGGGGCCCCCAAGCAGCCCCTCTCAATTTGGGTCTGGGGGCTTTCGTTGAGCCGGGAACCTGGGAGAATCCTGCAAGGTTACATTTCGCTGCCCGAGAAGCACTCTCCGGCCAACATGCCCAATATCCAGCAACAGCTCCCAAACCGAAGGAGCCAGGACCCAAAGACCTAGCTGGCCTGAAGGGCCCCCAGGGGGCCCCCAAGCAGCCCCTCTCCATTTGGGTCTGGGGGCTTTTGTTGGGCCGGGAACCTGGGAGGTTCCTGCAAGGTTGCAGTTCGCGGCCGGAGAAGCACTCTCCGGCCAACATGCCCAACTGCAGCAACAGCTCCCAAACCGAAGGAGCCAGGACCCAAAGACCTAGCTGGCCTGAAGGGCCCCCAGGGGGCCCCCAAGCAGCCCCTCTCAATTTGGGTCTGGGGGCTTTCGTTGGGCATGGAACCTTGGAGATTCCTGCAAGGTTGCAGTTCGCGGCCCGAGAAGCACTCTCCGGCCAACATGCCCAACTGCAGCAACAGCTCCCAAACCGAAGGAGCCAGGACCCAAAGACCTAGCTGGCCTGAAGGGCCCCCAGGGGGCCCCCAAGCAGCCCCTCTCAATTTGGGTCTGGGGCCTTTCGTTGGGCCGGGAACCTGGGAGAATCCTGCAAGGTTGCAGTTCGCGGCCCGAGAAGCACTCTCCGGCCAACATGCCCAACTGCAGCAACAGCTCCCAAAGCGAAGGAGCCAGGACCCAAAGACCTAGCTGGCCTGAAGGGCCCCCAGGGGGCCCCCAAGCAGCCCCTCTCAATTTGGGTCTGGGGGCTTTCGTTGGGCATGGATACCTGAGAGGTACCTGCAAGGTTACAGTTCGCGGCCCGAGAAGCACTCTCCGGCCAACATGCCCAACTGCAGCAACAGCTCCCAAACCGAAGGAGCCAGGACCCAAAGACCTAGCTGGCCTGAAGGGCCCCCAGGGGGCCCCCAAGCAGCCCCTCTCCATTTGGGTCTGGGGGCTTTTGTTGGGCCGGGAACCTGGGAGGTTCCTGCAAGGTTGCAGTTCGCGGCCGGAGAAGCACTCTCCGGCCAACATGCCCAACTGCAGCAACAGCTCCCAAACCGAAGGAGCCAGGACCCAAAGACCTAGCTGGCCTGAAGGGCCCCCAGGGGGCCCCCAAGCAGCCCCTCTCAATTTGGGTCTGGGGGCTTTCGTTCGGCATGGAACCTTGGAGATTCCTGCAAGGTTGCAGTTCGCGGCCCGAGAAGCACTCTCCGGCCAACATGCCCAACTGCAGCAACAGCTCCCAAACCGAAGGAGCCAGGACCCAAAGACCTAGCTGGCCTGAAGGGCCCCCAGGGGGCCCCCAAGCAGCCCCTCTCAATTTGGGTCTGGGGCCTTTCGTTGGGCCGGGAACCTGGGAGAATCCTGCAAGGTTGCAGTTCGCGGCCCGAGAAGCACTCTCCGGCCAACATGCCCAACTGCAGCAACAGCTCCCAAAGCGAAGGAGCCAGGACCCAAAGACCTAGCTGGCCTGAAGGGCCCCCAGGGGGCCCCCAAGCAGCCCCTCTCCATTTGGGTCTGGGGGCTTTCGTTGGGCCGGGAACCTGGGAGAATCCTGCAAGGTTGCAGTTTGCGGCCCGAGAAGCACTCTCCGGCCAACATGCCCAACTGCAGCAACAGCTCCCAAAGCGAAGGAGCCAGGACCCAAAGACCTAGCTGGCCTGAAGGGCCCCCAGGGGGCCCCCAAGCAGCCCCTCTCAATTTGGGTCTGGGGGCTTTCGTTGGGCATGGATACCTGAGAGGTACCTGCAAGTTTACAGTTCGCGGCCCTAGAAGCACTCTCCGGCCAACATGCCCAACTGCAGCAACAGCTCCCAAACCGAATGAGCCAGGACACAAAGACCTAGCTGGCCTGAAGTGCCCCCAGGGGACCCCCAAGCAGCCCCTCTCAATTTGGGTCTGGGGGATTTCGTTGGGCATGTATACCTGGGAGGTACCTGCAAGGTTACAGTTCGCGGCCCGAGAAGCACTCTCCGGCCAACATGCCCAACTGCAGCAACAGCTCCCAAAGCGAAGGAGCCAGGACCCAAAGACCTAGCTGGCCTGAAGTGCCCCCAGGGGGTCCCCAAGCAGCCCCTCTCAATTTGGGTCTGGGGGCTTTCTTTAGGCTGAGAACCTGGGAGATACCAGCAAGGTTGCAGTTCGCGGCCCGAGAAGCACTCTCCGGCCAACATGCCCAATATCCAGCAACAGCTCCCAAACCGAAGGAGCCAGGACCCAAAGACCTAGCTGGCCTGAAGGGCCCCCAGAAGGCCACCAAGCAGCCCCTCTCCATTTGGGTCTGGGGGCCTTTCGTTGGGCATGTATACCTGAGAGGTACGTGCAAGGTTACAGTTCGCGGCCCGAGAAGCACTCTCCGGCCAACATGCCCAACTGCAGCAACAGCTCCCAAAGCGAAGGAGCCAGGACCCAAAGACCTAGCTGGCCTGAAGGGCCCCCAGGGGGCCCCCAAGCAGCCCCTCTCCATTTGGGTCTGGGGGCTTTTGTTGGGCCGGGAACCTGGGAGATTCCTGCAAGGTTGCAGTTCGAGGCCCGAGAAGCACTCTCCGGCCAACATGCCCAACGTCAACAACGGCTCGCAAACCGAATGAGCCAGGACCCAAAGACCTAGCTGGCTTGAAGGGCCCCCAGGGGGCCCCCAAGCAGCCCCTCTCCATTTGGGTCTGGGGGCTTTAGTTGGGCATGGATACCTGAGAGGTACCTGCAAGTTACAGTTCGCGGCCCGAGAAGCACTCTCCGGCCAACATGCCCAACTGCAGCAACAGCTCCCAAACCGAAGGAGCCAGGACCCAAAGACCTAGCTGGCCTGAAGGGCCCCCAGGGGGCCCCCAAGCAGCCCCTCTCCATTTGGGTCTGGGGGCTTTCGTTGGGCCGGGAACCTGGGAGATTCCTGCAAGGTTGCAGTTCGCGGCCCGAGAAGCACTCTCCGGCCAACATGCCCAACTGCAGCAACAGCTCCCAAAGCGAAGGAGCCAGGACCCAAAGACCTAGCTGGCCTGAAGGGCCCCCAGGGGGCCCCCAAGCAGCCCCTCTCCATTTGGGTCTGGGGGCTTTCGTTGGGCATGGATACCTGAGAGGTACCTGCAAGGTTACAGTTCGCGGCCCGAGAAGCACTCTCCGGCCAACATGCTCAACTGCAGCAACAGCTCCCAAACCGAAGGAGCCAGGACCCAAAGACCTAGCTGGCCTGAAGGGCCCCCAGGGGGCCCCCAAGCAGCCCCTCTCCATTTGGGTCTGGGGGTTTTCGTTGGGCCGCGAACCTGGGAGGTACCTGCAAGGTTGCAATTCGCGGCCCGAGAAGCACTCTCCGGCCAACATGCCCAATATCCAGTAACAGCTCCCAAACCGAAGGAGCCAGGACCCAAAGACCTAGCTGGCCTGAAGGGCCCCCAGGGGGGCCCCAAGCAGCCCCTCTCCATTTGGGTCTGGGGGCTTTCGTTGGGCCGGGAACCTGGGAGAATCCTGCAAGGTTGCAGTTCGCGGCCCGAGAAGCACTCTCCGGCCAACATGCCCAACTGCAGCAACAGCTCCCAAACCGAAGGAGCCAGGACCCAAAGACCTAGCTGGCCTGAAGGGCCCCCAGGGGGCCCCCAAGCAGCCCCTCTCAATTTGGGTCTGGGGGCTTTCGTTGAGCCGGGAACCTGGGAGAATCCTGCAAGGTTACATTTCGCTGCCCGAGAAGCACTCTCCGGCCAACATGCCCAATATCCAGCAACAGCTCCCAAACCGAAGGAGCCAGGACCCAAAGACCTAGCTGGCCTGAAGGGCCCCCAGGGGGCCCCCAAGCAGCCCCTCTCCATTTGGGTCTGGGGGCTTTTGTTGGGCCGGGAACCTGGGAGGTTCCTGCAAGGTTGCAGTTCGCGGCCGGAGAAGCACTCTCCGGCCAACATGCCCAACTGCAGCAACAGCTCCCAAACCGAAGGAGCCAGGACCCAAAGACCTAGCTGGCCTGAAGGGCCCCCAGGGGGCCCCCAAGCAGCCCCTCTCAATTTGGGTCTGGGGGCTTTCGTTGGGCATGGAACCTTGGAGATTCCTGCAAGGTTGCAGTTCGCGGCCCGAGAAGCACTCTCCGGCCAACATGCCCAACTGCAGCAACAGCTCCCAAACCGAAGGAGCCAGGACCCAAAGACCTAGCTGGCCTGAAGGGCCCCCAGGGGGCCCCCAAGCAGCCCCTCTCAATTTGGGTCTGGGGCCTTTCGTTGGGCCGGGAACCTGGGAGAATCCTGCAAGGTTGCAGTTCGCGGCCCGAGAAGCACTCTCCGGCCAACATGCCCAACTGCAGCAACAGCTCCCAAAGCGAAGGAGCCAGGACCCAAAGACCTAGCTGGCCTGAAGGGCCCCCAGGGGGCCCCCAAGCAGCCCCTCTCAATTTGGGTCTGGGGGCTTTCGTTGGGCATGGATACCTGAGAGGTACCTGCAAGTTTACATTTCGCGGCCCGAGAAGCACTCTCCGGCCAACATGCCCAATATCCAGCAACAGCTCCCAAACCGAAGGAGCCAGGACCCAAAGACCTAGCTGGCCTGAAGGGCCCCCAGGGGGCCCCCAAGCAGCCCCTCTCCATTTGGGTCTGGGGGCTTTTGTTGGGCCGGGAACCTGGGAGGTTCCTGCAAGGTTGCAGTTCGCGGCCGGAGAAGCACTCTCCGGCCAACATGCCCAACTGCAGCAACAGCTCCCAAACCGAAGGAGCCAGGACCCAAAGACCTAGCTGGCCTGAAGGGCCCCCAGGGGGCCCCCAAGCAGCCCCTCTCAATTTGGGTCTGGGGGCTTTCGTTGGGCATGGAACCTTGGAGATTCCTGCAAGGTTGCAGTTCGCGGCCCGAGAAGCACTCTCCGGCCAACATGCCCAACTGCAGCAACAGCTCCCAAACCGAAGGAGCCAGGACCCAAAGACCTAGCTGGCCTGAAGGGCCCCCAGGGGGCCCCCAAGCAGCCCCTCTCAATTTGGGTCTGGGGCCTTTCGTTGGGCCGGGAACCTGGGAGAATCCTGCAAGGTTGCAGTTCGCGGCCCGAGAAGCACTCTCCGGCCAACATGCCCAACTGCAGCAACAGCTCCCAAAGCGAAGGAGCCAGGACCCAAAGACCTAGCTGGCCTGAAGGGCCCCCAGGGGGCCCCCAAGCAGCCCCTCTCCATTTGGGTCTGGGGGCTTTCGTTGGGCCGGGAACCTGGGAGAATCCTGCAAGGTTGCAGTTTGCGGCCCGAGAAGCACTCTCCGGCCAACATGCCCAACTGCAGCAACAGCTCCCAAAGCGAAGGAGCCAGGACCCAAAGACCTAGCTGGCCTGAAGGGCCCCCAGGGGGCCCCCAAGCAGCCCCTCTCAATTTGGGTCTGGGGGCTTTCGTTGGGCATGGATACCTGAGAGGTACCTGCAAGTTTACAGTTCGCGGCCCTAGAAGTACTCTCCGGCCAACATGCTCAACTGCAGCAACAGCTCCCAAACCGAAGGAGCCAGGACCCAAAGACCTAGCTGGCCTGAAGGGCCCCCAGGGGGCCCCCAAGCAGCCCCTCTCAATTTGGGTCTGGGGGCTTTCGTTGGGCCGGGAACCTGGGAGATTCCTGCGAGGTTGCAGTTCGCGGCCCGAGAAGCACTCTCCGGCCAACATGCCCAACTGCAGCAACAGATCCCAAACCGAAGGAGCCAGGACCCAAAGACCTAGCTGGCCTGAAGGGCCCCTAGGGGGCCCCCAAGCAGCCCCTCTCCATTGGGGTCTGGGGGCTTTCGTTGGGCCGGGAACCTGGGAGGTACCTGCAAGGTTTCAGATCGCGGCCCGAGAAGCACTCTCCGGCCAACATGCCCAACTGCAGCAACAGCTCCCAAAGCGAAGGAGCCAGGACCCAAAGACCTAGCTGGCCTGAAGGGCCCCCAGGGGGCCCCCAAGCAGCCCCTCTCAATTTGGGTCTGGGGGCTTTCGTTGGGCATGGATACCTGAGAGGTACCTGCAAGGTTACAGTTCGCGGCCCGAGAAGCACTCTCCGGCCAACATGCTCAACTGCAGCAACAGCTCCCAAACCGAAGGAGCCAGGACCCAAAGACCTAGCTGGCCTGAAGGGCCCCCAGGGGGCCCCCAAGCAGCCCCTCTCAATTTGGGTCTGGGGGCTTTCGTTGGGCCGGGAACCTGGGAGAACCCTGCAAGGTTACAGTTCGCGGCCCGAGAAGCACTCTCCGGCCCACATGCCCAATATCCAGCAACAGCTCCCAAAGCGAAGGAGCCAGGACCCAAAGACCTAGCTGGCCTGAAATGCCCCCAGGGGGTCCCCAAGCAGCCCCTCTCAATTTGGGTCTGGGGGCTTTCTTTAGGTTGAGAACCTGGGAGATACCAGCAAGGTTGCAGTTCGCGGCCCGAGAAGCACTCTCCGGCCAACATGCCCAATATCCAGCAACAGCTCCCAAAGCGAAGGAGCCAGGACCCAAAGACCTAGCTGGCCTGAAGGGCCCCCAGAAGGCCACCAAGCAGCCCCTCTCCATTTGGGTCTGGGGGCCTTTCGTTGGGCATGTATACCTGAGAGGTACCTGCAAGGTTACAGTTCGCGGCCCGAGAAGCACTCTCCGGCCAACATGCCCAACTGCAGCAACAGCTCCCAAACCGAAGGAGCCAGGACCCAAAGACCTAGCTGGCCTGAAGGGCCCCCAGGGGGCCCCCAAGCAGCCCCTCTCCATTTGGGTCTGGGGGCTTTTGTTGGGCCGGGAACCTGGGAGATTCCTGCAAGGTTGCAGTTCGAGGCCCGAGAAGCACTCTCCGGCCAACATGCCCAACGTCAACAACGGCTCGCAAACCGTATGAGCCAGGACCCAAAGACCTAGCTGGCCTGAAGGGCCCCCAGGGGGCCCCCAAGCAGCCCCTCTCCATTTGGGTCTGGGGGCTTTAGTTGGGCATGGATACCTGAGAGGTACCTGCAAGTTACAGTTCGCGGCCCGAGAAGCACTCTCCGGCCAACATGCCCAACTGCAGCAACAGCTCCCAAACCGAAGGAGCCAGGACCCAAAGAGCTAGGTGGCCTGAAGGGCCCCCAGGGGGCCCCCAAGCAGCCCCTCTCCATTTGGGTCTGGGGGCTTTCGTTGGGCCGGGAACCTGGGAGATTCCTGCAAGGTTGCAGTTCGCGGCCCGAGAAGCACTCTCCGGCCAACATGCCCAACTGCAGCAACAGCTCCCAAAGCGAAGGAGCCAGGACCCAAAGACCTAGCTGGCCTGAAGGGCCCCCAGGGGGCCCCCAAGCAGCCCCTCTCCATTTGGGTCTGGGGGCTTTCGTTGGGCCGGGAACCTGGGAGATTCCTGCAAGGTTGCAGTTCGCGGCCCGAGAAGCACTCTCCGGCCAACATGCACAACGTCAACAACATCTCCCAAACCGAATGAGCCAGGACACAAAGACCTAGCTGGCCTGAAGGGCCCCCAGGGGGCCCCCAAGCAGCCCCTCTCCATTTGGGTCTGGGGGCTTTCTTTAGGCTGTGAACCTGGGAGATACCAGCAAGGTTGCAGTTCGCGGCCCGAGAAGCACTCTCCGGCCAACATGCCCAATATCCAGTAACAGCTCCCAAAGCGAAGGAGCCAGGACCCAAAGACCTAGCTGGCCTGAAGGGCCCCCAGGGGGCCCCCAAGCAGCCCCTCTCAATTTGGGTCTGGGGGCTTGCGTTGGGCATGTATACCTGAGAGGTACCTGCAAGTTACAGTTCGCGGCCCGAGAAGCACTCTCCGGCCAACATGCCCAACTGCAGCAACAGCTCCCAAAGCGAAGGAGCCAGGACCCAAAGACCTAGCTGGCCTGAAGGGCCCCCAGGGGGCCCCCAAGCAGCCCCTCTCAATTTGGGTCTGGGGCCTTTCGTTGGGCCGGGAACCTGGGAGATTCCTGCGAGGTTGCAGTTCGCGGCCCGAGAAGCACTCTCCGGCCAACATGCCCAACTGCAGCAACAGCTCCCAAAGCGAAGGAGCCAGGACCCAAAGACCTAGCTGGCCTGAAGGGCCCCCAGGGGGCCCCCAAGCAGCCCCTCTCCATTTGGGTCTGGGGGCTTTCGTTGGGCCGGGAACCTGGGAGGTACCTGCAAGGTTGCAATTCGTGGCCGGAGAAGCACTCTCCGGCCAGCATGCCCAACTGCAGCAACAGCTCCCAAAGCGAAGGAGCCAGGACCCAAAGACCTAGCTGGCCTGAAGGGCCCCCAGGGGGCCCCCAAGGAGCTCCTCTCCATTTGGGTCTGGGGGCTTTTGTTGGGCCGGGAACCTGGGAGATTCCTTCAAGGTTGCAGTTCGCGGCCCGAGAAGCACTCTCCGGCCAACATGCCCAACTGCAGCAACAGCTCCCAAAGCGAAGGAGCCAGGACACAAAGACCTAGCTGGCCTGAAGTGCCCCCAGGGGGCCCCCAAGCAGCCCCTCTCAATTTGGGTCTGGGGCTTTCGTTGGGCATGTATATCTGGGAGGTACCTGCAAGGTTACAGTTCGCGGCCCGAGAAGCACTCTCCGGCCAACATGCCCAACTGCAGCAACAGCTCCCAAAGCGAAGGAGCCAGGACCCAAAGACCTAGCTGGCCTGAAGTGCCCCCAGGGGGTCCCCAAGCAGCCCCTCTCAATTTGGGTCTGGGGGCTTTCTTTAGGCCGGGAACCTGGGAGATACCAGCAAGGTTGCAGTTCGCGGCCCGAGAAGCACTCTCCGGCCAACATGCCCAATATCCAGCAACAGCTCCCAAAGCGAAGGAGCCAGGACCCAAAGACCTAGCTGGCCTGAAGGGCCCCCAGAAGGCCACCAAGCAGCCCCTCTCCATTTGGGTCTGGGTGCTTTCGTTGGGCCGGGAACCTGGGAGATTCCTGCAAGGTTGCAGTTCGCGGCCCGAGAAGCACTCTCCGGCCAACATGCCCAACTGCAGCAACAGCTCCCAAAGCGAAGGAGCCAGGACCCAAAGACCTAGCTGGCCTGAAGGGCCCCCAGGGGGCCCCCAAGCAGCCCCTCTCCATTTGGGTCTGGGGGCTTTCGTTGGGCCGGGAACCTGGGAGGTACCAGCAAGGTTGCAGTTCGCGGCCCGAGAAGCACTCTCCGGCCAACATGCCCAACTGCAGCAACAGCTCCCAAAGCGAAGGAGCCAGGACACAAAGACCTAGCTGGCCTGAAGGGCCCCCAGGGGGCCCCCAAGCAGCCCCTCTCAATTTGGGTCTGGGGGCTTTTGTTGGGCCGGGAACCTGGGAGATTCCTGCAAGGTTGCAGTTCGAGGCCCGAGAAGCACTCTCCGGCCAACATGCCCAACTGCAGCAACAGCTCCCAAACCGAATGAGCCAGGACACAAAGACCTAGCTGGCCTGAAGGGCCCCCAGGGGGGCCCCAAGCAGCCCCTCTCCATTTGGGTCTGGGGGCTTTCGTTGGGCCGGGAACCTGGGAGATTCCTTCAAGGTTGCAGTTCGCGGCCCGAGAAGCACTCTCCGCCCAACATGCCCAACTGCAGCAACAGCTCCTAAAGCGAAGGAGCCAGGACCCAAAGACCTAGCTGGCCTGAAGGGCCCCCAGGGGGCCCCCAAGCAGCCCCTCTCCATTTGGGTCTGGGGGCTTTCGTTGGGCCGGGAACCTGGGAGGTACCTGCAAGGTTGCAGATCGCGGCCCGAGAAGCACTCTCCGGCCAACATGCCCAACTGCAGCAACAGCTCCCAAAGCGAAGGAGCCAGGACCCAAAGACCTAGCTGGCCTGAAGGGCCCCCAGGGGGCCAACAAGCAGCCCCTCTCAATTTGGGTCTGGGGGCTTTCGTTGGGCATGGATACCTGAGAGGTACCTGCAAGGTTACAGTTCGCGGCCCGAGAAGCACTCTCCGGCCAACATGCCCAACTGCAGCAACAGCTCCCAAAGCGAAGGAGCCAGGACCCAAAGACCTAGCTGGTCTGAAGGGCCCCCAGGGGGCCACCAAGCAGCCCCTCTCAATTTGGGTCTGGGGGCTTTCGTTGGGCATGGAACCTGGGAGATTCCTGCAAGGTTGCAGTTCGCGGCCCGAGAAGCACTCTCCGGCCAACATGCCCAACTGCAGCAACAGCTCCCAAACCGAAGGAGCCAGGACCCAAAGACCTAGCTGGCCTGAAGGGCCCCCAGGGGGCCCCCAAGCAGCCCCTCTCAATTTGGGTCTGGGGGCTTTCGTTGGGCCGGGAACCTGGGAGAATCCTGCAAGGTTGCAGTTCGCGGCCCGAGAAGCACTCTCCGGCCAACATGCCCAACTGCAGCAACAGCTCCCAAAGCGAAGGAGCCAGGACCCAAAGACCTAGCTGGCCTGAAGGGCCCCCAGGGGGCCCCCAAGCAGCCCCTCTCAATTTGGGTCTGGGGCCTTTCGTTGGGCCGGGAACCTGGGAGAATCCTGCAAGGTTGCAGTTCGCGGCCCGAGAAGCACTCTCCGCCCAACATGCCTAACTGCAGCAACAGCTCCCAAAGCGAAGGAGCCAGGACCCAAAGACCTAGCTGGCCTGAAGGGCCCCCAGGGGGCCCCCAAGCAGCCCCTCTCAATTTGGGGTCTGGGGGCTTTCGTTGGGCCGGGAACCTGGGAGGTACCTGCAAGGTTGCAGTTCGCGGCCGGAGAAGCACTCTCCGGCCAGCATGCCCAACTGCAGCAACAGCTCCCAAAGCGAAGGAGCCAGGACCCAAAGACCTAGCTGGCCTGAAGGGCCCCCAGGGGGCCCCCAAGCAGCCCCTCTCAATTTGGGTCTGGGGCCTTTCGTTGGGCCGGGAACCTGGGAGATTCCTGCGAGGTTGCAGTTCGCGGCCCGAGAAGCACTCTCCGGCCAACATGCCCAACTGCAGCAACAGCTCCCAAACCGAAGGAGCCAGGACCCAAAGACCTAGCTGGCCTAAAGGGCCCCCAGGGGGCCCCCAAGCAGCCCCTCTCAATTTGGGGTCTGGGGGCTTTCGTTGGGCCGGGAACCTGGGAGGTACCTGCAAGGTTGCAGTTCGTGGCCGGAGAAGCACTCTCCGGCCAGCATGCCCAACTGCAGCAACAGCTCCCAAAGCGAAGGAGCCAGGACCCAAAGACCTAGCTGGCCTGAAGGGCCCCCAGGGGGCCCCCAAGGAGCTCCTCTCCATTTGGGTCTGGGGGCTTTTGTTGGGCCGGGAACCTGGGAGATTCCTTCAAGGTTGCAGTTCGAGGCCCGAGAAGCACTCTCCGGCCAACATGCCCAACTGCAGCAACAGCTCCCAAAGCGAAGGAGCCAGGACACAAAGACCTAGCTGGCCTGAAGTGCCCCCAGGGGGCCCCCAAGCAGCCCCTCTCAATTTGGGTCTGGGGCTTTCGTTGGGCATGTATACCTGGGAGGTACCTGCAAGGTTACAGTTCGCGGCCCGAGAAGCACTCTCCGGCCAACATGCCCAACTGCAGCAACAGCTCCCAAAGCGAAGGAGACAGGACCCAAAGACCTAGCTGGCCTGAAATGCCCCCAGGGGGTCCCCAAGCAGCCCCTCTCAATTTGGGTCTGGGGGCTTTCTTTAGGCTGAGAACCTGGGAGATACCAGCAAGGTTGCAGTTCGCGGCCCGAGAAGCACTCTCCGGCCAACATGCCCAATATCCAGCAACAGCTCCCAAAGCGAAGGAGCCAGGACCCAAAGACCTAGCTGGCCTGAAGGGCCCCCAGAAGGCCCCCAAGCAGCCCCTCTCCATTTGGGTCTGGGGGCTTTCGTTGGGCCGGGAACCTGGGAGATTCCTGCAAGGTTGCAGTTCGCGGCCCGAGAAGCACTCTCCGGCCAACATGCCCAACTGCAGCAACAGCTCCCAAAGCGAAGGAGCCAGGACCCAAAGACCTAGCTGGCCTGAAGGGCCCCCAGGGGGCCCCCAAGCAGCCCCTCTCCATTTGGGTCTGGGGGCTTTCGTTGGGCCGGGAACCTGGGAGGTACCAGCAAGGTTGCAGTTCGCGGCCCGAGAAGCACTCTCCGGCCAACATGCCCAACTGCAGCAACAGCTCCCAAAGCGAAGGAGCCAGGACCCAAAGACCTAGCTGGCCTGAAGGGCCCCCAGGGGGCCCCCAAGCAGCCCCTCTCAATTTGGGTCTGGGGGCTTTTGTTGGGCCGGGAACCTGGGAGATTCCTGCAAGGTTGCAGTTCGAGGCCCGAGAAGCACTCTCCGGCCAACATGCCCAACTGCAGCAACAGCTCCCAAACCGAATGAGCCAGGACACAAAGACCTAGCTGGCCTGAAGGGCCCCCAGGGGGGCCCCAAGCAGCCCCTCTCCATTTGGGTCTGGGGGCTTTCGTTGGGCCGGGAACCTGGGAGATTCCTTCAAGGTTGCAGTTCGCGGCCCGAGAAGCACTCTCCGCCCAACATGCCCAACTGCAGCAACAGCTCCTAAAGCGAAGGAGCCAGGACCCAAAGACCTAGCTGGCCTGAAGGGCCCCCAGGGGGCCCCCAAGCAGCCCCTCTCCATTTGGGTCTGGGGGCTTTCGTTGGGCCGGGAACCTGGGAGGTACCTGCAAGGTTGCAGATCGCGGCCCGAGAAGCACTCTCCGGCCAACATGCCCAACTGCAGCAACAGCTCCCAAAGCGAAGGAGCCAGGACCCAAAGACCTAGCTGGCCTGAAGGGCCCCCAGGGGGCCAACAAGCAGCCCCTCTCCATTTGGGTCTGGGGGCTTTCGTTGGGCATGGATACCTGAGAGGTACCTGCAAGGTTACAGTTCGCGGCCCGAGAAGCACTCTCCGGCCAACATGCCCAACTGCAGCAACAGCTCCCAAAGCGAAGGAGCCAGGACCCAAAGACCTAGCTGGTCTGAAGGGCCCCCAGGGGGCCACCAAGCAGCCCCTCTCAATTTGGGTCTGGGGGCTTTCGTTGGGCATGGAACCTGGGAGATTCCTGCAAGGTTGCAGTTCGCGGCCCGAGAAGCACTCTCCGGCCAACATGCCCAACTGCAGCAACAGCTCCCAAACCGAAGGAGCCAGGACCCAAAGACCTAGCTGGCCTGAAGGGCCCCCAGGGGGCCCCCAAGCAGCCCCTCTCAATTTGGGTCTGGGGGCTTTCGTTGGGCCGGGAACCTGGGAGAATCCTGCAAGGTTGCAGTTCGCGGCCCGAGAAGCACTCTCCGGCCAACATGCCCAACTGCAGCAACAGCTCCCAAAGCGAAGGAGCCAGGACCCAAAGACCTAGCTGGCCTGAAGGGCCCCCAGGGGGCCCCCAAGCAGCCCCTCTCAATTTGGGTCTGGGGCCTTTCGTTGGGCCGGGAACCTGGGAGAATCCTGCAAGGTTGCAGTTCGCGGCCCGAGAAGCACTCTCCGCCCAACATGCCCAACTGCAGCAACAGCTCCCAAAGCGAAGGAGCCAGGACCCAAAGACCTAGCTGGCCTGAAGGGCCCCCAGGGGGCCCCCAAGCAGCCCCTCTCAATTTGGGGTCTGGGGGCTTTCGTTGGGCCGGGAACCTGGGAGGTACCTGCAAGGTTGCAGTTCGCGGCCGGAGAAGCACTCTCCGGCCAGCATGCCCAACTGCAGCAACAGCTCCCAAAGCGAAGGAGCCAGGACCCAAAGACCTAGCTGGCCTGAAGGGCCCCCAGGGGGCCCCCAAGCAGCCCCTCTCAATTTGGGTCTGGGGCCTTTCGTTGGGCCGGGAACCTGGGAGATTCCTGCGAGGTTGCAGTTCGCGGCCCGAGAAGCACTCTCCGGCCAACATGCCCAACTGCAGCAACAGCTCCCAAACCGAAGGAGCCAGGACCCAAAGACCTAGCTGGCCTGAAGGGCCCCCAGGGGGCCCCCAAGCAGCCCCTCTCAATTTGGGGTCTGGGGGCTTTCGTTGGGCCGGGAACCTGGGAGGTACCTGCAAGGTTGCAGTTCGTGGCCGGAGAAGCACTCTCCGGCCAGCATGCCCAACTGCAGCAACAGCTCCCAAAGCGAAGGAGCCAGGACCCAAAGACCTAGCTGGCCTGAAGGGCCCCCAGGGGGCCCCCAAGGAGCTCCTCTCCATTTGGGTCTGGGGGCTTTTGTTGGGCCGGGAACCTGGGAGATTCCTTCAAGGTTGCAGTTCGAGGCCCGAGAAGCACTCTCCGGCCAACATGCCCAACTGCAGCAACAGCTCCCAAAGCGAAGGAGCCAGGACACAAAGACCTAGCTGGCCTGAAGTGCCCCCAGGGGGCCCCCAAGCAGCCCCTCTCAATTTGGGTCTGGGGCTTTCGTTGGGCATGTATACCTGGGAGGTACCTGCAAGGTTACAGTTCGCGGCCCGAGAAGCACTCTCCGGCCAACATGCCCAACTGCAGCAACAGCTCCCAAAGCGAAGGAGCCAGGACCCAAAGACCTAGCTGGCCTGAAATGCCCCCAGGGGGTCCCCAAGCAGCCCCTCTCAATTTGGGTCTGGGGGCTTTCTTTAGGCTGAGAACCTGGGAGATACCAGCAAGGTTGCAGTTCGCGGCCCGAGAAGCACTCTCCGGCCAACATGCCCAATATCCAGCAACAGCTCCCAAAGCGAAGGAGCCAGGACCCAAAGACCTAGCTGGCCTGAAGGGCCCCCAGAAGGCCCCCAAGCAGCCCCTCTCCATTTGGGTCTGGGGGCTTTCGTTGGGCCGGGAACCTGGGAGATTCCTGCAAGGTTGCAGTTCGCGGCCCGAGAAGCACTCTCCGGCCAACATGCCCAACTGCAGCAACAGCTCCCAAAGCGAAGGAGCCAGGACCCAAAGACCTAGCTGGCCTGAAGGGCCCCCAGGGGGCCCCCAAGCAGCCCCTCTCCATTTGGGTCTGGGGGCTTTCGTTGGGCCGGGAACCTGGGAGAATCCTGCAAGGTTGCAGTTCGCGGCCCGAGAAGCACTCTCCGGCCAACATGCCCAACTGCAGCAACAGCTCCCAAAGTGAAGGAGCCAGGACACAAAGACCTAGCTGGCCTGAAGGGCCCCCAGGGGGCCACCAAGCAGCCCCTCTCAATTTGGGTCTGGGGGCTTTCGTTGGGCATGGATACCTGAGAGGTACCTGCAAGGTTGCAGTTCGCGGCCCGAGAAGCACTCTCCGGCCAACATGCTCAACTGCAGCAACAGCTCCCAAACCGAAGGAGCCAGGACCCAAAGACCTAGCTGGCCTGAAGGGCCCCCAGGGGGCCCCCAAGGAGCTCCTCTCCATTTGGGTCTGGGGGCTTTAGTTGGGCCGGGAACCTGGGAGGTACCAGCAAGGTTGCAGTTCGCGGCCCGAGAAGCACTCTCCGGCCAACATGCCCAACTGCAGCAACAGCTCCCAAAGCGAAGGAGCCAGGACCCAAAGACCTAGCTGGCCTGAAGGGCCCCCAGGGGGCCCCCAAGCAGCCCCTCTCCATTTGGGTCTGGGGGCTTTAGTTGGGCCGGGAACCTGGGAGGTACCAGCAAGGTTGCAGTTCGCGGCCCGAGAAGCACTCTCCGGCCAACATGCCCAACTGCAGCAACAGCTCCCAAAGCGAAGGAGCCAGGACCCAAAGACCTAGCTGGCCTGAAGTGCCCCCAGGGGGCCCCCAAGCAGCCCCTCTCCATTTGGGTCTGGGGGCTTTCGTTGGGCCGGGAACCTGGGAGATTCCTTCAAGGTTGCAGTTCGCGGCCGGAGAAGCACTCTCCGGCCAACATGCCCAACTGCAGCAACAGCTCCTAAAGCGAAGGAGCCAGGACCCAAAGACCTAGCTGGCCTGAAGTGCCCCCGGGGGACCCCAAGCAGCCCCTCTCCATTTGGGTCTGGGGGCTTTCTTTAGGCTGAGAACCTGGGAGATACTAGCAAGGTTGCAGTTCGCGGCCGGAGAAGCACTCTCCGGCCAACATGCCCAATATCCAGCAACAGCTCCCAAAGCGAAGGAGCCAGGACCCAAAGACCTAGCTGGCCTGAAGGGCCCCCAGAAGGCCACCAAGCAGCCCCTCTCCATTTGGGTCTGGGGGCTTTCGTTGGGCATGTATACCTGAGAGGTACCTGCAAGTTACAGTTCGCGGCCCGAGAAGCACTCTCCGCCCAACATGCCCAACTGCAGCAACAGCTCCCAAAGCGAAGGAGCCAGGACCCAAAGACCTAGCTGGCCTGAAGGGCCCCCAGGGGGCCCCCAAGCAGCCCCTCTCAATTTGGGTCTGGGGGTTTTCGTTGGGCATGGAACCTGGGAGATTCCTGCAAGGTTGCAGTTCGCGGCCCGAGAAGCACTCTCCGGCCAACATGCCCAACTGCAGCAACAGCTCCCAAACCGAAGGAGCCAGGACCCAAAGACCTAGCTGGCCTGAAGGGCCCCCAGGGGGGCCCCAAGCAGCCCCTCTCAATTTGGGTCTGGGGGCTTTCGTTGGGCCGGGAACCTGGGAGAATCCTGCAAGGTTGCAGTTCGCGGCCCGAGAAGCACTCTCCGGCCAACATGCCCAACTGCAGCAACAGCTCCCAAACCGAAGGAGCCAGGACCCAAAGACCTAGCTGGCCTGAAGGGCCCCCAGGGGGCCCCCAAGCAGCCCCTCTCAATTTGGGTCTGGGGGCTTTCGTTGGGCCGGGAACCTGGGAGAATCCTGCAAGGTTGCAGTTCGCGGCCCGAGAAGCACTCTCCGGCCAACATGCCCAACTGCAGCAACAGCTCCCAAACCGAAGGAGCCAGGACCCAAAGACCTAGCTGGCCTGAAGGGCCCCCAGGGGGCCCCCAAGCAGCCCCTCTCAATTTGCGTCAAGGGGCTTTCGTTGGGCCGGGAACCTGGGAGATTCCTGCAAGGTTGCAGTTCGCGGCCCGAGAAGCACTCTCCGGCCAACATGCCCAACTGCAGCAACAGCTCCCAAACCGAAGGAGCCAGGACACAAAGACCTAGCTGGCCTGAAGGGCCCCCAGGGGGCCCCCAAGGAGCTCCTCTCCATTTGGGTCTGGGGGCTTTAGTTGGGCCGGGAACCTGGGAGGTACCAGCAAGGTTGCAGTTCGCGGCCGGAAAAGCACTCTCCGGCCAACATGCCCAACTGCAGCAACAGCTCCCAAAGCGAAGGAGCCAGGACCCAAAGACCTAGGTGGCCTGAAGGGCCCCCAGGGGGCCCCCAAGCAGCCCCTCTCCATTTGGGTCTGGGGGCTTTTGTTGGGCCGGGAACCTGGGAGATTCCTGCGAGGTTGCAGTTCGAGGCCCGAGAAGCACTCTCCGGCCAACATGCCCAACTGCAGCAACAGCTCCCAAACCGAAGGAGCCAGGAGACAAAGACCTAGCTGGCCTGAAGGGCCCCCAGGGGGCCCCCAAGCAGCCCCTCTCCATTTGGGTCTGGGGGCTTTTGTTGGGCCGGGAACCTGGGAGATTCCTGCAAGGTTGCAGTTCGCGGCCCGAGAAGCACTCTCCGGCCAACATGCCCAACTGCAGCAACAGCTCCCAAAGCGAAGGAGCCAGGACCCAAAGACCTAGCTGGCCTGAAGGGCCCCCAGGGGGCCCCCAAGCAGCCCCTCTCCATTTGGGTCTGGGGGCTTTCGTTTGGCATGGAACCTGGGAGATTCCTGCAAGGTTGCAGTTCGCGGCCCGAGAAGCACTCTCCGGCCAACATGCTCAACTGCAGCAACAGCTCCCAAACCGAAGGAGCCAGGACCCAAAGACCTAGCTGGCCTGAAGGGCCCCCAGGGGGCCATTAAGGAGCTCCTCTCCATTTGGGTCTGGGGGCTTTAGTTGGGCCGGGAACCTGGGAGGTACCAGCAAGGTTGCAGTTCGCGGCCGGAGAAGCACTCTCCGGCCAACATGCTCAACTGCAGCAACAGCTCCCAAACCGAAGGAGCCAGGACCCAAAGACCTAGCTGGCCTGAAGGGCCCCCAGGGGGCCCCTAAGGAGCTCCTCTCCATTTGGGTCTGGGGGCTTTCGTTGGGCCGGGAACCTGGGAGAATCCTGCAAGGTTGCAGTTCGCGGCCCGAGAAGCACTCTCCGGCCAACATGCCCAACTGCAGCAACAGCTCCCAAACCGAAGGAGCCAGGACACAAAGACCTAGCTGGCCTGAAGGGCCCCCAGGGGGCCCCCAAGCAGCCCCTCTCAATTTGGGTCTGGGGGCTTTCGTTGGGCCGGGAACCTGGGAGAATCCTGCCAGGTTGCAGTTCGCGGCCCGAGAAGCACTCTCCGGCCAACATGCCCAACTGCAGCAACAGCTCCCAAAGCGAAGGAGCCAGGACCCAAAGACCTAGCTGGCCTGAAGGGCCCCCAGGGGGCCCCCAAGCAGCCCCTCTCCATTTGGGTCTGGGGGCTTTTGTTGGGCCGGGAACCTGGGAGATTCCTGCGAGGTTGCAGTTCGAGGCCCGAGAAGCACTCTCCGGCCAACATGCCCAACTGCAGCAACAGCTCCCAAAGCGAAGGAGCCAGGACCCAAAGACCTAGCTGGCCTGAAGGGCCCCCAGGGGGCCCCCAAGCAGCCCCTCTCCATTTGGGTCTGGGGGCTTTCTTTAGGCTGAGAACCTGGGAGATACCAGCAAGGTTGCAGTTCGCGGCCCGAGAAGCACTCTCCGGCCAACATGCCCAATATCCAGCAACAGCTCCCAAAGCGAAGGAGCCAGGACCCAAAGACCTAGCTGGCCTGAAGGGCCCGCAGAAGGCCACCAAGCAGCCCCTCTCCATTTGGGTCTGGGGGCTTTCGTTGGGCATGTATACCTGAGAGGTACCTTCAAGTTACAGTTCGCGGCCCGAGAAGCACTCTCCGGCCAACATGCCCAACTGCAGCAACAGCTCCCAAACCGAAGGAGCCAGGACACAAAGACCTAGCTGGCCTGAAGGGCCCCCAGGGGGCCCCCAAGCAGCCCCTCTCAATTTGGGTCTGGGGGCTTTCGTTGGGCCGGGAACCTGGGAGAATCCTGCAAGGTTGCAGTTCGCGGCCCGAGAAGCACTCTCCGGCCAACATGCCCAACTGCAGCAACAGCTCCCAAAGCGAAGGAGCCAGGACCCAAAGACCTAGCTGGCCTGAAGGGCCCCCAGGGGGCCCCCAAGCAGCCCCTCTCCATTGGGGTCTGGGGGCTTTCGTTTGGCATGGAACCTGGGAGATTCCTGCAAGGTTGCAGTTCGCGGCCCGAGAAGCACTCTCCGGCCAACATGCTCAACTGCAGCAACAGCTCCCAAACCGAAGGAGCCAGGACCCAAAGACCTAGCTGGCCTGAAGGGCCCCCAGGGGGCCCCCAAGGAGCTCCTCTCCATTTGGGTCTGGGGGCTTTAGTTGGGCCGGGAACCTGGGAGGTACCAGCAAGGTTGCAGTTCGCGGCCCGAGAAGCACTCTCCGGCCAACATGCCCAACTGCAGCAACAGCTCCCAAAGCGAAGGAGCCAGGACCCAAAGACCTAGCTGGCCTGAAGGGCCCCCAGGGGGCCCCCAAGCAGCCCCTCTCCATTTGGGTCTGGGGGCTTTCGTTGGGCCGGGAACCTGGGAGAATCCTGCAAGGTTGCAGTTCGCGGCCCGAGAAGCACTCTCCGGCCAACATGCCCAACTGCAGCAACAGCTCCCAAACCGAAGGAGCCAGGACACAAAGACCTAGCTGGCCTGAAGGGCCCCCAGGGGGCCCCCAAGCAGCCCCTCTCAATTTGGGTCTGGGGGCTTTCGTTGGGCCGGGAACCTGGGAGAATCCTGCAAGGTTGCAGTTCGCGGCCCGAGAAGCACTCTCCGGCCAACATGCCCAACTGCAGCAACAGCTCCCAAACCGAAGGAGCCAGGACCCAAAGACCTAGCTGGCCTGAAGGGCCCCCAGGGGGCCCCCAAGCAGCCCCTCTCCATTTGGGTCTGGGGGCTTTCGTTTGGCATGGAACCTGGGAGATTCCTGCAAGGTTGCAGTTCGCGGCCCGAGAAGCACTCTCCGGCCAACATGCCCAACTGCAGCAACAGCTCCCAAAGCGAAGGAGCCAGGACCCAAAGACCTAGCTGGCCTGAAGGGCCCCCAGGGGGCCCCCAAGGAGCTCCTCTCCATTTGGGTCTGGGGGCTTTAGTTGGGCCGGGAACCTGGGAGGTACCAGCAAGGTTGCAGTTCGCGGCCGGAGAAGCACTCTCCGGCCAACATGCCCAACTGCAGCAACAGCTCCCAAAGCGAAGGAGCCAGGACCCAAAGACCTAGCTGGCCTGAAGGGCCCCCAGGGGGCCCCCAAGCAGCCCCTCTCCATTTGGGTCTGGGGGCTTTTGTTGGGCCGGGAACCTGGGAGATTCCTGCGAGGTTGCAGTTCGAGGCCCGAGAAGCACTCTCCGGCCAACATGCCCAACTGCAGCAACAGCTCCCAAACCGAATGAGCCAGGAGACAAAGACCTAGCTGGCCTGAAGGGCCCCCAGGGGGCCCCCAAGCAGCCCCTCTCCATTTGGGTCTGGGGGCTTTCGTTGGGCCGGGAACCTGGGAGATTCCTGCAAGGTTGCAGTTCGCGGCCCGAGAAGCACTCTCCGGCCAACATGCCCAACTGCAGCAACAGCTCCCAAAGCGAAGGAGCCAGGACCCAAAGACCTAGCTGGCCTGAAGGGCCCCCAGGGGGCCCCCAAGCAGCCCCTCTCCATTTGGGTCTGGGGGCTTTCTTTAGGCTGAGAACCTGGGAGATACCAGCAAGGTTGCAGTTCGCGGCCCGAGAAGCACTCTCCGGCCAACATGCCCAATATCCAGCAACAGCTCCCAAAGCGAAGGAGCCAGGACCCAAAGACCTAGCTGGCCTGAAGGGCCCCCAGAAGGCCACCAAGCAGCCCCTCTCCATTTGGGTCTGGGGGCTTTCGTTGGGCATGTATACCTGAGAGGTACCTTCAAGTTACAGTTCGCGGCCCGAGAAGCACTCTCCGGCCAACATGCCCAACTGCAGCAACAGCTCCCAAACCGAAGGAGCCAGGACACAAAGACCTAGCTGGCCTGAAGGGCCCCCAGGGGTCCCTCAAGCAGCCCCTCTCCATTTGGGTCTGGGGGCTTTTGTTGGGCCGGGAACCTGGGAGATTCCTTCAAGGTTGCAGTTCGAGGCCCGAGAAGCACTCTCCGGCCAACATGCCCAACTGCAGCAACAGCTCCCAAACCGAAGGAGCCAGGACACAAAGACCTAGCTGGCCTGAAGGGCCCCCAGGGGGCCCCCAAGCAGCCCCTCTCCATTTGGGTCTGGGGGCTTTCGTTGGGCCGGGAACCTTGGAGATTCCTTCAAGGTTGCAGTTCGCGGCCCGAGAAGCACTCTCCGCCCAACATGCCCAACTGCAGCAACAGCTCCCAAACCGAAGGAGCCAGGACCCAAAGACCTAGCTGGCCTGAAGGGCCCCCAGGGGGCCCCCAAGCAGCCCCTCTCCATTTGGGTCTGGGGGCTTTCGTTGGGCCGGGAACCTGGGAGAATCCTGCAAGGTTGCAGTTCGCGGCCCGAGAAGCACTCTCCGGCCAACATGCCCAACTGCAGCAACAGCTCCCAAACCGAAGGACCCAGGACCCAAAGACCTAGCTGGCCTGAAGGGCCCCCAGGGGGGCCCCAAGCAGCCCCTCTCAATTTGGGTCTGGGGGCTTTCGTTGGGCCGGGAACCTGGGAGAATCCTGCAAGGTTGCAGTTCGAGGCCCGAGAAGCACTCTCCGGCCAACATGCCCAACTGCAGCAACAGCTCCCAAACCGAAGGAGCCAGGAGACAAAGACCTAGCTGGCCTGAAGGGCCCCCAGGGGGCCCCCAAGCAGCCCCTCTCCATTTGGGTCTGGGGGCTTTCGTTGGGCCGGGAACCTGGGAGATTCCTGCAAGGTTGCAGTTCGCGGCCCGAGAAGCACTCTCCGGCCAACATGCCCAACTGCAGCAACAGCTCCCAAAGCGAAGGAGCCAGGACCCAAAGACCTAGCTGGCCTGAAGGGCCCCCAGGGGGCCCCCAAGCAGCCCCTCTCCATTTGGGTCTGGGGGCTTTCTTTAGGCTGAGAACCTGGGAGATACCAGCAAGGTTGCAGTTCGCGGCCCGAGAAGCACTCTCCGGCCAACATGCCCAATATCCAGCAACAGCTCCCAAAGCGAAGGAGCCAGGACCCAAAGACCTAGCTGGCCTGAAGGGCCCCCAGGGGGCCCCCAAGCAGCCCCTCTCCATTTGGGTCTGGGGGCTTTCGTTTGGCATGGAACCTGGGAGATTCCTGCAAGGTTGCAGTTCGCGGCCCGAGAAGCACTCTCCGGCCAACATGCCCAACTGCAGCAACAGCTCCCAAAGCGAAGGAGCCAGGACACAAAGACCTAGCTGGCCTGAAGGGCCCCCACGGGGCCCCTAAGGAGCTCCTCTCCATTTGGGTCTGGGGGCTTTAGTTGGGCCGGGAACCTGGGAGGTACCAGCAAGGTTGCAGTTCGCGGCCGGAGAAGCACTCTCCGGCCAACATGCTCAACTGCAGCAACAGCTCCCAAACCGAAGGAGCCAGGACCCAAAGACCTAGCTGGCCTGAAGGGCCCCCAGGGGGCCCCTAAGGAGCTCCTCTCCATTTGGGTCTGGGGGCTTTCGTTGGGCCGGGAACCTGGGAGAATCCTGCAAGGTTGCAGTTCGCGGCCCGAGAAGCACTCTCCGGCCAACATGCCCAACTGCAGCAACAGCTCCCAAACCGAAGGAGCCAGGACACAAAGACCTAGCTGGCCTGAAGGGCCCCCAGGGGGCCCCCAAGCAGCCCCTCTCAATTTGGGTCTGGGGGCTTTCGTTGGGCCGGGAACCTGGGAGAATCCTGCAAGGTTGCAGTTCGCGGCCCGAGAAGCACTCTCCGGCCAACATGCCCAACTGCAGCAACAGCTCCCAAAGCGAAGGAGCCAGGACCCAAAGACCTAGCTGGCCTGAAGGGCCCCCAGGGGGCCCCCAAGCAGCCCCTCTCCATTTGGGTCTGGGGGCTTTTGTTGGGCCGGGAACCTGGGAGATTCCTGCGAGGTTGCAGTTCGAGGCCCGAGAAGCACTCTCCGGCCAACATGCCCAACTGCAGCAACAGATCCCAAACCGAATGAGCCAGGAGACAAAGACCTAGCTGGCCTGAAGGGCCCCCAGGGGGCCCCCAAGCAGCCCCTCTCCATTTGGGTCTGGGGGCTTTCGTTGGGCCGGGAACCTGGGAGATTCCTGCAAGGTTGCAGTTCGCGGCCCGAGAAGCACTCTCCGGCCAACATGCCCAACTGCAGCAACAGCTCCCAAAGCGAAGGAGCCAGGACCCAAAGACCTAGCTGGCCTGAAGGGCCCCCAGGGGGCCCCCAAGCAGCCCCTCTCCATTTGGGTCTGGGGGCTTTCTTTAGGCTGAGAACCTGGGAGATACCAGCAAGGTTGCAGTTCGCGGCCCGAGAAGCACTCTCCGGCCAACATGCCCAATATCCAGCAACAGCTCCCAAAGCGAAGGAGCCAGGACCCAAAGACCTAGCTGGCCTGAAGGGCCCCCAGAAGGCCACCAAGCAGCCCGTCTCCATTTGGGTCTGGGGGCTTTCGTTGGGCATGTATACCTGAGAGGTACCTTCAAGTTACAGTTCGCGGCCCGAGAAGCACTCTCCGGCCAACATGCCCAACTGCAGCAACAGCTCCCAAACCGAAGGAGCCAGGACACAAAGACCTAGCTGGCCTGAAGGGCCCACAGGGGGCCCCCAAGCAGCCCCTCTCAATTTGGGTCTGGGGGCTTTCGTTGGGCCGGGAACCTGGGAGAATCCTGCAAGGTTGCAGTTCGCGGCCCGAGAAGCACTCTCCGGCCAACATGCCCAACTGCAGCAACAGCTCCCAAAGCGAAGGAGCCAGGACCCAAAGACCTAGCTGGCCTGAAGGGCCCCCAGGGGGCCCCCAAGCAGCCCCTCTCCATTTGGGTCTGGGGGCTTTCGTTTGGCATGGAACCTGGGAGATTCCTGCAAGGTTGCAGTTCGCGGCCCGAGAAGCACTCTCCGGCCAACATGCTCAACTGCAGCAACAGCTCCCAAACCGAAGGAGCCAGGACCCAAAGACCTAGCTGGCCTGAAGGGCCCCCAGGGGGCCCCCAAGGAGCTCCTCTCCATTTGGGTCTGGGGGCTTTAGTTGGGCCGGGAACCTGGGAGGTACCAGCAAGGTTGCAGTTCGCGGCCGGAGAAGCACTCTCCGGCCAACATGCCCAACTGCAGCAACAGCTCCCAAAGCGAAGGAGCCAGGACACAAAGACCTAGCTGGCCTGAAGGGCCCCCAGGGGGCCCCCAAGCAGCCCCTCTCCATTTGGGTCTGGGGGCTTTCGTTGGGCCGGGAACCTGGGAGAATCCTGCAAGGTTGCAGTTCGCGGCCCGAGAAGCACTCTCCGGCCAACATGCCCAACTGCAGCAACAGCTCCCAAACCGAAGGAGCCAGGACACAAAGACCTAGCTGGCCTGAAGGGCCCCCAGGGGGCCCCCAAGCAGCCCCTCTCAATTTGGGTCTGGGGGCTTTCGTTGGGCCGGGAACCTGGGAGAATCCTGCAAGGTTGCAGTTCGCGGCCCGAGAAGCACTCTCCGGCCAACATGCCAACTGCAGCAACAGCTCCCAAACCGAAGGAGCCAGGACCCAAAGACCTAGCTGGCCTGAAGGGCCCCCAGGGGGCCCCCAAGCAGCCCCTCTCAATTTGGGTCTGGGGGCTTTCGTTTGGCATGGAACCTGGGAGATTCCTGCAAGGTTGCAGTTCGCGGCCCGAGAAGCACTCTCCGGCCAACATGCCCAACTGCAGCAACAGCTCCCAAAGCGAAGGAGCCAGGACCCAAAGACCTAGCTGGCCTGAAGGGCCCCCAGGGGGCCCCCAAGGAGCTCCTCTCCATTTGGGTCTGGGGGCTTTAGTTGGGCCGGGAACCTGGGAGGTACCAGCAAGGTTGCAGTTCGCGGCCGGAGAAGCACTCTCCGGCCAACATGCCCAACTGCAGCAACAGCTCCCAAAGCGAAGGAGCCAGGACCCAAAGACCTAGCTGGCCTGAAGGGCCCCCAGGGGTCCCTCAAGCAGCCCCTCTCCATTTGGGTCTGGGGGCTTTTGTTGGGCCGGGAACCTGGGAGATTCCTGCAAGGTTGCAGTTCGAGGCCCGAGAAGCACTCTCCGGCCAACATGCCCAACTGCAGCAACAGCTCCCAAACCGAAGGAGCCAGGACACAAAGACCTAGCTGGCCTGAAGGGCCCCCAGGGGGCCCCCAAGCAGCCCCTCTCAATTTGGGTCTGGGGGCTTTCGTTGGGCCGGGAACCTTGGAGATTCCTTCAAGGTTGCAGTTCGCGGCCCGAGAAGCACTCTCCGCCCAACATGCCCAACTGCAGCAACAGCTCCCAAACCGAAGGAGCCAGGACCCAAAGACCTAGCTGGCCTGAAGGGCCCCCAGGGGGCCCCCAAGCAGCCCCTCTCCATTTGGGTCTGGGGGTTTTCGTTGGGCCGGGAACCTGGGAGAATCCTGCAAGGTTGCAGTTCGCGGCCCGAGAAGCACTCTCCGGCCAACATGCCCAACTGCAGCAACAGCTCCCAAACCGAAGGAGCCAGGACCCAAAGACCTAGCTGGCCTGAAGGGCCCCCAGGGGGGCCCCAAGCAGCCCCTCTCAATTTGGGTCTGGGGGCTTTCGTTGGGCCGGGAACCTGGGAGAATCCTGCAAGGTTGCAGTTCGCGGCCCGAGAAGCACTCTCCGGCCAACATGCCCAACTGCAGCAACAGCTCCCAAACCGAAGGAGCCGGGACACAAAGACCTAGCTGGCCTGAAGGGCCCCCATGGGGCCCCCAAGCAGCCCCTCTCCATTTGGGTCTGGGGGCTTTCGTTGGGCCGGGAACCTGGGAGAATCCTGCAAGGTTGCAGTTCGCGGCCCGAGAAGCACTCTCCGGCCAACATGCCCAACTGCAGCAACAGCTCCCAAACCGAAGGAGCCAGGACCCAAAGACCTAGCTGGCCTGAAGGGCCCCCAGGAGGGCCCCAAGCAGCCCCTCTCCATTTGGGTCTGGGGGCTTTCGTTGGGCATGGATACCTGAGAGGTACCTGCAAGGTTACAGTTCGCGGCCCGAGAAGCACTCTCCGGCCAACATGCCCAACTGCAGCAACAGCTCCCAAAGCGAAGGAGCCAGGACCCAAAGACCTAGCTGGCCTGAAGGGCCCCCAGGGGGCCCCCAAGCAGCCCCTCTCCATTTGGGTCTGGGGGCTTTTGTTGGGCGAGGAACCTGGGAGATTCCTGTAAGGTTGCAGTTCGAGGCCCGAGAAGCACTCTCCGGCCAACATGCACAACGTCAAAAACAGCTCCCAAACCGAATGAGCCAGGACACAAAGACCTAGCTGGCCTGAAGGGCCCCCAGGGGGCCCCCAAGCAGCCCCTCTCAATTTGGGTCTGGGGGCTTTCTTTAGGCTGTGAACCTGGGAGATACCAGCAAGGTTGCAGTTCGCGGCCCGAGAAGCACTCTCCGGCCAACATGCCCAATATCCAGCAACAGCTCCCAAAGCGAAGGAGCCAGGACCCAAAGACCTAGCTGGCCTGAAGGGCCCCCAGAAGGCCACCAAGCAGCCCCTCTCCATTTGGGTCTGGGGGCTTTCGTTGGGCATGGATACCTGAGAGGTACCTGCAAGTTACAGTTCGCGGCCCGAGAAGCACTCTCCGGCCAACATGCCCAACTGCAGCAACAGCTCCCAAAGCGAAGGAGCCAGGACCCAAAGACCTAGCTGGCCTGAAGGGCCCCCAGGGGGCCCCCAAGCAGCCCCTCTCCATTTGGGTCTGGGTGTTTTCGTTTGGCCGGGAACCTGGGAGGTACCTGCAAGGTTGCAGTTCGCGGCCCGAGAAGCACTCTCCGGCCAACATGCCCAACTGCAGCAACAGCTCCCAAAGCGAAGGAGCCAGGACCCAAAGACCTAGCTGGCCTGAAGGGCCCCCAGGGGGCCACCAAGCAGCCCCTCTCAATTTGGGTCTGGGGGCTTTCGTTGGGCCGGGAACCTGGGAGATACCTGCAAGGTTGCAGTTCGCGGCCCGAGAAGCACTCTCCGGCCAACATGCCCAACTGCAGCAACAGCTCCCAAACCGAAGGAGCCAGGACCCAAAGACCTAGCTGGCCTGAAGGGCCCCCAGGGGGCCCCCAAGCAGCCCCTCTCCATTTGGGTCTGGGGGCTTTCGTTGGGCCGGGAACCTGGGAGAATCCTGCAAGGTTGCAGTTCGCGGCCCGAGAAGCACTCTCCGCCCAACATGCCCAACTGCAGCAACAGCTCCCAAACCGAAGGAGCCAGGACCCAAAGACCTAGCTGGCCTGAAGGGCCCCCAGGGGGCCCCCAAGCAGCCCCTCTCCATTTGGGTCTGGGGGCTTTCGTTTGGCATGGAACCTGGGAGATTCCTGCAAGGTTGCAGTTCGCGGCCCGAGAAGCACTCTCCGCCCAACATGCACAACTGCAGCAACAGCTCCCAAACCGAAGGAGCCAGGACCCAAAGACCTAGCTGGCCTGAAGGGCCCCCATGGGGCCCCCAAGGAGCTCCTCTCCATTTGGGTCTGGGGGCTTTAGTTGGGCCGGGAACCTGGGAGGTACCAGGAAGGTTGCAGTTCGCGGCCGGAGAAGCACTCTCCGGCCAACATGCCCAACTGCAGCAACAGCTCCCAAAGCGAAGGAGCCAGTACCCAAAGACCTAGCTGGCCTGAAGGGCCCCCAGGGGGCCCCCAAGCAGCCCCTCTCCATTTGGGTCTGGGGGCTTTTGTTGGGCCGGGAACCTGGGAGATTCCTGCAAGGTTGCAGTTCGCGGCCCGAGAAGCACTCTCCAGCCAACATGCCCAACTGCAGCAACAGCTCCCAAACCGAATGAGCCAGGACACAAAGACCTAGCTGGCCTGAAGGGCCCCCAGGGGGCCACCAAGCAGCCCCTCTCAATTTGGGTCTGGGGGCTTTCGTTGGGCCGGGAACCTTGGAGATTCCTTCAAGGTTGCAGTTCGCGGCCCGAGAAGCACTCTCCGCCCAACATGCCCAACTGCAGCAACAGCTCCCAAAGCGAAGGAGCCAGGACCCAAAGACCTAGCTGGCCTGAAGGGCCCCCAGGGGGCCCCCAAGCAGCCCCTCTCCATTTGGGTCTGGGGGCTTTCGTTGGGCCGGGAACCTGGGAGGTACCTGCAAGGTTGCAGTTCGCGGCCCGAGAAGCACTCTCCGGCCAACATGCCCAACTGCAGCAACAGCTCCCAAACCGAAGGAGCCAGGACCCAAAGACCTAGCTGGCCTGAAGGGCCCCCAGGGGGGCCCCAAGCAGCCCCTCTCAATTTGGGTCTGGGGGCTTTCGTTGGGCATGGATACCTGAGAGGTACCTACAAGGTTACAGTTCGCGGCCCGAGAAGCACTCTCCGGCCAACATGCCCAACTGCAGCAACAGCTCCCAAACCGAAGGAGCCAGGACCCAAAGACCTAGCTGGCCTGAAGGGCCCCCAGGGGGCCCCCAAGCAGCACCTCTCAATTTGGGTCTGAGGGCTTTCGTTGGGCCGGGAACCTGGGAGAATCCTGCAAGGTTGCAGTTCGCGGCCCGAGAAGCACTCTCCGGCCAACATGCCCAACTGCAGCAACAGCTCCCAAACCGAAGGAGCCAGGACCCAAAGACCTAGCTGGCCTGAAGGGCCCCCAGGGGGGCCCCAAGCACCCCCTCTCAATTTGGGTCTGGGGGCTTTCGTTGGGCCGGGAACCTGGGAGAATCCTGTAAGGTTGCAGTTCGCGGCCCGAGAAGCACTCTCCGGCCAACATGCCCAACTGCAGCAACAGCTCCCAAACCGAAGGAGCCAGGACCCAAAGACCTAGCTGGCCTGAAGGGCCCCCAGGGGGCCCCCAAGCAGCCCCTCTCCATTTGGGTCTGGGGGCTTTCGTTGGGCATGGATACCTGAGAGGTACCTGCAAGGTTGCAGTTCGCGGCCCGAGAAGCACTCTCCGGCCAACATGCCCAACTGCAGCAACAGCTCCCAAACCGAAGGAGCCAGGACCCAAAGACCTAGCTGGCCTGAAGGGCCCCCAGGGGGCCCCCAAGGAGCTCCTCTCCATTTGGGTCTGGGGGCTTTAGTTGGGCCGGGAACCTGGGAGGTACCTGCAAGGTTGCAGTTCGCGGCCCGAGAAGCACTCTCCGGCCAACATGCCCAACTGCAGCAACAGCTCCCAAACCGAAGGAGCCAGGACCCAAAGACCTAGCTGGCCTGAAGGGCCCCCAGGGGTGCCCCAAGCAGCCCCTCTCAATTTGGGTCTGGGGGCTTTCATTGGGCCGGGAACCTGGGAGGTACCTGCAAGGTTGCAGTTCGCGGCCCGAGAAGCACTCTCCGGCCAACATGCCCAACTGCAGCAACAGCTCCCAAAGCGAAGGAGCCAGGACCCAAAGACCTAGCTGGCCTGAAGGGCCCCCAGGGGGCCCCCAAGCAACCCCTCTCAATTTGGGTCTGGGGGCTTTCGTTGGGACGGGAACCTGGAAGATTCCTGCAAGGTTGCAGTTCGCGGCCCGAGAAGCACTCTCCGGCCAACATGCCCAATATCCAGCAACAGCTCCCAAAGCGAAGGAGCCAGGACCCAAAGACCTAGCTGGCCTGAAGGGCCCCCAGAAGGCCACCAAGCAGCCCCTCTCCATTTGGGTCTGGGGGCTTTCGTTGGGCATGTATACCTGAGAGGTACCTGCAAGTTACAGTTCGCGGCCCGAGAAGAACTCTCCGGCCAACATGCCCAACTGCAGCAACAGCTCCCAAACCGAAGGAGCCAGGACCCAAAGACCTAGCTGGCCTGAAGGGCCCCCAGGGGGCCCCCAAGCAGCCCCTCTCCATTTGGGTCTGGGGGCTTTCGTTGGGCCGGGAACCTGGGAGGTACCTGCAAGGTTGCAGTTCGCGGCCCGAGAAGCACTCTCCGGCCAACATGCCCAACTGCAGCAACAGCTCCCAAACCGAAGGAGCCAGGACCCAAATACCTAGCTGGCCTGAAGGGCCCCCAGGGGGGCCCCAAGCAGCCCCTCTCAATTTGGGTCTGGGGGCTTTCGTTGGGCCGGGAACCTGGGAGAATTTTGCAAGGTTGCAGTTCGCGGCCCGAGAAGCACTCTCCGGCCAACATGCCCAACTGCAGCAACAGCTCCCAAAGCGAAGGAGCCAGGACCCAAAGACCTAGCTGGCCTGAAGGGCCCCCAGGGGGCCCCCAAGCAGCCCCTCTCAATTTGGGTCTGAGGGCTTTCGTTGGGCCGGGAACCTGGGAGAATCCTGCAAGGTTGCAGTTCGCGGCCCGAGAAGCACTCTCCGGCCAACATGCCCAACTGCAGCAACAGCTCCCAAACCGAAGGAGCCAGGACCCAAAGACCTAGCTGGCCTGAAGGGCCCCCAGGGGGCCCCAAGCACCCCCTCTCAATTTGGGTCTGGGGGCTTTCGTTGGGCCGGGAACCTGGGAGAATCCTGCAAGGTTGCAGTTCGCGGCCCGAGAAGCACTCTCCGGCCAACATGCCCAACTGCAGCAACAGCTCCCAAACCGAAGGAGCCAGGACCCAAAGACCTAGCTGGCCTGAAGGGCCCCCAGGGGGCCCCCAAGCAGCCCCTCTCCATTTGGGTCTGGGGGCTTTCGTTGGGCCGGGAACCTGGGAGAATCCTGCAAGGTTGCAGTTCGCGGCCGGAGAAGCACTCTCCGGCCAACATGCCCAACTGCAGCAACAGCTCCCAAAGCGAAGGAGCCAGGACCCAAAGACCTAGCTGGCCTGAAGGGCCCCCAGGGGGCCCCCAAGCAGCCCCTCTCAATTTGGGTCTGGGGGCTTTCGTTGGGCATGGAACCTGGGAGATTCCTGCAAGGTTGCAGTTCGCGGCCCGAGAAGCACTCTCCGGCCAACATGCCCAACTGCAGCAACAGCTCCCAAACCGAAGGAGCCAGGACCCAAAGACCTAGCTGGCCTGAAGGGCCCCCAGGGGGCCCCCAAGGAGCCCCTCTCCATTTGGGTCTGGGGGCTTTCGTTGGGCCGGGAACCTGGGAGATTCCTGCAAGGTTGCAGTTCGCGGCCCGAGAAGCACTCTCCGGCCAACATGCACAACTGCAGCAACAGCTCCCAAACCGAAGGAGCCAGGACCCAAAGACCTAGCTGGCCTGAAGGGCCCCCATGGGGCCCCCAAGGAGCTCCTCTCCATTTGGGTCTGGGGGCTTTAGTTGGGCCGGGAACCTGGGAGGTACCTGCAAGGTTGCAGTTCGCGGCCGGAGAAGCACTCTCCGGCCAACATGCCCAACTGCAGCAACAGCTCCCAAACCGAAGGAGCCAGGACCCAAAGACCTAGCTGGCCTGAAGGGCCCCCAGGGGGCCCCCAAGCAGCCCCTCTCCATTTGGGTCTGGGGGCTTTTGTTGGGCCGGGTACCTGGGAGATTCCTGCAAGGTTGCAGTTCGCGGCCCGAGAAGCACTCTCCGGCCAACATGCCCAACTGCAGCAACAGCTCCCAAACCGAAGGAGCCAGGACCCAAAGACCTAGCTGGCCTGAAGTGCCCCCAGGGGGTCCCCAAGCAGCCCCTCTCCATTTGGGTCTGGGGGCTTTCGTTGGGCGGGGAACCTGGGAGATTCCTGCAAGGTTGCAGTTCGCGGCCCGAGAAGCACTCTCCGGCCAACATGCACAACTGCAGCAACAGCTCCCAAAGCGAAGGAGCCAGGACCCAAAGACCTAGCTGGCCTGAAGGGCCCCCAGGGGGCCCCCAAGCAGCCCCTCTCCATTTGGGTCTGGGGGCTTTCGTTGGGCCAGTAACCTGGGAGATTCCTGCAAGGTTGCAGTTCGCGGCCGGAGAAGCACTCTCCGGCCAACATGCCCAACTGCAGCAACAGCTCCCAAACCGAAGGAGCCAGGACCAAAAGACCTAGCTGGCCTGAAGGGCCCCCAGGGGGCCCCCAAGCAGCCCCTCTCCATTTGGGTCTGGGGGTTTTCGTTGGGCCGGGAACCTGGGAGGTACCTGCAAGGTTGCAGTTCGCGGCCCGAGAAGCACTCTCCGGCCAACATGCCCAACTGCAGCAACAGCTCCCAAAGCGAAGGAGCCAGGACCCAAAGACCTAGCTGGCCTGAAGGGCCCCCAGGGGGGCCCCAAGCAGCCCCTCTCAATTTGGGTCTGGGGGCTTTCGTTGGGCCGGGAACCTGGGAGGTACCTGCAAGGTTGCAGTTTGCGGCCCGAGAAGCACTCTCCGCCCAACATGCCCAACTGCAGCAACAGCTCCCAAAGCGAAGGAGCCAGGACACAAAGACCTAGCTGGCCTGAAGGGCCCCCAGGGGGCCCCCAAGCAGCCCCTCTCCATTTGGGTCTGGGGGCTTTTGTTGGGCCGGGAACCTGAGAGAATCCTGCAAGGTTGCAGTTCGCGGCCCGAGAAGCACTCTCCGGCCAACATGCCCAACTGCAGCAACAGCTCCCAAAGCGAAGGAGCCAGGACCCAAAGACCTAGCTGGCCTGAAGGGCCCCCAGGGGGCCCCCAAGCAGCCCCTCTCCATTTGGGTCTGGGGGCTTTTGTTGGGCCGGGAACCTGGGAGATTCCTGCAAGGTTGCAGTTCGCGGCCGGAGAAGCACTCTCCGGCCAACATGCCCAACTGCAGCAACAGCTCCCAAAGCGAAGGAGCCAGGACCCAAAGACCTAGCTGGCCTGAAGGGCCCCCAGGGGGCCCCCAAGCAGCCCCTCTCAATTTGGGTCTGGGGGCTTTCGTTGGGCCGGGAACCTGGGAGATTCCTGCAAGGTTGCAGTTCGCGGCCCGAGAAGCACTCTCCGGCCAACATGCCCAACTGCAGCAACAGCTCCCAAAGCGAAGGAGCCAGGACCCAAAGACCTAGCTGGCCTGAAGGGCCCCCAGGGGGCCCCCAAGCAGCCCCTCTCCATTTGGGTCTGGGGGCTTTCGTTGGGCTGGGAACCTGGGAGGTACCTGCAAGGTTGCAGTTCGCGGCCCGAGAAGCACTCTCCGGCCAACATGCCCAACTGCAGCAACAGCTCCCAAAGCGAAGGAGCCAGGACCCAAAGACCTAGCTGGCCTGAAGGGCCCCCAGGGGGCCCCCAAGCAGCCCCTCTCCATTTGGGTCTGGGGGCTTTTGTTGGGCCGGGTACCTGGGAGATTCCTGCAAGGTTGCAGTTCGAGGCAAGAGAAGCACTCTCCGGCCAACATGCCCAACTGCAGCAACAGCTCCCAAAGCGAAGGAGCCAGGACCCAAAGACCTAGCTGGCCTGAAGTGCCCCCAGGGGGTCCCTAAGCAGCCCCTCTCCATTTGGGTCTGGGGGCTTTCGTTGGGCGGGGAACCTGGGAGATTCCTGCAAGGTTGCAGTTCGCGGCCCGAGAAGCACTCTCCGGCCAACATGCACAACTGCAGCAACAGCTCCCAAAGCGAAGGAGCCAGGACCCAAAGACCTAGCTGGCCTGAAGGGCCCCCAGGGGGCCCCCAAGCAGCCCCTCTCCATTTGGGTCTGGGGGCTTTCGTTGGGCCAGTAACCTGGGAGATTCCTGCAAGGTTGCAGTTCGCGGCCGGAGAAGCACTCTCCGGCCAACATGCCCAACTGCAGCAACAGCTCCCAAAGCGAAGGAGCCAGGACCCAAAGACCTAGCTGGCCTGAAGGGCCCCCAGGGGGCCCCCAAGCAGCCCCTCTCCATTTGGGTCTGGGGGTTTTCGTTGGGCCGGGAACCTGGGAGGTACCTGCAAGGTTGCAGTTCGCGGCCCGAGAAGCACTCTCCGGCCAACATGCCCAACTGCAGCAACAGCTCCCAAAGCGAAGGAGCCAGGACCCAAAGACCTAGCTGGCCTGAAGGGCCCCCAGGGGGGCCCCAAGCAGCCCCTCTCAATTTGGGTCTGGGGGCTTTCGTTGGGCCGGGAACCTGGGAGGTACCTGCAAGGTTGCAGTTCGCGGCCCGAGAAGCACTCTCCGGCCAACATGCCCAACTGCAGCAACAGCTCCCAAAGCGAAGGAGCCAGGACACAAAGACCTAGCTGGCCTGAAGGGCCCCCAGGGGTCCCCCAAGCAGCCCCTCTCCATTTGGGTCTGGGGGCTTTTGTTGGGCCGGGAACCTGAGAGAATCCTGCAAGGTTGCAGTTCGCGGCCCGAGAAGCACTCTCCGGCCAACATGCCCAACTGCAGCAACAGCTCCCAAAGCGAAGGAGCCAGGACCCAAAGACCTAGCTGGCCTGAAGGGCCCCCAGGGGGCCCCCAAGCAGCCCCTCTCCATTTGGGTCTGGGGGCTTTTGTTGGGCCGGGAACCTGGGAGATTCCTGCAAGGTTGCAGTTCGCGGCCGGAGAAGCACTCTCCGGCCAACATGCCCAACTGCAGCAACAGCTCCCAAAGCGAAGGAGCCAGGACCCAAAGACCTAGCTGGCCTGAAGGGCCCCCAGGGGGCCCCCAAGCAGCCCCTCTCAATTTGGGTCTGGGGCCTTTCGTTGGGCCGGGAACCTGGGAGATTCCTTCAAGGTTGCAGTTCGCGGCCCGAGAAGCACTCTCCGGCCAACATGCCCAACTGCAGCAACAGCTCCCAAAGCGAAGGAGCCAGGACCCAAAGACCTAGCTGGCCTGAAGGGCCCCCAGGGGGCCCCCAAGCAGCCCCTCTCCATTTGGGTCTGGGGGCTTTCGTTGGGCTGGGAACCTGGGAGGTACCTGCAAGGTTGCAGTTCGCGGCCCGAGAAGCACTCTCCGGCCAACATGCCCAACTGCAGCAACAGCTCCCAAAGCGAAGGAGCCAGGACCCAAAGACCTAGCTGGCCTGAAGGGCCCCCAGGGGGCCCCCAAGGAGCTCCTCTCCATTTGGGTCTGGGGGCTTTAGTTGGGCCGGGAACCTGGGAGGTACCTGCAAGGTTGCAGTTCGCGGCCGGAGAAGCACTCTCCGGCCAACATGCCCAACTGCAGCAACAGCTCCCAAACCGAAGGAGCCAGGACCCAAAGACCTAGCTGGCCTGAAGGGCCCCCAGGGGGTCCCCAAGCAGCCCCTCTCCATTTGGGTCTGGGGGCTTTCGTTGGGCATGGATACCTGAGAGGTACCTGCAAGGTTGCAGTTCGCGGCCCGAGAAGCACTCTCCGGCCAACATGCCCAACTGCAGCAACAGCTCCCAAAGCGAAGGAGCCAGGACCCAAAGACCTAGCTGGCCTGAAGGGCCCCCAGGGGGGCCCCAAGCAGCCCCTCTCAATTTGGGTCTGGGGGCTTTCGTTGGGCCGGGTACCTGGGAGGTACCTGCAAGGTTGCAGTTCGCGGCCCGAGAAGCACTCTCCGGCCAACATGCCCAACTGCAGCAACAGCTCCCAAACCGAAGGAGCCAGGACCCAAAGACCTAGCTGGCCTGAAGGGCCCCCAGGGTGCCCCCAAGCAGCCCCTCTCAATTTGGGTCTGGGGGCTTTCGTTGGGCCGGGAACCTGGGAGAATCCTGCAAGGTTGCAGTTCGCGGCCCGAGAAGCACTCTCCGGCCAACATGCCCAACTGCAGAAACAGCTCCCAAAGCGAAGGAGCCAGGACCCAAAGACCTAGCTGGCCTGAAGGGCCCCCAGGGGGCCCCCAAGCAGCCCCTCTCCATTTGGGTCTGGGGGCTTTTGTTGGGCCGGGAACCTGGGAGATTCCTGCAAGGTTGCAGTTCGCGACAGGAGAAGCACTCTCCGGCCAACATGCCCAACTGCAGCAACAGCTCCCAAAGCGAAGGAGCCAGGACCCAAAGACCTAGCTGGCCTGAAGGGCCCCCAGGGGGCCCCCAAGCAGCCCCTCTCCATTTGGGTCTGGGGGCTTTCGTTAGGCCGGGAACCTGGGAGGTACCTGCAAGGTTGCAGTTCGCGGCCCGAGAAGCACTCTCCGCCCAACATGCCCAACTGCAGCAACAGCTCCCAAAGCGAAGGAGCCAGGACCCAAAGACCTAGCTGGCCTGAAGGGCCCCCAGGGGGCCCCCAAGCAGCCCCTCTCAATTTGGGTCTGGGGGCTTTCGTTGGGCCGGGAACCTGAGAGAATCCTGCAAGGTTCCAGTTCGCGGCCCGAGAAGCACTCTCCGGCCAACATGCCCAACTGCAGCAACAGCTCCCAAAGCGAAGGAGCCAGGACCCAAAGACCTAGCTGGCCTGAAGGGCCCCCAGGGGGCCCCCAAGCAGCCCCTCTCCATTTGGGTCTGGGGGCTTTTGTTGGGCCGGGAACCTGGGAGATTCCTGCAAGGTTGCAGTTCGCGGCCGGAGAAGCACTCTCCGGCCAACATGCCCAACTGCAGCAACAGCTCCCAAAGCGAAGGAGCCAGGACCCAAAGACCTAGCTGGCCTGAAGGGCCCCCAGGGGGCCCCCAAGCAGCCCCTCTCAATTTGGGTCTGGGGGCTTTCGTTAGGCCGGGAACCTGGGAGATTCCTTCAAGGTTGCAGTTCGCGGCCCGAGAAGCACTCTCCGCCCAACATGCCCAACTGCAGCAACAGCTCCCAAAGCGAAGGAGCCAGGACCCAAAGACCTAGCTGGCCTGAAGGGCCCCCAGGGGGCCCCCAAGCAGCCCCTCTCCATTTGGGTCTGGGGGCTTTCGTTGGGCTGGGAACCTGGGAGGTACCTGCAAGGTTGCAGTTCGCGGCCCGAGAAGCACTCTCCGGCCAACATGCCCAACTGCAGCAACAGCTCCCAAAGCGAAGGAGCCAGGACCCAAAGACCTAGCTGGCCTGAAGGGCCCCCAGGGGGCCCCCAAGCAGCCCCTCTCCATTTGGGTCTGGGGGCTTTCGTTGGGCGGGGAACCTGGGAGATTCCTGCAAGGTTGCAGTTCGCGGCCCGAGAAGCACTCTCCGGCCAACATGCCCAACTGCAGCAACAGCTCCCAAACCGAAGGAGCCAGGACCCAAAGACGTAGCTGGCCTGAAGGGCCCCCCATGGGGCCCCCAAGGAGCTCCTCTCCATTTGGGTCTGGGGGCTTTAGTTGGGCCGGGAACCTGGGAGGTACCTGCAAGGTTGCAGTTCGCGGCCGGAGAAGCACTCTCCGGCCAACATGCCCAACTGCAGCAACAGCTCCCAAAGCGAAGGAGCCAGGACCCAAAGACCTAGCTGGCCTGAAGGGCCCCCAGGGGGCCCCCAAGCAGCCCCTCTCCATTTGGGTCTGGGGGCATTTGTTGGGCTGGGAACCTGGGAGATTCCTGCAAGGTTGCAGTTCGAGGCCCGAGAAGCACTCTCCGGCCAACATGCCCAACTGCAGCAACAGCTCCCAAACCGAAGGAGCCAGGACCCAAAGACCTAGCTGGCCTGAAGGGCCCCCAGGGGGGCCCCAAGCAGCCCCTCTCCATTTGGGTCTGGGGGCTTTCGTTGGGCATGGATACCTGAGAGGTACCTGCAAGGTTGCAGTTCGCAGCCGGAGAAGCACTCTCCGGCCAACATGCCCAACTGCAGCAACAGCTCCCAAAGCGAAGGAGCCAGGACCCAAAGACCTAGCTGGCCTGAAGGGCCCCCAGGGGGCCCCCAAGCAGCCCCTCTCAATTTGGGTCTGGGGGCTTTCGTTAGGCCGGGAACCTGGGAGATTCCTTCAAGGTTGCAGTTCGCGGCCCGAGAAGCACTCTCCGCCCAACATGCCCAACTGCAGCAACAGCTCCCAAAGCGAAGGAGCCAGGACCCAAAGACCTAGCTGGCCTGAAGGGCCCCCAGGGGGCCCCCAAGCAGCCCCTCTCCATTTGGGTCTGGGGGCTTTCTTTAGGCTGAGAACCTGGGAGATTCCTGCAAGGTTGCAGTTCGCGGCCCGAGAAGCACTCTCCGGCCAACATGCCCAACTGCAGCAACAGCTCCCAAAGCGAAGGAGCCAGGACCCAAAGACCTAGCTGGCCTGAAGGGCCCCCAGGGGGCCCCCAAGCAGCCCCTCTCAATTTGGGTCTGGGGGCTTTCGTTGGGCATGGAACCTGGGAGATTCCTGCAAGGTTGCAGTTCGCGGCCCGAGAAGCACTCTCCGGCCAACATGCCCAACTGCAGCAACAGCTCCCAAAGCGAAGGAGCCAGGACCCAAAGACCTAGCTGGCCTGAAGGGCCCCCAGGGGGCCCCCAAGCAGCCCCTCTCAATTTGGGTCTGGGGGCTTTCTTTGGGCATGGATACCTGAGAGGTACCTGCAAGGTTAAAGATCGCGGCCCGAGAAGCACTCTCCGGCCAACATGCCCAAGTGCAGCAACAGCTCCCAAACCGAAGGAGCCAGGACCCAAAGACCTAGCTGGCCTGAAGGGCCCCCAGGGGGCCCCCAAGCAGCCCCTCTCAATTTGGGTCTGGGGGCTTTCGTTGGGCCGGGAACCTTGGAGATTCATGCAAGGTTGCAGTTCGCGGCCCGAGAAGCACTCTCCGGCCAACATGCCCAACTGCAGCAACAGCTCCCAAACCGAAGGAGCCAGGACCCAAAGACCTAGCTGGCCTGAAGGGCCCCCAGGGGGCCCCCAAGCAGCCCCTCTCCATTTGGGTCTGGGGGCTTTCGTTGGGCATGTATACCTGAGAGGTACCTGCAAGGTTGCAGTTCGCGGCCCGAGAAGCACTCTCCGGCCAACATGCCCAACTGCAGCAACAGCTCCCAAACCGAAGGAGCCAGGACCCAAAGACCTAGCTGGCCTGAAGGGCCCCCAGGGGGCCCCCAAGCAGCCCCTCTCAATTTGGGTCTGGGGGCTTTCGTTGGGCCGGGAACCTGGGAGATTCATGCAAGGTTGCAGTTCGCGGCCCGAGAAGCACTCTCCGGCCAACATGCCCAACTGCAGCAACAGCTCCCAAAGCGAAGGAGCCAGGACCCAAAGACCTAGCTGGCCTGAAGGGCCCCCAGGGGGCCCCCAAGCAGCCCCTCTCAATTTGGGTCTGGGGGCTTTCGTTGGGCCGGGAAGCTGGGAGAATCCTGCAAGGTTGCAGTTCGCGGCCCGAGAAGCACTCTCCGGCCAACATGCCCAACTGCAGCAACAGCTCCCAAACCGAAGGAGCCAGGACCCAAAGACCTAGCTGGCCTGAAGGGCCCCCAGGGGGCCCCCAAGCAGCCCCTCTCCATTTGGGTCTGGGGGCTTTTGTTGGGCCGGGAACCTGGGAGATTCCTGCAAGGTTGCAGTTCGCGGCCCGAGAAGCACTCTCCGGCCAACATGCCCAACTGCAGCAACAGCTCCCAAAGCGAAGGAGCCAGGACCCAAAGACCTAGCTGGCCTGAAGGGCCCCCAGGGGGCCCCCAAGCAGCCCCTCTCAATTTGGGTCTGGGGGCTTTCTTTGGGCATGGATACCTGAGAGTTACCTGCAAGGTTAAAGATCGCGGCCCGAGAAGCACTCTCCGGCCAACATGCCCAACTGCAGCAACAGCTCCCAAACCGAAGGAGCCAGGACCCAAAGACCTAGCTGGCCTGAAGGGCCCCCAGGGGGCCCCCAAGCAGCCCCTCTCCATTTGGGTCTGGGGGCTTTCGTTGGGCCGTGAACCTTGGAGATTCATGCAAGGTTGCAGTTCGCGGCCCGAGAAGCACTCTCCGGCCAACATGCCCAACTGCAGCAACAGCTCCCAAAGCGAAGGAGCCAGGACCCAAAGACCTAGCTGGCCTGAAGGGCCCCCAGGGGGCCCCCAAGCAGCCCCTCTCCATTTGGGTCTGGGGGCTTTCGTTGGGCATGGATACCTGAGAGGTACCTGCAAGGTTACAGTTCGCGGCCCGAGAAGCACTCTCCGGCCAACATGCCCAACTGCAGCAACAGCTCCCAAACCGAAGGAGCCAGGACCCAAAGACCTAGCTGGCCTGAAGGGCCCCCAGGGGGCCCCCAAGCAGCCCCTCTCAATTTGGGTCTGGGGGCTTTCGTTGGGCCGGGAACCTGGGAGATTCATGCAAGGTTGCAGTTCGCGGCCCGAGAAGCACTCTCCGGCCAACATGCCCAACTGCAGCAACAGCTCCCAAAGCGAAGGAGCCAGGACCCAAAGACCTAGCTGGCCTGAAGGGCCCCCAGGGGGCTCCCAAGCAGCCCCTCTCAATTTGGGTCTGGGGGCTTTCGTTGGGCTGGGAAGCTGGGAGAATCCTGCAAGGTTGCAGTTCGCTGCCCGAGAAGCACTCTCCGGCCAACATGCCCAAGTGCAGCAACAGCTCCCAAACCGAAGGAGCCAGGACCCAAAGACCTAGCTGGCCTGAAGGGCCCCCAGGGGGCCCCCAAGCAGCCCCTCTCCATTTGGGTCTGGGGGCTTTCGTTGGGCGGGGAACCTGGGAGATTCCTGCAAGGTTGCAGTTCGCGGCCCGAGAAGCACTCTCCGGCCAACATGCCCAACTGCAGCAACAAATCCCAAACCGAAGGAGCCAGGACCCAAAGACCTAGCTGGCCTGAAGTACCCCATGGGGCCCCCAAGGAGCTCCTCTCCATTTGGGTCTGGGGGCTTTAGTTGGGCCGGGAACCTGGGAGGTACCTGCAAGGTTGCAGTTCGCGGCCGGAGAAGCACTCTCCGGCCAACATGCCCAACTGCAGCAACAGCTCCCAAAGCGAAGGAGCCAGGACCCAAAGACCTAGCTGGCCTGAAGGGCCCCCAGGGGGCCCCCAAGCAGCCCCTCTCCATTTGGGTCTGGGGGCTTTCGTTGGGCTGGAAACCTGGGAGATTCCTGCAAGGTTGCAGTTCGAGGCCCGAGAAGCACTCTCCGGCCAACATGCCCAACTGCAGCAACAGCTCCCAAACCGAATGAGCCAGGACACAAAGACCTAGCTGGCCTGAAGGGCCCCCAGGGGGCCCCCAAGCAGCCCCTCTCAATTTGGGTCTGGGGGCTTTCGTTGGGCCGGGAACCTGGGAGATTCCTTCAAGGTTGCAGTTCGCGGCCCGAGAAGCACTCTCCGGCCAACATGCCCAACTGCAGAAACAGCTCCCAAAGCGAAGGAGCCAGGACCCAAAGACCTAGCTGGCCTGAAGGGCCCCCAGGGGGCCCCCAAGCAGCCCCTCTCCATTTGGGTCTGGGGGCTTTTGTTGGGCCGGGAACCTGGGAGATTCCTGCAAGGTTGCAGTTCGCGACAGGAGAAGCACTCTCCGGCCAACATGCCCAACTGCAGCAACAGCTCCCAAAGCGAAGGAGCCAGGACCCAAAGACCTAGCTGGCCTGAAGGGCCCCCAGGGGGCCCCCAAGCAGCCCCTCTCCATTTGGGTCTGGGGGCTTTCGTTAGGCCGGGAACCTGGGAGGTACCTGCAAGGTTGCAGTTCGCGGCCCGAGAAGCACTCTCCGCCCAACATGCCCAACTGCAGCAACAGCTCCCAAAGCGAAGGAGCCAGGACCCAAAGACCTAGCTGGCCTGAAGGGCCCCCAGGGGGCCCCCAAGCAGCCCCTCTCAATTTGGGTCTGGGGGCTTTCGTTGGGCCGGGAACCTGAGAGAATCCTGCAAGGTTCCAGTTCGCGGCCCGAGAAGCACTCTCCGGCCAACATGCCCAACTGCAGCAACAGCTCCCAAAGCGAAGGAGCCAGGACCCAAAGACCTAGCTGGCCTGAAGGGCCCCCAGGGGGCCCCCAAGCAGCCCCTCTCCATTTGGGTCTGGGGGCTTTTGTTGGGCCGGGAACCTGGGAGATTCCTGCAAGGTTGCAGTTCGCGGCCGGAGAAGCACTCTCCGGCCAACATGCCCAACTGCAGCAACAGCTCCCAAAGCGAAGGAGCCAGGACCCAAAGACCTAGCTGGCCTGAAGGGCCCCCAGGGGGCCCCCAAGCAGCCCCTCTCAATTTGGGTCTGGGGGCTTTCGTTAGGCCGGGAACCTGGGAGATTCCTTCAAGGTTGCAGTTCGCGGCCCGAGAAGCACTCTCCGCCCAACATGCCCAACTGCAGCAACAGCTCCCAAAGCGAAGGAGCCAGGACCCAAAGACCTAGCTGGCCTGAAGGGCCCCCAGGGGGCCCCCAAGCAGCCCCTCTCCATTTGGGTCTGGGGGCTTTCGTTGGGCTGGGAACCTGGGAGGTACCTGCAAGGTTGCAGTTCGCGGCCCGAGAAGCACTCTCCGGCCAACATGCCCAACTGCAGCAACAGCTCCCAAAGCGAAGGAGCCAGGACCCAAAGACCTAGCTGGCCTGAAGGGCCCCCAGGGGGCCCCCAAGCAGCCCCTCTCCATTTGGGTCTGGGGGCTTTCGTTGGGCGGGGAACCTGGGAGATTCCTGCAAGGTTGCAGTTCGCGGCCCGAGAAGCACTCTCCGGCCAACATGCCCAACTGCAGCAACAGCTCCCAAACCGAAGGAGCCAGGACCCAAAGACGTAGCTGGCCTGAAGGGCCCCCCATGGGGCCCCCAAGGAGCTCCTCTCCATTTGGGTCTGGGGGCTTTAGTTGGGCCGGGAACCTGGGAGGTACCTGCAAGGTTGCAGTTCGCGGCCGGAGAAGCACTCTCCGGCCAACATGCCCAACTGCAGCAACAGCTCCCAAAGCGAAGGAGCCAGGACCCAAAGACCTAGCTGGCCTGAAGGGCCCCCAGGGGGCCCCCAAGCAGCCCCTCTCCATTTGGGTCTGGGGGCATTTGTTGGGCTGGGAACCTGGGAGATTCCTGCAAGGTTGCAGTTCGAGGCCCGAGAAGCACTCTCCGGCCAACATGCCCAACTGCAGCAACAGCTCCCAAACCGAAGGAGCCAGGACCCAAAGACCTAGCTGGCCTGAAGGGCCCCCAGGGGGGCCCCAAGCAGCCCCTCTCCATTTGGGTCTGGGGGCTTTCGTTGGGCATGGATACCTGAGAGGTACCTGCAAGGTTGCAGTTCGCAGCCGGAGAAGCACTCTCCGGCCAACATGCCCAACTGCAGCAACAGCTCCCAAAGCGAAGGAGCCAGGACCCAAAGACCTAGCTGGCCTGAAGGGCCCCCAGGGGGCCCCCAAGCAGCCCCTCTCAATTTGGGTCTGGGGGCTTTCGTTAGGCCGGGAACCTGGGAGGTACCAGCAAGGTTGCAGTTCGCGGCCCGAGAAGCACTCTCCGCCCAACATGCCCAACTGCAGCAACAGCTCCCAAAGCGAAGGAGCCAGGACCCAAAGACCTAGCTGGCCTGAAGGGCCCCCAGGGGGCCCCCAAGCAGCCCCTCTCCATTTGGGTCTGGGGGCTTTCTTTAGGCTGAGAACCTGGGAGATTCCTGCAAGGTTGCAGTTCGCGGCCCGAGAAGCACTCTCCGGCCAACATGCCCAACTGCAGCAACAGCTCCCAAAGCGAAGGAGCCAGGACCCAAAGACCTAGCTGGCCTGAAGGGCCCCCAGGGGGCCCCCAAGCAGCCCCTCTCAATTTGGGTCTGGGGGCTTTCGTTGGGCATGGAACCTGGGAGATTCCTGCAAGGTTGCAGTTCGCGGCCCGAGAAGCACTCTCCGGCCAACATGCCCAACTGCAGCAACAGCTCCCAAAGCGAAGGAGCCAGGACCCAAAGACCTAGCTGGCCTGAAGGGCCCCCAGGGGGCCCCCAAGCAGCCCCTCTCAATTTGGGTCTGGGGGCTTTCTTTGGGCATGGATACCTGAGAGGTACCTGCAAGGTTAAAGATCGCGGCCCGAGAAGCACTCTCCGGCCAACATGCCCAAGTGCAGCAACAGCTCCCAAACCGAAGGAGCCAGGACCCAAAGACCTAGCTGGCCTGAAGGGCCCCCAGGGGGCCCCCAAGCAGCCCCTCTCAATTTGGGTCTGGGGGCTTTCGTTGGGCCGGGAACCTTGGAGATTCATGCAAGGTTGCAGTTCGCGGCCCGAGAAGCACTCTCCGGCCAACATGCCCAACTGCAGCAACAGCTCCCAAACCGAAGGAGCCAGGACCCAAAGACCTAGCTGGCCTGAAGGGCCCCCAGGGGGCCCCCAAGCAGCCCCTCTCCATTTGGGTCTGGGGGCTTTCGTTGGGCATGTATACCTGAGAGGTACCTGCAAGGTTGCAGTTCGCGGCCCGAGAAGCACTCTCCGGCCAACATGCCCAACTGCAGCAACAGCTCCCAAACCGAAGGAGCCAGGACCCAAAGACCTAGCTGGCCTGAAGGGCCCCCAGGGGGCCCCCAAGCAGCCCCTCTCAATTTGGGTCTGGGGGCTTTCGTTGGGCCGGGAACCTGGGAGATTCATGCAAGGTTGCAGTTCGCGGCCCGAGAAGCACTCTCCGGCCAACATGCCCAACTGCAGCAACAGCTCCCAAAGCGAAGGAGCCAGGACCCAAAGACCTAGCTGGCCTGAAGGGCCCCCAGGGGGCCCCCAAGCAGCCCCTCTCAATTTGGGTCTGGGGGCTTTCGTTGGGCCGGGAAGCTGGGAGAATCCTGCAAGGTTGCAGTTCGCGGCCCGAGAAGCACTCTCCGGCCAACATGCCCAACTGCAGCAACAGCTCCCAAACCGAAGGAGCCAGGACCCAAAGACCTAGCTGGCCTGAAGGGCCCCCAGGGGGCCCCCAAGCAGCCCCTCTCCATTTGGGTCTGGGGGCTTTTGTTGGGCCGGGAACCTGGGAGATTCCTGCAAGGTTGCAGTTCGCGGCCCGAGAAGCACTCTCCGGCCAACATGCCCAACTGCAGCAACAGCTCCCAAAGCGAAGGAGCCAGGACCCAAAGACCTAGCTGGCCTGAAGGGCCCCCAGGGGGCCCCCAAGCAGCCCCTCTCAATTTGGGTCTGGGGGCTTTCTTTGGGCATGGATACCTGAGAGTTACCTGCAAGGTTAAAGATCGCGGCCCGAGAAGCACTCTCCGGCCAACATGCCCAACTGCAGCAACAGCTCCCAAACCGAAGGAGCCAGGACCCAAAGACCTAGCTGGCCTGAAGGGCCCCCAGGGGGCCCCCAAGCAGCCCCTCTCCATTTGGGTCTGGGGGCTTTCGTTGGGCCGTGAACCTTGGAGATTCATGCAAGGTTGCAGTTCGCGGCCCGAGAAGCACTCTCCGGCCAACATGCCCAACTGCAGCAACAGCTCCCAAAGCGAAGGAGCCAGGACCCAAAGACCTAGCTGGCCTGAAGGGCCCCCAGGGGGCCCCCAAGCAGCCCCTCTCCATTTGGGTCTGGGGGCTTTCGTTGGGCATGGATACCTGAGAGGTACCTGCAAGGTTACAGTTCGCGGCCCGAGAAGCACTCTCCGGCCAACATGCCCAACTGCAGCAACAGCTCCCAAACCGAAGGAGCCAGGACCCAAAGACCTAGCTGGCCTGAAGGGCCCCCAGGGGGCCCCCAAGCAGCCCCTCTCAATTTGGGTCTGGGGGCTTTCGTTGGGCCGGGAACCTGGGAGATTCATGCAAGGTTGCAGTTCGCGGCCCGAGAAGCACTCTCCGGCCAACATGCCCAACTGCAGCAACAGCTCCCAAAGCGAAGGAGCCAGGACCCAAAGACCTAGCTGGCCTGAAGGGCCCCCAGGGGGCTCCCAAGCAGCCCCTCTCAATTTGGGTCTGGGGGCTTTCGTTGGGCCGGGAAGCTGGGAGAATCCTGCAAGGTTGCAGTTCGCTGCCCGAGAAGCACTCTCCGGCCAACATGCCCAAGTGCAGCAACAGCTCCCAAACCGAAGGAGCCAGGACCCAAAGACCTAGCTGGCCTGAAGGGCCCCCAGGGGGCCCCCAAGCAGCCCCTCTCCATTTGGGTCTGGGGGCTTTCGTTGGGCGGGGAACCTGGGAGATTCCTGCAAGGTTGCAGTTCGCGGCCCGAGAAGCACTCTCCGGCCAACATGCCCAACTGCAGCAACAAATCCCAAACCGAAGGAGCCAGGACCCAAAGACCTAGCTGGCCTGAAGGACCCCATGGGGCCCCCAAGGAGCTCCTCTCCATTTGGGTCTGGGGGCTTTAGTTGGGCCGGGAACCTGGGAGGTACCTGCAAGGTTGCAGTTCGCGGCCGGAGAAGCACTCTCCGGCCAACATGCCCAACTGCAGCAACAGCTCCCAAAGCGAAGGAGCCAGGACCCAAAGACCTAGCTGGCCTGAAGGGCCCCCAGGGGGCCCCCAAGCAGCCCCTCTCCATTTGGGTCTGGGGGCTTTCGTTGGGCTGGAAACCTGGGAGATTCCTGCAAGGTTGCAGTTCGAGGCCCGAGAAGCACTCTCCGGCCAACATGCCCAACTGCAGCAACAGCTCCCAAACCGAATGAGCCAGGACACAAAGACCTAGCTGGCCTGAAGGGCCCCCAGGGGGCCCCCAAGCAGCCCCTCTCAATTTGGGTCTGGGGGCTTTCGTTGGGCCGGGAACCTGGGAGATTCCTTCAAGGTTGCAGTTCGCGGCCCGAGAAGCACTCTCCGCCCAACATGCCCAACTGCAGCAACAGCTCCCAAAGTGAAGGAGCCAGGACCCAAAGACCTAGCTGGCCTGAAGGGCCCCCAGGGGGCCCCCAAGCAGCCCCTCTCCATTTGGGTCTGGGGGCTTTCGTTGGGCCGGGAACCTTGGAGAGTCATGCAAGGTTGCAGTTCGCGGCCCGAGAAGCACTCTCCGCCCAACATGCCCAACTGCAGCAACAGCTCCCAAACCGAAGGAGCCAGGACCCAAAGACCTAGCTGGCCTGAAGGGCCCCCAGCGGGCCCCCAAGCAGCCCCTCTCAATTTGGGTCTGGGGGCTTTCGTTGGGCCGGGAACCTGGGAGATTCCTGCAAGGTTGCAGTTCGCGGCCCGAGAAGCACTCTCCGGCCAACATGCCCAACTGCAGCAACAGCTCCCAAAGCGAAGGAGCCAGGACCCAAAGACCTAGCTGGCCTGAAGGGCCCCCAGGGGGCCCCCAAGCAGCCCCTCTCAATTTGGGTCTGGGGGCTTTCGTTGGGCCGGGAACCTGGGAGATTCCTTCAAGGTTGCAGTTCGCGGCCCGAGAAGCACTCTCCGGCCAACATGCCCAACTGCAGCAACAGCTCCCAAACCGAAGGAGCCAGGACCCAAAGACCTAGCTGGCCTGAAGGGCCCCCAGGGGGCCCCCAAGCAGCCCCTCTCCATTTGGGTCTGGGGGCTTTCGTTGGGCGGGGAACCTGGGAGATTCCTGCAAGGTTGCAGTTCGCGGCCCGAGAAGCACTCTCCGGCCAACATGCCCAACTGCAGCAACAGCTCCCAAAGCGAAGGAGCCAGGACCCAAAGACCTAGCTGGCCTGAAGGGCCCCCAGGGGGCCCCCAAGCAGCCCCTCTCCATTTGGGTCTGGGGGCTTTATTTAGGCTGAGAACCTGGGAGATACCAGCAAGGTTGCAGTTCGCGGCCCGAGAAGCACTCTCCGGCCAACATGCTCAATATCCAGCAACAGCTCCCAAAGCGAAGGAGCCAGGACCCAAAGACCTAGCTGGCTTGAAGGGCCCCCAGGGGGCCCCCAAGCAGCCCCTCTCCATTTGGGTCTGGGGGCTTTCGTTGGGCATGTATACCTGAGAGGTACCTGCAAGTTACAGTTCGCGGCCCGAGAAGCACTCTCCGGCCAACATGCCCAACTGCAGCAACAGCTCCCAAAGCGAAGGAGCCAGGACCCAAAGACCTAGCTGGCCTGAAGTGCCCCCAGGGGGCCCCCAAGCAGCCCCTCTCCATTTGGGTCTGGGGGCTTTCGTTGGGCCGGGAAGCTGGGAGATTCATGCAAGGTTGCAGTTCGCGGCCCGAGAAGCACTCTCCGGCCAACATGCCCAATATCCAGCAACAGCTCCCAAAGCGAAGGAGCCAGGACCCAAAGACCTAGCTGGCCTGAAGGGCCCCCAGAAGGCCACCAAGCAGCCCCTCTCCATTTGGGTCTGGGGGCTTTAGTTGGGCATGGATACCTGAGAGGTACCTGCAAGTTACAGTTCGCGGCCCGAGAAGCACTCTCCGGCCAACATGCCCAACTGCAGCAACAGCTCCCAAAGCGAAGGAGCCAGGACCCAAAGACCTAGCTGGCCTGAAGGGCCCCCAGGGGGCCCCCAAGCAGCCCCTCTCCATTTGGGTCTGGGGGCTTTCGTTGGGCATGGAACCTGGGAGATTCCTGCAAGGTTGCAGTTCGCGGCCCGAGAAGCACTCTCCGGCCAACATGCCCAACTGCAGCAACAGCTCCCAAAGCGAAGGAGCCAGGACCCAAAGACCTAGCTGGCCTGAAGGGCCCCCAGGGGGCCCCCAAGCAGCCCCTCTCAATTTGGGTCTGGGGGCTTTCTTTGGGCATGGATACCTGAGAGTTACCTGCAAGGTTAAAGATCGCGGCCCGAGAAGCACTCTCCGGCCAACATGCCCAACTGCAGCAACAGCTCCCAAACCGAAGGAGCCAGGACCCAAAGACCTAGCTGGCCTGAAGGGCCCCCAGGGGGCCCCCAAGCAGCCCCTCTCCATTTGGGTCTGGGGGCTTTCGTTGGGCCGTGAACCTTGGAGATTCATGCAAGGTTGCAGTTCGCGGCCCGAGAAGCACTCTCCGGCCAACATGCCCAACTGCAGCAACAGCTCCCAAAGCGAAGGAGCCAGGACCCAAAGACCTAGCTGGCCTGAAGGGCCCCCAGGGGGCCCCCAAGCAGCCCCTCTCCATTTGGGTCTGGGGGCTTTCGTTGGGCATGGATACCTGAGAGGTACCTGCAAGGTTACAGTTCGCGGCCCGAGAAGCACTCTCCGGCCAACATGCCCAACTGCAGCAACAGCTCCCAAACCGAAGGAGCCAGGACACAAAGACCTAGCTGGCCTGAAGGGCCCCCAGGGGGCCCCCAAGCAGCCCCTCTCAATTTGGGTCTGGGGGCTTTCGTTGGGCCGGGAACCTGGGAGATTCATGCAAGGTTGCAGTTCGCGGCCCGAGAAGCACTCTCCGGCCAACATGCCCAACTGCAGCAACAGCTCCCAAAGCGAAGGAGCCAGGACCCAAAGACCTAGCTGGCCTGAAGGGCCCCCAGGGGGCCCCCAAGCAGCCCCTCTCAATTTGGGTCTGGGGGCTTTCGTTGGGCCGGGAAGCTGGGAGAATCCTGCAAGGTTGCAGTTCGCTGCCCGAGAAGCACTCTCCGGCCAACATGCCCAAGTGCAGCAACAGCTCCCAAACCGAAGGAGCCAGGACCCAAAGACCTAGCTGGCCTGAAGGGCCCCCAGGGGGCCCCCAAGCAGCCCCTCTCCATTTGGGTCTGGGGGCTTTCGTTGGGCCGGGAACCTGGGAGAATCCTGCAAGGTTGCAGTTCGCGGCCCGAGAAGCACTCTCCGGCCAACATGCCCAACTGCAGCAACAGCTCCCAAAGCGAAGGAGCCAGGACACAAAGACCTAGCTGGCCTGAAGGGCCCCCAGGGGGCCACCAAGCAGCCCCTCTCCATTTGGGTCTGGGGGCTTTCGTTGGGCATGGATACCTGAGAGGTACCTGCAAGGTTGCAGTTCGCGGCCCGAGAAGCACTCTCCGGCCAACATGCCCAACTGCAGCAACAAATCCCAAACCGAAGGAGCCAGGACCCAAAGACCTAGCTGGCCTGAAGGACCCCCATGGGGCCCCCAAGGAGCTCCTCTCCATTTGGGTCTGGGGGCTTTAGTTGGGCCGGGAACCTGGGAGGTACCAGCAAGGTTGCAGTTCGCGGCCCGAGAAGCACTCTCCGGCCAACATGCCCAACTGCAGCAACAGCTCCCAAAGCGAAGGAGCCAGGACCCAAAGACCTAGCTGGCCTGAAGGGCCCCCAGGGGGCCCCCAAGCAGCCCCTCTCCATTTGGGTCTGGGGGCTTTCGTTGGGCTGGAAACCTGGGAGATTCCTGCAAGGTTGCAGTTCGAGGCCCGAGAAGCACTCTCCGGCCAACATGCCCAACTGCAGCAACAGCTCCCAAACCGAATGAGCCAGGACACAAAGACCTAGCTGGCCTGAAGGGCCCCCAGGGGGCCCCCAAGCAGCCCCTCTCAATTTGGGTCTGGGGGCTTTCGTTGGGCCGGGAACCTGGGAGATTCCTTCAAGGTTGCAGTTCGCGGCCCGAGAAGCACTCTCCGCCCAACATGCCCAACTGCAGCAACAGCTCCCAAAGTGAAGGAGCCAGGACCCAAAGACCTAGCTGGCCTGAAGGGCCCCCAGGGGGCCCCCAAGCAGCCCCTCTCCATTTGGGTCTGGGGGCTTTCGTTGGGCCGGGAACCTTGGAGAGTCATGCAAGGTTGCAGTTCGCGGCCCGAGAAGCACTCTCCAGCCAACATGCCCAACTGCAGCAACAGCTCCCAAAGCGAAGGAGCCAGGACCCAAAGACCTAGCTGGCCTGAAGGGCCCCCAGGGGGCCCCCAAGCAGCCCCTCTCAATTTGGGTCTGGGGGCTTTCGTTGGGCCGGGAACCTGGGAGATTCCTTCAAGGTTGCAGTTCGCGGCCCGAGAAGCACTCTCCGGCCAACATGCCCAACTGCAGCAACAGCTCCCAAAGCGAAGGAGCCAGGACCCAAAGACCTAGCTGGCCTGAAGGGCCCCCAGGGGGCCCCCAAGCAGCCCCTCTCCATTTGGGTCTGGGGGCTTTCGTTGGGCGGGGAACCTGGGAGATTCCTGCAAGGTTGCAGTTCGCGGCCCGAGAAGCACTCTCCGGCCAACATGCCCAACTGCAGCAACAGCTCCCAAAGCGAAGGAGCCAGGACCCAAAGACCTAGCTGGCCTGAAGGGCCCCCAGGGGGCCCCCAAGCAGCCCCTCTCCATTTGGGTCTGGGGGCTTTATTTAGGCTGAGAACCTGGGAGATACCAGCAAGGTTGCAGTTCGCGGCCCGAGAAGCACTCTCCGGCCAACATGCCCAATATCCAGCAACAGCTCCCAGAGCGAAGGAGCCAGGACCCAAAGACCTAGCTGGCCTGAAGGGCCCCCAGGGGGCCCCCAAGCAGCCCCTCTCCATTTGGGTCTGGGGGCTTTCGTTGGGCATGTATACCTGAGAGGTACCTGCAAGTTACAGTTCGCGGCCCGAGAAGCACTCTCCGGCCAACATGCCCAACTGCAGCAACAGCTCCCAAAGCGAAGGAGCCAGGACCCAAAGACCTAGCTGGCCTGAAGTGCCCCCAGGGGGCCCCCAAGCAGCCCCTCTCCATTTGGGTCTGGGGGCTTTCGTTGGGCCGGGAAGCTGGGAGATTCATGCAAGGTTGCAGTTCGCGGCCCGAGAAGCACTCTCCGGCCAACATGCCCAATATCCAGCAACAGCTCCCAAAGCGAAGGAGCCAGGACCCAAAGACCTAGCTGGCCTGAAGGGCCCCCAGAAGGCCACCAAGCAGCCCCTCTCCATTTGGGTCTGGGGGCTTTCGTTGGGCATGTATACCTGAGAGGTACCTGCAAGTTACAGTTCGCGGCCCGAGAAGCACTCTCCGGCCAACATGCCCAACTGCAGCAACAGCTCCCAAAGCGAAGGAGCCAGGACCCAAAGACCTAGCTGGCCTGAAGGGCCCCCAGGGGGCCCCCAAGCAGCCCCTCTCCATTTGGGTCTGGGGGTTTTCGTTGGGCCGGGAACCTGGGAGGTACCTGCAAGGTTGCAGTTCGCGGCCCGAGAAGCACTCTCCGGCCAACATGCCCAACTGCAGCAACAGCTCCCAAACCGAAGGAGCCAGGACCCAAAGACCTAGCTGGCCTGAAGGGCCCCCAGGGGGCCCCCAAGCAGCCCCTCTCCATTTGGGTCTGGGGGCTTTCGTTGGGCCGGGAACCTGGGAGATTCCTGCAAGTTTGCAGTTCGAGGCCCGAGAAGCACTCTCCGGCCAACATGCCCAACTGCAGCAACAGCTCCCAAACCGAAGGAGCCAGGACCCAAAGACCTAGCTGGCCTGAAGGGCCCCCAGGGGGCCCCCAAGCAGCCCCTCTCCATTTGGGTCTGGGGGCTTTCGTTGGGCCGGGAACCTGGGAGATTCCTGCAAGGTTGCAGTTCGCGGCCCGAGAAGCACTCTCCGGCCAACATGCCCAACTGCAGCAACAGCTCCCAAAGCGAAGGAGCCAGGACCCAAAGACCTAGCTGGCCTGAAGGGCCCCCAGGGGGCCCCCAAGCAGCCCCTCTCAATTTGGGTCTGGGGGCTTTCGTTGGGCCGGGAACCTGGGAGGTACCTGCAAGGTTGCAGTTCGCGGCCCGAGAAGCACTCTCCGGGCAACATGCGCAACTGCAGCAACAGCTCCCAAACCGAAGGAGCCAGGACCCAAAGACCTAGCTGGCCTGAAGGGCCCCCAGGGGTCCCCCAAGCAGCCCCTCTCCATTTGGGTCTGGGGGCTTTAGTTGGGCCGGGAACCTGGGAGGTACCTGCAAGGTTGCAGTTCGCGGCCGGAGAAGCACTCTCCGGCCAACATGCCCAACTGCAGCAACAGCTCCCAAAGCGAAGGAGCCAGGACCCAAAGACCTAGCTGGCCTGAAGTGCCCCCAGGGGGCCCCCAAGCAGCCCCTCTCCATTTGGGTCTGGGGGCTTTCGTTGGGCCGGGAACCTGGGAGATTCCTGCAAGGTTGCAGTTCGCGGCCCGAGAAGCACTCTCCGGCCAACATGCCCAACTGCAGCAACAGCTCCCAAAGCGAAGGAGCCAGGACCCAAAGACCTAGCTGGCCTGAAGGGCCCCCAGGGGGCCCCCAAGCAGCCCCTCTCCATTTGGGTCTGGGGGCTTTCGTTGGGCCGGGAACCTGGGAGGTACCTGCAAGGTTGCAGTTCGCGGCCCGAGAAGCACTCTCCGGCCAACATGCCCAACTGCAGCAACAGCTCCCAAAGCGAAGGAGCCAGGACCCAAAGACCTAGCTGGCCTGAAGGGCCCCCAGGGGGCCCCCAAGCAGCCCCTCTCCATTTGGGTCTGGGGGCTTTCGTTGGGCATGTATACCTGAGAGGTACCTGCAAGCTTACAGTTCGCGGCCCGAGAAGCACTCTCCGGCCAACATGCCCAACTGCAGCAACAGCTCCCAAAGCGAAGGAGCCAGGACCCAAAGACCTAGCTGGCCTGAAGTGACCCCAGGGGGTCCCCAAGCAGCCCCTCTCCATTTGGGTCTGGGGGCTTTCGTTGGGCGGGGAACCTGGGAGACTCCTGCAAGGTTGCAGTTCGCGGCCCGAGAAGCACTCTCCGGCCAACATGCCCAACTGCAGCAACAGCTCCCAAAGCGAAGGAGCCAGGACCCAAAGACCTAGCTGGCCTGAAGGGCCCCCAGCGGGCCCCCAAGGCAGCCCCTCTCCATTTGGGTCTGGGGGCTTTCGTTGGGCCGGGAACCTGGGAGGTACCTGCAAGGTTGCAGTTCGCGGCCCGAGAAGCACTCTCCGGCCAACATGCCCAACTGCAGCAACAGCTCCCAAAGCGAAGGAGCCAGGACCCAAAGACCTAGCTGGCCTGAAGTGCCCCCAGGGGGCCCCCAAGCAGCCCCTCTCCATTTGGGTCTGGGGGCTTTCGTTGGGCCGGGAACCTGGGAGATTCCTGCAAGGTTGCAGTTCGCGGCCCGAGAAGCACTCTCCGGCCAACATGCCCAACTGCAGCAACAGCTCCCAAACCAAAGGAGCCAGGACCCAAAGACCTAGCTGGCCTGAAGTGCCCCCAGGGGGCCCCCAAGCAGCCCCTCTCCATTTGGGTCTGGGGGCTTTCTTTAGGCTGAGAACCTGGGAGATACTAGCAAGGTTGCAGTTCGCGGCCCGAGAAGCACTCTCCGGCCAACATGCCCAATATCCAGCAACAGCTCCCAAAGCGAAGGAGCCAGGACCCAAAGACCTAGCTGGCCTGAAGGGCCCCCAGGGGGCCCCCAAGCAGCCCCTCTCCATTTGGGTCTGGGGGCTTTCGTTGGGCCGGGAACCTGGGAGATTCCTGCAAGGTTGCAGTTCGCGGCCCGAGAAGCACTCTCCGGCCAACATGCCCAACTGCAGCAACAGCTCCCAAAGCGAAGGAGCCAGGACACAAAGACCTAGCTGGCCTGAAGGGCCCCCAGGGGGCCACCAAGCAGCCCCTCTCCATTTGGGTCTGGGGGTTTTCGTTGGGCCGGGAACCTGGGAGGTACCTGCAAGGTTGCAGTTCGCGGCCCGAGAAGCACTCTCCGGCCAACATGCCCAACTGCAGCAACAGCTCCCAAACTGAAGGAGCCAGGACCCAAAGACCTAGCTGGCCTGAAGGGCCCCCAGGGGGGCCCCAAGCAGCCCCTCTCAATTTGGGTCTGGGGGCTTTCGTTGGGCCGGGAACCTGGGAGAATCCTGCAAGGTTGCAGTTCGCGGCCCGAGAAGCACTCTCCGGCCAACATGCCCAACTGCAGCAACAGCTCCCAAAGCGAAGGAGCCAGGACCCAAAGACCTAGCTGGCCTGAAGGGCCCCCAGGGGGTCCCCAAGCAGCCCCTCTCCATTTGGGTCTGGGGGCTTTCTTTGGGCGGGGAACCTGGGAGAGGTACCTGCAAGTTTGCAGTTCGCGGCCCGAGAAGCACTCTCCGGCCAACATGCCCAACTGCAGCAACAGCTCCCAAACCGAAGGAGCCAGGACCCAAAGACCTAGCTGGCCTGAAGGGCCCCCAGGGGGCCCCCAAGCAGCCCCTCTCCATTTGGGTCTGGGGGCTTTCGTTGGGCATGGAACCTGGGAGATTCCTGCAAGGTTGCAGTTCGCGGCCCGAGAAGCACTCTCCGGCCAACATGCCCAACTGCAGCAACAGCTCCCAAAGCGAAGGAGCCAGGACCCAAAGACCTAGCTGGCCTGAAGGGCCCCCAGGGGGCCCCCAAGCAGCCCCTCTCCATTTGGGCCTGGGGGCTTTCTTTAGGATGAGAACCTGGGAGATTCCTGCAAGGTTGCAGTTCGCGGCCCGAGAAGCACTCTCCGGCCAACATGCCCAATATCCAGCAACAGCTCCCAAAGCGAAGGAGCCAGGACCCAAAGACCTAGCTGGCCTGAAGGGCCCCCAGAAGGCCACCAAGCAGCCCCTCTCCATTTGGGTCTGGGGGCTTTCGTTGGGCATGGATACCTGAGAGGTACCTGCAAGTTACAGTTCGCGGCCCGAGAAGCACTCTCCGGCCAACATGCCCAACTGCAGCAACAGCTCCCAAACCGAAGGAGCCAGGACCCAAAGACCTAGCTGGCCTGAAGGGCCCCCAGGGGGCCCCCAAGCAGCCCCTCTCCATTTGGGCCTGGGGGTTTTCGTTGGGTGGGGAACCTGGGAGATTCCTGCAAGGTTGCAGTTCGCGGCCCGAGAAGCACTCTCCGGCCAACATGCCCAACTGCAGCAACAGCTCCCAAACCGAAGGAGCCAGGACCCAAAGACCTAGCTGGCCTGAAGGGCCCCCAGGGGGCCCCCAAGCAGCCCCTCTCCATTTGGGTCTGGGGGTTTTCGTTGGGCCGGGAACCTGGGAGATTCCTGCAAGTTTGCAGTTCGAGGCCCGAGAAGCACTCTCCGGCCAACATGCCCAACTGCAGCAACAGCTCCCAAAGCGAAGGAGCCAGGACCCAAAGAGCTAGGTGGCCTGAAGGGCCCCCAGGGGGCCCCCAAGCAGCCCCTCTCCATTTGGGTCTGGGGGCTTTCGTTGTGCCGGGAACCGGGGAGATTCCTGCAAGGTTGCAGTTCGCGGCCCGAGAAGCACTCTCCGGCCAACATGCCCAACTGCAGCAACAGCTCCCAAAGCGAAGGAGCCAGGACCCAAAGACCTAGCTGGCCTGAAGGGCCCCCAGGGGGCCCCCAAGCAGCCCCTCTCCATTTGGGTCTGGGGGCTTTCGTTGGGCCGGGAACCTGGGAGGTACCTGCAAGGTTGCAGTTCGCGGCCCGAGAAGCACTCTCCGGCCAACATGCCCAACTGCAGCAACAGCTCCCAAAGCGAAGGAGCCAGGACCCAAAGACCTAGCTGGCCTGAAGGGCCCCCAGGGGGCCCCCAAGCAGCCCCTCTCCATTTGGGTCTGGGGGCTTTCGTTGGGCCGGGAACCTGGGAGATTCCTGCAAGGTTGCAGTTCGCGGCCCGAGAAGCACTCTCCGGCCAACATGCCCAACTGCAGCAACAGCTCCCAAAGCGAAGGAGCCAGGACCCAAAGAGCTAGGTGTCCTGAAGGGCCCCCAGGGGGCCCCCAAGCAGCCCCTCTCCATTTGGGTCTGGGGGCTTTCGTTGGGCATGTATACCTGAGAGGTACCTGCAAGGTTACAGTTCGCGGCCCGAGAAGCACTCTCCGGCCAACATGCCCAACTGCAGCAACAGCTCCCAAACCGAAGGAGCCAGGACCCAAAGACCTAGCTGGCCTGAAGTGCCCCCAGGGGGCCCCCAAGCAGCCCCTCTCCATTTGGGTCTGGGGGCTTTCGTTGGGCCGGGAACCTGGGAGGTACCTGCAAGGTTGCAGTTCGCGGCCCGAGAAGCACTCTCCGGCCAACATGCCCAATATCCAGCAACAGCTCCCAAAGCGAAGGAGCCAGGACCCAAAGACCTAGCTGGCCTGAAGGGCCCCCAGAAGGCCACCAAGCAGCCCCTCTCCATTTGGGTCTGGGGGCTTTCGTTGGGCATGTATACCTGAGAGGTACCTGTAAGTTACAGTTCGCGGTCCGAGAAGCACTCTCCGGCCAACATGCCCAACTGCAGCAACAGCTCCCAAAGCGAAGGAGCCAGGACCCAAAGACCTAGCTGGCCTGAAGGGCCCCCAGGGGGCCCCCAAGCAGCCCCTCTCCATTTGGGTCTCGGGGCTTTCGTTGGGCCGGGAACCTGGGAGGTACCTGCAAGGTTGCAGTTCGCGGCCCGAGAAGCACTCTCCGGCCAACATGCCCAACTGCAGCAACAGCTCCCAAACCGAAGGAGCCAGGACCCAAAGACCTAGCTGGCCTGAAGGGCCCCCAGGGGGGCCCCAAGCAGCCCCTCTCAATTTGGGTCTGGGGGCTTTAGTTGGGCCGGGAACCTGGGAGATTCATGCAAGGTTGCAGTTCGCGGCCTGAGAAGCACTCTCCGGCCAACATGCCCAACTGCAGCAACAGCTCCCAAACCGAAGGAGCCAGGACCCAAAGACCTAGCTGGCCTGAAGGGCCCCCAGGGGGCACCCAAGCAGCCCCTCTCCATTTGGGTCTGGGGGCTTTCGTTGGGCATGGAACCTGGGAGATTCCTGCAAGGTTGCAGTTCGAGGCCCGAGAAGCACTCTCCGGCCAACATGCCCAACTGCAGCAACAGCTCCCAAAGCGAAGGAGCCAGGACCCAAAGAGCTAGGTGGCCTGAAGGGCCCCCAGGGGGGCCCCAAGCAGCCCCTCTCCATTTGGGTCTGGGGGCTTTCGTTGGGCCGGGAACCTGGGAGATTCCTGCAAGGTTGCAGTTCGCGGCCCGAGAAGCACTCTCCGGCCAACATGCCCAACTGCAGCAACAGCTCCCAAACCGAAGGAGCCAGGACCCAAAGACCTAGCTGGCCTGAAGGGCCCCCAGGGGGCCCCCAAGCAGCCCCTCTCAATTTGGGTCTGGGGGCTTTCGTTGGGCCGGGAACCTGGGAGATTCCTGCAAGGTTGCAGTTCGCGGCCCGAGAAGCACTCTCCGGCCAACATGCCCAACTGCAGCAACAGCTCCCAAAGCGAAGGAGCCAGGACCCAAAGACCTAGCTGGCCTGAAGGGCCCCCAGGGGGCCCCCAAGCAGCCCCTCTCCATTTGGGTCTGGGGGCTTTCGTTGGGCCGGGAACCTGGGAGATTCCTGCAAGGTTGCAGTTCGCGGCCCGAGAAGCACTCTCAGGCCAACGTGCCCAACTGCAGCAACAGCTCCCAAAGCGAAGGAGCCAGGACCCAAAGACCTAGCTGGCCTGAAGGGCCCCCAGGGGGCCCCCAAGCAGCCCCTCTCCATTTGGGTCTGGGGGCTTTCGTTGGGCATGTATACCTGAGAGGTACCTGCAAGGTTACAGTTCGCGGCCCGAGAAGCACTCTCCGGCCAACATGCCCAACTGCAGCAACAGCTCCCAAAGCGAAGGAGCCAGGACCCAAAGACCTAGCTGGCCTGAAGTGCCCCCAGTGGGCCCCCAGGCAGCCCCTCTCCATTTGGGTCTGGGGGCTTTCGTTGGGCCGGGAACCTGGGAGGTACCTGCAAGGTTGCAGTTCGCGGCCCGAGAAGCACTCTCCGGCCAACATGCCAAATATCCAGCAACAGCTCCCAAAGCGAAGGAGCCAGGACCCAAAGACCTATCTGGCCTGAAGGGCCCCCAGGGGGCCCCCAAGCAGCCCCTCTCCATTTTGGGTCTGGGGGCTTTAGTTGGGCCGGGAACCTGGGAGAATCCTGCAAGGTTGCAGTTCGCGGCCGGAGAAGCACTCTCCGGCCAACATGCCCAACTGCAGCAACAGCTCCCAAACCGAAGGAGCCAGGACCCAAAGAGCTAGGTGTCCTGAAGGGCCCCCAGGGGGCCCCCAAGCAGCCCCTCTCCATTTGGGTCTGGGGGCTTTTGTTGGGCCGGGAACCTGGGAGATTCCTGCAAGGTTGCAGTTCGAGGCCCGAGAAGCACTCTCCGGCCAACATGCCCAACTGCAGCAACAGCTCCCAAAGCGAAGGAGCCAGGACCCAAAGACCTAGCTGGCCTGAAGGGCCCCCAGGGGGCCCCCAAGCAGCCCCTCTCCATTTGGGTCTGGGGGCTTTCGTTGTGCCGGGAACCTGGGAGGTACCTGCAAGGTTGCAGTTCGCAGCCCGAGAAGCACTCTCCGGCCAACATGCCCAACTGCAGCAACAGCTCCCAAAGCGAAGGAGCCAGGACACAAAGACCTAGCTGGCCTGAAGGGCCCCCAGGGGGCCTCCAAGCAGCCCCTCTCCATTTGGGTCTGGGGGCTTTATTTAGGCTGAGAACCTGGGAGATACTAGCAAAGTTGCAGTTCGCGGCCCGAGAAGCACTCTCCGGCCAACATGCCCAATATCCAGCAACAGCTCCCAAAGCGAAGGAGCCAGGACCCAAAGACCTAGCTGGCCTGAAGGGCCCCCAGGGGGCCCCCAAGCAGCCCCTCTCCATTTGGGTCTGGGGGCTTTCGTTGGGCATGTATACCTGAGAGGTACCTGCAAGGTTACAGTTCGCGGCCCGAGAAGCACTCTCCGGCCAACATGCCCAACTGCAGCAACAGCTCCCAAAGTGAAGGAGCCAGGACCCAAAGACCTAGCTGGCCTGAAGTGCCCCCAGGGGGTCCCCAAGCAGCCCCTCTCCATTTGGGTCTGGGGGTTTTCGTTGGGCCGGGAACCTGGGAGATTCATGCAAGGTTGCAGTTCGCGGCCCGAGAAGCACTCTCCGGCCAACATGCCCAACTGCAGCAACAGCTCCCAAAGCGAAGGAGCCAGGACCCAAAGACCTAGCTGGCCTGAAGTGCCCCCAGGGGGCCCCCAAGCAGCCCCTCTCCATTTGGGTCTGGGGGCTTTCGTTGGGCCGGGAACCTGGGAGGTACCTGCAAGGTTGCAGTTCGCAGCCCGAGAAGCACTCTCCGGCCAACATGCCCAACTGCAGCAACAGCTCCCAAACCGAAGGAGCCAGGACCAAAAGACCTAGCTGGACTGAAGGGCCCCCAGGGGGCCCCCAAGCAGCCCCTCTCCATTTGGGTCTGGGGGCTTTCGTTGGGCCGGGAACCTGGGAGGTACCTGCAAGGTTGCAGTTCGCGGCCCGAGAAGCACTCTCCGGCCAACATGCCCAACTGCAGCAACAGCTCCCAAACCGAATGAGCCAGGACCCAAAGACCTAGCTGGCCTGAAGGGCCCCCAGGGGGCCCCCAAGCAGCCCCTCTCCATTTGGGTCTGGGGGCTTTCGTTGGGCCGGGAACCTGGGAGATTCCTGCAAGGTTGCAGTTCGCGGCCGGAGAAGCACTCTCCGGCCAACATGCCCAACTGCAGCAACAGCTCCCAAACCCAAGGAGCCAGGACCCAAAGACCTAGCTGGCCTGAAGGGCCCCCAGGGGGCCCCCAAGCAGCCCCTCTCCATTTGGGTCTGGGGGCTTTCTTTAGGATGAGAACCTGGGAGATACCAGCAAGGTTGCAGTTCGCGGCCCGAGAAGCACTCTCCGGCCAACATGCCCAATATCCAGCAACAGCTCCCAAAGCGAAGGAGCCAGGACCCAAAGACCTAGCTGGCCTGAAGGGCCCCCAGGGGGCCCCCAAGCAGCCCCTCTCCATTTGGGTCTGGGGGCTTTCGTTGGGCCGGGAACCTGGGAGGTACCTGCAAGGTTGCAGTTCGCGGCCCGAGAAGCACTCTCCGGCCATCATGCCCAACTGCAGCAACAGCTCCCAAAGCGAAGGAGCCAGGACCCAAAGACCTAGCTGGCCTGAAGGGCCCCCAGGGGGCCCCCAAGCAGCCCCTCTCCATTTGGGTCTGGGGGTTTTCGTTGGGCCGGGAACCTGGGAGGTACCTGCAAGGTTGCAGTTAGCGGCCCGAGAAGCACTCTCCGGCCAACATGCCCAACTGCAGCAACAGCTCCCAAAGCGAAGGAGCCAGGACCCAAAGACCTAGCTGGCCTGAAGGGCCCCCAGGGGGGGCCCAAGCAGCCCCTCTCAATTTGGGTCTGGGGGCTTTCGTTGGGCCGGGAACCTGGGAGAATCCTGCAAGGTTGCAGTTCGCGGCCCGAGAAGCACTCTCCGGCCAACATGCCCAACTGCAGCAACAGCTCCCAAAGCGAAGGAGCCAGGACCCAAAGACCTAGCTGGCCTGAAGGGCCCCCAGGGGGCCCCCAAGCAGCCCCTCTCCATTTGGGTCTGGGGGCTTTCGTTGGGCCGGGAACCTGGGAGGTACCTGCAAGGTTGCAGTTCGCGGCCGGAGAAGCACTCTCCGGCCAACATGCCCAACTGCAGCAACAGCTCCCAAAGCGAAGGAGCCAGGACCCAAAGACCTAGCTGGCCTGAAGGGCCCCCAGGGGGGCCCCAAGCAGCCCCTCTCCATATGGGTCTGGGGGCTTTCGTTGGGCCGGGAACCTGGGAGAATCCTGCAAGGTTGCAGTTCGCGGCCCGAGAAGCACTCTCCGGCCAACATGCCCAACTGCAGCAACAGCTCCCAAAGCGAAGGAGCCAGGACCCAAAGACCTAGCTGGCCTGAAGGGCCCCCAGGGGGCCCCCAAGCAGCCCCTCTCCATTTGGGTCTGGGGGCTTTCGTTGGGCCGGGAACCTGGGAGATTCCTGCAAGTTTGCAGTTCGAGGCCCGAGAAGCACTCTCCGGCCAACATGCCCAACTGCAGCAACAGCTCCCAAACCGAAGGAGCCAGGACCCAAAGACCTAGCTGGCCTGAAGGGCCCCCAGGGGGCCCCCAAGCAGCCCCTCTCCATTTGGGTCTGGGGGCTTTCGTTGGGCCGGGAACCTGGGAGGTACCTGCAAGGTTGCAGTTCGCGGCCCGAGAAGCACTCTCCGGCCAACATGCCCAACTGCAGCAACAGCTCCCAAACCGAAGGAGCCAGGACCCAAAGACCTAGCTGGCCTGAAGGGCCCCCAGGGGGCCCCCAAGCAGCCCCTCTCCATTTGGGTCTGGGGGTTTTCGTTGGGCCGGGAACCTGGGAGGTACCTGCAAGGTTGCAGTTCGCGGCCCGAGAAGCACTCTCCGGCCAACATGCCCAACTGCAGCAACAGCTCCCAAAGCGAAGGAGCCAGGACCCAAAGACCTAGCTGGCCTGAAGGGCCCCCAGGGGGCCCCCAAGCAGCCCCTCTCCATTTGGGTCTGGGGGCTTTCGTTGGGCATGTATACCTGAGAGGTACCTGCAAGTTACTGTTCGCGGCCCGAGAAGCACTCTCCGGCCAACATGCCCAACTGCAGCAACAGCTCCCAAAGCGAAGGAGCCAGGACCCAAAGACCTAGCTGGCCTGAAGGGCCCCCAGGGGGCCCCCAAGCAGCCCCTCTCCATTTGGGTCTGGGGGCTTTCGTTGGGCCGGGAACCTGAGAGGTACCTGCAAGGTTGCAGTTCGCAGCCCGAGAAGCACTCTCCGCCCAACATGCCCAACTGCAGCAACAGCTCCCAAAGCGAAGGAGCCAGGACCCAAAGACCTAGCTGGCCTGAAGGGCCCCCAGGGGGCCCCCAAGCAGCCCCTCTCCATTTGGGTCTGGGGGCTTTCGTTGGGCCGGGAACCTGGGAGGTACCTGCAAGGTTGCAGTTCGCAGCCCGAGAAGCACTCTCCGGCCAACATGCCCAACTGCAGCAACAGCTCCCAAAGCGAAGGAGCCAGGACCCAAAGACCTAGCTGGCCTGAAGGGCCCCCAGGGGGGCCACCAAGCAGCCCCTCTCAATTTGGGTCTGGGGGCTTTCGTTGGGCCGGGAACCTGGGAGAATCCTGCAAGGTTGCAGTTCGCGGCCCGAGAAGCACTCTCCGGCCAACATGCCCAATATCCAGCAACAGCTCCCAAAGCGAAGGAGCCAGGACCCAAAGACCTAGCTGGCCTGAAGGGCCCCCAGGGGGCCCCCAAGCAGCCCCTCTCCATTTGGGTCTGGGGGCTTTCGTTGGGCCGGGAACCTGGGAGACTCCTGCAAGGTTGCAGTTCGAGGCCCGAGAAGCACTCTCCGGCCAACATGCCCAACTGCAGCAACAGCTCCCAAACCGAAGGAGCCAGGACACAAAGACCTAGCTGGCCTGAAGGGCCCCCAGGGGGCCCCCAAGCAGCCCCTCTCCATTTGGGTCTGGGGGCTTTCGTTGGGCCGGGAAACTGGGAGATTCCTGCAAGGTTGCAGTTCGCGGACCGAGAAGCACTCTCCGGCCAACATGCGCAACTGCAGCAACAGCTCCCAAACCGAAGGAGCCAGGACCCAAAGACCTAGCTGGCCTGAAGGGCCCCCAGGGGTCCCCAAGCAGCCCCTCTCCATTTGGGTCTGGGGGCTTTCGTTGGGCCGGGAACCTGGGAGAATCCTGCAAGGTTGCAGTTCGCGGCCCGAGAAGCACTCTCCGGCCAACATGCCCAACTGCAGCAACAGCTCCCAAAGCGAAGGAGCCAGGACCCAAAGAGCTAGGTGGCCTGAAGGGCCCCCAGGGGGCCCCCAAGCAGCCCCTCTCCATTTGGGTCTGGGGGCTTTCGTTGGGCCGGGAACCTGGGAGATTCCTGCAAGGTTACAGTTCGAGGCCCGAGAAGCACTCTCCGGCCAACATGCCCAACTGCAGCAACAGCTCCCAAAGCGAAGGAGCCAGGACCCAAAGACCTAGCTGGCCTGAAGTGCCCCCAGGGGGCCCCCAAGCAGCCCCTCTCCATTTGGGTCTGGGGGCTTTCGTTGGGCCGGGAACCTGGGAGGTACCTGCAAGGTTGCAGTTCGCAGCCCGAGAAGCACTCTCCGGCCAACATGCCCAACTGCAGCAACAGCTCCCAAAGCGAAGGAGCCAGGACCCAAAGACCTAGCTGGCCTGAAGGGCCCCCAGGGGGCCTCCAAGCAGCCCCTATCCATTTGGGTCTGAGGGCTTTCTTTAGGCTGAGAACCTGGGAGATACCAGCAAAGTTGCAGTTCGCGGCCCGAGAAGCACTCTCCGGCCAACATGCCCAATATCCAGCAACAGCTCCCAAAGCGAAGGAGCCAGGACCCAAAGACCTAGCTGGCCTGAAGTGCCCCCAGAGGGCCCCCAAGCAGCCCCTCTCCGTTTGGGTCTGGGGGCTTTCGTTGGGCATGTATACCTGAGAGGTACCTGCAAGGTTACAGTTCGCGGCCCGAGAAGCACTCTCCGGCCAACATGCCCAACTGCAGCAACAGCTCCCAAAGCGAAGGAGCCAGGACCCAAAGACCTAGCTGGCCTGAAGTGCCCCCAGGGCGCCCCCAAGCAGCCCCTCTCCATTTGGGTCTGGGGGTTTTCGTTGGGCGGGGAACCTGGGAGATTCCTGCAAGGTTGCAGTTCGCGGCCGGAGAAGCACTCTCCGGCCAACATGCCCAACTGCAGCAACAGCTCCCAAAGCGAAGGAGCCAGGACCCAAAGACCTAGCTGGCCTGAAGTGCCCCCAGGGGGCCCCCAAGCAGCCCCTCTCCATTTGGGTCTGGGGGCTTTAGTTGGGCCGGGAACCTGGGAGGTACCTGCAAGGTTGCAGTTCGCAGCCCGAGAAGCACTCTCCGGCCAACATGCCCAACTGCAGCAACAGCTCCCAAACCGAAGGAGCCAGGACACAAAGACCTAGCTGGCCTGAAGGGCCCCCAGGGGGCCCCCAAGCAGCCCCTTTCCATTTGGGTCTGGGGGCTTTCGTTGGGCCGGGAACCTGGGAGGTACCTGCAAGGTTGCAGTTCGCGGCCCGAGAAGCACTCTCCGGCCAACATGCCCAACTGCAGCAACAGCTCCCAAAGCGAAGGAGCCAGGACCCAAAGACCTAGCTGGCCTGAAGGGCCCCCAGGGGGCCCCCAAGCAGCCCCTCTCCATTTGGGTCTGGGGGCTTTCGTTGGGCATGTATACCTGAGAGGTACCTGCAAGTTACAGTTCGCGGCCCGAGAAGCACTCTACGGCCAACATGCCCAACTGCAGCAACAGCTCCCAAAGCGAAGGAGCCAGGACCCAAAGACCTAGCTGGCCTGAATGGCCCCCAGGGGGGCCCCAAGCAGCCCCTCTCCATTTGGGTCTGGGGGCCTTCTTTGGGCAGGGAACCTGGGAGGTACCTGCAAGGTTGCAGTTCGCGGCCCGAGAAGCACTCTCCGGCCAACATGCCCAACTGCAGCAACAGCTCCCAAACCGAAGGAGCCAGGACCCAAAGACCTAGCTGGCCTGAAGGGCCCCCAGGGGTCCCCCAAGCAGCCCCTCTCCATTTGGGTCTGGGGGCTTTCGTTGGGCCGGGAACCTGGGAGGTACCTGCAAGGTTGCAGTTCGCGGCCCGAGAAGCACTCTCCGGCCAACATGCCCAACTGCAGCAACAGCTCCCAAAGCGAAGGAGCCAGGACCCAAAGACCTAGCTGGCCTGAAGGGCCCCCAGGGGGCCTCCAAGCAGCCCCTCTCCATTTGGGTCTGGGGGCTTTCTTTAGGCTGAGAACCTGGGAGATACCAGCAAAGTTGCAGTTCGCGGCCCGAGAAGCACTCTCCGGCCAACATGCCCAATATCCAGCAACAGCTCCCAAAGCGAAGGAGCCAGGACCCAAAGACCTAGCTGGCCTGAAGGGCCCCCACGGGGCCCCCAAGCAGCCCCTCTCCATTTGGGTCTGGGGGCTTTCGTTGGGCCGGGAACCTGGGAGGTACCTGCAAGGTTACAGTTCGCGGCCCGAGAAGCACTCTCCGGCCAACATGCCCAACTACACCAACAGCTCCCAAAGCGAATGAGCCAGGACCCAAAGACCTAGCTGGCCTGAAGTGCCCCCAGGGGGTCCCCAAGCAGCCCCTCTCCATTTGGGTCTGGGGGTTTTCGTTGGGCGGGGAACCTGGGAGAATCCTGCAAGGTTGCAGTTCGCGGCCCGAGAAGCACTCTCCGGCCAACATGCCCAACTGCAGCAACAGCTCCCAAAGCGAAGGAGCCAGGACCCAAAGACCTAGCTGGCCTGAAGGGCCCCCAGGGGGTCCCCAAGCAGCCCCTCTCCATTTGGGTCTGGGGGCTTTCGTTGGGCATGGATACCTGAGAGGTACCTGCAAGGTTACAGTTCGCGGCCCGAGAAGCACTCTCCGGCCAACATGCCCAACTGCAGTAACAGCTCCCAAAGCGAAGGAGCCAGGACCCAAAGACCTAGCTGGCCTGAAGTGCCCCCAGGGGGTCCCCAAGCAGCCCCTCTCCATTTGGGTCTGGGGGCTTTCGTTGGGCGGGGAACCTGGGAGATTCATGCAAGGTTGCAGTTCGCGGCCCGAGAAGCACTCTCCGGCCAACATGCCCAACTGCAGCAACAGCTCCCAAAGCGAAGGATCCAGGACCCAAAGACCTAGCTGGCCTGAAGTGCCCCCAGGGGGCCACCAAGCAGCCCCTCTCCATTTGGGTCTGGGGGCTTTCGTTGGGCCGGGAACCTGGGAGGTACCTGCAAGGTTGCAGTTCGCGGCCCGAGAAGCACTCTCCGGCCAACATGCCCAACTGCAGCAACAGCTCCCAAACCGAAGGAGCCAGGACACAAAGACCTAGCTGGCCTGAAGGGCCCCCAGGGGGCCCCCAAGCAGCCCCTCTCCATTTGGGTCTGGGGGTTTTCGTTGGGCCGGGAACCTGGGAGGTACGTGCATGGTTGCAATTCGCGGCCCGAGAAGCACTCTCCGGCCAACATGCCCAATATCCAGCAACAGCTCCCAAACCGAAGGAGCCAGGACCCAAAGACCTAGCTGGCCTGAAGGGCCCCCAGGGGGCCCCCAAGCAGCCCCTCTCAATTTGGGTCTGGGGGCTTTCGTTGGGCCGAGAACCTGGGAGATTCCTGCAAGGTTGCAGTTCGCGGCCGGAGAAGCACTCTCCGGCCAACATGCCCAACTGCAGCAACAGCTCCCAAAGCGAAGGAGCCAGGACCCAAAGACCTAGCTGGCCTGAAGGGCCCCCAGAAGGCCACCAAGCAGCCCCTCTCCATTTGGGTCTGGGGGCTTTCGTTGGGCATGTATACCTGAGAGGTACCTGCAAGTTACAGTTCGCGGCCGGAGAAGCACTCTCCGGCCAACATGCCCAACTGCAGCAACAGCTCCCAAAGCGAAGGAGCCAGGACCCAAAGACCTAGCTGGCCTGAAGGGCCCCCAGGGGGCCCCCAAGCAGCCCCTCTCCATTTGGGTCTGGGGGCTTTCTTTGGGCTGGGAACCTGGGAGATTCCTGCAAGGTTGCAGTTCGCGGCCCGAGAAGCACTCTCCGGCCAACATGCCCAATTGCAGCAACAGCTCCCAAACCGAAGGAGCCAGGACCCAAAGACCTATCTGGCCTGAAGGGCCCCCAGGGGGCCCCCAAGCAGCCCCTCTCCATTTGGGTCTGGGGGTTTTCGTTGGGCCGGGAACCTGGGAGGTACCTGCAGGGTTGCAGTTCGCGGCCCGAGAAGCACTCTCCGGCCAACATGCCCAACTGCAGCAACAGCTCCCAAAGCGAAGGAGCCAGGACACAAAGACCTAGCTGGCCTGAAGGGCCCCCAGGGGGGCCCCAAGCAGCCCCTCTCAATTTGGGTCTGGGGGCTTTCGTTGGTCCGGGAACCTGGGAGAATCCTGCAAGGTTGCAGTTCGCGGCCCGAGAAGCACTCTCCGGCCAACATGCCCAACTGCAGCAACAGCTCCCAAAGCGAAGGAGCCAGGACCCAAAGACCTAGCTGGCCTGAAGGGCCCCCAGGGGGCCCCCAAGCGGCTTCTCTCCATTTGGGTCTGGGGGCTTTCGTTGGGCCGGGAACCTGGGAGATTCCTGCAAGGTTGCAGTTCGCGGCCCGAGAAGCACTCTCCGGCCAACATGCCCAACTGCAGCAACAGCTCCCAAACCGAAGGAGCCAGGACCCAAAGACCTAGCTGGCCTGAATGGCCCCCACGGGGCCCCCGAGCAGCCCCTCTCAATTTGGGTCTGGGGGCTTTCGTTGGGCCGGGAACCTGGGAGATTCCTGCAAGGTTGCAGTTCGCGGCCCGAGAAGCACTCTCCGGCCAACATGCCCAACTGCAGCAACAGCTCCCAAAGCGAAGGAGCCAGGACCCAAAGACCTAGCTGGCCTGAAGGGCCCCCAGGGGGCCCCCAAGCAGCCCCTCTCCATTTGGGTCTGGGGGCTTTCGTTGGGCGGGGAACCTGGGAGATTCCTGCAAGGTTGCAGTTCGCGGCCCGAGAAGCACTCTCCGGCCAACATGCCCAACTGCAGCAACAGCTCCCAAAGCGAAGGAGCCAGGACCCAAAGACCTAGCTGGCCTGAAGGGCCCCCAGGGGGCCCCCAAGCAGCCCCTCTCCATTTGGTTCTGGGGGCTTTCGTTAGGCCGGGAACCTGGGAGATTCCTGCAAGGTTGCAGTTCGCGGCCCGAGAAGCACTCTCCGGCCAACATGCCCAACTGCAGCAACAGCTCCCAAAGCGAAGGAGCCAGGACCCAAAGACCTAGCTGGCCTGAAGGGCCCCCAGGGGGGCCCCAAGCAGCCCCTCTCAATTTGGGTCTGGGGGCTTTCGTTGGTCCGGGAACCTGGGAGAATCCTGCAAGGTTGCAGTTCGCGGCCCGAGAAGCACTCTCCGGCCAACATGCCCAACTGCAGCAACAGCTCCCAAAGCGAAGGAGCCAGGACCCAAAGACCTAGCTGGCCTGAAGTGCCCCCAGGGGGCCCCCAAGCAGCCCCTCTCCATTTGGGTCTGGGGGCTTTCGTTGGGCCGGGAACCTGGGAGATTCCTGCAAGTTTGCAGTTCGAGGCCCGAGAAGCACTCTCCGGCCAACATGCCCAACTGCAGCAACAGCTCCCAAAGCGAAGGAGCCAGGACCCAAAGACCTAGCTGGCCTGAAGGGCCCCCAGGGGGCCCCCAAGCAGCCCCTCTCCATTTGGGTCTGGGGGCTTTCGTTGGGCCGGGAACCTGGGAGGTACCTGCAAGGTTGCAGTTCGCGGCCCGAGAAGCACTCTCCGGCCAACATGCCCAATATGCAGCAACAGCTCCCAAAGCGAAGGAGCCAGGACCCAAAGACCTAGCTGGCCTGAAGGGCCCCCAGGGGGCCCCCAAGCAGCCCCTCTCCATTTGGGTCTGGGGGCTTTCGTTGGGCATGGATACCTGAGAGGTACCTGCAAGGTTACAGTTCGCGGCCCGAGAAGCACTCTCCGGCCAACATGCCCAACTGCAGCAACAGCTCCCAAAGCGAAGGAGCCAGGACCCAAAGACCTAGCTGGCCTGAAGGGCCCCCAGGGGGCCCCCAAGCAGCCCCTCTCCATTTGGGTCTGGGGGCTTTCTTTGGGCCGGGAACCTGGGAGATTCCTGCAAGGTTGCAGTTCGCGGCCCGAGAAGCACTCTCCGGCCAACATGCCCAACTGCAGCAACAGCTCCCAAAGCGAAGGAGCCAGGACCCAAAGACCTAGCTGGCCTGAAGGGCCCCCAGGGGGTCCCCAAGCAGCCCCTCTCCATTTGGGTCTGGGGGCTTTCGTTGGGCATGGATACCTGAGAGGTACCTGCAAGGTTACAGTTCGCGGCCCGAGAAGCACTCTCCGGCCAACATGCCCAACTGCAGCAACAGCTCCCAAAGCGAAGGAGCCAGGACCCAAAGACCTAGCTGGCCTGAAGTGCCCCCAGGGGGTCCCCAAGCAGCCCCTCTCCATTTGGGTCTGGGGGCTTTCGTTGGGCGGGGAACCTGGGAGATTCATGCAAGGTTGCAGTTCGCGGCCCGAGAAGCACTCTCCGGCCAACATGCCCAACTGCAGCAACAGCTCCCAAAGCGAAGGATCCAGGACCCAAAGACCTAGCTGGCCTGAAGTGCCCCCAGGGGGCCACCAAGCAGCCCCTCTCCATTTGGGTCTGGGGGCTTTCGTTGGGCCGGGAACCTGGGAGGTACCTGCAAGGTTGCAGTTCGCGGCCCGAGAAGCACTCTCCGGCCAACATGCGCAACTGCAGCAACAGCTCCCAAACCGAAGGAGCCAGGACACAAAGACCTAGCTGGCCTGAAGGGCCCCCAGGGGGCCCCCAAGCAGCCCCTCTCCATTTGGGTCTGGGGGTTTTCGTTGGGCCGGGAACCTGGGAGGTACGTGCATGGTTGCAATTCGCGGCCCGAGAAGCACTCTCCGGCCAACATGCCCAATATCCAGCAACAGCTCCCAAACCGAAGGAGCCAGGACCCAAAGACCTAGCTGGCCTGAAGGGCCCCCAGGGGGCCCCCAAGCAGCCCCTCTCAATTTGGGTCTGGGGGCTTTCGTTGGGCCGAGAACCTGGGAGATTCCTGCAAGGTTGCAGTTCGCGGCCGGAGAAGCACTCTCCGGCCAACATGCCCAACTGCAGCAACAGCTCCCAAAGCGAAGGAGCCAGGACCCAAAGACCTAGCTGGCCTGAAGGGCCCCCAGAAGGCCACCAAGCAGCCCCTCTCCATTTGGGTCTGGGGGCTTTCGTTGGGCATGTATACCTGAGAGGTACCTGCAAGTTACAGTTCGCGGCCGGAGAAGCACTCTCCGGCCAACATGCCCAACTGCAGCAACAGCTCCCAAAGCGAAGGAGCCAGGACCCAAAGACCTAGCTGGCCTGAAGGACCCCCAGGGGGCCCCCAAGCAGCCCCTCTCCATTTGGGTCTGGGGGCTTTCTTTGGGCTGGGAACCTGGGAGATTCCTGCAAGGTTGCAGTTCGCGGCCCGAGAAGCACTCTCCGGCCAACATGCCCAACTGCAGCAACAGCTCCCAAAGCGAAGGAGCCAGGACCCAAAGACCTATCTGGCCTGAAGGGCCCCCATGGGGCCCCCAAGCAGCCCCTCTCCATTTGGGTCTGGGGGCTTTCGTTGGGCCGGGAACCTGGGAGATTCCTGCAAGTTTGCAGTTCGAGGCCCGAGAAGCACTCTCCGGCCAACATGCCCAACTGCAGCAACAGCTCCCAAAGCGAAGGAGCCAGGACACAAAGACCTAGCTGGCCTGAAGGGCCCCCAGGGGGCCCCCAAGCAGCCCCTCTCCATTTGGGTCTGGGGGCTTTCGTTGGGCCGGGAACCTGGGAGATTCCTGCAAGGTTGCAGTTCGCGGCCCGAGAAGCACTCTCCGGCCAACATGCCCAACTGCAGCAACAGCTCCCAAAGCGAAGGAGCCAGGACCCAAAGACCTAGCTGGCCTGAAGGGCCCCCAGGGGGCCCCCAAGCAGCCCCTCTCCATTTGGGTCTGGGGGCTTTCGTTGGGCCGGGAACCTGGGAGGTACCTGCAAGGTTGCAGTTCGCGGCCCGAGAAGCACTCTCCGGCCAACATGCCAAATATGCAGCAACAGCTCCCAAAGCGAAGGAGCCAGGACCCAAAGACCTAGCTGGCCTGAAGGGCCCCCAGGGGGCCCCCAAGCAGCCCCTCTCCATTTGGGTCTGGGGGCTTTCGTTGGGCATGGATACCTGAGAGGTACCTGCAAGGTTACAGTTCGCGGCCCGAGAAGCACTCTCCGGCCAACATGCCCAACTGCAGCAACAGCTCCCAAACCGAAGGAGCCAGGACCCAAAGACCTAGCTGGCCTGAAGTGCCCCCAGGGGGTCCCCAAGCAGCCCCTCTCCATTTGGGTCTGGGGGCTTTCGTTGGGCGGGGAACCTGGGAGATTCAAGCAAGGTTGCAGTTCGCGGCCCGAGAAGCACTCTCCGGCCAACATGCCCAACTGCAGCAACAGCTCCCAAAGCGAAGGAGCCAGGACCCAAAGACCTAGCTGGCCTGAAGGGCCCCCAGGGGGCCCCCAAGCAGCCCCTCTCCATTTGGGTCTGGGGGCTTTCGTTGGGCCGGGAACCTGGGAGGTACCTGCAAGGTTGCAGTTCGCGGCCCGAGAAGCACTCTCCGGCCAACATGCCCAACTGCAGCAACAGCTCCCAAAGCGAAGGAGCCAGGACCCAAAGACCTAGCTGGCCTGAAGGGCCCCCAGGGGGCCCCCAAGCAGCCCCTCTCCATTTGGGTCTGGGGGCTTTCGTTAGGCCGGGAACTTGGGAGAATCCTGCAAGGTTGCAGTTCGCGGCCCGAGAAGCACTCTCCGGCCAACATGCCCAACTGCAGCAACAGCTCCCAAACCGAAGGAGCCAGGACCCAAAGACCTAGCTGGCCTGAAGGGCCCCCAGGGGGGCCCCAAGCAGCCCCTCTCAATTTGGGTCTGGGGGCTTTCGTTGGGCCGGGAACCTGGGAGAATCCTGCAAGGTTGCAGTTCGCGGCCCGAGAAGCACTCTCCGGCCAACATGCCCAACTGCAGCAACAGCTCCCAAAGCGAAGGAGCCAGGACCCAAAGACCTAGCTGGCCTGAAGTGCCCCCAGGGGGCCCCCAAGCAGCCCCTCTCCATTTGGGTCTGGGGGCTTTCGTTGGGCCGGGAACCTGGGAGATTCCTGCAAGTTTGCAGTTCGAGGCCCGAGAAGCACTCTCCGGCCAACATGCCCAACTGCAGCAACAGCTCCCAAAGCGAAGGAGCCAGGACACAAAGACCTAGCTGGCCTGAAGGGCCCCCAGGGGGCCCCCAAGCAGCCCCTCTCCATTTGGGTCTGGGGGCTTTCGTTGGGCCGGGAACCTGGGAGGTACCTGCAAGTTTGCAGTTCGCGGCCCGAGAAGCACTCTCCGGCCAACATGCCCAATATGCAGCAACAGCTCCCAAAGCGAAGGAGCCAGGACCCAAAGACCTAGCTGGCCTGAAGGGCCCCCAGGGGGCCCCCAAGCAGCCCCTCTCCATTTGGGTCTGGGGGCTTTCGATGGGCATGGATACCTGAGAGGTACCTGCAAGGTTACAGTTCGCGGCCCGAGAAGCACTCTCCGGCCAACATGCCCAACTGCAGCAACAGCTCCCAAAGCGAAGGAGCCAGGACCCAAAGACCTAGCTGGCCTGAAGGGCCCCCAGGGGGGCCCCAAGCAGCCCCTCTCAATTTGGGTCTGGGGGCTTTCGTTGGGCCGGGAACCTGGGAGAATCCTGCAAGGTTGCAGTTCGCGGCCCGAGAAGCACTCTCCGGCCAACATGCCCAACTGCAGCAACAGCTCCCAAACCGAAGGAGCCAGGACCCAAAGACCTAGCTGGCCTGAAGGGCCCCCAGGGGGCCCCCAAGCAGCCCCTCTCCATTTGGGTCTGGGGGCTTTCGTTGGGCCGGGAACCTGGGAGATTCCTGCAAGTTTGCAGTTCGAGGCCCGAGAAGCACTCTCCGGCCAACATGCCCAACTGCAGCAACAGCTCCCAAAGCGAAGGAGCCAGGACACAAAGACCTAGCTGGCCTGAAGGGCCCCCAGGGGGCCCCCAAGCAGCCCCTCTCCATTTGGGTCTGGGGGCTTTCGTTGGGCCGGGAACCTGGGAGATTCCTGCAAGGTTGCAGTTCGCGGCCCGAGAAGCACTCTCCGGCCAACATGCCCAACTGCAGCAACAGCTCCCAAACCGAAAGAGCCAGGACTCAAAGACCTAGCTGGCCTGAAGGGCCCCCAGGGGGCCCCCAAGCAGCCCCTCTCCATTTGGGTCTGGGGGCTTTCGTTGGGCCGGGAACCTGGGAGATTCCTGCAAGGTTGCAGTTCGCGGCCCGAGAAGCACTCTCCGGCCAACATGCCCAACTGCAGCAACAGCTCCCAAACCGAAGGAGCCAGGACCCAAAGACCTAGCTGGCCTGAAGGGCCCCCAGGGGGCCCCCAAGCAGCCCCTCTCCATTTGGGTCTGGGGGCTTTCGTTGGGCCGGGAACCTGGGAGGTACCTGCAAGGTTGCAGTTCGCGGCCGGAGAAGCACTCTCCGGCCAACATGCCCAACTGCAGCAACAGCTCCCAAAGCGAAGGAGTCAGGACCCAAAGACCTAGCTGGCCTGAAGGGCCCCCAGGGGGCCCCCAAGCAGCCCCTCTCCATTTGGGTCTGGGGGCTTTCGTTGGGCTGGGAACCTGGGAGATTCCTGCAAGGTTGCAGTTCGCGGCCCGAGAAGCACTCTCCGGCCAACATGCCCAACTGCAGCAACAGCTCCCAAACCGAAGGAGCCAGGACCCAAAGACCTAGCTGGCCTGAAGGGCCCCCAGGGGGCCCCCAAGCAGCCCCTCTCCATTTGGGTCTGGGGGCTTTCGTTAGGCCGGGAACCTGGGAGATTCATGCAAGGTTGCAGTTCGCGGCCCGAGAAGCACTCTCCGGCCAACATGCCCAACTGCAGCAACAGCTCCCAAACCGAAGGAGCCAGGACCCAAAGACCTAGCTGGCCTGAAGGGCCCCCAGGGGGGCCCCAAGCAGCCCCTCTCAATTTGGGTCTGGGGGCTTTCGTTGGGCCGGGAACCTGGGAGAATCCTGCAAGGTTGCAGTTCGCGGCCCGAGAAGCACTCTCCGGCCAACATGCCCAACTGCAGCAACAGCTCCCAAACCGAAGGAGCCAGGACACAAAGACCTAGCTGGCCTGAAGGGCCCCCAGGGGGCCCCCAAGCAGCCCCTCTCCATTTGGGTCTGGGGGCTTTCGTTGGGCCGGGAACCTGGGAGATTCCTGCAAGTTTGCAGTTCGAGGCCCGAGAAGCACTCTCCGGCCAACATGCCCAACTGCAGCAACAGCTCCCAAAGCGAAGGAGCCAGGACACAAAGACCTAGCTGGCCTGAAGGGCCCCCAGGGTGTCCCCAAGCAGCCCCTCTCCATTTGGGTCTGGGGGCTTTCGTTGGGCCGGGAACCTGGGAGATTCTTGCAAGGTTGCAGTTCGCGGCCCGAGAAGCACTCTCCGGCCAACATGCCCAACTGCAGCAACAGCTCCCAAAGCGAAGGAGCCAGGACCCAAAGACCTAGCTGGCCTGAAGGGCCCCCAGGGGGCCCCCAAGCAGCCCCTCTCCATTTGGGTCTGGGGGCTTTCGTTGGGCCGGGAACCTGGGAGGTACCTGCAAGGTTGCAGTTCGCGGCCCGAGAAGCACTCTCCGGCCAACATGACAAATATGCAGCAACAGCTCCCAAAGCGAAGGAGCCAGGACCCAAAGACCTAGCTGGCCTGAAGGGCCCCCAGGGGGCCCCCAAGCAGCCCCTCTCCATTTGGGTCTGGGGGCTTTCGTTGGGCATGGATACCTGAGAGGTACCTGCAAGGTTACAGTTCGTGGCCCGAGAAGCACTCTCCGGCCAACATGCCCAACTGCAGCAACAGCTCCCAAACCGAAGGAGCCAGGACCCAAAGACCTAGCTGGCCTGAAGTGCCCAAAGGGGGCCCCCAAGCAGCCCCTCTCCATTTGGGTCTGGGGGCTTTCGTTGGGCATGGATACCTGAGAGGTACCTGCAAGGTTACAGTTCGTGGCCCGAGAAGCACTCTCCGGCCAACATGCCCAACTGCAGCAACAGCTCCCAAACCGAAGGAGCCAGGACCCAAAGACCTAGCTGGCCTGAAGTGCCCAAAGGGGGCCCCCAAGCAGCCCCTCTCCATTTGGGTCTGGGGGCTTTCGTTGGGCGGGGAACCTGGGAGATTCATGCAAGGTTGCAGTTCGCGGCCCGAGAAGCACTCTCCGGCCAACATGCCCAACTGCAGCAACAGCTCCCAAAGCGAAGGAGCCAGGACCCAAAGACCTAGCTGGCCTGAAGGGCCCCCAGGGGGCCCCCAAGCAGCCCCTCTCCATTTGGGTCTGGGGGCTTTCGTTGGGCCGGGAACCTGGAAGATTCCTGCAAGTTTGCAGTTCGAGGCCCGAGAAGCACTCTCCGGCCAACATGCCCAACTGCAGCAACAGCTCCCAAAGCGAAGGAGCCAGGACACAAAGACCTAGCTGGCCTGAAGGGCCCCCAGGGGGCCCCCAAGCAGCCCCTCTCCATTTGGGTCTGGGGGCTTTCGTTGGGCCGGGAACCTGGGAGATTCCAGCAAGGTTGCAGTTCGCGGCCCGAGAAGCACTCTCCGGCCAACATGCCCAACTGCAGCAACAGCTCCCAAAGCGAAGGAGCCAGGACCCAAAGACCTAGCTGGCCTGAAGGGCCCCCAGGGGGCCCCCAAGCAGCCCCTCTCCATTTGGGTCTGGGGGCTTTCGTTGGGCCGGGAACCTGGGAGGTACCTGCAAGGTTGCAGTTCGCGGCCCGAGAAGCACTCTCCGGCCAACATGCCCAATATGCAGCAACAGCTCCCAAAGCGAAGGAGCCAGGACCCAAAGACCTAGCTGGCCTGAAGGGCCCCCAGGGGGCCCCCAAGCAGCCCCTCTCCATTTGGGTCTGGGGGCTTTCGTTGGGCATGGATACCTGAGAGGTACCTGCAAGGTTACAGTTCGCGGCCCGAGAAGCACTCTCCGGCCAACATGCCCAACTGCAGCAACAGCTCCCAAAGCGAAGGAGCCAGGACCCAAAGACCTAGCTGGCCTGAAGTGCCCCCAGGGGGCCCCCAAGCAGCCCCTCTCCATTTGGGTCTGGGGGCTTTCGTTGGGCCGGGAACCTTGGAGAATCCTGCAAGGTTGCAGTTCGCGGCCGGAGAAGCACTCTCCGGCCAACATGCCCAACTGCAGCAACAGCTCCCAAAGCGAAGGAATCAGGACCCAAAGACCTAGCTGGCCTGAAGGGCCCCCAGGGGGCCCCCAAGCAGCCCCTCTCCATTTGGGTCTGGGGGCTTTCGTTGGGCCGGGAACCTGGGAGGTACCTGCAAGGTTGCAGTTCGCGGCCCGAGAAGCACTCTCCGGCCAACATGCCCAACTGCAGCAACAGCTCCCAAACCGAAGGAGCCAGGACCCAAAGACCTAGCTGGCCTGAAGGGCCCCCAGGGGGCCCCCAAGCAGCCCCTCTCAATTTGGGTCTGGGGGCTTTCGTTGGGCCGGGAACCTGGGAGATTCCTGCAAGGTTGCAGTTCGCGGCCGGAGAAGCACTCTCCGGCCCACATGCCCAACTGCAGCAACAGCTCCCAAACCGAAGGAGCCAGGACCCAAAGACCTAGCTGGCCTGAAGGGCCCCCAGGGGGGCCCCAAGCAGCCCCTCTCCATTTGGGTCTGGGGGCTTTCGTTGGGCCGGGAACCTGGGAGAATCCTGCAAGGTTGCAGTTCGCGGCCCGAGAAGCACTCTCCGGCAAACATGCCCAACTGCAGCAACAGCTCCCAAAGCGAAGGAGCCAGGACCCAAAGACCTAGCTGGCCTGAAGGGCCCCCAGGGGGGCCCCAAGCAGCCCCTCTCAATTTGGGTCTGGGGGCTTTCGTTGGGCCGGGAACCTGGGAGAATCCTGCAAGGTTGCAGTTCGAGGCCCGAGAAGCACTCTCCGGCAAACATGCACAACTGCAGCAACAGCTCCCAAAGCGAAGGAGCCAGGACCCAAAGACCTAGCTGGCCTGAAGGGCCCCCAGGGGGTCCCCAAGCAGCCCCTCTCCATTTGGGTCTGGGGGCTTTCGTTTGGCCGGGAACCTGGGAGATTCCTGCAAGGTTGCAGTTCGCGGCCCGAGAAGCACTCTCCGTCCAACATGCCCAACTGCAGCAACAGCTCCCAAACCAAAGGAGCCAGGACCCAAACACCTAGCTGGCCTGAAGGGCCCCCAGGGGGCCCCCAAGCAGCCCCTCTCCATTTGGGTCTGGGGGCTTTCGTTGGGCCGGGAACCTGGGAGATTCCTGCAAGGTTGCAGTTCGCGGCCCGAGAAGCACTCTCCGGCCAACATGCCCAACTGCAGCAACAGCTCCCAAACCGAAGGAGCCAGGACCCAAAGACCTAGCTGGCCTGAAGGGCCCCCAGGGGGCCCCCAAGCAGCCCCTCTCCATTTGGGTCTGGGGGCTTTCGTTGGGCATGGATACCTGAGAGGTACCTGCAAGGTTACAGTTCGCGGCCCGAGAAGCACTCTCCGGCCAACATGCCCAACTGCAGCAACAGCTCCCAAACTGAATGAGCCAGGACACAAAGACCTAACTGGCCTGAAGGGCCCCCAGGGGGCCCCCAGCAGCCCCTCTCCATTTGGGTCTGGGGACTTTCGTTGGGCATGTATACCTGAGAGGTACCTGCAAGGTTACAGTTCGCGGCCCGAGAAGCACTCTCCGGCCAACATGCCCAACTGCAGCAACAGCTCCCAAACCGAAGGAGCCAGGACACAAAGACCTAGCTGGCCTGAAGGGCCCCCAGGGGGCCCCCAAGCAACCCCTCTCAATTTGGGTCTGGGGGCTTTCGTTGGGCCGGGAACCTGGGAGATTCCTGCAAGGTTGCAGTTCGCGGCCCGAGAAGCACTCTCCGGCCAACATGCCCAACTGCAGCAACAGCTCCCAAAGCGAAGGAGCCAGGACCCAAAGACCTAGCTGGCCTGAAGGGCCCCCAGGGGGCCCCCAAGCAGCCCCTCTCCATTTGGGTCTGGGGGCTTTCGTTGGGCCGGGAACCTGGGAGGTACCTGCAAGGTTGCAGTTCGCGGCCGGAGAAGCACTCTCCGGCCAACATGCCCAACTGCAGCAACAGCTCCCAAAGCGAAGGAGCCAGGACCCAAAGACCTAGCTGGCCTGAAGGGCCCCCAGCGGGCCCCCAAGCAGCCCCTCTCCATTTGGGTCTGGGGGCTTTCGTTGGGCCGGGAACCTGGGAGATTCCTGCAAGGTTGCAGTTCGCGGCCCGAGAAGCACTCTCCGGCCAACATGCCCAACTGCAGCAACAGCTCCCAAAGCGAAGGAGCCAGGACCCAAAGACCTAGCTGGCCTGAAGGGCCCCCAGGGGGCCCCCAAGCAGCCCCTCTCCATTTGGGTCTGGGGGCTTTTTTTTGGCCGGGAACCTGGGAGATTCCTGCAAGGTTGCAGTTCGCGGCCCGAGAAGCACTCTCCGGCCAACATGCCCAACTGCAGCAACAGGTCCCAAACCGAAGGAGCCAGGACCCAAAGACCTAGCTGGCCTGAAGTGCCCCCAGGGGGCCCCCAAGCAGCCCCTCTCCATTTGGGTCTGGGGGCTTTCGTTGGGCCGGGAACCTGGGAGATTCCTGCAAGGTTGCAGTTCGCGGCCCGAGAAGCACTCTCCGGCCAACATGCCCAACTGCAGCAACAGCTCCCAAAGCGAAGGAGCCAGGACCCAAAGACCTAGCTGGCCTGAAGGGCCCCCAGGGGGCCCCCAAGCAGCCCCTCTCCATTTGGGTCTGGGGGCTTTCGTTGGGCCGGGAACCTGGGAGATTCCTGCAAGGTTGCAGTACGAGGCCAGAGAAGCACTCTCCGGCCAACATGCCCAACTGCAGCAACAGCTCCCAAACTGAATGAGCCAGGACCCAAAGACCTAACTGGCCTGAAGGGCCCCCAGGGGGCCCCCAGCAGCCCCTCTCCATTTGGGTCTGGGGGCTTTCGTTGGGCATGTATACCTGAGAGGTACCTGCAAGGTTACAGTTCGCGGCCCGAGAAGCACTCTCCGGCCAACATGCCCAACTGCAGCAACAGCTCCCAAAGCGAAGGAGCCAGGACACAAAGACCTAGCTGGCCTGAAGTGCCCCCAGGGGGCCCCCAAGCAACACCTCTCAATTTGGGTCTGGGGGCTTTCGTTGGGCCGGGAACCTGGGAGATTCCTGCAAGGTTGCAGTTCGCGGCCCGAGAAGCACTCTCCGGCCAACATGCCCAACTGCAGCAACAGCTCCCAAAGCGAAGGAGCCAGGACCCAAAGACCTAGCTGGCCTGAAGGGCCCCCAGGGGGCCCCCAAGCAGCCCCTCTCCATTTGGGTCTGGGGGCTTTCGTTGGGCCGGGAACCTGGGAGGTACCAGCAAGGTTTCAGTTCGCGGCCCGAGAAGCACTCTCCGGCCAACATGCCCAACTGCAGCAACAGCTCCCAAAGCGAAGGAGCCAGGACCCAAAGACCTAGCTGGCCTGAAGGGCCCCCAGGGGGCCCCCAAGCAGCCCCTCTCCATTTGGGTCTGGGGGCTTTCGTTGGGCCGGGAACCTGGGAGATTCCTGCAAGGTTGCAGTTCGCGGCCCGAGAAGCTCTCTCCGGCCAACATGCCCAACTGCAGCAACAGCTCCCAAACCGAATGAGCCAGGACACAAAGACCTAGCTGGACTGAAGGGCCCCCAGGGGGCCCCCAAGCAGCGCCTCTCCATTTGGGTCTTGGGGCTTTCGTTTGGCCGGGAACCTGGGAGATTCCTGCAAGGTTGCAGTTCGCGGCCCGAGAAGCACTCTCCGGCCAACATGCCCAACTGCAGCAACAGCTCCCAAAGCGAAGGAGCCAGGACCCAAAGACCTAGCTGGCCTGAAGGGCCCCCAGGGGGTCCCCAAGCAGCCCCTCTCCATTTGGGTCTGGGGGCTTTCGTTGGGCCGGGAACCTGGGAGGTACCTGCAAGGTTGCAGTTCGCGGCCCGAGAAGCACTCTCCGGCCAACATGCCCAATATCCAGCAACAGCTCCCAAAGCGAAGGAGCCAGGACCCAAAGACCTAGCTGGTCTGAAGGGCCCCCAGGGGGCCCCCAAGCAGCCCCTCTCCATTTGGGTCTGGGGGTTTTCGTTGGGCCGGGAACCTGGGAGATTCCTGCAAGGTTGCAGTTCGCGGCCCGAGAAGCACTCTCCGGCCAACATGCCCAACTGCAGCAACAGCTCCCAAAGCGAAGGAGCCAGGACCCAAAGACCTAACTGGCCTGAAGGGCCCCCAGGGGGCCCCCAAGCAGCCCCTCTCCATTTGGGTCTGGGGGCTTTCCTTGGGCATGTATACCTGAGAGGTACCTGCAAGATTACAGTTCGCGGCCCGAGAAGCACTCTCCGGCCAACATGCCCAACTGCAGCAACAGCTCCCAAAGCGAAGGAGCCAGGACCCAAAGAGCTAGGTGGCCTGAAGGGCCCAAAGGGGGCCCCCAAGCAACCCCTCTCAATTTGGGTCTGGGGGCTTTCGTTGGGCCGGGAACCTGGGAGATTCCTGCAAGGTTGCAGTTCGCGGCCCGAGAAGCACTCTCCGGCCAACATGCCCAACTGCAGCAACAGCTCCCAAAGCGAAGGAGCCAGGACCCAAAGACCTAGCTGGCCTGAAGGGCCCCCAGGGGGCCCCCAAGCAGCCCCTCTCAATTTGGGTCTGGGGGCTTTAGTTGGGCCGGGAACCTGGGAGGTACCTGCAAGGTTGCAGTTCGCGGCCGGAGAAGCACTCTCCGGCCAACATGCCCAACTGCAGCAACAGCTCCCAAACCGAAGGAGCCAGGACACAAAGACCTAGCTGGCCTGAAGGGCCCCCAGAAGGCCACCAAGCAGCCCCTCTCCATTTGGGTCTGGGGGCTTTCGTTGGGCCGGGAACCTGGGAGATTCCTGCAAGGTTGCAGTTCGCGGCCCGAGAAGCACTCTCCGGCCAACATGCCCAACTGCAGCAACAGCTCCCAAAGCGAAGGAGCCAGGACCCAAAGACCTAGCTGGCCTGAAGGGCCCCCAGGGGGCCCCCAAGCAGCCCCTCTCCATTTGGGTCTGGGGGCTTTCGTTGGGCATGTATACCTGAGAGGTACCTGCAAGGTTACAGTTCGCGGCCCGAGAAGCACTCTCCGGCCAACATGCCCAACTGCAGCAACAGCTCCCAAAGCGAAGGAGCCAGGACCCAAAGACCTAGCTGGCCTGAAGGGCCCCCAGGGGGCCCCCAAGCAGCCCCTCTCCATTTGGGTCTGGGGGTTTTCGTTGGGCCGGGAACCTGGGAGGTACCTGCAAGGTACAGTTCGCGGCCCGAGAAGCACTCTCCGGCCAACATGCCCAACTGCAGCAACAGCTCCCAAAGCGAAGGAGCCAGGACCCAAAGACCTAGCTGGCCTGAAGGGCCCCCAGGGGGCCCCCAAGCAGCCCCTCTCCATTTGGGTCTGGGGGCTTTCGTTGGGCCGGGAACCTGGGATGTACCTGCAAGGTTGCAGTTCGCGGACCGAGAAGCACTCTCCGGCCAACATGCCCAACTGCAGCAACAGCTCCCAAAGCGAAGGAGCCAGGACCCAAAGACCTAGCTGGCCTGAAGGGCCCCCAGGGGGTCCCCAAGCAGCCCCTCTCCATTTGGGTCTGGGGGCTTTCGTTGAGCGGGGAACCTGGGAGATTCCTGCAAGGTTGCAGTTCGCGGCCCGAGAAGCACTCTCCGGCCAACATGCCCAACTGCAGCAACAGCTCCCAAACCGAAGGAGCCAGGACCCAAAGACCTAGCTGGCCTGAAGGGCCCCCAGGGGGCCCCCAAGCAGCCCCTCTCCATTTGGGTCTGGGGGCTTTCGTTGGGCCGGGAACCTGGGAGATTCCTGCAAGGTTGCAGTTCGCGGCCCGAGAAGCACTCTCCGGCCAACATGCCCAACTGCAGCAACAGCTCCCAAACCGAAGGAGCCAGGACACAAAGACCTAGCTGGCCTGAAGGGCCCCCATGGGGCCCCCAAGCAGCCCCTCTCCATTTGGGTCTGGGGGCTTTCGTTGGGCCGGGAACCTGGGAGATTCCTGCAAGGTTGAAGTTCGCGGCCCGAGAAGCACTCTCCGGCCAACATGCCCAACTGCAGCAACAGCTCCCAAACCGAAGGAGCCAGGACCCAAAGACCTAGGTGGCCTGAAGGGCCCCCAGGGTGCCCCCAAGCAGCCCCTCTCCATTTGGGTCTGGGGGCTTTCGTTGGGCCGGGAACCTGGGAGATTCCTGCAAGGTTGCAGTTCGCGGCCCGAGAAGCACTCTCCGGCCAACATGCCCAACTGCAGCAACAGCTCCCAAACCGAAGGAGCCAGGACCCAAAGACCTAGCTGGCCTGAAGGGCCCCCACGGGGCCCCCAAGCAGCCCCTCTCAATTTGGGTCTGGGGGCTTTCGTTGGGCCGGGAACCTGGGAGATTCCTGCAAGGTTGCAGTTCGCGGCCCGAGAAGCACTCTCTGGCCAACATGCCCAACTGCAGCAACAGCTCCCAAAGCGAAGGAGCCAGGACCCAAAGACCTAGCTGGCCTGAAGGGCCCCCAGGGGGCCCCCAAGCAGCCCCTCTCCATTTGGGTCTGGGGGCTTTCGTTGGGCCGGGAACCTGGGAGATTCCTGCAAGGTTGCAGTTCGCGGCCCGAGAAGCACTCTCCGGCCAACATGCCCAACTGCAGCAACATCTCCCAAAGCGAAGGAGCCAGGACCCAAAGACCTAGCTGGCCTGAAGGGCCCCCAGGGGGCCCCCAAGCAGCCCCTCTCCATTTGGGTCTGGGGGCTTTCGTTAGGCCGGGAACCTGGGAGATTCATGCAAGGTTGCAGTTCGCGGCCCGAGAAGCACTCTCCGGCCAACATGCCCAACTGCAGCAACAGCTCCCAAACCGAAGGAGCCAGGACCCAAAGACCTAGCTGGCCTGAAGGGCCCCCAGGGGGTCCCCAAGCAGCCCCTCTCCATTTGGGTCTGGGGGCTTTCGTTGAGCGGGGAACCTGGGAGATTCCTGCAAGGTTGCAGTTCGCGGCCCGAGAAGCACTCTCCGGCCAACATGCCCAACTGCAGCAACAGCTCCCAAAGCGAAGGAGCCAGGACCCAAAGACCTAGCTGGCCTGAAGGGCCCCCAGGGGGCCCCCAAGCAGCCCCTCTCCATTTGGGTCTGGGGGCTTTCGTTGGGCCGGGAACCTGGGAGATTCCTGCAAGGTTGCAGTTCGCGGCCCGAGAAGCACTCTCCGGCCAACATGCCCAACTGCAGCAACAGCTCCCAAACCGAAGGAGCCAGGACACAAAGACCTAGCTGGCCTGAAGGGCCCCCATGGGGCCCCCAAGCAGCCCCTCTCCATTTGGGTCTGGGGGCTTTCGTTGGGCCGGGAACCTGGGAGATTCCTGCAAGGTTGAAGTTCGCGGCCCGAGAAGCACTCTCCGGCCAACATGCCCAACTGCAGCAACAGCTCCCAAAGCGAAGGAGCCAGGACCCAAAGAGCTAGCTGGCCTGAAGGGCCCCCAGGGGGCCCCCAAGCAGCCCCTCTCCATTTGGGTCTGGGGGCTTTCGTTGGGCCGGGAACCTGGGAGATTCCTGCAAGGTTGCAGTTCGCGGCCCGAGAAGCACTCTCCGGCCAACATGCCCAACTGCAGCAACAGCTCCCAAAGCGAAGGAGCCAGGACCCAAAGACCTAGCTGGCCTGAATGGCCCCCACGGGGCCCCCAAGCAGCCCCTCTCAATTTGGGTCTGGGGGCTTTCGTTGGGCCGGGAACCTGGGAGATTCCTGCAAGGTTGCAGTTCGCGGCCCGAGAAGCACTCTCTGGCCAACATGCCCAACTGCAGCAACAGCTCCCAAAGCGAAGGAGCCAGGACCCAAAGACCTAGCTGGCCTGAAGGGCCCCCAGGGGGCCCCCAAGCAGCCCCTCTCCATTTGGGTCTGGGGGCTTTCGTTGGGCCGGGAACCTGGGAGATTCCTGCAAGGTTGCAGTTCGCGGCCCGAGAAGCACTCTCCGGCCAACATGCCCAACTGCAGCAACATCTCCCAAAGCGAAGGAGCCAGGACCCAAAGACCTAGCTGGCCTGAAGGGCCCCCAGGGGGCCCCCAAGCAGCCCCTCTCCATTTGGGTCTGGGGGCTTTCGTTAGGCCGGGAACCTGGGAGATTCATGCAAGGTTGCAGTTCGCGGCCCGAGAAGCACTCTCCGGCCAACATGCCCAACTGCAGCAACAGCTCCCAAACCGAAGGAGCCAGGACCCAAAGACCTAGCTGGCCTGAAGGGCCCCCAGGGGGGCCCCAAGCAGCCCCTCTCCATTTGGGTCTGGGGGCTTTCGTTGGTCCGGGAACCTGGGAGAATCCTGCAAGGTTGCAGTTCGCGGCCCGAGAAGCACTCTCCGGCCAACATGCCCAACTCCAGCAACAGCTCCCAAACCGAAGGAGCCAGGACCCAAAGACCTAGCTGGCCTGAAGGGCCCCCAGGGGGCCCCCAAGCAGCCCCTCTCCATTTGGGTCTGGGGGCTTTCGTTGGGCCGGGAACCTGGGAGATTCCTGCAAGTTTGCAGTTCGAGGCCCGAGAAGCACTCTCCGGCCAACATGCCCAACTGCAGCAACAGCTCCCAAAGCGAAGGAGCCAGGACAAAAAGACCTAGCTGGCCTGAAGGGCCCCCAGGGGGCCCCCAAGCAGCCCCTCTCCATTTGGGTCTGGGGGCTTTCGTTGGGCCGGGAACCTGGGAGGTACCTGCAAGGTTGCAGTTCGCGGCCCGAGAAGCACTCTCCGGCCAACATGCCCAATATGCAGCAACAGCTCCCAAAGCGAAGGAGCCAGGACCCAAAGACCTAGCTGGCCTGAAGGGCCCCCAGGGGGCCCCCAAGCAGCCCCTCTCCATTTGGGTCTGGGGGCTTTCGTTGGGCATGGATACCTGAGAGGTACCTGCAAGGTTACAGTTCGTGGCCCGAGAAGCACTCTCCGGCCAACATGCCCAACTGCAGCAACAGCTCCCAAACCGAAGGAGCCAGGACCCAAAGACCTAGCTGGCCTGAAGTGCCCAAAGGGGGCCCCCAAGCAGCCCCTCTCCATTTGGGTCTGGGGGCTTTCGTTAGGCCGGGAACCTGGGAGATTCATGCAAGGTTGCAGTTCGCGGCCCGAGAAGCACTCTCCGGCCCACATGCCCAACTGCAGCAACAGCTCCCAAAGCGAAGGAGCCAGGACCCAAAGACCTAGCTGGCCTGAAGGGCCCCCAGGGGGCCCCCAAGCAGCCCCTCTCCATTTGGGTCTGGGGGCTTTCGTTGGGCCGGGAACCTGGAAGATTCCTGCAAGTTTGCAGTTTGCGGCCCGAGAAGCACTCTCCGGCCAACATGCCCAACTGCAGCAACAGCTCCCAAAGCGAAGGAGCCAGGACCCAAAGACCTAGCTGGCCTGAATGGCCCCCACGGGGCCCCCAAGCAGCCCCTCTCCATTTGGGTCTGGGGGCTTTCGTTGGGCCGGGAACCTGGGAGATTCCTGCAAGGTTGCAGTTCGCAGCCCGAGAAGCACTCTCCGGCCAACATGCCCAACTGCAGCAACAGCTCCCAAAGCGAAGGAGCCAGGACCCAAAGACCTAGCTGGCCTGAAGGGCCCCCAGGGGGCCCCCAAGCAGCCCCTCTCCATTTGGGTCTGGGGGCTTTCGTTGGGCCGGGAACCTGGGAGGTACCTGCAAGGTTGCAGTTCGCGGCCCGAGAAGCACTCTCCGGCCAACATGCCCAATATGCAGCAACAGCTCCCAAAGCGAAGGAGCCAGGACCCAAAGACCTAGCTGGCCTGAAGGGCCCCCAGGGGGCCCCCAAGCAGCCCCTCTCCATTTGGGTCTGGGGGCTTTAGTTGGGCCGGGAACCTGGGAGGTACCTGCAAGGTTGCAGTTCGCGGCCCGAGAAGCACTCTCCGGCCAACATGCCCAACTGCAGCAACAGCTCCCAAAGCGAAGGAGCCAGGACCCAAAGACCTAGCTGGCCTGAAGGGCCCCTACGGGGCCCCCAAGCAGCCCCTCTCAATTTGGGTCTGGGGGCTTTCGTTGGGCCGGGAACCTGGGAGATTCCTGCAAGGTTGCAGTTCGCGGCCGGAGAAGCACTCTCCGGCCCACATGCCCAACTGCAGCAACAGCTCCCAAAGCGAAGGAGCCAGGACCCAAAGACCTAGCTGGCCTGAAGGGCCCCCAGGGGGGGCCCAAGCAGCCCCTCTCCATTTGGGTCTGGGGGCTTTCGTTGGGCCGGGAACCTGGGAGAATCCTGCAAGGTTGCAGTTCGCGGCCCGAGAAGCACTCTCCGGCAAACATGCACAACTGCAGCAACAGCTCCCAAAGCGAAGGAGCCAGGACCCAAAGACCTAGCTGGCCTGAAGGGCCCCCAGGGGGGCCCCAAGCAGCCCCTCTCAATTTGGGTCTGGGGGCTTTCGTTGGGCCGGGAACCTGGGAGAATCCTGCAAGGTTGCAGTTCGCGGCCCGAGAAGCACTCTCCGGCAAACATGCACAACTGCAGCAACAGCTCCCAAACCGAAGGAGCCAGGACCCAAAGACCTAGCTGGCCTGAAGGGCCCCCAGGGGGCCCCCAAGCAGCCCCTCTCAATTTGGGTCTGGGGGCTTTCGTTGGGCCGGGAACCTGGGAGGTACATTCAAGGTTGCAGTTCGCGGCCGGAGAAGCACTCTCCGGCCAACATGCCCAACTGCAGCAACAGCTCCCAAACCGAAGGAGCCAGGACACAAAGAGCTAGGTGGCCTGAAGGGTCCCCAGGGGGCCCCCAAGCAACCCCTCTCAATTTGGGTCTGGGGGCTTTCGTTGGGCCGGGAACCTGGGAGATTCCTGCAAGGTTGCAGTTCGCGGCCGGAGAAGCACTCTCCGGCCCACATGCCCAACTGCAGCAACAGCTCCCAAAGCGAAGGAGCCAGGACCCAAAGACCTAGCTGGCCTGAAGGGCCCCCAGGGGGGGCCCAAGCAGCCCCTCTCCATTTGGGTCTGGGGGCTTTCGTTGGGCCGGGAACCTGGGAGAATCCTGCAAGGTTGCAGTTCGCGGCCCGAGAAGCACTCTCCGGCAAACATGCACAACTGCAGCAACAGCTCCCAAAGCGAAGGAGCCAGGACCCAAAGACCTAGCTGGCCTGAAGGGCCCCCAGGGGGGCCCCAAGCAGCCCCTCTCAATTTGGGTCTGGGGGCTTTCGTTGGGCCGGGAACCTGGGAGAATCCTGCAAGGTTGCAGTTCGCGGCCCGAGAAGCACTCTCCGGCAAACATGCACAACTGCAGCAACAGCTCCCAAACCGAAGGAGCCAGGACCCAAAGACCTAGCTGGCCTGAAGGGCCCCCAGGGGGCCCCCAAGCAGCCCCTCTCCATTTGGGTCTGGGGGCTTTCGTTGGGCCGGGAACCTGGGAGGTACATTCAAGGTTGCAGTTCGCGGCCGGAGAAGCACTCTCCGGCCAACATGCCCAACTGCAGCAACAGCTCCCAAACCGAAGGAGCCAGGACACAAAGAGCTAGGTGGCCTGAAGGGTCCCCAGGGGGCCCCCAAGCAACCCCTCTCAATTTGGGTCTGGGGGCTTTCGTTGGGCCGGGAACCTGGGAGGTACATTCAAGGTTGCAGTTCGCGGCCGGAGAAGCACTCTCCGGCCAACATGCCCAACTGCAGCAACAGCTCCCAAAGCGAAGGAGCCAGGACCGAAAGACCTAGCTGGCCTGAAGGGCCCCCAGCGGGCCCCCAAGCAGCCCCTCTCCATTTGGGTCTGGGGGCTTTCGTTGGGCCGGGAACCTGGGAGATTCCTGCAAGGTTGCAGTTCGCGGCCCGAGAAGCACTCTCCGGCCAACATGCCCAACTGCAGCAACAGCTCCCAAACTGAATGAGCCAGGACCCAAAGACCTAACTGGCCTGAAGGGCCCCCAGGGGGCCCCCAAGCAGCCCCTCTCCATTTGGGTCTGGGGGCTTTCGTTGGGCATGTATACCTGAGAGGTACCTGCAAGGTTACAGTTCGCGGCCCGAGAAGCACTCTCCGGCCAACATGCCCAACTGCAGCAACAGCTCCCAAAGCGAAGGAGCCAGGACACAAAGAGCTAGGTGGCCTGAAGGGCCCCCAGGGGGCCCCCAAGCAACCCCTCTCAATTTGGGTCTGGGGGCTTTCGTTGGGCCGGGAACCTGGGAGATTCCTGCAAGGTTGCAGTTCGCGGCCCGAGAAGCACTCTCCGGCCAACATGCCCAACTGCAGCAACAGCTCCCAAAGCGAAGGAGCCAGGACCCAAAGACCTAGCTGGCCTGAAGGGCCCCCAGGGGGACCCCAAGCAGCCCCTCTCCATTTGGGTCTGGGGGCTTTCGTTGGGCCGGGAACCTGGGAGGTACCTGCAAGGTTTCAGTTCGCGGCCCGAGAAGCACTCTCCGGCCAACATGACCAACTGCAGCAACAGCTCCCAAAGCGAAGGAGCCAGGACCCAAAGACCTAGCTGGCCTGAAGGGCCCCCAGGGGGCCCCCAAGCAGCCCCTCTCCATTTGGGTCTGGGGGCTTTCGTTGGGCCGGGAACCTGGGAGATTCCTGCAAGGTTGCAGTTCGCGGCCCGAGAAGCTCTCTCCGGCCAACATGCTCAACTGCAGCAACAGCTCCCAAACCGAATGAGCCAGGACACAAAGACCTAGCTGGACTGAAGGGCCCCCAGGGGGCCCCCAAGCAGCCCCTCTCCATTTGGGTCTTGGGGCTTTCGTTTGGCCGGGAACCTGGGAGATTCCTGCAAGGTTGCAGTTCGCGGCCCGAGAAGCACTCTCCGGCCAACATGCCCAACTGCAGCAACAGCTCCCAAATCGAAGGAGCCAGGACCCAAAGACCTAGCTGGCCTGAAGGGCCCCCAGGGGGCCCCCAAGCAGCCCCTCTCCATTTGGGTCTGGGGGCTTTCGTTGGGCCGGGAACCTGGGAGGTACCTGCAAGGTTGCAGTTCGCGGCCCGAGAAGCACTCTCCGGCCAACATGCCCAATATCCAGCAACAGCTCCCAAAGCGAAGGAGCCAGGACCCAAAGACCTAGCTGGTCTGAAGGGCCCCCAGGGGGCCCCCAAGCAGCCCCTCTCCATTTGGGTCTGGGGGTTTTCGTTGGGCCGGGAACCTGGGAGATTCCTGCAAGGTTGCAGTTCGCGGCCCGAGAAGCACTCTCCGGCCAACATGCCCAGCTGCAGCAACAGCTCCCAAAGCGAAGGAGCCAGGACCCAAAGACCTAACTGGCCTGAAGGGCCCCCAGGGGGCCCCCAAGCAGCCCCTCTCCATTTGGGTCTGGGGGCTTTCCTTGGGCATGTATACCTGAGAGGTACCTGCAAGATTACAGTTCGCGGCCCGAGAAGCACTCTCCGGCCAACATGCCCAACTGCAGCAACAGCTCCCAAAGCGAAGGAGCCAGGACCCAAAGAGCTAGGTGGCCTGAAGGGCCCAAAGGGGGCCCCCAAGCAACCCCTCTCAATTTGGGTCTGGGGGCTTTCGTTGGGCTGGGAACCTGGGAGATTCCTGCAAGGTTGCAGTTCGCGGCCCGAGAAGCACTCTCCGGCCAACATGCCCAACTGCAGCAACAGCTCCCAAAGCGAAGGAGCCAGGACCCAAAGACCTAGCTGGCCTGAAGGGCCCCCAGGGGGCCACCAAGCAGCCCCTCTCAATTTGGGTCTGGGGGCTTTAGTTGGGCCGGGAACCTGGGAGGTACCTGCAAGGTTGCAGTTCGCGGCCGGAGAAGCACTCTCCGGCCAACATGCCCAACTGCAGCAACAGCTCCCAAACCGAAGGAGCCAGGACACAAAGACCTAGCTGGCCTGAAGGGCCCCCAGCGGGCCCCCAAGCAGCCCCTCTCCATTTGGGTCTGGGGGCTTTCGTTGGGCCGGGAACCTGGGAGATTCATGCAAGGTTGCAGTTCGCGGCCCGAGAAGCACTCTCCGGCCAACATGCCCAACTGCAGCAACAGCTCCCAAACCGAATGAGCCAGGACCCAAAGACCTAGCTGGCCTGAAGGGCCCCCAGGGGGCCCCCAAGCAGCCCCTCTCCATTTGGGTCTGGGGGCTTTCGTTGGGCATGTATACCTGAGAGGTACCTGCAAGGTTACAGTTCGCGGCCCGAGAAGCACTCTCCGGCCAACATGCCCAACTGCAGCAACAGCTCCCAAAGCGAAGGAGCCAGGACCCAAAGACCTAGCTGGCCTGAAGGGCCCCCAGGGGGCCCCCAAGCAGCCCCTCTCCATTTGGGTCTGGGGGTTTTCGTTGGGCCGGGAACCTGGGAGGTACCTGCAAGTTACAGTTCGCGGCCCGAGAAGCACTCTCCGGCCAACATGCCCAACTGCAGCAACAGCTCCCAAACCGAAGGAGCCAGGACCCAAAGACCTAGCTGGCCTGAAGGGCCCCCAGGGGGCCCCCAAGCAGCCCCTCTCCATTTGGGTCTGGGGGCTTTCGTTGGGCCGGGAACCTGGGATGTACCTGCAAGGTTGCAGTTCGCGGACCGAGAAGCACTCTCCGGCCAACATGCCCAACTGCAGCAACAGCTCCCAAAGCGAAGGAGCCAGGACCCAAAGACCTAGCTGGCCTGAAGGGCCCCCAGGGGGTCCCCAAGCAGCCCCTCTCCATTTGGGTCTGGGGGCTTTCGTTGAGCGGGGAACCTGGGAGATTCCTGCAAGGTTGCAGTTCGCGGCCCGAGAAGCACTCTCCGGCCAACATGCCCAACTGCAGCAACAGCTCCCAAAGCGAAGGAGCCAGGACCCAAAGACCTAGCTGGCCTGAAGGGCCCCCAGGGGGCCCCCAAGCAGCCCCTCTCCATTTGGGTCTGGGGGCTTTCGTTGGGCCGGGAACCTGGGAGATTCCTGCAAGGTTGCAGTTCGCGGCCCGAGAAGCACTCTCCGGCCAACATGCCCAACTGCAGCAACAGCTCCCAAACCGAAGGAGCCAGGACACAAAGACCTAGCTGGCCTGAAGGGCCCCCATGGGGCCCCCAAGCAGCCCCTCTCCATTTGGGTCTGGGGGCTTTCGTTGGGCCGGGAACCTGGGAGATTCCTGCAAGGTTGCAGTTCGCGGCCCGAGAAGCACTCTCCGGCCAACATGCCCAACTGCAGCAACAGCTCCCAAAGCGAAGGAGCCAGGACCCAAAGACCTAGCTGGCCTGAAGGGCCCCCAGGGGGGCCCCAAGCAGCCCCTCTCCATTTGGGTCTGGGGACTTTCGTTGGGCATGTATACCTGAGAGGTACCTGCAAGGTTACAGTTCGCGGCCCGAGAAGCACTCTCCGGCCAACATGCCCAACTGCAGCAACAGCTCCCAAAGCGAAGGAGCCAGGACCCAAAGACCTAGCTGGCCTGAAGTGCCCCCAGGGGGTCCCCAAGCAGCCCCTCTCCATTTGGGTCTGGGGGCTTTCGTTGGGCGGGGAACCTGGGAGATTCCTGCAAGGTTGCAGTTCGAGGCCCGAGAAGCACTCTCCGGCCAACATGCCCAACTGCAGCAACAGCTCCCAAACCGAAGGAGCCAGGACCCAAAGACCTAGCTGGCCTGATGTGCCCCCAGGGGGCCCCCAAGCAGCCCCTCTCCATTTGGGTCTGGGGGCTTTCGTTGGGCCGGGAACCTGGGAGGTACCTGCAAGGTTGCAGTTCGCGGCCCGAGAAGCACTCTCCGGCCAACATGCCCAACTGCAGCAACAGCTCCCAAAGCGAAGGAGCCAGGACCCAAAGACCTAGCTGGCCTGAAGGGCCCCCAGGGGGCCCCCAAGCAGCCCCTCTCCATTTGGGTCTGGGGGTTTTCGTTGGGCCGGGAACCTGGGAGGTACCTGCAAGGTTGCAGTTCGCGGCCCGAGAAGCACTCTCCGGCCAACATGCCCAACTGCAGCAACAGCTCCCAAACCGAAGGAGCCAGGACCCAAAGACCTAGCTGGCCTGAAGGGCCCCCAGGGGGCCCCCAAGCAGCCCCTCTCCATTTGGGTCTGGGGGCTTTCGTTGGGCCGGGAACCTGGGAGATTCCTGCAAGGTTGCAGTTCGCGGCCGGAGAAGCACTCTCCGGCCAACATGCCCAACTGCAGCAACAGCTCCCAAAGCGAAGGAGCCAGGACCCAAAGACCTAGCTGGCCTGAAGGGCCCCCAGGGGGCCCCCAAGCAGCCCCTCTCCATTTGGGTCTGGGGGCTTTCTTTAGGCTGAGAACCTGGGAGATACCAGCAAGGTTGCAGTTCGCGGCCCGAGAAGCACTCTCCGGCCAACATGCCCAATATCCAGCAACAGCTCCCAAACCGAATGAGCCAGGACCCAAAGACCTAGCTGGCCTGAATGGCCCCCAGAAGGCCACCAAGCAGCCCCTCTCCATTTGGGTCTGGGGGCTTTCGTTGGGCATGTATACCTGAGAGGTACCTGCAAGTTACAGTTCGCGGCCCGAGAAGCACTCTCCGGCCAACATGCCCAACTGCAGCAACAGCTCCCAAAGCGAAGGAGCCAGGACCCAAAGACCTAGCTGGCCTGAAGTGCCCACAGGGGGCCCCCAAGCAGCCCCTCTCCATTTGGGTCTGGGGGTTTTCGTTGGGCCGGGAACCTGGGAGATTCCTGCAAGGTTGCAGTTCGCGGCCCGAGAAGCACTCTCCGGCCAACATGCCCAACTGCAGCAACAGCTCCCAAAGCGAAGGAGCCAGGACCCAAAGACCTAGCTGGCCTGAAGGGCCCCAGGGGGCCCCCAAGCAGCCCCTCTCCATTTGGGTCTGGGGGCTTTCTTTAGGCTGAGAACCTGGGAGATACCAGCAAGGTTGCAGTTCGCGGCCCGAGAAGCACTCTCCGGCCAACATGCCCAACTGCAGCAACAGCTCCCAAAGCGAAGGAGCCAGGACCCAAAGACCTAGCTGGCCTGAAGGGCCCCCAGGGGGCCCCCAAGCAGCCCCTCTCCATTTGGGTCTGGGGGCTTTCGTTGGGCATGTATACCTGAGAGGTACCTGCAAGGTTACAGTTCGCGGCCCGAGAAGCACTCTCCGGCCAACATGCCCAACTGCAGCAACAGCTCCCAAAGCGAAGGAGCCAGGACCCAAAGACCTAGCTGGCCTGAAGTGCCCCCAGGGGGTCCCCAAGCAGCCCCTCTCCATTTGGGTCTGGGTGTTTTCGTTGGGCCGGGAACCTGGGAGATTCCTGCAAGGTTGCAGTTCGCGGCCCGAGAAGCACTCTCCGGCCAACATGCCCAACTGCAGCAACAGCTCCCAAAGCGAAGGAGCCAGGACCCAAAGACCTAGCTGGCCTGAAGTGCCCCCAGGGGGCCCCCAAGCAGCCCCTCTCCATTTGGGTCTGGGGGCTTTCGTTGGGCCGGGAACCTGGGAGGTACCTGCAAGGTTGCAGTTCGCGGCCCGAGAAGCACTCTCCGGCCAACATGCCCAACTGCAGCAACAGCTCCCAAAGCGAAGGAGCCAGGACCCAAAGACCTAGCTGGCCTGAAGGGCCCCCAGAAGGCCACCAAGCAGCCCCTCTCCATTTGGGTCTGGGGGCTTTCGTTGGGCATGTATACCTGAGAGGTACCTGCAAGGTTGCAGTTCGCGGCCCGAGAAGCACTCTCCGCCCAACATGCCCAACTGCAGCAACAGCTCCCAAACCGAAGGAGCCAGGACCCAAAGACCTAGCTGGCCTGAAGTGCCCCCAGGGGGCCCCCAAGCAGCCCCTCTCCATTTGGGTCTGGGGGCTTTCGTTGGGCCGGGAACCTGGGAGGTACCTGCAAGGTTGCAGTTCGCGCCCGAGAAGCACTCTCCGGCCAACATGCCCAACTGCAGCAACAGCTCCCAAAGCGAAGGAGCCAGGACCCAAAGACCTAGCTGGCCTGAAGGGCCCCCAGGGGGCCCCCAAGCAGCCCCTCTCCATTTGGGTCTGGGGGTTTTCGTTGGGCCGGGAACCTGGGAGGTACCTGCAAGGTTGCAGTTCGCGGCCCGAGAAGCACTCTCCGGCCAACATGCCCAACTGCAGCAACAGCTCCCAAACCGAAGGAGCCAGGACCCAAAGACCTAGCTGGCCTGAAGGGCCCCCAGGGGGCCCCCAAGCAGCCCCTCTCCATTTGGGTCTGGGGGCTTTCGTTGGGCCGGGAACCTGGGAGATTCCTGCAAGGTTGCAGTTCGCGGCCCGAGAAGCACTCTCCGGCCAACATGCCCAACTGCAGCAACAGCTCCCAAAGCGAAGGAGCCAGGACACAAAGACCTAGCTGGCCTGAAGTGCCCCCAGGGGGCCCCCAAGCAGCCCCTCTCCATTTGGGTCTAAGGGCTTTCGTTGGGCCGGGAACCTGGGAGATTCCTGCAAGGTTGCAGTTCGCGGCCCGAGAAGCACTCTCCGGCCAACATGCCCAATATCCAGCAACAGCTCCCAAAGCGAAGGAGCCAGGACCCAAAGACCTAGCTGGCCTGAAGGGCCCCCAGGGGGCCCCCAAGCAGCCCCTCTCCATTTGGGTCTGGGGGCTTTCTTTAGGCTGAGAACCTGGGAGATACCAGCAAGGTTGCAGTTCGCGGCCCGAGAAGCACTCTCCGGCCAACATGCCCAATATCCAGCAACAGCTCCCAAAGCGAAGGAGCCAGGACCCAAAGACCTAGCTGGCCTGAAGGGCCCCCAGAAGGCCACCAAGCAGCCCCTCTCCATTTGGGTCTGGGGGCTTTCGTTGGGCATGTATACCTGAGAGGTACCTGCAAGTTACAGTTCGCGGCCCGAGAAGCACTCTCCGGCCAACATGCCCAACTGCAGCAACAGCTCCCAAAGCGAAGGAGCCAGGACCCAAAGACCTAGCTGGCCTGAAGGGCCCCCAGGGGGCCCCCAAGCAGCCCCTCTCAATTTGGGTCTGGGGGTTTTTGTTGGGCCGGGAACCTGGGAGGTACCTGCAAGGTTGCAGTTCGCGGCCCGAGAAGCACTCTCCGGCCAACATGCCCAACTGCAGCAACAGCTCCCAAAGCGAAGGAGCCAGGACCCAAAGACCTAGCTGGCCTGAAGGGCCCCCAGGGGGCCCCCAAGCAGCCCCTCTCCATTTGGGTCTGGGGGCTTTCGTTGGGCATGTATACCTGAGAGGTACCTGCAAGGTTACAGTTCGCGGCCCGAGAAGCACTCTCCGGCCAACATGCTCAACTGCAGCAACAGCTCCCAAAGCGAAGGAGCCAGGACCCAAAGACCTAGCTGGCCTGAAGTGCCCCCAGGGGGTGCCCAAGCAGCCCCTCTCCATTTGGGTCTGGGGGTTTTCGTTGGGCGGGGAACCTGGGAGATTCCTGCAAGGTTGCAGTTCGCGGCCCGAGAAGCACTCTCCGGCCAACATGCCCAACTGCAGCAACAGCTCCCAAACCGAAGGAGCCAGGACCCAAAGACCTAGCTGGCCTGAAGGGCCCCCAGGGGGCCCCCAAGCAGCCCCTCTCCATTTGGGTCTGGGGGCTTTCGTTGGGCCGGGAACCTGGGAGGTACCTGCAAGGTTGCAGTTCGCGGCCCGAGAAGCACTCTCCGGCCAACATGCCCAACTGCAGCAACAGCTCCCAAAGCGAAGGAGCCAGGACCCAAAGACCTAGCTGGCCTGAAGGGCCCCAGGGGGCCCCCAAGCAGCCCCTCTCCATTTGGGTCTGGGGGCTTTCTTTAGGCTGAGAACCTGGGAGATACCAGCAAGGTTGCAGTTCGCGGCCCGAGAAGCACTCTCCGGCCAACATGCCCAACTGCAGCAACAGCTCCCAAAGCGAAGGAGCCAGGACCCAAAGACCTAGCTGGCCTGAAGGGCCCCCAGGGGGCCCCCAAGCAGCCCCTCTCCATTTGGGTCTGGGGGCTTTCGTTGGGCGGGGAACCTGGGAGATTCATGCAAGGTTGCAGTTCGCGGCCCGAGAAGCACTCTCCGGCCAACATGCCCAACTGCAGCAACAGCTCCCAAAGCGAAGGAGCCAGGACCCAAAGACCTAGCTGGCCTGAAGTGCCCCCAGGGGGCCCCCAAGCAGCCCCTCTCCATTTGGGTCTGGGGGCTTTCGTTGGGCCGGGAACCTGGGAGGTACCTGCAAGGTTGCAGTTCGCGGCCCGAGAAGCACTCTCCGCCCAACATGCCCAACTGCAGCAACAGCTCCCAAAGCGAAGGAGCCAGGACCCAAAGACCTAGCTGGCCTGAAGGGCCCCCAGGGGGCCCCCAAGCAGCCCCTCTCCATTTGGGTCTGGGGGCTTTCGTTGGGCCGGGAACCTGGGAGGTACCTGCAAGGTTGCAGTTCGCGGCCCGAGAAGCACTCTCCGCCCAACATGCCCAACTGCAGCAACAGCTCCCAAAGCGAAGGAGCCAGGACCCAAAGACCTAGCTGGCCTGAAGGGCCCCCAGGGGGCCCCCAAGCAGCCCCTCTCCATTTGGGTCTGGGGGCTTTCGTTGGGCCGGGAACCTGGGAGGTACCTGCAAGGTTGCAGTTCGCGGCCCGAGAAGCACTCTCCGGCCAACATGCCCAACTGCAGCAACAGCTCCCAAAGCGAAGGAGCCAGGACCCAAAGACCTAGCTGGCCTGAAGGGCCCCCAGAAGGCCCCCAAGCAGCCCCTCTCCATTTGGGTCTGGGGGCTTTCTTTAGGCTGAGAACCTGGGAGATACCAGCAAGGTTGCAGTTCGCGGCCCGAGAAGCACTCTCCGGCCAACATGCCCAATATCCAGCAACAGCTCCCAAAGCGAAGGAGCCAGGACCCAAAGACCTAGCTGGCCTGAAGGGCCCCCAGAAGGCCACCAAGCAGCCCCTCTCCATTTGGGTCTGGGGGCTTTCGTTGGGCATTTATACCTGAGAGGTACCTGCAAGTTACAGTTCGCGGCCCGAGAAGCACTCTCCGGCCAACATGCCCAACTGCAGCAACAGCTCCCAAAGCGAAGGAGCCAGGACCCAAAGACCTAGCTGGCCTGAAGTGCCCCCAGGGGGCCCCCAAGCAGCCCCTCTCCATTTGGGTCTGGGGGCTTTCGTTGGGCCGGGAACCTGGGAGATTCCTGCAAGGTTGCAGTTCGCGGCCCGAGAAGCACTCTCCGGCCAACATGCCCAACTGCAGCAACAGCTCCCAAACCGAAGGAGCCAGGACCCAAAGACCTAGCTGGCCTGAAGGGCCCCCAGGGGGCCCCCAAGCAGCCCCTCTCAATTTGGGTCTGGGGGTTTTTGTTGGGCCGGGAACCTGGGAGGTACCTGCAAGGTTGCAGTTCGCGGCCCGAGAAGCACTCTCCGGCCAACATGCCCAACTGCAGCAACAGCTCCCAAACCGAAGGAGCCAGGACCCAAAGACCTAGCTGGCCTGAAGTGCCCCCAGTGGGCCCCAAGCAGCCCCTCTCAATTTGGGTCTGGGGGCTTTCGTTGGTCCGGGAACCTGGGAGAATCCTGCAAGGTTGCAGTTCGCGGCCCGAGAAGCACTCTCCGGCCAACATGCCCAACTGCAGCAACAGCCCCCAAACCGAAGGAGCCAGGACCCAAAGACCTAGCTGGCCTGAAGGGCCCCCAGGGGGCCCCCAAGCAGCCCCTCTCCATTTGGGTCTGGGGGTTTTCGTTGGGCCAGGAACCTGGGAGGTACCTGCAAGGTTGCAGTTCGCGGCCCGAGAAGCACTCTCCGGCCAACATGCCCAACTGCAGCAACAGCTCCCAAACCGAAGGAGCCAGGACCCAAAGACCTAGCTGGCCTGAAGGGCCCCCAGGGGGGCCCCAAGCAGCCCCTCTCCATTTGGGTCTGGGGGCTTTCGTTGGGCCGGGAACCTGGGAGATTCCTGCAAGGTTGCAGTTCGCGGCCCGAGAAGCACTCTCCGGCCAACATGCCCAACTGCAGCAACAGCTCCCAAAGCGAAGGAGCCAGGACCCAAAGACCTAGCTGGCCTGAAGTGCCCCCAGGGGGTCCCCAAGCAGCCCCTCTCCATTTGGGTCTGGGGGTTTTCTTTGGGCGGGGAACCTGGGAGATTCATGCAAGGTTGAAGTTCGCGGCCCGAGAAGCACTCTCCGGCCAACATGCCCAACGTCCAGCAACAGCTCCCAAAGCGAAGGAGCCAGGACCCAAAGACCTAGCTGGCCTGAAGGGCCCCCAGGGGGCCCCCAAGCAGCCCCTCTCCATTTGGGTCTGGGGGCTTTCGTTGGGCCGGGAACCTGGGAGGTACCTGCAAGGTTGCAGTTCGCGGCCCGAGAAGCACTCTCCGGCCAACATGCCCAACTGCAGCAACAGCTCCCAAACCGAAGGAGCCAGGGCCCAAAGACCTAGCTGGCCTGAAGGGCCCCCAGGGGGCCCCCAAGCAGCCCCTCTCCATTTGGGTCTGGGGGCTTTCGTTGGGCCGGGAACCTGGGAGATTCATGCAAGGTTGCAGTTCGCGGCCCGAGAAGCACTCTCCGGCCAACATGCACAACTGCAGCAACAGCTCCCAAAGCGAAGGAGCCAGGACCCAAAGACCTAGCTGGCCTGAAGGGCCCCCAGGGGGCCCCCAAGCAGCCCCTCTCCATTTGGGTCTGGGGGCTTTCGTTGGGCCGGGAACCTGGGAGATTCCTGCAAGGTTGCAGTTCGCGGCCCGAGAAGCACTCTCCGGCCAACATGCCCAACTGCAGCAACAGCTCCCAAAGCGAAGGAGCCAGGACCCAAAGACCTAGCTGGCCTGAAGGGCCCCCAGGGGGCCCCCAAGCAGCCCCTCTCAATTTGGGTCTGGGGGCTTTCGTTGGGCCGGGAACCTGGGAGATTCCTGCAAGGTTACAGTTCGCGGCCCGAGAAGCACTCTCCGGCCAACATGCCCAACTGCAGCAACAGCTCCCAAAGCGAAGGAGCCAGGACCCAAAGACCTAGCTGGCCTGAAGGGCCCCCAGGGGGCCCCCAAGCAGCCCCTCTCCATTTGGGTCTGGGGGCTTTCGTTGGGCCGGGAATCTGGGAGATTCCTGCAATGTTGCAGTTCGCGGCCCGAGAAGCACTCTCCGGCCAACATGCCCAACTGCAGCAACAGCTCCCAAAGCGAAGGAGCCAGGACCCAAAGACCTAGCTGGCCTGAAGGGCCCCCAGGGGGCCCCCAAGCAGCCCCTCTCAATTTGGGTCTGGGGGCTTTCGTTGGGCTGGGAACCTGGGAGATTCCTGCAAGGTTGCAGTTCGCGGCCCGAGAAGCACTCTCCGGCCAACATGCCCAACTGCAGCAACAGCTCCCAAACCGAAGGAGCCAGGACCCAAAGACCTAGCTGGCCTGAAGGGCCCCCAGGGGGCCCCCAAGCAGCCCCTCTCCATTTGGGTCTGGGGGCTTTCGTTGGGCCGGGAACCTGGGAGGTACCTGCAAGGTTTCAGATCGCGGCCCGAGAAGCACTCTCCGGCCAACATGCCCAACTGCAGCAACAGCTCCCAAAGCGAAGGAGCCAGGACCCAAAGACCTAGCTGGCCTGAAGGGCCCCCAGGGGACCCCCAAACAGCCCCTCTCCATTTGGGTCTGGGCGCTTTCGTTGGGCATGGAACCTGGGAGATTCCTGCAAGGTTGCAGTTCGCGGCCCGAGAAGCACTCTCCGGCCAACATGCACAACTGCAGCAACAGCTCCCAAACCGAAGGAGCCAGGACCCAAAGACCTAGCTGGCCTGAAGGGCCCCCAGGGGGCCCCCAAGCAGCCCCTCTCCATTTGGGTCTGGGGGCTTTCGTTGGGCCGGGAACCTGGGAGGTACCTGCAAGGTTGCAGTTCGCGGCCCGAGAAGCACTCTCCGGCCAACATGCCCAACTGCAGCAACAGCTCCCAAACCAAAGGAGCCAGGACCCAAACACCTAGCTGGCCTGAAGGGCCCCCAGGGGGCCCCCAAGCAGCCCCTCTCCATTTGGGTCTGGGGGCTTTCGTTGGGCCGGGAACCTGGGAGATTCCTGCAAGGTTGCAGTTCGCGGCCCGAGAAGCACTCTCCGGCCAACATGCCCAACTGCAGCAACAGCTCCCAAAGCGAAGGAGCCAGGACACAAAGACCTAGCTGGCCTGAAGGCCACCCAGGGGGCCCCCAAGCAGCCCCTCTCAATTTGGGTCTGGGGGCTTTCGTTGGGCATGGATACCTGAGAGGTACCTGCAAGGTTGCAGTTCGCGGCCCGAGAAGCACTCTCTGGCCAACATGCCCAACTGCAGCAACAGCTCCCAAAGCGAAGGAGCCAGGACCCAAAGACCTAGCTGGCCTGAAGGGCCCCCAGGGGGCCCCCAAGCAGCCCCTCTCCATTTGGGTCTGGGGGCTTTCGTTGGGCCGGGAACCTGGGAGGTACCTGCAAGGTTGCAGTTCGCGGCCAGAGAAGCACTCTCCGGCCAACATGCCCAACTGCAGCAACAGCTCCCAAAGCGAAGGAGCCAGGACCCAAAGACCTAGCTGGCCTGAAGGGCCCCTAGGGGGCCCCCAAGCAGCCCCTCTCCATTTGGGTCTGGGGGCTTTCGTTGGGCCGGGAACCTGGGAGATTCCTGCAAGGTTGCAGTTCGAGGCCCGAGAAGCACTCTCCGGCCAACATGCCCAACTGCAGCAACAGCTCCCAAACCGAATGAGCCAGGACACAAAGACCTAGCTGGCCTGAAGGGCCCCCAGGGGGCCCCCAAGCAGCCCCTCTCCATTTGGGTCTGGGGGCTTTCGTTTGGCCGGGAACCTGGGAGATTCCTGCAAGGTTGCAGTTCGCGGCCCGAGAAGCACTCTCCGGCCAACATGCCCAACTGCAGCAACAGCTCCCAAACCGAAGGAGCCAGGACCCAAAGACCTAGCTGGCCTGAAGGGCCCCCAGGGGGCCCCCAAGCAGCCCCTCTCCATTTGGGTCTGGGGGCTTTCGTTGGGCCGGGAACCTGGGAGATTCCTGCAAGGTTGCAGTTCACGGCCCTAGAAGCACTCTCCGGCCAACATGCCCAACTGCAGCAACAGCTCCCAAACCGAATGAGCCAGGACACAAAGACCTAGCTGGCCTGAAGGGCCCCCAGGGGGCCCCCAAGCAGCCCCTCTCAATTTGGGTCTGGGGGCTTTCGTTGGGCATGTATACCTGAGAGGTACCTGCAAGGTTACAGTTCGCGGCCCGAGAAGCACTCTCCGGCCAACATGCTCAACTGCATCAACAGCTCCCAAAGCGAAGGAGCCAGGACCCAAAGACCTAGCTGGCCTGAAGGGCCCCCAGGGGGCCCCCAAGCAGCCCCTCTCCATTTGGGTCTGGGGGTTTTCGTTGGGCTGGGAACCTGGGAGATTCCTGCAAGGTTGCAGTTCGAGGCCCGAGAAGCACTCTCCGGCCAACATGCCCAACTGCAGCAACAGCTCCCAAACCGAAGGAGCCAGGACCCAAAGACCTAGCTGGCCTGAAGGGCCCCCAGGGGGCCCCCAAGCAGCCCCTCTCCATTTGG